>NC_135573.1:123567500-124192500 GCF_965152235.1 Eretmochelys imbricata | reverse complement strand
GGAATTCTGGACAAATTTCAGAGAAAGACAATATAGATTGAAATGTAAAACTCATGAGGGATGAACAGGCTAACTACATAAAGACCAGTAGGAAGATTTCTTATCTACAGAGCTAATCCAAAGCCTGTTAATGACAAGGTAACCCTTTCCATTGACTTCAATTGGTTTTTGATCAAGTCCTTCTGGCTTTGAGGGATATTATACTAAATGGTGAGATAAATAGAGTTAGAGAATTTAAAATTGGAAGATTGCTCAAGTAAACTTCTGCTTAGGAAATTTCAGCTACGAATTTGAAAAATATTGGAAAATTAACATATCAATTATTAACCAAGCTACTGCATGAAGCACTTATAAGGGTAGCTTGTTGGATGAGGTAGTAACGTGATTGGACATAGCTATCACCAGGGCTATCTAGATTCAGCAGCACTTGAGAGGAATGGGATATTGTAGTCCTTTTCTTGTAGGATTCTTTGAAAACCAAAGAGAGCTTCCACATGTAAAGTTGCAGGCTATTGTAAAAGGATATGCATTGTACTCTAAAGGGAAAACAATGGCTTTACAGAGATGGCACTGAATGAATGATGCTTAACTCTATGTAGAACCAGACAGTTTGATTAATTATGGAGATGTGCGTGAGCTGCAAAATTAAGATCCAGATCCAGATTCCAAATATCCCAAATTTCAGGGGAATTCAGATTCCGACTTTCGGTTGAAGCCCATCTCTAACTGATTATGAAAACAAATGTCCTCTGCCTGAATTACTTATGTAAATTTGTTAGTCTCTAAGGCGCCACAAGTACTCCTTTTCTTTATGCTGATTTGAGACCATAAGGTAGTATGAGGTACTAACATTACAAAAGTACATCACTGCTAATTAATGTAACTGGGGTAAATACACCCTTCCCTTGAAACACAGCAATGAACTGGTTTATAATACAAGTAAAAAAGAAGTTTATTAAACAGAAGGGCACGTGACAATAACAGAACTGAAATAAGTAAAAGTGATCAATTTCAAGATGGTTACAAGCAAATAAAAGTGAATACATGCATCTAAAAATCTAAAACTTAATCTAGCAAGATAGTCTTTATTCAAGATGGTTTCTCTCACCCACAATCTCCTTCCAAGATTTTTACTTACCAGGTTGGCCAGGACACATCACAGACATCAGATTGCTTGGTTTCTTTGTCTCTTTAAAGTGAAGAATAAAGCTGGAGTCTCTCTCTGTTCCTTATGTCCCCAAAGAAATCGCCTTTGCCTGGCAAGTCAGGAAGGCCTGCTGGGGATTCAGTCTCTTGTGTCTCTCTGGAGTGCAGGAGCCAAGTTAATTCTGTGTCTCTTGAGCTCAGAATCAGGATTAACCCCAGTGGGTGAGCTTGATAGCTTTGCTTTCCGGTAATATATCAACCCACATTCTGTAGTCTAGGACAGACCTGTTTATCTTCTTTACCTAGACTAGGCTGTCTGTTCTTAAGCATGTTCTAGTAATATCATAGGGAGGAAAATTATAACTTCATATATAATGTGAACACATGCATTTTACAATACTATTAAAACCAGTTTGTTGTTAGGTTTCATATTATACCTCATGAGGGATATTTTGTACAAATATTATTGCAGCCGTGTGTTGGGTGTGAATACAATGGTGCCTGGGGTCACAATAGACCGGTCAGCCTAATTTCAATACTTGGAAAGCTACTGAAACAATTTATTATACCATGAGTTTATAAGTACCTACAGAATAGCCAGCATGGACTTGTCAAGAACCAATGTTGCTAAACCATCCTAATTTCCTTCTTTGACAGGATTACTGGCCTCGTAAATAGGAGGGATGTGATATATCTTGATTTTTAGCAAAGCTTTTGACATAGTCCCACCTAACAATCTCATAAACATAGTAGGGAAATGTGATCTAAATAAAATTACTATAAGGTGGGTGCACAATTGGTTGAAAGACCTTACTCAAATAATAGTTATCAATGATTCACTATCTATCTGGGAGGGCATATCTACTGGTGTCCCACAGGGTACAATGCTGTTCAATATTTTCATTAATTAATGAAATGGCTAATGGAATGCAGAGGATGCTTATAACATTTGCAGATAACAACAAGCTGGGAAGGATTGCTAGCACTTGGACAGTAGGATTAGAACTCAAAACAATTTTGACAAATTAGAGAATTGCTTTGAAATCAGCAAGATTAAATTCAGTAAAGACAACTGCAAAGTACTTCACTTAGGAAGGAAAATTCAAATGCACATGTACAGAATGGGGAGAAACTGGCTAGGTAGTAGTACTGCTGAAAAGGAACTGGGGGTTATAGCGAATCACAAATTGACTGAGTTAACAACATGATGCAGTTGCAAAAAACGCAAATATCATTCTCCGGTGTATTAAGAGGAGCACTGTATGTAAGATATGGGAGGTAATTACCCTGCTCTTCTTGGCACTGATGAGGCCTCACCTGGAGTACTATATCCAGTTCTGGGTACCACACTTTAGGAAATATGTGGTCCCTGTGGAGAGAGTCTAGAGGAGAGCAACAGAAATGATAAAGAGGTTTAGAAAACCTGACCTATGAGGAAAAGTTTAACAATGGGCATATTTTTTCTTGAGAAAAGAAGATGGAGGAGGGAGGGGATGGTAACAGACTTCAAATATGTTAAGGTCTGTTATAAAGAGGATGGTGGTTAATTATTTTCCTTGGCCACTGAAGTTAGGTCAAGAAGAAATGGGCTTAATGTGCAGCAAAGGAGATTCAGTTAGATATCAGGAAAACAATTCTAACTACAAGGGTAGTTAAACTCTGGAATAGGCTGCTAAAGGATGTTGTGGAATCCCATTGTTGGAGGTTTTTAAGGAAGGTTGGACAAACACCTGTTAGGGATCGCCTAAGTTTACTTGGTCCTTCATGAGCACACGGGGCAGGACTAGATGGCTTCTTGAGGTCCCTTCCAGCTCTACATTTTTGTTATTCCATGATTAACTGCTTTTTTCTTTTAAATAGTAAACATTTGCTCATACTCAACTTTTTTCAGCCATAACTCTCAAAGCATTTCACAAAATACCAGTCAGTATCAGTATCCCCATTTCACAGAAACTGAGTCACAGAGAGGTGAAATTACTTGCCCAAAGTCACAAAGCAGTTCAGTGGCAACAATGGGATTACAACCTAGCTCTCCTGGTTTTTAATCCAATGTACTGACTCTGGACTATACTGCCTCCTCTAAAATGTTGGACCTAAACCAATTTGGGGCAGGGATTGTCTTTCACTATGTATTTGTATAGTGTGAAGCAGATTGGGTCCCAGATCTTAGTTATGGCCGCTTTGCACTACTGCGTTATAAATAATACTTTAGTAGTCGTATTAACATTGCTTTGCATAGGAAACCACTAGTGTAGAATTCAGCTCTCTGCAGCTTTTCTAATGCACAGTCAGTGTAGAGGGACACAATGTGGCTGACATCTGCATAGTGCTATGGGATGATATTTGAAAAGCTATTGGCCTCTGTCCTTTTTGGTCCCAAGTTCTGGTCTCCTCTGCACTATGGAGTAGATAGGTTCCATGAAACTAATTTGTGTTCAGGATAACATATATCTTTTGGCTGCTGGTATTAAATTCTGATTTTTTTTTTAACAGAAAATCATGAAACTGTAGGGAAAAGCTTTTAAAAAGCATGTAATTTAAACTGCAGCTTGTCAGCCAAATGTTTTTTACTGTGCTGACATACACCTGCCAGGCTAACTGCAGCAGAATTGGACTCATCTGATTAATGGATACAACTCAGAATCCTTTCTGTAGGCTGGGCCTGCAGGGCTCTGGTCATTTGGGATTTATTTATTCTCAGTGTGGTGGCAAGTGCTGGAAATGTAGCTAAAACACCACCACTTCTAAAACTTGGCTTACAAAAATAAGACTTTCTATGTCCCTTTCCTCTATACCTAAAGAGTTAAAGAAGTGAATACATTTAGGATTAAAAGATAACGGAACCATAAAAATACTGCTTAAATATCTTCAATTAGAAGATAATGGTACCATCAGGCTGAAATAAAAACCTTTGGGGGAAAATATTGCCATGGCTTTTCATCATGTTTTAAAGAAACCATTTGGGTGGTATTTTCCACATGGCTAAATGTAGAAATTAAAATTTTAAATTAATCCCTTTCGGATGACAATTCACTTTTCATTTTCTATTAAAAATCATCAAATTCTGTTTTACTGCATGTAATTTTTGGAATTGTTAGTATTAGCAGCTACTACAGTACTTGAGCCTTACATTTTCCTGTCCTAGAAGAGAAATTTTGCTCTGCAAGCTAAATTCTATTGAATAGCATTGTGTTCCTGTTTTTTAAAAAAGGCAGTGGAAAGTGATGCTCCAGGCCTTGTACCATAGGTAAATCACTAGGATTATTAGTTCTCCTTCGGTACATGTTATAAATATATTTATATCACGGAATATCCCATTAATTCTCCTTATATTTATGACCACAATTAGTGATAGATCATTCAGCACATATGTTTCTTAAATTGCAAATTCATACAGCACAAAAGCATAAATCATCAGTTTATTGACCACAACTGGTGCGTGTACATGTGTATGTATATGTGTGCACACACACACATACACATGCAGAAAGAGTTACTCTGATCTTGCAATTTAAAATGGCATATGAAGCCAATGGTCTTCCTGTTTCTTATTAATGTGGGGGCGTAGTGAGGCCAGGATATAGTAAATTCCCATGAGAGTGCTATTTTTGCTGATACAGTACACCAAGTTTTTTGATAGTATTGATTTCATGATTGAACTTGCACCACTGAAGTCAGTGGCAGCCGGACTGCTACCCTAAAACAATGTCTGGAGGGAAGGACAATAAGAATAACCAATTCAGTAGCACAAATAAAACACTTTGTCACTTGCAGCCAGATGCAGGGCAGTGAAATCTTTATACCCCACAGTATGTTTTTTCTGTGTGTGTGTGTGTGTGTGTGTGTGTTTATGAATAGATATGCATAATTTATATACACACCCGCATTACAGTGCAGACAAAGATATATCTTAGTCCTAGTATTCAGTAAATGAAGGCTTTGGGGGTAACAATAAATGTTAACGTTTTATCATAAATACTGTAAGCTAGAGAATATACTTCTAAGTGTAAGTTGAAAACATTTAACCAGCACATATTATAATATGTTCTTGACATTTTAGTTTAGATACTTTAGTAGACAGAGAAGCATGAGTCATATCTGTCAGGTTTTTCAGCATAGCAGTATCAATTCTTGCAATAGCTTTTTGCTACTGAACTAGAAATTTGCCCTTCAGGGGTCTTAAGATCTGTCTCAGCATTTTGTCTTTTTTTTACATTTTTATCAGAAATCCCATCATGCTTGGGGACTTGTGTGCATACGCTAAAAGGGAAGATATGTATCACAAATGGCATGCTAGAAATACCTAACTTGAATTCCAATTAAATGGAACAGTTCAGATTTTAAGTGACATCATAGTAGATAGATTACAAATTGGCAATTTCAGAAACGTCCGAAAACCTGCCGATTTTATCTGCCAAATGCTGATCAGTCATTAGAGAGGACTTAACCAAATAATGGAGACGTCCCCCAGACTCCTGGCTGTACTTAATGTATATGGGCCAGATTTTCCACTCGTGTAAACTGATGTAGCTGGTCTAAATTGGTGTACCTCCATTAAACCAATGGAATTATATTGATTTATAAAATCTGTCCCTAAGTGTCTATCATATTAACACAGCTGAGATTTGAAGACGGACCCTCATAGGCCAAAAACCAGGGCATCTAGGAGATAAGCATCAATGTTGATTGATAAGTGGCATTATGCTTCTCTCAGTGAAAGTTACTGGTTTTATACCTTAGACTCTCATAAGCTCATAGCTACATACAGATAGGTCCCAATTATCCACGTTTCACATAATTGGAATTCAGATTAAACAAAATTTATTTCTATCTGAGTTTCAGGCTGTGGGAAGAGTTGATGTATCCAAATTCTGAATAATCTGAAATTTTGATCATAAAGGCTTGTGTAATCAACATTTACCTATATCTCTTAAAATGTGTTTCTTTCTCCTTTGTTAAGACCATTACACTGCCTTAGTCTTCCTGTCATTTGTATCGTTGATCAATAAAACAGCAGTCATGATTTGCCAGTTCTCTGTTCCCTGGTGGCAAGACAACAGAGTATTTCCTTCCATTCATTAAGTTTTCCTCAGTGGCAATTTGGCCTGTGATTTTTTTGACTGTTTGAAGCAATCTGGTATGGATCGGATGCAAACAGGAATACAAAATCAACTTTGTGATTTAATTTTTCTATAGGCACATTATATTTCAGTACTGTAGCATCTCCATGGGTTGTCTTGTTGAAATCCTTGTAGTCTAAATCTACAGCATCACTTTTCAGGATAATTATCCTTTATTACAGCTACGTTAAACCTCTAGGATTTAAATCAAAATAAAAATGTAAACTTTCTTCTAAAAATATTTTTCCAATATCCAAAAAATTCATTTTCATTAGATGGAATTTAACTTAAAATCCTCAGTGTTTTGACCTATTTTCAATTTTGATCTTGCGAAATTGGAAAAACTATGTTTTGAAATAGTCCTTCTCCCTGCTACACACTAATAATTACATGTAAGAACTGGGTTTTGTTACAAACTATTCACCACCTATAATCTGGAGTAGATTGGTGAGATGTTTTCATGGCAAGTGAAAACTTCTCAAGTTGTTTCTGAGGAAAGCAAAATATTTTGCTGTTTCAACTCCATTTTCTATGGAAATTTGGGACTGGATGAAATTCTATTGAGTCCCAGGACTTACGCTCTTCTGAGATTCAGCCCCCTCCAAAAACCACCAGGAATGTATCCTCCCCTATCTGAACTCCTGCTCACTGGGACCCTTTTTAGATAAGTTCATGGAGGACAGGTCCATCAATGGCTATTTGCCAGGATGGGTAGGAATGGTGTCCCCTCTATTTGCCAGAAGCTGGGAATGGGTGAAAGGGGATGGATCGGCAGTGATGAAGCCACATCTGGAGTACTGCGTCCAGTTTTGGGCCCCCCACTATAGAAAGGATGTGGACAAATTGGAGAGAGTCCAGCGGAGGGCAACAAAAATTATCAGGGAGCTGGGGCACATGACTGATGAGGAGAGGCTGAGGGAACTGGGATTGTTTAGTCTGCAGAAGAGAAGAGTGAGGGGGAACTTGAAAGCAGCCTTCAACTACCTGAAGGGGGATTCCAAAGAGGATGGAGCTCAGCTGTTCTTAGTGGTGGCAGATGACAGAACAAGAAGCAATGGTCTCAAGTTGCAGTGCGGGAGGTCTAGACTGGATATTAGGAAACACTATTTCACTAGGAGGGTGGTGAAGCACTGGAATGGGTTACCTAGAGAGGTGGTGGAATCTCCATCCTTAGAGGTTTTTAAGGCCTGGCTTGACAAAGCCTTGGCTGGGATGATTTAGTTGGTGTTGGTCCTGCTTTGAACAGGGGGTTGGACTAGATGACCTCCTGAGGTCTCTTCTGATTCTATGATCACTTGATGATTACCGGTTCTGTTCATTCCCTCAGGAGCACATGACATTGGTCACTGTCAGAAGACAGGATACTGGGCTAGATGGACCTTTGGTCTTACCCATTATGGTCATTCTTATGTTCTCTTAGGATCTGTAGTGGGGGTATTATAGGGTGACCTAGATGCAGTGCTTAATTTGTAATTAAACAGATGCCAGGGGTCAAGCCTCCCCCCAACCCTGGAAAAAAAAAAGGCTGATTTTTCACTCTTGCTGTCTGGTCACCCTAGGATTCTATGTAACAGTTTTCAGTGAATATAAGGGGTAAGGAAACTTACTGGTTTATGCCACCAAGTATTAATACTTGTCCTCAACCTCTCTCAATTCATAGAGTTTTGGAACCCATGACTCTTGCCTAGCAAGTGCTACTTAGTTGATGGTGAGTCCCTCCATTATAACAAAAAGCCAAGTACAGTTCCAAGCACAGTTCCCATAATCAGGGTAATAACAATTTATTCTTCCTGCCCCAATAACAGAGACACTGGGGATCCCACAGCAGCCAAAGTGACCATTTGGGCAGCTATGGCCTCATTCTAGGCAGGGTGGGTGTGCCTATGCAAATGAGATCGGCCCCTGAAGTTCTTTTCCCCAACTTGCCACACCTCACCACCAGATGTCAGGGTGGAGCTCGTCCTGACACTGCTTACATAAGGGGTAAGGAAACTTACTGGCGTGTAGCCAAATTATGTCCTTAAATCGTAAGCAAGGGCTAGGACTTGCTGGGTTTACCATCTGTTCTTAGATATCATCCTCTGTCATGAATTTCCAGAGGCAGAACCCCAAAGTCCTTCCTGGCCTCGGTGTGAGGTTAGTGTAATATTACCTTATAGTCTGCAGAGAGACAGGATTTCACGGCAGTGTCCACTAACACTAAAGTGAAGTTTTGTACCTCCAGCATTCCTTCCACTCTTCCTCCCATCTCAGCACTCCTACATGAAGGATTTTGAAAGAATTGCTTACATAATATACCTGGAGATTCAAGTCAGTCTCACACCAAGGAAGGAAAGGATTAGTTCCCTTTGATGCATTTTTTTTAAGATTTAGGGGAAGATTTTGAAATGTATAAATGGTAGCTAATGTTAGGTGCCTAGATACCATTGGTAGTCAGTGAGGACTGGGCACTTAGCTGTCTCTTGTGTCTTTGAAAATCTTCCACTCAGCTTTCTTTGACTTTTTTCATTCTGAAAACTGTTCTTTCCAACAATAAAATTTCTGGGAAAATGCTAGAAACGATTGCATGCAATGGAGAATTGGGTGGGGTTGGGAGAATCAAATAGTCTGGGACACTTCTGTCCTCAGATATTCAGAGCAGCCTTAGAAATCCATGGAAACCATCAGGGTACACCTCCAAGCAAAATTTGCAAAAATTCTGAGCAAATTGTTCGCATAGGATTAATTTTTCTCCTTTCCAGCCCTACCACCTCATTTGTATGCTACACACTTCTGCAGGAGCTAGCACATGTAAAATGTTCTCTTTTATTTCAATTAATAAAACTATCATAGTGACATAAAGGATTGCTGGTCAGGAAAAGGGCACGTTTCTGTAAGATTGTCCTTTAGATTTATTTTAACCTCACCTCCCTGCTTTGTAACTATGTCATTTAAACCCCTTTGTTTGTTTTAAAAAAAGTCTTAAACACATCTATTCTGTTTGCCATCTTATTTCATATATTGTCAAGTAACAGAGACCACTGAAGCTAAATAGGTCACCTCAAAGTCTTCTTTTTTCCAAAGGGAATAAATTTAAACTGTTTTTTCTAATAACAAATATTCTGAAAACCTGAACTCTCCCATCTGTTTTGCCTTCTGCACTCTCCACTAGAGTAATGGTTTTGGTATGGAAACAAAACCAAATATGGCAATTTAGACAATGCATAGATACAGCTTAATATATGTGTGTGTTTTGATTTGTATGCTATCCCAATTGCCTTTTCTACTTGCAGCTTCAGATGGCTTTAGGGATTTCCTCTACACTAGTCTTTAAATCATGGTCAGCAAGGTACACACTGTTCCATTAATAATATATGTGATCTCTCTTTTGGATCATTGTTAATTTCAGAGCAAAAGTATGGGGAATTTCACTGAGAAAAGTGGAGTTAACTAGAGTAGGGATGAGCAAAGTGGTTCACTTAAGATAAGATTTCCCAACAAACTTTTTATTGTCCTTCAGACTGAACCTGAAGCAACAATTTGTGATGATTCTTTAAAGTTTGCATAAGCATGGGGCTTTTACTCCATCCCATGATCTGCCACTTACCTGCAATGGCAGGTCCTTCTTCAGGTGTCTTTACCTCCCATCTCTGGGAAAGGTGACTCCACCCACTCTATCAATGTTTTGACTTCACAATAAGAAAAAGCAGCTCTTTCCCCATTCTTACATCCTATGGAGTAACCTATTTCCTTGGAAAAAAGGGACCTTTCACTGGGCTCTGCTGCTTTCAGCTTTTGAAAATTTAAAAGTATAACTTGGTTTATCTGCAACTGTCACCCTAACATGAATCACTTACTTAATTCTAAATCTTGGGATTTTTTTCCATACCTTGTGTTGACAGCTGGTAATTGTGGAGTAAGGAGTTTTAAGAACTGTAGCTATTCTGCATGTGTTTTCTGCAGCTTCACATTCTGCAGCATTCTGTGAGGCAGAATTCAGGCAGCTTGCTTGTCGGTAGTAGTTATATCTGGAGCTAGAATCAAGAATAAAATGACCGGGTGTAGTTTGTAAACCTCTTTTGATTCTGTTAGTTGTATTTGTACATTTATTGGTTATTTTAATTGGATCAGTGCAACAAGAAAAAGAAACTGATCATTCATTTAAAGAAGGATATTTGTCTCATTGGACTACTGGAAAAACATCTGCTGAGCCTCCAAGCATGGCCCTTATTGCTGAGAATAGTAGACAACCAAGAATAGCATTGGTTAAGTGAAGTTACCAACTACAAGAAATGCAAGATTATGAAAATGAAATATTCCTCCACTTCTTTCTGTCCAACAGTAGTATTGCAGGAGAACCCTGTTTAGGTGATGGATGGCTAAAAGAAAAGTTGCTAAAAGCAAAACAAAAATGGAGGCCTCATCCAAAGCTGATTGAAGCCAATGGAAAGCTTATGTTTACTCGCTAAATGACATACAAGTGATCACTTACCTAGTGCTGTTTCATTTCATGTTCCCTGTAACTCTGATTCACAGAGCACATAATATCATCAGCTAAATAAGGTAAACAGGGAATTGTGTCTATTCAGTGTCTTGTGTTTCACTTTGATTCTTCTACCAGTTGTGCCCTTTTATGGCCCCAAAAGTATGTGAGCTGGCAAGTCGCATGAAAAGCAAAATTGTCTGGGAACTTGGTTGCTGGTACAGTCTCTGAAACTACTTTTACTTTTTTTTTTCTTTTTCATTTTTTGTAATTGACTAGATTTCAGGTTGCCAGCATCCCTTTCAATATATTTCATTGTTTGGATATTTCAAGCCTAAGGTCTCGGTTGCTGAAGACTATGCAATGTGACACTGCAACATGTCTCTTTGATATGCTAATTGTTTCCTCCCAGCTGTTACAAAAGCATCTGTTGCACGTTGCGCAGACAGAGCAACGCTCAGGGTGCAGCCCTTCTCATTACCTTCTGCTGTTGATTCTGCTACCTCCAGGCTTTTAAGGTCCATTCTGAGGCCCCTATGGAATCTGTTAACAGCAGTTGCAAACAGGAAAGAAATTCAAGTAAGCATCAAAGTTACAGTTCAGAAACATTTCAGTGACACATGCCAAACAAGGTATGACTGATTATGATTTCTGCAATGATAGGAAAAGCAAAGAGGAGTTATTTATTAATTTAGATTTACACAGTAGAGGCAAAGTCCCTTGCCATATGTTAAAAATGTAATTGTGCTTGTATTAACAAAAACAAACTCAGAAGCTTCTCCAAAACCAGCAGGGAAAAAATATGTAACTCACCCCAGCTACAGACAGTAGCCTGTCCTGAAAGCTGGGAAAAGAGATGTGCTTTGCACGCTCTGAAGATCAAAGTGTTTGGGCTCTTTTGGACCACAGTAGTGGGGGCATGAGTTCCAGTTCAGGCTCCAGCTCAAGCACCTCTGCAGACCCCACAGCTGTGGCAAATAAGCATTTCCCAAGGCCATTAGTTATTCTAGGATATTACTCTGTCAGAGAAAGACAACGATACAGTGGAACACAGATATAGTGTTACTCCACTTGTGTTAAGTAGAATAAAACTTCCAAATTAATAACAATAATTAATGAATGTTTTGCACTTATACAGAATTTTTCAGCCAAGGATCTTAAAGTGCTTCAGTAAGATTGGGAACTATTATTATCATCCTTTTAAATAAAGGGGAAATGAAGCCTAGAAAGGTTAAGTGACTTATCGAGGAGGCACATGTCTACACCGCAAAACAATAATTAAAAAAACCCTGCAGCAACGACTCTTAGAGTCTGTGTCAACTTACTCAGGCTCAGGCAATAGGGCCATATCGGTGTAGTTGTTCTCACTTGTGGTGGAGCCCAGGCTCTGAAAACTGGCAAGGGGGGAGAGCCCAAACTCCAGCCCAAATGGGAAAGTATACCCTTCTATTTTTAGCCCTGTCCAGTGAGCCTGAGTCAGCTGACTGGACTCTGAGACTTGCAATCACAGGGTTTTTTTTTTTTTGTTGTTTGTTGTTTGGTGGGCTTTTTTGCAGTGTAGACACAAGTGTCAGTGGCAGTAATAAAAGCCAGGTCTTAAGGCAGAGCTGCCTCCCTTTGGCTCAATGTATTGCAAAGTGCAGTTCCATTTAGGAGGAACCTTGTCTTGTAGGGATTGATCCTACAAGGTGCTGAGTACTCTTGATTGCCACTGAAGTTTATGGAAGCTAAGAGTACTCAGCTCCTCTTGGAAGGCCTCAGTACTTTGCATGGGCAAGCCTGCAGCGATGATAATCTGTGAAAATAATCATTTCACTGTAAAAACGTTCTACTGTGTATCTGTCAATATACTGTACACTGAGGGTAGAACAGGTCAGATTTAGCTTTTGGTTTGCAATAAAGGTCCTAACTGAGGCACAGAAGTTTAAGAAACTAAGAAAAAAATGAGTCAATGGCTCGATTTAAATTAGAACCCCTTGATTCTCTTGTGGTATGTCTACACAACAAAGAAAAACCGACTCAGGCTGTGGGGCTGTTTCTTTGCTGCGTAGACTTCGAGGCTCAGGCTGGAACCCGGGCTGGGACCCTCCCACCCTACAGGGTCCGAGAACCTGTGTTCCAGCCCAAGTCTGAAGTCTACATAGCAATGAAACAGCCTTGCACCTGAGCTCAGGTCAACTGGCACAGGACAGCTGTGAATTTTTCTTTGCTGTGTAGACATACCCTTGGTGCTTCAGCCTTTTCTCTAACTACTATGGACCATTGCCCTCTGCTGGATAGTATCAGAACTTCTGAGCTGTGTGTCATACGTCCTTTATTGGTAGTAGCCATCAGATTCTTTTTTGTCTCAAGTGGTAGAGAGAGCCTGTGTTCTTGTAGCAGAAGCATCTGAATTCTATGCTCCATTACTACAGTACCATGACATTTAAAGTGGTCATAATATACAGTGTACTGGTAAATATAACTGGTTGAACAATTTAGAAGATTGGTTTTGAATATACTCCCTCTTTTGACTTGTTGCAACTTCACAAATCTTTCTAGCTTTCTACAAATATATGTGTTTATTTTCTTACGTAATCTCCAGATGTATTCCGTGAATATCTTCAGCTCCTGGGTTGTACACAAACTAGACTACTTAATATTCATTAGTTATGTTGTATGACCAGTTGCTTAAGACTCATGGTATTGTTTCTGTTCCCTGATTGAAACTCCTTTATAAATGCTCAAATAACAAAAATACAAACTTCTAGCATGTGTTTAGCATAATATGGTGCTAAACTGGTGATAATTTCAGGATTCACAGATAATTTCAAACTAATTGTTTGTTCTAAAATTAGGGAATAATGAATCCTGTGGTCCTCTACTTCTATCTTGGAGTTTATATTTGTGAAATTATAGTTACATTATTTTTCTGTTCAACCAGCATTAGCATTTACTATGAAGTCCTAGGCGATCACAGATTTGTAATTGTATTATACACATACATTTTTTTGTCTGTGTTTCATAGAGATTGCGTGGACAGGTGAATAAGAATATGCACAGATCAAACCAATATTGCATTCTCTACTGAAGGCTACTCATCTGAAGTTCACTCTTGGATACTGTCAGTTTCCTAAACTGCTTTCAGAAACATGAAGGCTGAGAGACAGAGGTAACTTATCTTGGCAAGGGCTGTTGCTGATTGAAGAGAAGAAAATGCAAAATGAGAGAACCAAGAGGGAACTTTTGAATTTCTTGTTGTATACAGGGCTTCTGCACTGCCAAAGACACAGGACTCCCAATGAGGAATAGTTTATCTGTAGGAGAAATGCCAGGCTCAAGTATAGATTAAATTTATTTTTAAATTTTATTTTGTATACATAATGTGGAAGGTAACAATGGATGTCCTCGTCACCCATTACTTTCAGTAGTCTGTGGCTGAATCCTGTTCACCTACCCTCTTTTCTAATTTATATATACATTAAATTTCATACTGTAAACCATTTTGGGCAGGAACTTTATCTTTCTATATTTCTGCATAGGCCTTGCACACATGGAGACTCCAGTCAGTAGGAGCAGCAGGCAAAGCTGCAGTTGGAGAGAATAGGTCAAATGGGGCCACCCTTCCCCACAATGTTCTCCTGGACCAAGAATTTGCAGATGAGACTCCCCACCACTTGGGAGACACAAGGCTCCAGGTGGTGCCTTCTCTGCCCGCCCCACCACAAGACCTTGGGGACAAACTGCAGAGAGGAACCAGCCAGATACTCTAGCTGTGAGGAGCAGCTGCAGAAGCAGCCAAAGCAAGGACCTTTAGACATTCAGTGTTGATAGGGCTTTCTCTGCCCCGTACTGATTGGCAGTTTGCTCCAAGCCTCTCCTTCCGCTTTCTTCAGTATCTTCATTTCACCGTCACTCCATACCTTGTTGCCTTTTATTTTATTTAAAGTGAACTTAGTGATGTTGTATTACACCACCAAGGGTTCAGCTCTGGTTGCTACAGTTTTAGGCTCCACAAAGTAAAAATTGCTTCTGGTGCTTTTCTCAAATTTTGAAACCCTATAAACACACGAAGTCCAAGGATCGTGCCCACAGACACAATCACAAGTACAAAGTCTTGTCCATGCTGCAGGTTTGTTAAACCAACAAGTAAAGTTACAATTAACCATGCATATAGAAATCCTGCAAAAACCCATGCAATAATTATAACTGTAGTCATACATCCTCAAAGACATTCTAGGATCTGCTAGATTGCTCAATAGATGATGATTTCTAGAGGAATGATTCCTGCTGGGGTTTCCCATGAGGTTGATCCTTGGGTCTTCCCACTTTTAGCCAGCCAGGGAACCCTCTTTTAAATTGTAATTCTGACCACACCTAACACCTTATGCATATGCATGAAGGTGTCAACCCTCTTTTCCTTATCTATACTGCCTCACCCCATGAATATTGAAGTACTCCATTTTTCATAAGTTGTTCTTACTACTTATTCTCATTAGCACAAGATGTACTCTGCAGTCAGGATCAGATATTCAAAGATATTACAATCAAATGTCTAGTGGTCTTGGACAATACATTGCTGTCTATTGAGATCCACTTTTCTGTAACATCACCTACTGGGACATCTTTACAGTAATTTTGTGACCATACTGACAAAGGGTTATTCTTCAGTCACCCACTCATGTTGAGCATTCTTAAGTCTATGGCCTCATCTGGCTAAGCTAAAATCTTACAGGTCTCAGCCTGTAGGCCTGGTGTTTCAGACTTGCTTTATTTATCTACCTAAATACATAATCATCACTCCTAAATACTTGTCAGTCTTATACTTCTATAATCCTACAACTTAAATCCATTTAACATACATTGATTATCTATGAAATAGCATATGAATTGACCATAACACCACCTAACACAATGATAAATGGATGATGAAATGAAGTAATTGCCTACAACCTGCTGCTGTTAACCTTCTTCCCACCTGCTTTGTTCCATTCATCCTCTTTCCCTTCCCTTTTCATTCCATGTAGCTGATACCTACTTTCCCCCCCAAAAATGTGGTAATTACATATTTCCTACTATCCCATTGTTCACTCTGTTTGTGTGTTCTACACCTACTCCCACCCTATGACTCTCCTGTCTTGAAGACGGGATGGATCACTCTATAATTGTTCTGTTCTGTACATTGCCTCTGAAGCATCTGGCACTGGCCATTGTCAGAAGACAGGATACTGGGCTAGATGGCCATTGTTGTGACCCAGTATGGCTGTTCTTAGGTTTATTTAGATTGTAAGCTTTTCAGGGCAAGGACTCTCTGCTAATCTATTTGTACACTGGCTAGCACAATGGGGCTCCATTTATGGTTGGGTCTTAGGCACTGCCACAACAAATAGCACTAATAAGAGGCAAATCCTCAGGTGGAGTAAATGAATTGAGTTCAGTGGGTATATGACAATTTACAAAAACTGTGGATCTGCCCCACAACTTTAACTCTTAGCATTGAGGCACCTTTTCACCATGACTATAGGACTGATGTGTTCTCATAGATGCTATTCCTCCACAAGCCTTGTATTTTTTTAAAAAAAACTGTTATAAGAAATTAGTGGTCACATTGCTGCAGTCTATGGGACATACTTTGGTTTTCACTAGTCTGCTGGAATGATTTGAGTGTAATGGGTTATTGTTACCACGGAGCTTGGAATGATGTGGGACAGAGAGGCAAGTCTGAAAAATCCACTTTTCATAGTTACTATTTTCCACCTTGAAAAAGTTGGGGGGGTGGGGGGAAGGAGGAAAGCTTAAACATTCTAGTGGGAGCCTGGTTTTCCAGTTTTTACTGTTTTCTAATTTATTACAGTGGGAGCGGGGAGAAGAGGGAAGGGGGAAAATAAAACCTCAAATCCAAAAACTGAAAATGGAACACCAAAAATTCCGTTTTCCAAAAACTGAAATGAAACATTAAGTGAAATGAAAGTTTTGTTTTGTTTTTTACTATTTTTCAAAATATCAATCCAAAATGTCAATTCCCAACAGAAAATAGGAAAAAAATCAGTCAGCATTGACCATCGAAAATTTCAACAAAACCACATTTTCTGATGGGAAAATTTTATATTAAATATTTTTTGTTTTGGACCAGCTCTACTAGATCCTTCCTTTGCTAACACAATCATGGAGATCTAACTGCCATCATTTCCAACTGCAAAATTGTATCCAGAATTATTAGCAGGTGCAAAATGGCATGCGAAAAATAGAACACTGTTTTTAAACCTCAAGGAACCATATAGGAAAGCTTATTTCAGAAATAAATGGGGCTATATACTAAAGGAGAATATTAAGCTGCATATTTTACAGGATTTATGGAAGAGAAAGAAATAAAAGACTTTTTAATTAGTTACAAAGTTCAAGTTTTCATTATTCATGCAAAAGGTCAAATTTGTAGGAACTACAACATGCTGAATGAAAAACAATAATACCCAATATGACAACATCCTTCCCCAACCTTGGCCTAAGACGACCAGATCAACAACAATTATAGCATGCAGTAATCTTCTGCAGATTTTTAATTAAAATGTATTCATCTCATTATGTAGAGGATTCTGGTGTCGAGGATCATCGGAACAAAGAGATTGTAGTAGACTTACGAAATTTGCTGTTGAATAGAGAGATAATCCTGTATAGATAACAATGCTAATGTTAAAATGTTAACACATTATTGAATTTGATTATTGTAATATTTGCAAAGTGAAAGCTTAGTGCCTGGATCACAACATTCATGATAATATTTTAGTAGTACTACTTCCTCTGCCTGTATGTGATAGAAAATTAACTGCCACTTTCCATTTCACAAAAGGCTGTGCAATGTCCAGAAAGTCAGCTGATTTTCGCTTCTAATCTATACTGAAGACTATCCAAACCTCTGGGTTTAACCTGCCATACAGCTAACTTTCTTGGCTACCTGGTTCCAGTATCTAAGACATCCCCACTCTCCTCTTCCCCTCCTATTTCTTTTAAAGGACAGAAGGCTTCCATCTGTTAATGTTTGTGGGTTCTTCTGCTCAACATTATTCCTTACATAGGATTAATTTTTGTTACAACAAAGACTGGATGAAAGTTTTAGGTAGAAATCCAAAACTTCCGAGGCCATCTCACTATGACCCAGATAACTGATCAAACCCATTTAAGGGTACATCTTCATTGCAAAGTTAGCCCAGCTACTTATCCGGGTGTTGCCCCAACCATCCACACAAACCCCTCTCTTGAGTTTAGTGGTGTTTTCTATCCAAGCTAGCTGGCCCTCTGGAGCTATGAGTGCTACTTTCACTTGGGCTGGTAACCTGCCCAATTTGCAATAAGGGTGAAGGCTAAATCTCTTGAGTGTCAGTAGTCCTCCAACACCATCCCACAGTTCCTCCTGTGTGCCAAGAGGGACAGAGAAGTTCTCCCACAATTCACTGGGAAAGCATTAAGAGAGTGGCTTTAACTTGGATATATAGTGTCTTTGCAGTGTGGCTACGCTAACCAAGTGCTCAGACACAGAGGGTTAAATCTGTAATGCAGACATACCTACATTGTGAGTCCACTTCAACAGACAAAGCAGTGTTACGCCATGTGCTACAATTGGCCCAGATAAGCCAATTTGCTAAGAGCTCATTCTTGAAGTATATTTAGCAGGAAAGCCCAGCTGTGTGGAAAAGCAATAAGTCTAGATGAGCCCTGCATCACCCAAAGAAACAATCTTCATACACAGACACCATAGCTCAGTGGTTTGAGCTTTGGCCCGCTAAACCCAGGGTTGAGAGTTCAATCCTTGAGAGGGCCATTTAGGGATGTGGGGCAAAAATTGGGAAGTGGTCCTGCTTTGAGCAGGGGGTTAGACTAGATGACCTCCTGAGGTCCCTTCCAACCCTGATATTCTATGACCCTTTCTATGGTGGCTCAGAAGACCCTGCCTTCTAGAAGCTTGATCCTTGAGTACAGGTGGTTGTTCACATGGTCTTTGTATTGATTAGGTCAAGTGATCCCGTTTAGGTTGGGTTTACCTGATGTGCTCTCTAAGCCTAACCTCCACTCAACCTTTTTCCTAGTGTAGTTTCAAGGTAAAACCTAGCACTTCATGGTAAAACCTAGTGGGTCACTCTGTTGGATAGATTCCTGCTGAGGCTCGAATTCAACCAAATGAAATTGAGCTACAGTCATTACCCTGAATCTACAGTGTAAAAAAAAAAAAGAAAAAAAAAGGTTGGATTTAGCTAGCATGTGTCAGCTAAGACTGAACTAAATTCACTTTTCTAGTCAAGACAAAGCCATAAAAAACAGTTATTCAAGAAAGAACCTTGCAATGCAAAAGCCAAACTCCAGAACCTGGGTAGAATTGGGAACTTGGATGAAGGTGCTATTAGTTTGACAAAAACGTTTCAACCTTGACCAAAATCTAAATCCAGAGTTACTCAGGTTTGCACCCCTTGTGCTATCAAAATATACCCTAACCATATTTAGATGAATGATAGCCCTTTGCCTGGTATTCATGATGACTGGAGTAGGGAGAGTCGGAGAATCTGAACTGGATGGAAGAATAAAGAAAATAATGACAAATATTTGCTGCTGTCCTGCTGCCATATTAGAACATAAATGTTTTACATTTCCCCTGAACACTCAGCAGTTTAAGTTGCTGGCATTATCATACTGAATTGAACACACTGCTGATGTGGCATTCCAGCTTCTGGATTCCTTGTACCTTTCAGTTCTCTTTTTAGGGGCATAAACAGTGTATTAACTGTTTTTTGCCTATTATTACTGTATTTGAACATACATGTAGTACCCTTAATAATTGGCAATCTTATTGGGTTTTGATATGAATGCAATCTTCTTGGTAAATCCGAAAAGAATATCAGAAAACAAAACAAAGATAGGAAAATTCAGACTAGGAGTATTAAGAAAACAATTAAAGATGTCCTGGAATGCATAGTATGTTCCTAATTACTCTTCTTGCACAGGTTAATATTTATGTTTTTATAGCAGTCATTTTAAGCAAACTTGTCTTTAATGCTACATGGATACAGAGAGGATTTAAAATTAATGTTTATGATTAGCAAAGACTCCTCTCTATTGTTTCAAAACGAGCTAGTGAATATGGAGAAAACATTGTTTAGTGAGAAAGGGAGAGAAGTATACATTGGGAAAAGAACTGAAGGTGTAATGCAAAGGGATTTGGTTGGAGTGGTGCAAATAATGGATTTTTCAGTTTGTTGACAATTCTCCCCTCCCCCTCCCCTCGGTTTTGCTGGAATTATTTCAGGTTGGGGTGACCAGAAACAGAATTTTCTTGAAACTTTCAGTGAATCAAAAAGTTTTAAAAAATCAGTTTGGATAGAATAAAATGTTTCATTGACTGGAAATTAAAGGTTTTATTTGTATTTTGGGCCTTTCGTGTTTTCAATAAAATTGAAGGAAATTTGAAATATACATTCTTTTCAAACAGAAAAATCAGAACATTTCATTTCAAAAATATCAAAATGAAACATTTCAATTATTTTCTTATTCTTTTGTTTTGTTTTTCCCCAACCAAAACAATTTGGCAAAACCAGCATGAAGTTGTGAAATGTTTAATGTCACCAAATCTGCATTTTTTACAGGAAAAAGTTTTGGAAGAAAAATTTCACCCAGCTGTAGTTTTGTTTCATGTTGAAAATACTTTGGTTGTTCCAGAGAATACCACACAACCGTCCAAGTCATCTGGAATCTTTTCATTGACTCAATGGACTTTAGATCAGGCACAGACGCTAGACACCTGGAATGTGCTCACTCTGATAGAATGCTGCAGAATTCTGGGAAACAGAGCATTCTGATTGTAATGGTCTCAGGATACCAAGGATTGTTACCTTGTTACCCCTCCTGCCTCTAGCGACAGGTAGCTTTGCCTGTGGTGGCTAGCTTCCTAACACCACAAGTCTGTTATTAGCCATTCAAGCACTCTCCTCTGGGCTATGCCATGCATGTCTTTGCCTTGCAGGTTGACAGAAGGTGCACCTAATTCCCAAGTCCACTTGAAATATTCCCCTGTGATATCCAGCCCCTGACAGTGGCTACTCACAGAAATCCCATATCCTCTGCCCTCAAAGGAGCAGAGTATCCAGTTTTACCTTAAATCACTGTTCCTGTGTATCACATAGCACTTGTAATTGAACAAGAGAAGATTTACTTAAGAAAGAATGGAGATTCAACTAAAAATGAGGAAGTGCAATGGAAACAAATAACATCATAACATGTGAACTAGGGCCTATACTTATTAATAATTACCTTTCCTATCTTATAAAGTAGGTTTCCCCACAAAGTTTAGTCCAGTGGAGAGCTGACTGTTTTACAGGATCCAAACTTTAATGGAAATACTCCTGCTGCACAAGATGTTTCCTCAGTGAATGGATATAGAGTGCCTCTCCCCACTCTGTTATACTGAAACAGTCTTTTGTCTCTATTTATAGATAGGACAATCTCCTGCCTATTGTTCCTTTCTTACTTCCACGTGGTTTCAATAGTTTTCCATTGATATTCTTGGGATGGCTATACAACTGAGTTTTGCAGTGCATCACTGGCTAACCAAGAAGGGCTGACATCTTCCTTCTACTTCAATGGACCATCACTGAGATATATTTCCCCCGGGTGACTAACTTTTTTACTCCAGGACCTCAATGCATACTTTCAGTATAGTCACATTATTCCTTAAATATTCCCGTACATACACCTCACAGTGATAATGAGTCTTGATAAGTTATAAGCTTTCTGAAGATACCTTACATGTTACCTCTTCAAGACATGTGTTTGGTGTAGTGAGATTGTCAGGACTGAGACACGAGTTGTTTGCAAAGAACAGGGGACCATTTGCTAAGGGGTCTTTGTGTCACATTGATATTCTTGGATTGCACTGCTATGAAGAATAAACTACTTGAATAGCAAGACTATGAGTGTGGTTTGACTCTTCCATCCAGTTTGAAAATGTGTCTCCATGGGCAAAGGAGAAGCTATAAATAGTGTCAGCCTGAGTGCAACTAATTAACTCTGAAGAGGGAGATGATGTCTTGCCTGGATGAAGTAAGTGAAATATGGGAAATAAGGGGAATTTGATCAGGGCTATGGATGAAAAGCAATTTTCATCATGTATGAATAGAACAGTGTAGAGGACCTTCAAGAAGTTAGCATTAGGGCTCGTTCTGGGGGGTGAGCAAAATGGTTGCACTGCGTGCCAACTTCCAGGGGATGCCGCCACACCACGGTGGGGCTATTTGTTGGTGCTCATGGGCAGGAGACCACCAGTGAAATGTTTTCTGCCCGGGCCAAAGAAAATGGCTAGGGCCAATCTTTGTTAGCAAACGGACAGTGCGGGGGGAGGATGTAAGTTGGTGTCATGGGCTTGGACAGATATAATGATATAGTTTAGCCTAGTCATGTTGGTGCTATAAAAATAAATATTTATCCTTTTGAGAGAGAAAAGATAAATGGTCTGGTGATGGCGTGTGAACCAGAGAAGTACTGGTAATGTAGTTATATCAGTGGGGAAGAGACTAGCCAGTGATTGGGCCATCACATTATCAGCATTGCCACCAACCAGAAATACCAGAGACAGTGTCCAGATGAGAACTATCAGTATCAAGGCACTAAGTTAACAGATTCTTATGAAACATGGTACACTAGATATATACATTCTATGGAATCCTACACATTAATATATACAATGATTCCTGTGTTATGTCAGACACATACCTGTGTCTCCTGGTGAGCTTCGTCTTTGTTTATATTTTCTACCAAGATGCATTCTTCTTTGTACTTCCTATCTGGGTTAGTAGTTGTTTTTCACTCTGACTTGCATGGTTACCTTATTTACATTATCCAGTTCTGTGATTTTTAATTACTCCTGGTCCTAAAGTAATTACTGTTTTATCCTGAAAGCATTGCTCTAGTGTGGTTCAATATGAGCTTAAAAGTGCATGTGTTCAGGTATCACTATAGTGTTCCTCTCACATAAGGCTGTATTAAGCAATTCAGCAGCACTGGCTGTGTGTGACTGTAGAACATACATAGTTGTATATTTTATGGATAATGTAAATTCAAAAGACTTTTTGTAGCCACAAGGAGGGACTTTTCCTCCTCTGCTAAACATAGTAGAGAGATTTGTTCACAGGAAACAAAATATTAAGATCAAGTTGCTACTCACAAGTCATTCTACAAGGAATGAAGCAGGGGGGTGTATTGTGTGTGGTGGAGGCTGTGTGAGGAAGGAGTTAAAGGGGTTGGTGTGGCAGGGGGAAGCTTCCATCAAAGGCATTGCAAATGCGTTTGCTTTGGTGTCAGTCTGCACTGCCACTTTGCCTCTAGACTCCACAGTGGTGAATGCTTAAGGAGAAGGGGAAGAGGAGGAAAGAGGAAGTTTCTAGGTATAGGATCCTTAAGCATCTTCTTTGTTTCCTTCTCAAAAGAGTGAACCTTCTTCAGTGTACGGTGGGTGGGATATGCTTTCTGGAGCTATCAGTATTGCCAAGTCCAAACAGTCCAAAAATCATGATTTTTTAAAATTGATGCATTACTTTTATTTGCCTTTTGGTTTTTGAGTCTTTAGGGTTCAAGCTTTTCTCCACTGGATAACTGGATTTTTTTAAATGAAAGTAGAGATTCTCATGTAATAATATGACTCTAGGAGCTGTGGCTTAAAAAAATTACCAAATATCAGACTTTTGATAAAATTGTGAGAGCTGCTAGTTATTACTGACCTGGGATGACCAAAGCGAGAGTGATTACAGAGTGTCATAAGAAGCTCCTTCCCTATATTCTCTGCCTAAGATGAGTTTCGTTGGACTTTCAGGTCCCACCACAGATCCAGAGTTTGGCATTATCATGTTACCTGCTAGTTGTTTGCCCAAGTGGCCTGCTAATCTTTGTTTCATGAAGCGTGAAACTCCATTTGTAAGCATTAAAGTCCAAAGGGGAAAAAGTGAAAGATAACTTAAAATGCTTGTGTAGTCTAGTGGAAAAAAACACCTATGCAGCAATTTTTAATTAAATTATTTTTGATTAGACCAGGACTGTGCAGTGCATGCCATGCACTTTTCTATAAAGGCAGTGAAACAGTCAGCTCTGAGAAAGGTTTGGAAAGTTAATATCCTCAGCTGGGCATGTCTAAAGGTTTGGTTTTCTTTATAATTGCACAGAAGAAAGATTAATGGGGGGGGGGGGATTAAATGCCTAATTTGAATCCTGAAACATCTACATTTTCCTCTATTTTCTGCTTTTCCTCATTTAACTGTTTTGAATACCTCTGTGGTTGAAAGGAAACTCACCATGGTTTCCTGAAAGCCATATGTCAATGGAGGAAGTGACAATAGCAAGACAAAAATGTGTCTGGTACTAAAAGAAGTATGCAAATATGGAGTGGTCAATAGGGGTTAAATTCCTTTATTGTAACATTGTACTGTTCCAAGGTTGTCACCACTACTAAAGGGAAAATAGAAGAAGGGTGATGGTGGAGTAATGAGGGCAGTGGATCCCTCTGTGGTTTTGAGCATGTCAAAAGTCTTTGATCATCACTGGATGTGTTTAAGAACAGGCTAGACAAACATCTGTCAGGGATGGTCTAAGTATACTTGGTCCTGCTTCAATGTGTGTGTGTATGGGGGGAAGGACTAAGTGAGCTCTCAGGGGCCTTCCAGCCCTACAGTGCTGTGATTCTGTTTTCATACTTGTTTATACTCCTACAAATCCTGTTGACTTTACTGGAAGGTCTGAGCATCCCTGAATATCAGGCTACTTTTATTTAATTGCCTAAGCATGAATTCAGGTACTTCTCTTAAGTTTTTCAGGTCTGAAAATTTTGGCCTTAACATTCCTTGCCCCAGTTTTCACCATCTGTAAAATGAGGATGAGATACCTTAAATAGATGTGTCCCCACCAATCTCTTTTCCTCTTGTCATATCCTTCCTTTCGGTTTCTCTCTCCTTTTTATATTTCTCTCGTGTACTCTAACAACCCCTTCTTCACCACTTCAACCCTAACTCCTTCCCCCCAAAAAATTCAATTTTAGAAATATAAATAAAACAAATAAAATGCATCATAGTTACTTTTTTTGTTTATATGTATAAAAAGTAAAAATCCATAGGGGAAGAAATGTATCTTCGTGTAGACAGTCCATTTTGTCTGCTAATAGGTCTCCAGACACAAAACTTCAGTGGGTACTTTGTTCATGGCTTATATAGGCAAATATCCACGTCATAAAAGTGTATTTTGTTGTGTCTTTCCCTCTCTGTGGTTGTCTCATCCATGAAGATAATATTGTGAAACATCTGCCTGACATCAATCCAGCTTTTGCCCTGATTCTCACTCTTCCTTTGCTTCATATCTAAAATGAGAAGTCAATGGCTAGAGGCCAAAGAAGCAAATTATGAACAGTGTGTGAAAGTAAACTTAGTTATAATATCTGCTTGGTCTTTCCCTAATGCTTTTTATTTATTTATTTTTATTATTATTTATTTAGCCAATTTTGTTAACCTTTCGCTTGCTTATGGTGACACCAAATTTATCTTGCATATTGCCATCAGCTCATCATCACAGTCAGCATGGATTCACCAAGGGAAGGTCATGCCTGACTAATCTAATCGCCTTCTATGATGAGATTACTGGATCTGTGGATGAAGGGAAAGCAGTGGATGTATTGTTTCTTGACTTTAGCAAAGCTTTTGACACAGTCTCCCACAGTATTCTTGTCAGCAAGTTAAAGAAGTATGGGCTGGATGAATGCACTGTAAGGTGGGTAGAAAGTTGGCGAGATTGTCAGGCTCAACGGGTAGTGATCAATGGCTCCATGTCTAGATGGCAGCCGGTATCAAGTTGAGTGCCCCAAGGGTCAGTCCTGGGGCCAATTTTGTTCAATATCTTCATAAATGATCTGGAGGATGGTGCGGATTGCACTCTCAGCAAATTTGCGAATGATACTAAACTAGGAGGAGTGGTAGATACGGTGGCAGGTAGGGATAGGATACAGAGGGACCTAGACAAATTGGAGGATTGGGCCAAAAGAAATCTGATGAGATTCAACAAGGATAAGTGCAGGGTCCTGCACTTAGTATGGAAGAATCCAATGCACTGCTACAGATTAGGGACCGAATGGCTAGGCAGCAGTTCTGCAGAAAAGGACCTAGGGGTGACAGTGGACGAGAAGCTGGATATGAGTCAACAGTGTGCCCTTGTTGCCAAGAAGGCCAATGGCATTTTGGGATGTATAAGTAGGGGCACAGCCAGCAGATCGAGGGATGTGATCGTTCCCCTCTATTCGACATCGGTGAGGCCTCATCTGGAGTACTGTGTCCAGTTTTGGGCCCCACACTATGAGAAAAATGTGGAAAAATTGGAGAGAGTCCAGCAAAGGGCAACAAAAATGATTAGGGGTCTGGAACACGTGACTTATGAGGAGAGGCTGAGGGAACTGGGATTGTTTAGTCTGCAGAAGAGAAGAATGAGGGGGGATTTGATAGTTGCTTTCAACTACCTGAGAGGTGGTTCTAAAGAGGATGGTTCTAGACTATTCTCAGTGGTAGAAGAGGACAGGACAAGGAGTAATGGTCTCAAGTTGCAGTGGGGGAGGGTTAGGTTGGATATTAGGAAAAACTTTTTCACTAGGAGGGTGGTGAAACACTGGAATGTGTTACCTAGGGAGGTGGCAGAATCTCCTTCCTTAGAAGTTTTTAAGGTCAGGCTTGACAAAGCCCTGGCTGGGATGATTTAATTGGGGATTGGTCCTGCTTTGAGCAGGGGGTTGGACTAGATGACCTCCTGAGGTCCCTTCCAATCCTGATATTCTATGATTCTATGATCCTTAGCCTCAGCATTCAGTTTTATATTCAAGCAGTATTTTTTTTCCTTTTGAGAGCTTCCAGTACTCTTTATTTGTTTACCTCACCCTGTCAGAGCTTCCGCAGGTGAATAATGGAAACCAACTATTACTTCTCTTTAAAAAAAAAAAAAAAAAAGAGTACTTGTGGCACCTTAGAGACTAACCAATTTATTTGAGCATAAGCTTTAGTGAGCTACAGCTCACTTCATCGCATGCATTCAGTGGAAAATACAGTGGGGGAGCTACAGCTCACTTCACTTCGGATTTCTTCCCACTGTATTTTCCACTGAATGCATCCGATGAAGTGAGCTGTAGCTCACTAAAGCTTATGCTCAAATAAATTGGTTAGTCTCTAAGGTGCCACAAGTACTCCTTTTCTTTTCGCGGATACAGACTAACACGGCTGCTACTCTGAAACCTGTCATTACTTCTCTGTGCCTATTCTTCACCTTGAGTAACAATACTGTATGATATTTGCAAATAGAGTAATAGTGAAATAAGGAGTATTATTAAAAAGGGTCATTATGAATAACTTCTTAATTTGCTTTCAAATAGAAAATTAAATGCAAGGAGTGAAATCCTGACCCTATTGAAGGTAATGAGAGCTTTGCACTGATTTCAGTTTGGTCAGAATTTCACATCAGAGTTTCTGATTTTTTTTCCTGTTGTTTGTAATTGTTGGTTTGTACTAAAAATAGGAGCATGTGAGAGAGTCTGGAAATTGTGGTAAAAGAACAGTGCGAGTCAAGGTGCCCTAACTATGATTTGTGATGTTTCAAAATCAACCTAGTAATGTCTACCAGTTGGCATGAATTGGGAAGAAGGATAGAACTGGCTCTTGCATGCACTTCCTTGAGTAGTTGAAACAAGGATAAAATAAAGTTGTGAGGCTCCAGAAATACAACTGAGATAGTATTACCAGCATGGAAAATGATTGCAGTGAAATTTTGAACCTTGAAATTAGACATTTTCGTAATTCATTTGATTTTGTGAAAATGTTACAATGAAAACCCATAACATTTTGTTGGTATGGCTCAAAATAAGACTGATTTTGAGTGAAAATATACTCATATTTTAAAGCAAATACCTAGAAACTATGGATTTCTAAATACAAATTTGCATTCTAAGAAAAAGTAATTTTCATATCAAAAGATACACTATTTTCGGAGAGGGGGATGAGTTATGGTTCAATGAAAACTATAGCATCCCTTCCTCTTCCTTACAATATGATTGGGGGTGGGGAAACAATGAAAAGCATAATTTGAGCTGTACAACATGGCCTGGAACAACATTGCTAATCTTTGCTTTTATTTAAAAATTGGCTTTTTTAAAGAAATTCATTTTTTTCATACCACCTTCATGTATAATGCAATATAACTTCTGCATCTCCCAGAATAAATATTTACACAGAGATGACTGAAACAAATAAGAATTCAGAAACGGAAAAGTTATTTAGCAAGAATCAAAATGAAGGAAAGACAAAGAGGGTGAAAATATGGTTCTAAGACCTGCTGGCTGATGTAAGTAATTAGAAATATGTATAGATAATACATCAATCCAAGCTAAATATAAATTCATACATTCTTATTTTTTATTCACTGAAAAGGTCTTTCATGCAGATTCTCATTGATATAACAGTTACAGTTCCATTGGTTCGACAGTTCATCCCAGTGGAGTGACAGTTCACCCCATTTCACCCCTGGTACAATTGGCAGTCTGTACTGAGAAGTAGCAGAGACCTGGATCAGCAGGGACTAAAAGGTTTGGACTCAGATACACAGATAGAACTAGGAAGACAAGCTCACCTAAGGCCATTTTAGGTATTATGTGTGCCTCAAGCCAGTGTTGTTTTAGTCCCTTACTTTCATGCACAATAATTTCAATCAGAACTTAAACATTTAAAACTAATTCAAAACAAATATTCGGTGTAGTTTTGCAAAGGAATCAGTATACTCCATTAGTGCATGAATTCACACACTGCACATTTTTTTTTGTCAACTATAAGCTGGTAGCCAACAACATCCAGTTTTTAATAAGGCCATAATAATTTAATAGCACAAGTGTTTATAAAGGAATAAAAAGGAGTAAATAATTACTGTTTTAAAGACTGGTTTCAGAGTAGCAGCCGTGTTAGTCTTTATCCCTCACTCTCACAGATCTTGGAAGACAGACCAGTCCTCACTTACAGACAGCCCCCTCAACCTGAAGCAAATACTCACCAGCAACCACACGCCACACAACAGAACCACTAACCCAGGAACCTATCCTTGCAACAAAGCCCGATGCCAGCTCTGTCCACATATTTATTCAAGTGACACCATCATAGGACCTAATCACATCAGCCATGCCATCAGGGGCTCGTTCACCTGCACATCTACCAATGTGATATATGCCATCATGTGCCAGCAATGTCCCTCTGCCATGTACATTGGCCAAACCGGACAGTCTCTGTGTAAAAGAATAAATGGACACAAATCTGACATCAGGCATTCTAATGTTCAAAAACCGGTAGGAGAACACTTCAGTCTCTCTGGTCACTCAATAACAGACTTAAAGGTGGCAATTTTGCAACAGAAAAGCTTCAAAAACAGACTCCAGTGAGAAACTGCTGAGCTTGAATTAATATGCAAGCTAGATACTATTAACTTGGGTTTGAATAGAGACTGGGAGTGGCTGGGTCATTACACATATTGAATCTATTTCCCCATGTTAAGTATCCTCACACCTTCTTATCAACTATCTAAATGGGCCATCTTGATTATCACTACAAAAGTTTTTTTTCTCCTGCTAATAATAGCTCATCTTAATTAATTAGCCTCTTACAGTTGGTATGGCTACTTCCACCTTTTCGTGTTCTCTGTATTTAGAAATATCTCTTCTTACTATATGTTCCATTATATGCATCTGAAGAAGTGGGCTGTAGCCCATGAAAGCTTATGCTCAAATAAATGTGTTAGTCTCTAAGGTGCCACAAGTACTCCTGTTCTTTTTGTTTTAAGGACTGTAGTTTTCAACTTAAACAATAGACCACAATAGCTGCAAAGGAGAATTTGCATTTCACTGTTTTATTTTTCCCAAGCTAAAATTATTTCTTTCTTTTGTAAATGCAATCATTTTTAAAAGAGGATCTGGGACCACCAGAAACTGCATTGTATGAAGCACTAATGCATTCACTTCAACCAACAAAAGCATGGAAATCCTGAGTAAAGGCTGAAAATCTGGGCTGACACTCTATATTGACTCATGCATTGTGCCATTCTTCCTCTCACACTCCCACAGTGGAGTAAATTAAACCCGGAATGTCGGTCTAGATTTTCAGCCTCCGCTCTGAAGAAAAAGAACAGTGATGTCCACATAAGTTTTGGAGAAAGGTGTACTTAGAATCAGAAGCTCATCTTTGAATTTTTCTGCACCCATAGGGTAAGTCAGGTTCCCCACAGTAATGTTACCTAAGCAAAGCTTTTGAGCCAAATAATGAGTCTGTATGACCAGAAACAAACTGACTCTCATCCGTCAGCTACGACGGAAAACTCCAACAACAACGTGACTTGTTTACATAAGCCTTTTGTGGAGAGGAAAAAAGAAAAATCCCACCCACAAAACTGGATGTGTTGTTCAAGCCGCTCATTAGTAATAGTTAATATCATTCCCCTCTGCCGCCATCCCTTTTGTTTTTGACTACCCAAGTAAAATGTACTCGTTTTCTTTTTCTCCACTTTTCCCATATAATTCAATTTTAGAACTGACTCCTGATTTTGACTCTTTCCAAAGAATTGTAATTAAAATACGGGTACTTTGCCTCATCTTCTTGATCACCAAAATATCCAAAAAACACTGAATATGGTTGACCTAGTTGAAAATTTCCAGTAGAAAATGTTTTTAAACAGAAAATTTGGCTTTTTGACTACATGACATTTTTTTTCTCTGAAAAGTTCTTTCCACAGAATTTAGTTATTTTGTCAAAAGGTTTTAGCCAAAATCTTTTGGTTTCTGAGTTTTCACTGAAAATTCAAAGATTTCTGTGGAGAATTTCAGGAAAACCAGAAGGGTTTTTTTTTCATCTTTGTCAGATTTTCATGAGGGGGAGAAAAGGACCAGCTTGTATGTACGTGCATGCTTTCTGTACACTCTACTATACAATGGGATACACACATGCATATCTCAGTGTACTATACTCTAAGGTATATTCATATCAGGGGTCAATCCTGGTTCCAATGCTTTCAGTGCTCAGGTTAGAGCCTTTGAGACAAAAATGCTATATCAATGGCATTTTAAAATTGAGAATATTAATTTCCAAAGATAGGAAGTTAAAATATTTGTTTTCCCAGCACCTTTAACTCAGTCATATCATGACTAATTGTATTTTATATTGATGAGTATATTGTCAATGTACAGTTTAACCTTGGAGATGTGAGAAAAATGTTGTGCAAATACTCCAAATGGAATCTGAAAATCTTTTAATCTGGTTTTATTTTCAGAGGGAGGGGAGAAGAGTAATACATCATGACTGACAGCTATTTAGTATGAGGTGACAGCCATTTCTGGTTCTGAAACTTGTAATACATTTCAGAATAGCTTTGTGCAAATATAAATCCAGCCACTTGTTCAGAGGCCTGGAGGAGGAAAGTCTTTTAAAACTTAACCCTCATGTTCCACTGATCTGAGAAATGGAGAGAGATATTATTTTTACAGACAGAATTAGGAGAGGTGATTAAACTTGTCTGTTCAGGATGTAAAATATAACATGCCAGAAAGCAACATTTGTTTGATGGTATTAGCTGAGTGCTGATACTTCTGGAGCTTTCTTTATTCAGACTCTGATTTTCAGTGTGGGAAGATATCATCTACAAGAGGAAACCATCATTCTTATCCATTTCTCTTTTTATTGACTACAATAGACTTCAAAGTTCCCACTGACTTCAGTGGGGCCAGGATTCCACCTGGTTTCTCTGAGAACATTCCAAAACCACAGAGTTTAAGGGGCTTTTTCATGTCATCAAATGTAGTGGACCAAATTCACACCTAGCACAATTTCACTGAAATCCATGAGGAAGCCCATTGACTTCATCCCATATTCCCATCCTTAACAAATTGCATATTACTGTATTCAATAATAAAAAGAGAGAGAGAGAAAATTAGACAGATCTGAACCTCAGCCTTCTATTGTCAACATACTCTTAACAGAAACTTAATAATATCTTTATAAAAATATTAACTTTACAACCTTCATTTTTCACACTAAAGCATTTAGCAAACACTATTCTCTACTCAGTGCCCATTAATTGGCATTCATGTGAGTTGTATGGACACCAACAATGGTGGATAAGTCCCTAAACAAGGCAACAGCAATAGATGCAGGTTTTGGTGTAAGCTGGAGGGAAATTAGAGGTGCCTAGAATGGTTATAGGAATGGTGAACAATGATGTCTCTACATTTTCCCACACATTAAGTAAGGTAATAAAATGATAGCCATAAATTTAAAACCTGTTTTGTCTTTCAAACTGAGCCCCATTTAAATAGGAATAGATACCTCTTGGAACCAAACAGGCATGTTTCAAATATTCAGAGCAAATTGAGTCTAAACAGCAGCAAGTATTTACTGCAGAAATGTTCTGCAGCTTTTCAGTAGTAGAAGAATGACAAAGAGCATATTCAGTCTATAGCACCCCTCTGCCAGGAGTAGATAATGCCTTATCTTTACCTCTCAGACCAGTTGTTTTGGTGACCTGGTCTACAATGAATTTTTGCTGTAAACCTTACATTTCTCACCTGAACTCTGTCCTCTAATCTTTAAAAAAAAAAAATTACACCAAAAGGATATTGCATACCATTTACTTTTCTTCTGATAGTAGGTGTATGACTACGCAGCAGCGTGGAGTGTGCTTCCCAGCGTGGGTAGACAAACATGCACTAGCTTTGCACAAGCTCTTACATTAAAAAAAATATCAGCGTGGCCATGGCAGCACAGGTGGGGTGAGACTAGCCGCCCCAGGACTTACTCAGGGATCGGGTGGCATTGTATTCAGGCGGTTTACACAAGCTGTCACTTGTGTCACCATAACCATACCGCTTTTTATAGTGTGCTAGCTCAAGCATTGTGAGTAAGTCTGTACACCCACACTGAGGCCTGGTCTACACTGGGGGGGGGGGATCGATCTAAGTTACGCAACTTCAGCTACGTGAATACTGTATCTGAAGTCGATGTACTTAGATCTACTCACGGTGGTGTCTTCACTGAGGCAAGTCGATGGCTGACATTCTCCCGTCAACTCCACCTGCGCCTCTCACCCTGGTGGAGTACAAGAGCCAATGGGAAAGCGCTCGGGGGTTGATTTATCGCTTCTAAACTAGATGCAATAAGTCGACACCCGCTGGATCAATAGTCGATCCAGCAGTTAATGTAAAGATAGGAGAAGCACCCTCCCAGCTGCTGTGTAGACATGCCCCTATGTGGTTTGCTAATTTGCTGGTTTTCTTTTTAGATCCGTAAATTTACTGTTGGATTGGAGGATGTTTATACATTCCTGGGACCAAATCCTGAGTTCCTTACAAACTTCTTTCTTAGACCTCATAATAGCAAAACTCCCACTGAAGACAGATTGATGGCTTCAGGAGTACAGGGTAGCACGTAAGTGACTCAGGGGTGCAAGTCCCATTGACTTTCCTAAGTCACCTTGCACACTATTGCTTGAAGAATATACAGCAGAGCAAATAAACCAAAATATAGCAGAGGATGCACACAGGGATTTGGGGACAGATTTTCAAAAGCACTTAGCATCCAGCAGCAACAATTATTCTCAGCATAACAGTTGGTATAAATTGCAGTGTAGCTGCTTGCTGGTTTTCTGTGGGATCTACTGGTGCTGAGTGTTTTTGGAAATCTGGCCGGTAACATATTACTAATTTTTTTATTTGTGGAGCAAAGTATATTTTGGCAGCTGTGACTAATGGGGAAGAAGGTATACCAGTAAATGTTATGCAGTAGATAAGTCTCACAGTTTATCAGATCTGTTAAGAGGAAAAGAAAATTAATCCAATCCACAGTAAACCAAATATAATTATTTATCATAGGTGCTTGTCTGGCCCCCCAATAGCAGAGCATCTGAGAGCCTCACAATCTTAAATTGTGTTAATCCTCACTACACCCACATGAGGTAGGGATATATTCTCCCCATCAGAAGTGAGGCCCAGAGAGACTGAGGATATGTCTACACTTCAAGCTAGGGATGTGATTCCCAGTTCAAGAAGACATACTTGTGCTAGCTCTGATGGAGCCAGCATGCTAAAAGGAGAGTGCAGGTACAGAGCTGTGAGCTGCTAGCCAACTTGAGTGCATACCCGTGTGAGATGCTAGGCACATACTTAGGTTGGCATATACCTCCTTGCCACTAGCACCACTACAGCTACACTCTATTCTTAGCATGCTAGCTTCACCAGAGCTAGCATGGCTGACTTCTCAAGCTGGGAATCACACCCCCAACTCAAAGTGTGGACATATCCTAAATGACTTGAGCAAGGTAAAACAAGAGGTTTGTGATTGAGTAGGGAATTAAACTCATGTCTCCTAAATCCCAAGCTACTACCCACTGGGTTATCCTTAGTCTCCCATTTCTGGTGCAATGAAGTTGCATTGTCTTCAGTAGAGTTACATCAGAAATTAAATTGACCTCATAGTTCCCCAACATAAATTGTGATCCGGAGCCAGACAAAACATAAATGTGCTCTACAAAAGGCCCTTCATTTTCACTTTTTTATTTTGTTTAAAATTTCCCTGGAATGTATGAGTATTTATTACAAAAATGGGGTAGGGAAAGGGTGAAAAGCAGTGCAAAAAGTTAACTTCCAGTTTTCTTGGTAAATATCAGGGTTAATATTAGGGGATGGGAGGACAGAAAAAAGTATTGAAAGTAAAAGCCGTTTAATTCTGTGGTTTATTTCATAAATGTACATTAAAAGTACACAAACACACACACGTGTGCATATGTGTATCTTCCACTACATTGCTTTACTTTAACAGCCTTTCATTTACACTTTGAATAATTTATTATTAACATAAACACATCTACCTAACATAGTCAGTATTTGCATGTACTTTAGTGGTCCAAAATGCAGATGAAAACCAGTAAAAACTGAAAATGAAGTACCTAAGCTATACAATTTGCCTGCTCATGAAATTACCAATATACTGCTGGATAGAACGTAATTAGACAAACATATGGCATAAGAACAGCACTCTGTGCATACTCCAAAGCAACTGAGTAGATTTTGTTAAGACTAAAAAAACTGATCTGAAAAAGACAAGGCCTGAAAAATTTCATCCTGAAAGGTGGAAATTTCAAAAAAATATGAATGCCTGAAAACAGGCAGTTCTAATGAAAACCATTAAGTAGCTATCTAGTAATTTATTGTGATAATTATTGCTGCTTATGTTAACCCTTAGGATCTATACAACACTATTCAATTTCAAAGCATTGTACAAATTTATGCATTAATTAATCTTTCCCAAATCCCTTTGAGGTAGGTAAGTAAACATTGTTAACCCGCTCTAATGGATGGGGAAACAGCACAGCTGGGTGAAGTCATAGACTCACTGAAAACAAGAGAGTCAGGATTTCAACTCAGACAGTTTAAGGGCTTTGTCTACACACAGTTTTGGTAGCACTTGAATTATATCAGCTTGAAACTGGTATAGCTAAAGTGGTACAATCCCTAGTGTGGATGCAGTTATGCCAGTATTGTTTATTCCTATTAAGCTATTCTGCTCTAAGCACTTTGTACTTGTATAATTGCATTCACACTAGGGGCTGTATCGATTGAACTATTTCAGTTTAAAAAGTCATGGCCCTAAATAAAATAGGTGGTTTTTTGTTTGTTTTTTTGTATTTCAATGTCAATTCCTCAGCAAAATTTCCCAAACACTTAGATCTTCATAAGACGGGAGAGAAGAAAGACAGATAAGATACAAATGACCCACGCCCCACTTTAGATAAGAAAAGAAGCCATGTGTTTTATTTATCAGAACAGCAGACTTTAATAACAGATGCTTCTCCACCTCTTTGCTTACCAAGGGATGAGCTAATATCTGGAACTATGCTTCAAACGGACGATAAAAGCATGGGGGAGCTTAGCTAGAAAGGCTGCAAGAAGCCTAGATTGAGTTAACCTGGAGCGGCCTACAGCAAAGGAGGAAGGCCTTTAACCTCAATTTTGTACTAAACCCAGGTCATGAGCTACTCACATCTGCGTGGGACTAATAAACAGAGATACAGAAAGCTAGGAGCAGTCAGTGCTAGAGCACCTGCTATTTCTGCCATTAATTCTTGTGCTTTTTCCAGATGATAGAAAAATTAGCCCCTTCAATTGTTTCATGCTGCACTTTATCACAATCTCCCCATGCCTATGGGAGAGCAGGAGAGGGAACAAACTCATCCCTAGCATTTACACAGGAAAAATTCAAGGCCAGACTTCAACAACAAGGCATTTTGAATTGTGTCTCACAAAGGATAAAATTATGACCTCTGTAGATACCCTCTGAAGTATCTCTGGGAGGTCTGCAAACAAGCATGCAGATAACAAACAGAGAGTAACAACTTATATAGCATGAGAAATGAGGTGGTCAGGCTGGAAATGAATTTGGGTCTCCAGACTTACTTGGAAGATTCAGGCCTGAAAGTTATTTTCCCACATCATCATACCTTTTTACTGAATATGAATGGACTCATTTTTTCAATGCAAAAAACCTTCTTTAATAACATTAAGGCTCTGAAACAAAACCAACCAAAGCTAAGAAATGTAAGGCTTACTCCATTTTGAAGAATATAGTCCACTGGGTCTGCTCGATGCTTAGTGCAGAATGTTTGCCTCAGTATAGAATTATTGCTACCTCCCTTTCTTCCTTCTTTGGTTTTATTTTTTTTCCTCATGTGGATTATTTCCATTGCTTTTGTCTGTGCAGTGAAGATGCCAAGTCTGCTTGATTTGATTTCTAGCTAGTTGTTAAAATAGAAGTATAGTCCTCTCCTCAGCACTAAAAGCCAAGAATCAGCTGTAGTTAAAGGAAACAAATACACATAGTCTGTGATTCGTATCAATATCTGTTTATGCATTCAAAGCACTGCATATTTAGTTTTGTGATTGTGTTCCCTGTGAGATCTTCCTAGCATTATAGGGCCAAATTTTGCAAACTGAAGTTAATGGAGCTGCACGTGTGCCCAATCAGATATCAAAAGCATATATGCTCTTTGTATAGCAGAAAGTCTTTTCTACATTCTTTTGTATCTCTGTCCAAACCATATCCAAAATTATTTTCAGAGCTGGGTGCCTAAATTTAGGCTACTACATAAAATTGACTTGATTTTTTCAAAAGTGCTAATTATCCCAGAATCCCAGTGAAGTCCATGGTAGCTGCAGGTGCTCAGTGCATTTTTAAATCAGGCTACTGTTGCTTAGGAGTCTAGCTTTAAGCTTCCAGGTATGAAAATGATTGCTTATAATGCTCTGATGCTGAACTATGCATTTTAAGTGTGAAAATTGTACTCAGGAATACAGACATTGCAAACTAACTGAACACATCTGATATGGGTTCTGTGGCTGTGGAGTGTTTTCTCTTAGTGCAGTGGATCACAACCAGGGGTACGCAGAGGTCTTCCAGCAGGGATGTCAACTCATCCAGATATTTGTCTAGTTTTACAACAAGCCACATGAAAACACTAGCAAAGTCAGTACAAACTAAAATTTCATAGAGACAATGACCGTTTATACTGTTCTATATACTATATGTGTTTCTCAACCTGGCATGTGCGTTGAATTTTATGTTATAATTATATAAGAAAAATGAGAAGCAATAGTGTGCTGTGACCCTTTTGTATTTTTATGTCTAATTTTGTAAGCAAGTAGTTTTTAAGTGACGTGAAACTAGAGGGTATGCAAGACAAATTTGCCTCCTGAACAGTAGTCTGGAAATTTTGAGAGTAGGGCTGTTGATTAATTGCAGTTAACTCACGTGATTAACTAAAAAAATTAACATAAAATAAACAATACAACACTAATTTAAATTTATTAAATATTTTGGATGTTCTACATTTTCAAATATATTGACTTCAATTACAACACAGAATACGAAGTGTACAGTGCTCACTTTATATTTTTATTACAAATATTTGCACTGTAAAAATGATAAAAGAAATAGTATTTTCAATTCTTCTCATACAAGTACTGTAGTGCAATCTCTTTATCATGAAAGCACAACTTACAAATGTAGATTTTTTTTTTTTGGTTACGTAACTGCACTCATTAACCAAACAACGTAAAACTTCAGCACCTAGAAGTCCACTCAGTCCTACTTCTTTGCAATCAATCACTAAGAGAAACAATGCTGCCCGCTTCTTATTTACGTCACCTGAAAGTGAGAACAGGCATTCACATGGCACTTTTGTAGCTGGCACTGCAAGGTTTTTATGTGCCAAACATTTGTATGTCCTTTCATGCTTCGTCCACCATTCCAGAGGACATGCTTCCATGGTGATGACACTCATTAAAAAATAATGTGTTAATAATGCGTTAATTAAACCTGAACTCCTTGGGGGAGAATTGTATGTCTCATGCTCTAGGTTTTAGCCACATTATGCCATATATTTCATGTTACAGTAGTCTTGGATGATGACCCAGAATGTTGTGCATTTTAAGAACACTTTCCCTGCAGATTTGACAAAATTCAAAGAAGATCCCAGTGTGAGATTTCTAAAGATAGCTACAGCACTTGACCCTAGATTTAAGAATCTGAAGTGCCTCCCAAAATGTGAGACGGATGGGGTCTGGAGCACGCTTTCAGAAGTCTTAAAAAAGCAACACTCCGATGTGGAAACTGCAGAACCCAAATGACCAAAAAAGAAAATCAACCTTCTGCTGGTGACATCTGACTTAGATAATCAAAATGAATATGTCTTGATCTGCACTGCTTTGGATCATTATCGAATAGAACCCATTATCAGCACATCCTCTGGAATGGTGGTTGAAGCATGAAGGGACATTTGAATCTTTAGTGCATGTGGCACATAAATATCTTGCAACACCAGCTAAAACAGTGCCATGCAAACACCTGTTCTCACTTTCAGGAGACATTGTAAACAAGAACCAGGGACCATTATCAGCTGCAAATGTAAACAAACTTGTTTGTCTGAGCGATTGGCTGCAAGAAGTAGGACTAAGTGGACTTGTAGGTTTGTTTTATTTTTGAATGCAGTTATTTTTTTATACATAACTCTACATTTGTAAGTTCAACTTTCATGATAAAGAGATTACACTATGGTACTTGTATTAAGTTAATTGAAAAATACTATTTCTTTTATTTTTACAGTGCAAATATTTCTAATAAAAAATAAATATAAAGTGAGCACTATACACTCTGTATTCTGTGTTGTAATTGAAATCAATACATTTGAAAATGTGGAAAACGTCCAAAAATATTTTTATATGTGGTATTCTATTATTGTTTAACAGAGCGATTAATCACATGATTAATCACAATTAATTTTCTTAATCACTTGACAGCCCTATTTGAGAGCCATGCTAGTGGACCAATGCACCTACTTCGCATGCAATGGGGAAGAACTATTCCATTACTGAACACTAGGGTTGGGTTACAATTTTCATTTTGCATTTTTGAGAAGGCGATTTTACAGCCAGCTATTTCTGAAAAATTTCATGGTTTTGCAGCAAAATAGCTTGTATTCTTATATGCAATGTCAAGTTTTTGCTGGGGTTAAAAAAAACCCCCATAAACAAGGCTATCTCTAAGTTTTGAAGATACCAATGAAAACACAGAGGGTAAGACTCCTAAATATTTTCTTTTCAGAATAAGCAGTAGAGGAAAAACACCTTTAATTGTTTCCTTTTAAAATTGAAATTATCATTCACAACATCAGAATAACCACCTGGGAAACTGAAGTCTTTCAGCATGGAGTTCATTGCAGTATCAGGAGAGATTGTCAAAGGAAAAGGAACTACTACATATATAAGAACAGCCATACTGGGTCAGACCAATGCTCCACCTGTCTTCTGATAAAGGCCAGTGCCAAATGCTTCAGAGGGCATAAAGAGAACAGGACAATTTACTGAGTCGTCCATCTCCTGTCATCCAGTTCCAACTTTTAGCAGTCAGAGATTTAAGGACACCTGGAATATGGGGTTGCATCCTTGACCATCTTGGTCAACAGCCACTGATGCACCTATCTTCCATGAAATAATCTAATTCTTTTTTGAACCCAGTTATACTTTTGACCTTCACAACCTTCCCTGGCAATGAGTTCCACAGATTGAGTGTGTGTTGTGAGAAGAAGTACTTCCTTATGTTTGTTTTAAATCTGCTGCCTATTAATTTTATTGGGGGATCCCGGTTTATGTGTGAAGGGGAAATTAGCACTCCCCTATTCACTTTCTCCATACTATTCATTTTATAGACCTTTATCATATCTCCTCTAAGTAGTCTCTTTTGTGAGCTGAACAGTCCCAGTCTTTTTTAATCTCTCCTCATATGGAAGCTGTTGTAGCTCCTGTCATTTTTGTTGCCCTTCTCTATAGAGTTTCCAATTCTAATACATCTTTTTTGAGATGGAATGACCAGAACTGCATGCAATATTCAAGATGTGGGAGTACTATGGATTTACAGAATGGCATTATGATATTTTCTGTCTTAACCACCCTTTCCTAATGACTCCCAACATTTGACTGTTACTACACATTTAGCAGCTGTGTTCAGAAAACTATCCAAAATGACTCCAAGATCTTTTTTGAGTGGTAATAACTAATTCAAACCCCATCATTTTGTATGTATAGTTGTGATTATGTTTTCCAGTATGCATTATTCAGCATTTATCAACAATGAATTTCATCTGCCATTTTGTTGCCCAGTCACCCAGTTTTGTGAGATCCCTTTGTAACTCTTTACAGTCATCTTTGGACTTAACTATCTTGAGTAATTTTGTAGCATCTGCAAACTTTGCCATTTCACTGTTTAACCCTTTTTCCAGATCATTTATGAATATGTCGAACAGCACTGTTGCCAGTACAGATCCCTGTAGGACCCTGTTTTAATCTCTCTCCACTGTGAAAACTGACCATTTATTCCTTACCTTTTGTTTCCTATTTTTTAACCAGTTACTGACACATGAGAGGATTTTCCTCTTATCCCATGGCTCCTTACTTTGCTTAGAGCATTTGGTGAGGGACTTTGTGAAAGACTTTTTCAAATCCAAGGACACTGTATTGACTGGATCACCCTTGTCTACCTGTTTGTTGACCCCCTCGAAGAATACTAATAGGTTGGTGAGTCATGATTTCCCTTTATGACAGCCACGTTAACTCTTCCCCAACAAATCATGTTAATCTATGTGTCTGATAATTCTGTTCTTTACTATAGTTTCAACCAATTTCCCTGGTACTGAATTGGCTTACCAATCTGTAATTGCCAGGATTGCCTTTGGAGTCTTTTCTTAAAAATTGGCATCAGAGTAGCTATCTGCCATAGCATCTGGTAGATAGACTGATTTTCGTGATAAGTTACATAACACAATATTTCTGCAATTTCGCATTTGAGTTCCATTTCAGAATGAGCTAGTGATTGTAGATGAATCAGTGTTTTGGGTGCCCAGTTTGAGATGCTTTAAAAGAGCTGAATTTTCTGAGGGTGGGTGTTCATCACTTTCTGAAAATCAGTCCCTTTTGAAAAAGAAAAGTAAGGCACACAAGGTATACAATTTTCAAAAGTATCTATATTTTAGTCCCAATGGAATTTATGCTCCTGAGTCACTTGAAAATCTTGGCCTTAATGTTTTTTTCTGAAAACATATGCCATATTTCTCTGACCAGAACTATAATAATGTATTGTGTTATTAAGTATTATTTTACCATTAGTATTGTATTTAATTGAAAAATCATACCTAACACACCCTTGGGTATGTACATGGGTGTGGGAGGGGGAGAATATTTATACTATGTGCCTAGATTCACTTCAGATCTGTCTTGGGGAATCTCTATCCCTTGGAGGGGTAATATAGGAGGAGTTGAGTTACCACAGCACACTTTCCCTCTCCTTGTCCTTGGGAGTCCCTCCAGTTGGACTTCATGGCACTAGGTTAGTAATTTGCCAGAAGTGACAATAGAGGGAGAATGAGATGGTACTGGGGACAAGCTACTTTTTGTAGCATTGTTCCTAGCTGAATTTATCCTAGTTGAAATCTGGTCAGGAACTGAAGCTGATTCAAGCTCTCCCTCTGGGTTCTTTCTCTGGGAACTCCTGGGCAATCACCAGGGGAGTGGCAGTGAGGTGCCAGAAGAGCCACACAGATGAAAGCACCTATATAGAACAATTTCTGTCTCCATGGATCTGGATGATCCTTAGATCTCCAAGGTGTGTGGGCCCTCTCCTTATCAGACCCCTCCTGCTAGATGGAACAATTTCTGTGAGATGAATCTTGCAGAGTTTTCAGTCTTCTCTTAGTCCTTTCCCATTAAGAAGGATCAGTTTGGCTCCTGGTTCTGCTGTTTCCATGATGTACCATGATCGAGTGCATTTGTGTGTATTGTGAAAGAGAGCTTAAAATATTCTTTATCTGATTAAGATGTTTTGCTTTGTTTTGCTCAGTTTAGCTCAAACAACATCTGTCCAAAGTCTGACAATGTGATGGATGTGAAACATAAATCATGTTGTCTCATGTCAATGTGTACCTCAGAACAATTCCTTAACATACATTCTCTTGTAGGATATGAACTGGATCCTCAGGGATAAACAGAGAACTTACAACATTAGCTTAACTCCTATTTACATAGTTCATTTGAGAACTTCATTTGACTTAGCAGAGCAAAACTTTTTAGATAATTAATTGAGAGTGTGAAATAGTGTTCAAAGTTCCAGTTCATTTCAGCAAATGAATGTTTTGGTGGGAGGGTTTAATTTTCTTTAAAAATTGCTGAGTTGATTTATCTGAAAAGTGTTCATTCTACAATTCATTTATCCCTTCCATTTATGTAAGATAAAAGAGGGCTATTATAACAGTTATACCTCTCAGGTATAGTATAGGAATAGTTGAAGTCTCTCAGATAGAGTACACAGAGCTACAGATGCACACAGAGTAAATTGGCTTCAGAAAAAGGATATGTAGATTTTATTTATTTGTGTTGGGACTTCCAAATATGGGCCATATCCTCAGTTGATATAGTCAACGTAGCTCCGTTGAATGCAGTAAAACTCTGGCAATTTATACCAGCTGAGGATCTGACCCTACATATTTAAATGAAACAACACATTACATTTGTGATGGTTTCAGTCACAGAGACCCCCTTGGGACTGTTACCTGACATGCTGAAACTACCTCTGAGCCTGTTTTCCCTGTCAGTTTGGGACCCCAGAACCCTGTCTTGTTGAGCCAGACATGCTAGCGTGCTGCAACACAGATCCAGGGTCTGAACCACATCTCCAAAGCTGCAGGCTTTAACTGAACCCCACTCAGTAGGTACTCCTGTCTCCGGCACCCAGACACCGAGCTCCCAATGGGGTCCAAACCCGAAATAAATCTGTTTTACTCTGTATAAAGCGTATACAGGGTAAACTCATAAATTGTCTGCCCTCTATAACACTGATAGAGAGATATGCACAGCTTTTTGCTCCCCCAGGTATTAATTAATTACTCTGAGTTAATTAATAAGCAAAAAGTGACTTTATTAAGTATAAAAAGTAGGATTTAAGTGGTTCCAAGTAATAACAGACAGAACGAAGTAAGTTACCAAGCAAAATAAAACAAAACACCCAAGTCTAAGCCTAATACAGTAGGAAACTGAACACAGGTAAATCTCACTCTCAGAGATGTTCCAATAAGCTTCTTTCACAGACTAGATTCCTTCCTAGTCTGGGCCCAGTCCTTCCCCTCATAAAGTTCTTGTTAGCTGCAGCTCAGGTGGTAACTAGGGGATTTCTCATGACAGGAACCTCCTTTGTTCTGTTCCACCCACTTATATAGCTTTGGCACAAGGCGGGAATCTTTTGTCTCTCTGGGTCCCCATCCCTCCTTCTAAATGGAAAAGCACCAGGTTTAAGATGGATTCCAGTACCAGGTGATATGGTCACATGTCCTGTGAAACCCCAAGCCTTCATTCTTCCTTGCCTGACTCACAGGAAGGCTTGCAAGTAAACAGCCATTTACAACCAATTGTCCTAGTTGATGGGAGCCATCAAGATTCCAAACCACCATTAATGGCCCACACTTTGCATAATTACAATAGGACCTCAGAGTTATATTTCATATTTCTAGTTTCAGATACAAGAATGATGCATTTATACAAATAGGATGACCACACTCAGTAGATTATAAGCTTTGTAATGATACCTTACAAGAGACCTTTTTCATGAAGCATATTTAACTTATATTATATTCACACTCATTAGCATATTTTCAGAAAATCATATGGAGTGCAACGGCACAACATTATTTGGTGTCTGCTTCTATCTATTATATAAAGAATACAATCATGCTATATATATATATGTGTGTGTGTGTGTGTGTGTGTGTGTGTATATGTATAGTCCTCACGTCTAGAACCAGGAGTATGAATAGAAAAGGAAAAAGTCAAAAAACAAAACCCTCAGCCAGTTTTTTTTTATTTATTTTGAGTTCAAACCAAAGGATGCCTGTCCACAACTCTGAGTGCTCTTGATATCAACTTTTAAAAGATAGTACAAGGAGATGCAAACAAAATCAGTCACAGCAACCATACTTCCTTTCTTCCTTCTCCTCAAGGGCAAGATTAAGGTATAGGCTCCATAGGCCTGTGCTTAGGGGCTCCATTTTTTGGAGTCATGTGACTACATATGCATCTCAACTTTTATTATTATTTTTAGGGAAGTTTCTAGCACTCACAGTTGTGAAAGAAAGCTTGAAAATATGAGCTGAGCCTAATTGAAGCACTGATATCTCCTGGAGTCTGCAGACAGCCTGGAACAACAGAGGTGTGAACTTCCCCTTGAAGGTCAACAGGGTGTTAACAGCAAGATTGACAGCTCTGAGGTCTGTAAGTGTATGTGTCAAGAGAAGCAGAGCAGCGGGCCTAGTCCATCAGATCTCCAAACAGATATCCCACTATCTCAGTGAAAGTACTGAGGAACCTCTTCTGCCACCCCAGTATCTTCAGGGGAAGGAAGCTCCTGTTATCCCATGTGGAGGGGGGGTCACTGCTACCCCTCAGGAGGTAAAGCGGCCACTTGATGTTACCTCAGAGTCAGCGCCAGTGGGATGGATCCCATACCACTTCCCCTCTAAGTGGGGATGGTACCACGGTACCTATGCTTTAATCTGGCCATGAGTTAAACCTGAGTCACTCCATGGGCATTAATGGAGTCTCTCTGGATTTACAGTGATAACTAGATCCCCATGGCTTCTATAAACTGCACATTTGTGTACATATGTAATTATTTCTGTGCATCTAAATGTGTGAATCTACTTATGTAAATGAATATGCACAAATGTTTACACTTTTTATTTGGTGAGCTTTACATCTGCCATGTTTTGAGTGTGTGTGTGTGTGTGTAAATGAGCCTTATTCTGTCTATTTATGAATGGATTTTAACCAAAAGGATTCCCTTTTGGATTTTAAACAAAATGCATTAATTATGCACAAAAATAGAGCAATTTTTGCAACAAGGTGCAGAAACGCAAACATCCCTCATGTGGTTTCAGTTTCACTGAAGTTTTTTGATGTAACTCTTTTAGAGACTTGAGAGTTACCAATAGACATATTTGCAATTAAGTGTACCAAAAAAATAGACTTGATAATTTCGTCCTTTACTAATCTGTCAAGACCTGAGTTCATATTTTGGTACTTGTGGAGCCAATAACAAGCCTGACCTCCCTTAAATCTGATGCAGCTTTATGAATACAGCTCACTCTGCTGCTTAAGTACTAGTGTTATCTTTTTGTTGCAGGAGAAACATAAACTCAAGTTTAATCCAGTTTAAAGAAACCCCCAGAACTTTATAGTTCATTTTAGATTCTATTGGATATTAAAAGGAAGTAATATACTTGTTTAACATTATTACAGTCATGTTTCAAATTGTCCCTTATTAATGAGCTAGTTCTTGGTGTGCCAATATTTTGACACTTCAGCCCCATTCTCTCTATGTTAAGTGATAAATAATCAATTAACAAGCATGACTTTGGCTCCCATTTTTCGATGATTTAAAAGTCAGCACTGTGCATTTTTTTAACGTGGTATTCAATTCAGTCCACCGCAGTCTGTGTCAATGACATCACCTCCAGCATAAAACCTGGAGCTCTAATACTTGATTAGATTGCATTGCTATGTTGCTGCAGTGCTCCTGTGAGACATTTGAATTGTCCTGATGCTTGAAAGAACAGAAGCCTTTGGAGGATTTATTGTTTTCCTGATGCACACAAGATTGAGGTGAGGATAGAAAGATTTTGAAGAGAAAAGCTATCACTTTTTCCACGTTTTAACATCAGAGGGATCACTTGGATAAAACTTTGTGAAAGAGGAGTGATAAGATGATTTATCAAACGATGGTAACACATAGGCAGCTTATTTCAAACTTATGTACACAGCTTGGATTTGGATCCAAGATAAATGTTATCAGGGAAAAAAGGGGAGAGCATCATTTTGTTGACAGTTGAGAAAGAAGGGACCCCGGGATGCCAAAAATACTCCTGGAACTGTAGAGTAGGTAAGTTTCAGTTTAGGAAGGCAATCAGTCTTTTTTTTTTTAAATGACTTGACCTTTCCAAATATTTGTGCTGCAAAGTAAGTGACACGTTAGGTATGTTCACACAGGAATTTTGAACATTTCTCTTACAAAGCTGCACTAACCACATTGAATTTTAACAAAGCTAGAGACTCTAAAGCACATCTGCTTTAGAGAATTTAATCCCCCTTCTATGTACCATGTCTCAAGGATTTGTCCCATAATTCCCTGAAGCGAAAAACATTCTTGTACTTTTTAAAGCAGTCTAAGGGAGTTGGGGTCTCAAATCTCATTGAATTTCAAGAGGTACTTAACTCTCTCTTAGGCTCCTTGGGAAGCCTGAGGTGAAGAGTATTCTAATTTTAATACACAAGTACACATGTGCATCAAGTTCTCTTTTCACATGCCTGTGCATCTTTCCAATGTTATTTGAAATCCCCACCAGAATGAATCTGCTACAATTATGGAGAATATACAGTATAAAATTCCAGGATCCAGGAATTAAATGAATAACAGAACGAGGTAGAGTGGAGAGAAGGTGATGAGGGAAGGATTTCATCCTTTTTTGATACTTCTTGTATTCTCTACCAATTTTTTTTTAAGATCCTAAACTTCAGTTAAACATTCAGCTCAAATGTCAACTTTTAGAGACCCCTCTTTTAAAATCAAACCTCTATTACATCCTTGTATATCGATTTGTGTGGTACCAAATTTCCCAGCTATAGTGTCTTGAACATATTGGAACAAACTACCTGCTAGTATGAAAACTCTTACTTCAGTGGAGTTACGTCAGCAAGCAACATGGCCATTATTTCATCAAATGAGGCAACATGATTTGATCCTGTACTGTGCATTTTGCTTTGGGACCCAACCTTGCAGCTGGATTTATGTGGGTAGACCTAGAGGCTTTATTTCTGGAGTTAGGGTAAACTGGATTAAATGATGAGCCTCATCCATCTACACTGCATCTTCTTCCTTTGGTCTTTTATCCTTAATTGGTTCCAATTGTGCAAGCTATTTGGACACATTATGACATTCTGGCTGCAATCCAGACCAGCAAGGGGCTATGTCACCCCTGTCCTGCACACTTAGATGCCTCTCGATGCTTTGTTGTTGGAGCTCCAAACTGGGCCACTCTCACAAAGCCCTTCCAGTATGCAGGTAACACCCTGAGTGTCTGTATACGGCTGCAGCCTGCCAGCCACACATCAGTCACACTCAGGCTTTCCACCAGCCTTGGTTACCATTTGCAGGGTGACCCCAATACACCCCCAGTTATGGCTATTCCCCCAAAGTATGTGTTCTGCACTGCCCAGCTCTCTCCTGGACAGGCTGGATATATTAGGTCACTTGTACATTGAAGGGGATCAATGTACAACAGTTTGCTACTTTAAATGGACGGTTTCAGAGTAACAGCCGTGTTAGTCTGTATTCGCAAAAAGAAAAGGAGTACTTGTGGCACCTTGGAGACTAACCAATTTATTTGAGCATGAGCTTTCGTGAGCTACAGCTCACTTCACCGGATGCATACCATGGAAACTGCAGCAGACTTTATATATACACAGAGAATATGAAACAATACCTCCTCCCACCCCACTGTCCTGCTGGTAATAGCTTGGAGTTAACCACACAGTTCACAACACTGAATTAGTTTTTATTAAAGGAGAAAACAAGTTTATTTAACTACAAGGAGATAGATTTTAAATGAGTACAAGCATAAGGCATTACAATCAGAAATGGTTACAAGAGAAATAAAGATCAGACACGTCCTACTACTAAAACTTGCCAAATTAGACTTGGTTCAAGATGATGTCCCTTACCACATGTTTCCAGTAACACTGCTGATCAAATTCTCAGGCCAGAATCTGCTCCCAAAGTCCAGCAGCTGTTTCTTTTGTCTTTTTAGGTGAAAAAAATTGAGAGAGAGAGAGACACCTTAGGGTGGTTTTGCCCCTCATTTTATAGTCCAGTCCCCCTTTGAAATACATTTTCCTGAGGGTTGTTCATCACCATCATGTTCCTATTACGCCTCTGGCGTTTAGGGCAGTGACGAAGCTCCTCCACTCCTGTCTTTTTCTGGCAAGTCTTTCAGTGGTTTCCCAGCTGTGCCCCAGGTTTTTCAGCTCGTCTTCCACAGCTCTTTGCCATGTTGTTTTCGGGCGGCCTCATTTTCGCTTGCCTTCAGGTGTCCATCTTATTGCTATTCTGGTGTTGGAATCAGTTTCCATCTGAAGCACATGACCGATCGACCTCCAATACCTCCTGGCAATGATGGTGCTCAGATCCTCTTGGCTTTACTGTGTCAATAGATCTTGGTTTGAGATTGTTCTGGGCCAACAGATACAGAGGTTTTTTTCTGAGGCAGGTTGTATGGAATGAAGTCAGTTTGGACATATCATACTTGCACATTCCTCAGAATTCTGCACTATAAAGTAATGTTGAAAGTACACAGTTCTGATAAATCTTGAGTTTGGTTTTGGTGTTGTATTTTTGATGATTTCCAGACTGTATTTAAGCTCCTGAAGATGTTCCTGACTTTACTGATTTTGTTCCGGATGTCCTGGCTTGTTCCACCATTTTGGCTGATGGCGCTGCCCAAGTATGTGAATGTTTCTACATTGGTGAGGACATAATCCTCTATTCATACTGTTGACGGTGAGGCAATATTAAAGGTATCTTATTGTGGTTGATTTTCAGTCCAATTTGCTGGCTGAATGTGTTGAATCAAATTGCTTTTTCTTGTACATGGTGTTGGGTATGTGATAGGAGAGCGACATCATCTGCCAAGTCCAGGTCTTCAAGGGATGAGAAGAGCCTTCATTTAATTCCTCTTGGCATGTCTTCTGTTGTATACCACATTACCCAGTCAATGGCAATGCTGAAGAGGATTGCAGACATGATGCACCCCTAACATACTCCTGTTTTGACTTCAAAACTGAGCTCACTGTGATCAACACTGCATGTAAAGTTGAAATAGAAGCTTTTGACGACATTGATTATACGGAAAGGAATTACATATGCTCACAGAATGCGCCATAGGGTGGTCCTGTGAATGCTATTAAAAGCCTTCTCAAAGTCTATGAAATTTATGTAGTGTTGCCATTGCCATTCTAAGCATCATTCTATTATGTTTCATAGAGTGAAGATCTGGTCTGTGCATCCACTTCCTTTCCAAAAACCAGCTTGCTCTTTTCTGATAATACTATCAACTGTCTCTGATATACGCTGGACTATGATCTTACACAATACTTTCCTTGGCACAGATAAAAGTCTGATACCACGCCAGTTATTACAATCACTGAACTTTCCTTTCTTTGGTATCTTCACTATAACCCCATTGGTCCACTCATCTGGCACTTTTACCCTTTCCCAGACTGATATAAATAGGGGGGCCAAGATAGATGCTGCTAATTTAGGATTTACCTTGAACAGTTCTGCATTCAAGTTATCCTTGCCAGGAGCTTTCCCATTTTTTAAGGATTTGATGGTTTGAATGATCTCTTCCTTCGTTGGGGTGTCTGTGTTGATATCAAGATCTTCTGACTTCCTGATGTTTGTTTCCTCTTTAGGTGGCTCCCTGTTCAGCAATTCTTTGACATGCTCTGCCCAACGCATTTCTTGTTCTTTTTCAGTTCTTACCCTTAGATAAATTTAATTCCTGCTGTGAGGTTGGAGTCATGGAGTCTTGTGGTAAAAGAGGTTTCACCCTGTTGTTTGCTAAGATGCAGATGAATGGCCACTTGACAGGTGATTGTCTATCAGTGTTGATGGCACCTGGCTAGAGGTGTCTTTGAGAAACTGGTTTACCCACAGTTGTCTGGTAAATACATTTTGGACCTAATTTCAGTGTATGTTTATAACTTTATATATAATAAGAAAAGGAGTACTTGTGGCACCTTAGAGACTAACCAATTTATTTGAGCATGAGCTTTCGTGAGCTACAGCTCACTTCATCGGATGCATACCGTGGAAACTGCAGCAGACATTATATACACACAGAGATCCTGAAACAATACCTCCTCCCACCCCACTGTCCTGCGGGTAATAGCTTATGTGCATGATAATAGCTTTTCTAAAGTGATCATCAAGTTGGGCCATTTCCAGCACAAATCCAGGTTTTCTCACCCTCCACCCCCCCACACACAAACTCACTCTCCTGCTGGTAATAGCCCATCCAAAGTGACAACTCTCTTCACAATGTGTATGATAATCAAGGTGGGCCATTTCCTGCACAAATCCAGGTTCCCTCACCCCCCTCCAAAAACCACACACACAAACTCACTATTGGTTGTTACTCAAAACAAAAAAACTTCAAATCCAGAGTCCAGCGAGAAACTGCTGAATTGACTTGATTACCATGCACACTGTAGGGAGAGTGGTCACTTTGGATGAGCTATTACCAGCAGGAGAGTGAGTTTGTGTGTGTAGGGGGGTGGGGGGGGTGAGAAAACCTGGATTTGTGCTGGACATGGCCCACCTTGATTACCATGCACATTGTGAAGAGAGTTGTCACTTTGGATGGGCTATTACCAGCAGGAGAGTGAGTTTGTGTGGGTGGGGGGTGGAGGGTGAGAAAACCTGGATTTGTGCTGGAAATGGCCCAACTTGATGATCACTTTAGTTAAGCTATTACCAGCAGGATAGTGGGGTGGGAGGAGGTATTGTTTCAGGATCTCTGTGTGTATATAATGTCTGCTGCAGTTTCCACGGTATGCATCCGATGAAGTGAGCTGTAGCTCACGAAAGCTCATGCTCAAATAAATTGGTTAGTCTCTAAGGTGCCACAAGTTCTCCTTTTCTTTTTGTGAATATAGACTAACACGGCTGTTACTCTGAAACCTGTTTACATATAATGTTACTATGCATATTTCATCATGATACTATTGACCAGTGAGTTTAGTTTTCAAATAATACTTCACAATACATTTTGTGCAAAGATGACTACAGTAGTGTGTAGAGTGTGAATACAGAGGTGCATTTGGTCACACACATGCATAACTTTAAGTGCATGAATAGCCACACTGAAATCAGACTACTAGCCTGCCTATGTGCCTGCTCAGGCCCCAACTTGTAAAACATTTAACCGTGTGCTAAATCCTGAATATGGATGCTTTCCTGAAACAGAGCCACTTATTTTATAAGCCCTCCAGGGCATGGATGGACTGTGTCTGTCATCTGTGCAGTGCCGTTGTGTTTTGGTGCTAAAATAGGAAAATTGTAGACTCCAAGCTTATGCTAAGAATATGATTGTAAAAGAAATTGTCCCCCTGTTGTCTGCATTACAGGCAAAACTTCAAAAGAAATATAGGACCAAACCATGCAGCTCTTTCCTATGAGACTATTTCCATTTAAATAGAAAGGACTACTTATGTGAGTAAAGTGACCAAGAATTAGCCAGTAAAGTTTTTAAAAAGCTCATAAAGCAGCTATTTTTAGAGTGCTGCTCCCCCCGGTACTGTGCTGTAGTAGTAGAGAAGGAAGTGTGATTTCCATTTTTATAGAGTGATATGGCTAATAAAAGTCATGTATGTGCAGTATTATTTAATTAGTGCTATATTATCCACTAAATTCTTCATGAGCAAAGAACAGGAAAAGGACAAAAATCACTGCTTTCATAAAATGAGATTCACAACCAATAAAACAGATTTTCAAGGTGCAGCTATGCACGTTTTGTAATGAGTAGATTTAATGAAATTGCTGATAATTAAAGCAACTGTATAATAGACCACACCTGCACAAATTCTGGCTTATTTCCAAAGTTCATTGTGAATTGTGTTATTCTGACAGTGCTCAACTTTTATGTGGCACTAGGATAGGATTTAATCTCTGATCATAATTCAGTTAACATTTCCAAATCTTTGAAAACCCTGACCTGCATTATGCAGGTCTTACCAACTACTCCCACAGTTAAAGTTGAGTTCAATTTTTCAACTACACTGTTGAAATCCCATTGCAAAGCTTAAAAACAGGTTCTGATTGCATTCAAATGTACATCACTTTCCCTTAAGGTAAAGAGTACATGTTTGTGAAAGTTGAAAGTGAAGCTGTTCAATAGTTTCAGGAATTAGAACATCCCTCTCAGTTATAAATGACTTAATTTTAACTATTCAGACATACAGAGGGATGAGGACTTAGACAAAATGTTATGGGGGATGATTCTTTTAAAACAGAAGTGTATTAAAAAGAACAGGGGTTTTTTAAACCACTTTTCCTCATTAATTTTTCTGCATCATTCTGGAAAGCCAACAGATATAATAGCAGAATCACTTCTGGCCATCTTTCGTCTGATGTGGAGAACTGGAACCTTGCCAACCACCTGGAAGGACGGTATTGTGATCTCACTTTATAAGGGCAAGGGAGCACACAGTGAATGTAAGAACTAGAGGCTGATCACCTTGCTCTCCGTTCCAGGGAAGGTGTTTGTGCATGTTCTGCCTGCATGCTTGGAGCTTCTGCTACATGAGAAGCATCACCCCCAATAGTTAGGCTTTACAAGGAACAGGTCCACATTAGACGTGATTTTGGCCCTTTGCTTGTTGTCAGAGATACACCATGAGTTCACAAAGCCCCTGCATGGGGCGTACGTCGATCTTAAGCCTCCATTTGATTTAAAAAAAAAAAAAAAAGCAAAGGAGTACTTGTGGCACCTTAGAGAGTAACAAATTTATTTGAGCATAAGCTTTCATGAGCTACAGCTCACTTCATCGGGTGCGTGCAGTGGAAAATACAGTGGGGAAATTTTATATACACAGAGAACATGAAACAATGGGTGTTACCATACACACTGTAACAAGAGTGATCAGGTAAGGTGAGCTATTACCAGCAGGAGAGCGGGGTGGAGGTGGGGGAACCTTGTTGACCGTGTCACGCTATGGAAGGCCTTAAAGGGCATAGGTGTCCCTAATATTCTGCTGGACTTCATTAGAGAGCTGCATAATGGAACCACTGCCTGTGTACAATAAATTTGTTAGTCTCTAAGGTGCCACAAGTACTCCTTCTCTTTTTGTGTACATGTGGGAATTGTATGTCAGCATCTATTAAATCAGTATCTGTTCTCAGGCAGGGCTGTGTCTTGGCCCCTGCACTCTTTTGTCAGGTGATGGATTTCATAATGCAGCATTCTGTCAGGTCCATAGCCATTAAGATTGGTGATCTTTTCCTCTCAGACCTTGGTTATGCTGATGACATTCTTCTAGTGTGGAGTCCCGACAGGTTTTGTGAGGCACTCCTGTAAATCAAGGAGGAGTCGGCTAAGATTGGCTTGTACAGAACCCGAACAATCACAAAAGGAAAACCAGCCTTTTGCTGGTGGCATCTGACTCAGATGATGAACGTGAACATGCATCAGTCTGCACTGCTTTGGATTGTTAGTGAGCAGAACTTATCATCAGCATGGACGCATGTCCTCTGGAATGATGATTGAAGCATATGATTGAAGGGACATATGAATCTTTAGCACATCTGGCATGTAAATATCTTGCAACGCTGGCTACAATAGTGCCATGCGAACATCTGAAAGTGAGACAGGTGACATTGTAAACAAGAAGCAGGGTGAATTATCTGCAAATGTAAACACTTGTTTGTCTGTGAGATGGGCTGAACAAGAAGTAGGACTGAGTGGACTTGTGAGCTCTAAAGTTTTACATTGTTTTATTTTTAAATGCAGTTATTTTTTGTACAAAATTTGACATTTGTAAATTAAACTCTCATGATAAAGAGATTGCATTACAGTACTTGTATGAGGTCAATTGAAAAATACTCTCTTTTGTTTTTTGCAGCACACATTTGTAATAAAAATAAATATAAAGTGAGCACTGTACACTTTGTATTCTGTGTTGTAATTTAAATCAATATATTTGAAAATGTAGAAAACATCAAAACATATTTAAATAAATGGCATTCTATTATTTAACAGTGCGATTAATCACAATTTTTTTAATCGCTTGACAGCCCTATTTGACATACATTAATCGAGGTGGTGCAGTTTTCAAGGAAGCCACATCCTTTTGGGATTTTACCATGATGATGATCTCATTGCAGGTATCAGAGACCACATTCATTGCTGTTCCAAGTGTCAGCTTTTAACAACCCATCAAGTAGAAAGGTATGTGTTGTCCTCACCAATGAGCTCAATGCTTTATTAGTTATACATTGTCACTGCTAGTGACTGTGGATGCTGTTCTACCAGATGTTCTTTCCAAGATAATATTCACTACAAATATTAGTTTCACACCTATGCACCCTTTGCATTTTCATTAAACTTAACACATTCTCTTTCAGGCCTGGTAAACCAGGCAGCATTTCAAAAGTGTATTTTAAAGGTATTTTCTTTTCTCAGGATCTAATTGTATATTGTAGTAGTAATGTATGAGACAATATCCATGTATCATAGGCAGCCTTCTGTCTGAAAGTTTTCCAGACGAGGTGCAATCTATTATTATCTATTGGTCCTTGCAAACAAGAACTTCTTTTTGAAACTGTTCCAGCAGTCATTTTTATGTCAATTTCTCTAGATATCATAAGGAATACTTTCACAGGCATTATTCAGTTTTGAAATTGATACAATTTTATTTCTATTGCAACGGACTTGATCTATTGTTGTTACCTGAAGATTGGTTTAGTTAGTTGGATTTAGGTTTCTGCCGTTCTTTAATCTTAGAGCTGTCTGTATTTGTTTCCTTTTTTAAATGTGTTCATCTCTTTATTATTTTTTTGTAACAAAAAGAGAAGAAGCTATTTCAAATACTTTTAAGTCTGACTTTCCCTTAGTATTTTGTTTGAGCCCGTGAATTTCTGTCAGATTCAATGGAACCTTCTACACCCATAGGAAGTGCCACTGAGCAGTGACTTGCTTACTTGAGTTCTCTCAGAAGCTCAGTCCTTTCACTGGGCCAAACTCTGGGAAATGTCCTTAAAATGTAGCTCATTCTTTGAGGACTTTATCTGCTTATTGCCAGTTTCTACTAAAGAAAAGCATAAGCTGGTTTAGCTTTCTAAATCTAATGACAAAACTTCAGACAGTTGTGTTAAATGAATCAGTCATCTACAAGCGCCTACATGTGCACAAACAAGGTGTCCCACTACCACAGCTGTATTTGGGCATCCCAGCTGGTAACTGGCAGATTCAAGTCTGTTCTCAGACAATTAGGTCATGGGCTACTGGAGAATAGCAGGATGCGTGAAGTACTCTTAAAAGTTCCTTTATTTGTTTTACGTCTAGACAAAGGTTAATTTCTCTGTAAATATTGTGTGTGTATAGTGTCTGTCTCTCTCGCTCGCTCGCTAACACACACACACACACACACACACACACACACACACACACACACACTTTCACTTGCATGCACATGTTTCTTCCTGCCCCATCACTCTGTCCTCCCCAATTTAAATTATTTTGCTGCTTTTTGGATCACACTTCATCCACTCTGCTCCACTGATGCCAGTCTGTGGCCTTCTTCCATGCTGTCCCCTGCACCTGATCCAAAAGGACCTCCTCCCCCTCCACTCCTTATTCAAGATTCTCCTTAAACTACTGTCATGACTGGTGTGTGTGTTTTCTTCCTGCTCCCTGTTCCTCTTTGTTTCCTGGTTCCTGCTCCCTGAACTCAGTGTTCCAGTTCATGTATTGTGACAAAGTTCCTGCTCTACCTTGGTGGGTCTTGCACTTATTGGTGGATTTGCTCACCTTGGAGCTTCACGGCAGCCCTCAGCTTGGCCGTTTTTCTGAACCCACAGTCCAGGTCGACTCCTCCTGTGTCTGACCAGGAGTTGGGAGGATCTGAGGGGAACCCGGGCTCACCCTCTACTCCGGGTTCCAGCCCAGGGCCCTGTGGAATGCAGCTGTCTAGAGTGTCTCCTGGAACAGCTGTGTGACAGCTACAACTCCCTGGGCTACTTCCCCATGGCCTCCTCCGAACACCTTCTTTATCCTCACCATAGGACCTTCCTCCTGGTGTCTGATAATGCTTGTACACCTCAGTCCTCCAACAGTCCGCATTCTCACTCTTAGCTCCTAGTGCCTCCTGCTCCCAGCTCCTCACACGCACACCACAAACTGAAGCGAGCTCCTTTTTAAAACCCAGGTGCCCTGATTAGCCTGCCTTAATTGATTCTAGCAGCTTCTTGATTGGCTGCAGGTGTTCTAATCAGCCTGTCTTAATTGTCTCCAGAAGGTTCCTGATTGTTTTGGAACCTTCCCTGTTACCTTACCCAGGGAAAAGGGACCTAGTTAGCCTGGGGCTAATATATCTGCCTTCTATTACTCTCCTATAGCCATCTGGCCTGACCCTGTCACAGTGTATAGTGTTGGTTGTGTGCAACTAGTTTGGAGCTGCTGCTACATACCTGCCTTTCAGACTATTACTGCCTTAACCAAGTCATTCTCTATATTCACAACCTGAATATCTGCATTGTTGCTGTCTAAAAATTAAAGAAGTCAGGTAGCCACAAATGTGCTTGTCCTGAAATATAGTAGTTGTTCTATTAGCTATACCACTGAGTCCAGCTGCCTTTCCACTTCTCAAGGTTTTCATAGCTGTTGTCAGCTCCTCAGTGTGAGCTGCTGATTGTGGACTTTGCTGTCTCTGAGGAGTGAGCAAAGTCCCATCTTGATTGGTTTCATTTAGTGCTTTACTTTGTGTTCTGTTTAATCATTTAGGATGAGTTTGGTGTGTGACTTTTTTGGGAGAGACTGCAGAAATGCACTGTGGTTGTTCTCCATCGGGGTTCAGCTTGCAAATGAAGGCCCAAGCTTTTTTGCTATTGAAAGAACAAATCCGTGCCACAATTAGCCCCCTCCATCAGTTCCAATCTCTCTCATAAGCAGTTCCCCAAGCCCAGTGGTTTCTTCACCAAAGTCAAACATCTCCAAGTCAAACAACTCTGAATCTCTCTTATATTGTTGGTTGGTTTGTTCTGAAAACCCAGGTACATATAATGTCCGAAATCCCCTAGAGATGTACTTATGGGCAGTCTTCCACACTAGGGACACAAATTCCCCATAGTGCTTGTATCCCAAACTAATGTTACAGATGGATTCAGCCAATTCAGCCTACACAGTCAGCTTTCCTGAAGTTGATCTTAGCAGTTATTTTGTTTTCCTGGGTTGTACTGCAGTACTGTTATCACTTGGCTCTGGTCTCTGCACATTGCCGAGATCTTGGGATTACAGCCATGACCTAACTTCTGAAGGTGACTGCATTTTCAGAGGTGAGAAAAGCTAAGTCAGAACTGCACCCCTTGTTCCATCATGCACTTGGGAAAGAACATTTGTTCTTGGGGTCATAGAGCAACCTCAGATCGCTTGTTGCCGCTCACTTCTCAACTTCTTCCTCACTGTTGTCATTGTTAGGGTATCCCCAGATGATATTGTGACTGTTGACATCATCTTTGACCTGGCATGGTTTTTCTGGACGGGGAAAGTCATTTGTCCATGCAAAATGTTTACCTGGTGGTTTGTAAACAGAAACTACCACTATTTGGTCATGTAGAGCCAGGAAAAGTTCCATTGTACCATGGTAGGTTTCAGAGTAGCAGCCGTGTTAGTCTGTATTCACAAAAAGAAAAGGAGGACTTGTGGCACCTTAGAGATTAACAATTTATTTGCGCATAAGCTTTCGTGAGCTACAGCCAGAAGTACTCCTTTTCTTTTTGCGAATACAGACTAACACGGCTGCTACTCTGAAACCTGTCATTATGCAAGGCACTGAATGTAGCCATATGGAGTGGAAATCTATCACCTTCATGAATAGGAGTGCATCCGATGAAGTGAGCTGTAGCTCACGAAAGCTTATGCTCAAATAAATTTGTTAGACTCTAAAGTGCCACAAGTCCTCCTTTTCTTATTGTACCATGGTGTTTCACGATAGTGTTTTTCATCACATACAAATATCATGTTGCCATAAATGTTGCTTTTGATGTTCACAGTACTGTGCATGCCAGGGATGTTTAGTGCTATTATCTCGGTGTCTCTTACAGGCATACAATGTTTGCTTTCTTGCCAGATAGAACATCAGCCTTCCCAGTAGACAACCCCTCCACCTTGGAGCTGACAACTTTAAATGCCATATTTGGGTGAGACTCTAGGAAGGGCCATATATATTGATGTCCCTGTCTTCTGTTGCAGTCTCGGTGTGTGTTGTCAGATTTGGTCTCTCCCATGCTCAGCTGGAATGTGAGATTAACAGGGTTCATAACATCAACATATCTGACTTGACCCCCATTGCTGTGGCTTAAAGTACCTCCTTCCCTCTGGCCACCAATGAGCTTGTTCATAGCTGAGAACGCAACAGAAGAGATACCCACTCCTGGCTGACCATAGATGAGGTGTGAACTACAGACACTTTGAATTGCTGCTCATGGTGGTCTAACCAGGATTGTGAACCTTACGTAGACCAGTGACTGGATCCTCACTCCAGAGCTGGTGAAGGGAGGGGACAGAGGGAAGTAGATTTTGAGAGGAAATCCCAAGGGAGGAACAGGTAATCAAGAAAATGAAGCTGATAAATGGAGTCCAGCAAAAGGAAAAGATAGTTTATACCTTATGCCATTATTTCTTTCCCCCTTTTCTATTCAGCACTCTTGGAATTTGATTCAATGAGTCACAAAGTGGCAACTTTCTGAAACAGTGAGTAAAGGATGGAAATGATGGGCAAGGGAGAATAGGTGGTTAGAACAGTGTAATTTTACACCCCAAAAAGTTTTAAAACGAATGATTAATATTAATTCCTCCTGGACATTTTACATGGTGTGGCTCTCAATAAATAACTGATAATCTCCCAAGAAAAAAAGTTTCATCATTTGATAATACCCATCTTGGAATTTATCATTTTGTATCTCCTCTAGAAATAAGAAAGTCAGTGGGATTAAACCTCTCCATCTGTGTGGAACTGTATGCAGCAAATTTGTCTCCCTCTTTCTGGCACCTTTTTTGCATTCATCACATGAAAATTATTTGCCATTGTTGTGTTCAGTTAGAGAGGTACAAATGTTACATTCTATCCCTAGGATGTAGTAAATAGAGATGTCATGCATTTGTCTATGCAGCGTTTTGAATCATTAGGTTGTAGTAGGTATCACTGAATATATTTCATTGTGGGGTTTTAAGTATTCATAAATGGTATCATTATAGATTAGAGATGACATTTTCTAAAAATGTCTCCCCTGTTTAGAAATTTAAATCTTCTGAAAATACTCTGTGGTCCCCAATGTAAAATTAAGTTATACAGCTTTGCATATTTGTATCCTGATGATTGGAATGTTTTATCTACAGAACTGAAAACATTCATGCTTTAATGTGTATTTGAATTTTTTCTACATTCCTCTCCCCTCCTTGCTGTGCTGAGATATTGTACAACAGTACCTGCTATGGTCAAGAAACAGCCTGATCTGGGAAAAGGCATATTCAGACCTCCAGTGGGCATCCTGTTCTTCAAACCTACCGGGCTTGCAAGCCTTTGCTTGTATGAACACAGGGGAAGTCACTGCGGCTTTGTCTACACTGCAATTAAAAACCCATAGCTGGCCCATGTCAGCTGATTCTGGCTCATGGGTTCAGGCTAAGGGGCTGACTCATTGCAGGGGAGATGTTCGGACTTGGGCTGCAGCCCAAGCTGTGGGATCCTCCCACCTCGTAGGGTCCAAGAGCCCAGACTCCAGCCTGAACCTGAATGTCTACGCTGCAATTAAACAGCCCCTTAGCATGAGTCCCATGAGCCAGAGTAAGAGGGCACAGGCCAGCTATGGGTTTTTAATTGCAGTGTAGAAATACTCTTAACCTCTTCATTATCTCAGCTCCCCAGCTGTAATATAGGGAAGTGTTACTATACCTATGTTATAGGGCTATTGTGAGGATAAACCTGTGATGCACTCAGATACTACAGTGATGAGCAGTGAACACAGAAGAAAATCTTGCAAATAGATACATCATCTCTATAAATTAAAAAGGGAATAAATTGATTATTTAGTCACTGCTCTGTCTTTCAGATCACTAGAACATGTTCCTTGAGACTAAACAGAAAACCAATGTTTTTACACTGGTTATGAAATGGGTAAAAGACTGTGGTCAGTCATCTTTGAAGTCTTGTGTTTGTTGTTTGATTGCTTTAATGGAAATTTCTTAAAAGAAATTTGTGCTTCAGTAGAAGATGGGGTAGTGACATTTTGTGCCTCCTCAATTTATAAATTAGGATGAATATTAATATTGACTATTGCTTTGTTTCTGAATATTTTAAATATACTTTGGGAAATTTGTATTGTGTGTCCCATGTGCAGCATTTTGTGGTATTGTCTGATATGCTCTTGATCAACCTTCGAAAGGATGGTAATGCCTTCTTTGTGCCTTCAGGATTGCAGAAATCAGAGGTGATCTTAAGTAGGCTTTTAAAAATTAACATACTGCACAAAGGAATTCATTGCACACAGAAATAAACCTATGCTCTTTGGTATCTCTGCAGAGCTCTGATGCCAGCAGTATTATGCAAATGGCTGGGCCTGCTCAAGTGAGTAAAGAAATGCATGGATCAGGGCCTAAGTCATGTTACAGTTTAGTTTAGATTTTCCAGGTTGTTCATAAATGTTTAGCCTGTATATTTGGCTATTATTTTTGTGGTTTGTAATTTGTCATCTAAGCCATTTACTTCTGTTCACTGACTGGATTTTTGACAAACAGGAGAAGGGATGTCAACAAGGTTTCTAGACAGTTGCTGAACACTAATTTGACACTAAAAGGGGTAAAAGTGATTTATGCTTTTATTTGAGTGAATGTTCAATTCCTTTTTTTTTTTTTAGCTTTTGTCACCCAGCTTTAACACAAACAATAGGATCTACAAATAATTTGCACATGCAGTTTCTATCATTTTTGCAGACATTATGTACAGGGTCCCAATATTTAGTGCACATGTTGCATGCACAAATAGAGACAGCAAGATGAGTCTTCTTTGAAAATGTAGGCCAATCCAGTAGCTTCACAAGTATCAGTGTCTGTTGTGGTGATATGGTTTGCTTTTCCCATTTGTGAACATTTTCCCAGTTGAGACCACTAAGCATATTTCACATTGTCCAGTACAGAGCGGACTGGTGGTAATTTTTGGACACTACTACTGTTTTCAAGTAAGATGTTCTACACATTCTTATTTTCCCTATTCTAGACTACTTTATTGTGCTGAGTCATGGGTCTTACTATACATTATCCAGAGGTTCTCATTTAGCATTGTGAAAACTGAATCACGCCCCTTCTGAATTTCCTTTTCTCCATTAGATACCCTAGTCACTCTAGATTCTTACCCTTTCTACATCAGACATTTCTGTAGCCTTCATTCTTGTTCTAATTTCTATCACATCTGTGTCATTTTTGTTGCATTTAATCATTTAAAATGGCTTAACAAGTTTCTTATAGATAATTACACTCATCGTGTTCAGGGGTCCCCAACTACAATATATAATTCTCTTTGCTTTTTTGATTGCATTGTACTAATGTCTTCACTATTATATCCACTATCAAGCCTAATCTTGCAGAACACAGAATAATAGTAGGATGTTACCAGGAATCGGGACCTGAAGCAGATCCAGTCTCCAGGCAATCTAATAAGTACAGCTGTCTGTGATTGGCTACACCATCGGATTGGTGGGAGGAGTCAACAGACCTCTCTTAAGCCCAGCAGCAGCAACTTGGTGGAGGTTCAAACATTTACCCATGGCTGCCATAGCTCCAGTGCCTTCTTGTTCCCAACCATGTTCTCATCTTGTTCCAGTCCTGCTCCAGCACTGCTCCTGCCTTGGACCCAGGCCTGTTCCTGCCTTGCCTTGCAGCTCTGACCCTTGGCCATGGCATCTGTCCTCTGACTCACGCTCTGACCCTTGGCTCCAATTCCTGGCTACTGTCTTTGGCTCAAACCATTAGGCATGACTGCCCATGTGCCAGTCTCTGGCTGATACCGTTTTACATTTATTCTTTCTGAGCCTATCCCTAATAATGTCGCACTTCTTTAAGCTGAGACTCATGAATCATACTTGTATTACTTCCTGTTCTCTTAACCAAAGAGAGTCTGAATTTCTTCCATTGAATAGGAATGAAACATAAGGGGTAACAGAGATTTGAGTTTTGGATATTTATCTCTAGAAAGACATAGACAAATGGGTTGGAGCACTTTTACACATATCTGTAAACAATAAAGTTTATCCTATTTTGGGAAGAATAGTTAAACTATGAAATGAAACTGTGGGGATTAAATAAAGTTTCCCAGGCATGAGATGAAAGTGCATCTGTGCCAAAGGAAGTGAGAGTCCCACTGCTCTACTATTGCCCCAAGAAAACATGATGTGCAGGTGTATATTTAGAATCGAGCACGGATGTCAGATGGTGGGTCCCTCAGGCTACCTGACGACCTGCAGACTATTAAAGAAGAGGTAACAGCTGCTTCCAGTAAAACTGCAATGAAGATGGAGGTGGATTACACCCAAAAGAGCTACCCAGATCTCAAAGGGACAAGTCTGGAAAAAGGCATCCTGTGCCTCAGGAAATAGCTTAATACCATCAACTGAAAGTGCTCCAATAATGTATCAAAGAGAGAATATGTTGCTAAAATAGATGAGAGACACTATGCAGCTGGAACTTCATGAACTTCACAAAGGTGGTACAGCAGGCCATTCTGGGAAGTGGTGGGTAGCGCATGGGCTGCCTGGATGGTGACTGTACACTTATGCAAGGTGTCATGTATCAATGTTAAAATCCCAAAGACAGACTGGCACAACTAACTGCATGTCGGAGTCCTCCAAAATTATATGCTAAAGCAGCTAATTACATTTTCTCAATTATTAAAAATAAATAAATAAAATCCAGCTCTTCTAAAGAAGTACAAAATACCTAATCTTCCCGAATGCCTGTTAGACCAATCTGGGGAGATATGATGGGGTAGGAGTGAAATCCTGGCCCCACTGAAATCAATGGCAAAGCTTCCATGGACAGCAATGAAGCCAAGATTTCACCCTAGACCATCAGTTGCTGTAAATTGGCTTAGATGGAGCTGTAGTGATTTACATCAGCTGAGTGACTGTTCTTACATGTTCAGTGGTGGTGGTGTAGTATGGGGTTGTTTCTTAAATGGAACACAGGGTACTAAGAAATTGCAAGACAGAGAATGGAGTACTTTCTCTCGTATGGTTTAAAAACTTTAGAGGTTTAAGAAGCATAACTGGACAAATCTGACACTTCTATTTCAGAATAGAAAGAGAAGTAGTGTTTTTAAGAGGCAGGCATTTGAAATGCCTAGCGCTGCACTGTATTAAGGGATCAAACTGTAACCCAGTGAAGTCAGTGCGTGTTTTTCCACTTCCTTCCACGGGCTTTGGATCAGACCCAAAGAGCTCAAAATTTCAGGCAAGCTAGCCAGTGCTGGCTGCCACTGAGATGGTAGAGTTTTAAATGGGCCATATCAGTAAATGCAGATATGCAGAGAGAGCGGCAGAAGCTTCTCTCTTTAGTCCCTATTTATAGCACTAGGCTAGAGGGTGGCTGAAAAGGCCATTAACAGATAGAAAATCTACTGTTCTGTTTAATTCCTGTCTTAAAAACAGTAAGACACATTCCTTGTGAGAACTCAATTTCCTGGAATTTAGGAACATTATTGCAAGTTATCCTGTGCTGCTTTCCAATTTTATATTCTTAGATTGTGCAATATATACTGGGTTAAAAAAAATCAATGCATTTTCCATTAGTGTCAAGATTTGGAGCAGACTCTTCTCCTATGTTGAGAAGTGGGGAGAATGTGTCTCTAAGCCACCTTTCAACTCCCCTCATCCTGGGGATGCCAAGGACTGATGTGGCCTCTGGCCTAACTGAGAGCTCCCTGAAACCTGCTCTAAATTGTATCTCCTGGATTGGCCACACAGGGACTGTTTCACAGGCTGAGGATAAGCCAGAGTGCTGTGCACTCTGGGCTGCTGTCTTTCCATGCCTCATTGTGCTCTCCCATCTGGGTGGAATGGATGGTATCAGGCTATCTATCCTCCGTTTACACTACCCAAGGATTTTCTTATGTTGGAGAAATATTGGCTGCCCCTTTATGGCACCTATTCAGTGTTTTGTGCTTCCTGAGGATTGTGAGGCAGCTGGAACAGGGTCCAGGGATCTGGCTCTTTTATTTCAAGTGGGCAAGGCACTGGTTCAATTTATTTATAAAAGGAGCTGATCAAATACTGAAGTGTTTAAATTTTGCTGCAACTTCAAAGTGACCGTAAAATTTAGTGGTTCAGACCATTTTCTTTTTTATATAATCTCTTCTTTTTTTGTTCAAGACCAAGAGCACAAATATTAAAATAGCACTAGGGGAGCCTAAAGCAAGAAATACTGAACTGAAAACCACATTGCCAGAGAGAATCAAGGGAAGAGCTTTCTCTATGCAGCAATCTTCCTTTACCCTGCTGATCTCTCTCTTCCCTTTCTTCTCCTGTGTCCTTTTTTAAACTACTTGCCTACTAATGGGCTAATTGGCCCTTTAATTTCCTAACCCCAGTCTGGCCTAATAATCAGGCACACATCTGACAAATAAGACTTTCTCCAGGGGAACCTAATTGGTACTAATAGTGACAAGAGTGCTGGCTCAAGATCCATCGTTTAGCTCTCTATTACATACCTCCCCACCTTTCTAATGCAAGGAAGTTTCTTCCCCCCCACTTTCCCTCCATTACTGAAGGTTTTATTAGAGCATTGCCTATTCTCGCCCTCAGGGTAGTCATCTTGGATTCTCCTATAGGATCAGTCCATTCTCCACCAGCAAAAGACACACATACACACATTTTGTGGGTGGAGGTAACCCCCATAGTTCTCTCTACTCCCACAGGTCCTCACAACAAGGGCGGCCTATTGAGTTATTCTCCCTGCTTTCACCTTCTTTGTTTGGTGTCACAGTTTGTTCTTGCCCTAGGTCTCTGTTTTGCCCAATCCTTAAAAGTATTCCAGGAATGCCTTCTCCTGACATTCTAGAGGCCTACCTTAACTAATTCTAGGGGCTCAATTTATGGTTCAACCTCCATGGAGAAGCTTGTGTTACCTCAACTCGTTGATTCTATATCTTTGTTTTCTTCCTTCTCCCACTCAGTATCTTGGAGGGCTGTTCTGTCATCCCTCTCTGTGACCTAAAATTTCATGTCTAGATTTCTCCAATTCCTCTGTTTGTTTCCTTCTTATCTTGCCCACTAAGTTTTATTTCCACCCACTGCAGGTAATGTCTAGTCTTTTTCTTCCCTAATGGGAAGGGCTCCCAATCTATGCCCAGTACAAGTGGGTGTGGTAATCCAGCCACTAATCTTAAACATTTCCACGTAAACTTGCTCTTGACTCTCAGGGGCACCACTGTCATAGAGCAGAATGTGTCCCCATATACACATGCAATTTTGACCCTTGCTCTGGGAAGTATTTGGTAAGGCATCGCTAGATCTTGCTTGATTAATGAGCAGGCTGAACTCATGTGTCCACGAGGCTGTTTTGGTGCCTCCTCTCTCTCATTACTTTTTTTTTTCTTCCATGCCTGGGGGTGTCAGCCCAACCACAAAACTGTACAAAACCACAGTCCATGAATGGAAAGTCTCTTTTTATATGTCTTTCACATCCACACCAAAAACACACAATGTCTAGAGCCCCTACCTGAGCTCCTCAGGGCTCCTCACTCTTCTTGTTGATGCCCTTTCCAGCTGCAGGCTCTCCAGTCTTTCTCCCCAGATCTAGTCTCTTAAACCCCTGACTCACCCTGGGAATGTCCGTTTCTATATTTCCTTGGTAGGTTTAACTGTGCTGTTCAGATTAATTGGCTGATGCTACCTAATCCATACTTGGGTATTGTCAGGGAGACACTGAAGAAATTGTTCCAGAATCACAGAGTCCAGAATCTCCCCCAGAGTTTGGGTATTTGGTCTTAATCAGTGAGTAGCCCAATCTGTTAATTTCTATGCAAACTCATGGGCCGTACTCCCCCAGACCTTCTTGCCACTCTAAATTTCTGGCAGCATTTTGCTGAGGACAGGCCAACGGCCTCCAGCAGGACTGCCTTAGCCACATCATAGTCTCATACTTGCTTAGAGCCATGTAGGCCACCTAACCTTCCCCAGTCAAACAGGATGCTAGCTGAAGGGCCTAAGTTTCCTTGTTTCAACTTGCACCCATCGCTACTCCTTCAAAAGTGACCAAGAAAGTGTTAATGGGCTAATTAGATAATTAATTTCCTAACCTCAGTCTGGCCTAGTAATCAGACACGGATAAGGTACCCTGACCAATTAGACCTAAGCTAATAGGTGTTAATAGTGACCAGAACTGTCAACACTCTGTCACAGGGTTTTATTCACAAAAAAGTGGGAGAATGACTAAAAGGTGTTAGTGCTCACTTATAATTTTTGGACAAATGGTTAGTGCACTCACACAGAATGGAAGACACCTGGTTTTAATTCCTCCCACCCGACTAGATGAGGAGAAAGGATTTGATCTCCTAGCTTGCAGGAGTATGCCCTAACCATTGGGCTATGGAGTAGTCAGGGGCAGATTTCTCTCAGTGAACCTGTTCCAGTTAAATATGAATTGGAGCAGGGACTTGAACTTGCATGTCGTACTTCTCAGCTGAGTGCACCAATCACTGGCTAAAAATTATAAGGCAGGCACCACCTTCTTTGTCCATTGTGTGAATCTAATCTTTTTTAAATGCCTGAAAACAAAAAAAAGTTTAGGTCAACTTCTAAAGGATGTTTTCACTTTGCTGATTTTTTTTGGAATTTTCTCATTTGGTTCAACCCAAAGTGATTTTTTTTAACCAAAAGATCAGTTACTTTCTCAGCAATAATCCCGTGCCCCCATTCACCCTCTCAGGCCTCCTTAGTATAAGTGATTTGATTACTTTCCTAACCACCAGTTTTGAGTCTCTAACCTCACACTAGGAATTGCTAGCGTTCTTCATCTACCCAATAAGAAATACATAAAAGAGAAGAATTTCTTAATCTATCCAATACCTCCACAGAGAACATGCATACATACCTGATTTTGTAATTCCAATCTATTTACTCTACATATGAGCAAATCGGGGGGAAATAAAAGGCTTGTTTCCACATACTTTACAGCTACACAATGCCTTCCTGAAATGGGCAAGTTGTACATTCAGGCCACAAAAAATATTACAAGATCAAGGCTACATTGGGTTTTTGTGAGTAATTCTGATTAAACGGTGTTGTACTAAACTGTGTTGTCTAACCATGTAATCAAATACACTATATACAGTCTGTTGCTAGCAGCTTGCAAGCACGATTAAAAAAAAAAATCTAATAAAATATGCAAGTGCAAATTCAGGCACTTTACTTGAAAAATACAAAAGCGTAAAAACCCAAATCTGATCAAATATACACTTAAATGCAATGTGCTGCAGACACAACAGTACAGTACATTATGTTAACGCAGCAGCCTGCAGCAGAGTAAGGACAAGTAGAAAAGGTTTTGTAAAACCTGACAATTTATGCAACGTGTATGCAGCCAGTTGTGTAAAGGGTAATTTTCTCACAGAGGATCCAACAGCTGGTAATATAGGCATCCCACATATGAGTGTTGATATACTGTATTCTGGTGTGTCAAGTCTCTTAAATTAAGCACAGATGTTTTTTAAAGATAAGACAAATATTTCTGCATGTGTGGTTCAGATCCAAAGCACAGTCTCGTAGTTGAATGGACAAAAAGGGGCAACACTGTGATCTAGTCTGATCATGATGCTGCCCAGAGGATTTCACCCAGTACTTCCTGCATGCAGACCAATAGCTTGTTGAACTAGAGGATATCTATTAAGTAAACATCCAGTCTTGATTGAAGAACTCCAAGTGACAGAGAATGTACCATATGCCACAATAAGCAGTCCCAATGATTGGATACCCTCACTGTTAAAAGGTTGTCTTCTTTCCAGTTTAAATATTTCTAACTTTAATTTCCAGTCACTGGATCCTGTAACATAGGTCTGCTAAATTAGAGAGCCCTCTAGTATCAGATATCACCTCCTTGTGGGCAGATATTTACAGATTTTTATTACAGGTCACATTGGTGCTCGAATGGAAGCTCTTAGAAGAAAAAAAATCCATGTTCCTCCCAGAAGCAATGTTTGTGATTAAATTTGTGGCACTCTTCCCTCTGTGTTAGTACTCAAACAGTGTCCCAGTATGCTGTTAGTAGGCACTGTACTGCTGGAGGAGCCATTTTTAAGATAGGAAGTCATTTTGGTTTATTAAAGATTGCATGGGACTTATGGTGTTTGACAAATTCTGTATAGCAGGACTTCAAAATAATTGGATTTGAATAATAATGGGTCAAGGAGGTTGTGTTTGAATCTGGATGTTCACTGGGTTTGGAGAAGGGTACACGCAGGAGAAGGATCCACATATAAACATGCATTGGGACCAAGGTTTTAGTTCAGATTTGATGGCATTGAATGTTTGTGAGATGTTTTTCCACGATTTTCATCATCTTGGAAAGATGCAAATCCCATACGAGCCACTGTTTTTCTGAGTTTTTCATCATCAGAAAATGTAAGTCACTCCCATAGCATTTTAGTTTGGGATCCATATCTTAGTGGTTTTGACATCTTAATGCAAATGGCTCTGAACTTCAAACAGATTTGGATTTGATGTGTTCATTTAAATGTGTATGAAGCACCTTCTCTAAGCCTTGAGGGGCTATATTTGAGGTTCCAGTTTTGGCCCCTGAAGATTTCAGTAACTTTCCAAATGACAGACCTTTTACATATCTACAGGATGGAAAACAGAACTGTGAAATCCACACTGCACACTTATCATTTCTCTCTGATCAGAGGATTCAAAATAGTGTTTTCATTATGAGCAGAGTCATGTAAACCTCCTTAAAAATTGTGTAGTCCTGACAACAAGATTGTTGTATCCCTCCTGATAATGACAGTGCTCCTTTTAATTTTTTTCTTGGCCATAAATATCTTCATCAAATCTGGAATGAGTTTGAATGAGATTAAATTTGCCAGTCTCGACATGAGAGATTTGCAGTAGCTGGGCATTCCGTTGTTCAAAATATTGCATTAGGATTGTAAGTGTAGTCAAAACAGCATTCTTTTGTGCTCCTTTATTATGTGCATCATAACCCTGTAAAACCGGAAATTCAGCTGTGGGGGAAATAATAAGGGTCTATGCAGATTACAAGCTAAGCAAGTTAGGTTTCTAGTACAGTTAGCCAGAAAAGTTCTGACAAAACAGTTTTCAGAATTCACGGATTCATCAAAATCAAAACATTGCATGGAGATAATTCAGTTTCAATAAAGTTTTTCTGGAAACCAGGCAGGGTTTTGTCAGAAATCTGCCTGGTTTCTTGTCAGCTTGCCTGCCTGGCTCCTCCACAGCATGGGCTTCCAGGGGTGGCTCTGTGACAGCAATCCAGGTGGGCTGCCATGGGACTGGGGACTGAAGGGCTTCCAGCAGCCACAATTCCAGGACAGACAGTTGGATTGCCTCAGGACTCAGGGGCCCTGGGCTTTGAGAATCTGTAACTCCAGGGCAGTTCTAGCCAAAGTTCTTGCCTGAAGATTTCACCATATATGCATTGTCCCCCAGTACTGTCATACCAGTTTATCCTTGGTGTCTCCCCCTTGCCTCCCCACACCAGCTACTCACATATATCCTCTCCACAGTGTTTAAAAGCTGGAGAAAGGGATTTATGCTGCCCACTGTGTCATTAACTAAGCTGCCCTGAAAAATGAATGTGCTACACAGAGCAGCTCTTTCCCAGCCAGCTAACCAATTCTTCATCCTCTTCCAGGTAGAGTTCTGTTCACATGAGTGCCATAGAAAGGTTTCAGGCAACTACATGGAGGGGTGTGGGAGAGAGAATGACATTCCATAGCTTCCATTCATCCGCTCTAACCTTTTCTGTGGGGTTTCAACTCCTTTGCTCCACTCCACCATGCTCAGCAGAAGGGAACATATGTCCCATAGATTACCAGTATCTAACACTGTAAACACCATGCTCCAGATTATGATCTCAGTTCCTCTGGTGTGGATTTGGAGTAACTCCATGGATATCCAGATTTATACCAGTGGAACTGAGATCAGAACCTTGCCCTTCATAGATGGAGAACAGATACTTTTCATAATGTTCTAGGTTGTTTTTGGGTTTTTTTCACTTACAGAAACACATGGCCATAGTCATTTTTATAGAATCATAGAATATCAGGGTTGGAAGGGACCTCAGGAGGTCATCTAGTCCAACCCCCTGCTCAAAAGCAGGACCCATCCCCAAATAAATCGTCCCAGCCAGGGCTTTGTCAAGCCTGACCTTAAAAACTTCTAAGGAAGGAGATTCCACCACCTCCCTAGGCAACGCATTCCAGTGTTTCACCACCCTCCTAGTGAAAAAGTTTTTCCTAATATCTAACCTAAACCTCCCCCGCTGCAACTTGAGACCATTACTCCTTGTCCTGTCCTCTTCTACCACTGAGAATAGTCTAGAACCATCCTCTCTGGAACCACCTCTCAGGTAGTTGAAAGCAGCTATCAAATCCCCCCTCATTCTTCTCTTCTGAAGACTAAACAATCCCAGTTCCCTCAGCCTCTCCTCATAAGTCATGTGTTCCAGACCCCTAATCATTTTTGTTGTCCTTCGCTGGACTCTTTCCAATTTATCCACATCCTTCTTGTAGTGTGGGGCCCAAAACTGGACACAGTACTCCAGATGAGGCCTCATCAATGTCGAATAGAGGGGGACGATCACGTCCCTCGATCTGCTCGCTATGCGCCTACTTATACATCCCAAAATGCCATTGGCCTTCTTGGCAACAAGGGCACACTGCTGACTCATATCCAGCTTCTTGTCCACTGTCACCCCTAGGTCCTTTTCCGCAGAACTGCTGCCTAGCCATTCGGTCCCTAGTCTGTAGCTGTGCATTGGGTTCTTCCGTCCTAAGTGCAGGACCCTGCACTTATCCTTATTGAACCTCATCAGATTTCTTTTGGCCCAATCTTCCAATTTGTCTAGGTCCCTCTGTATCCTATCCCTGCCCTCCAGCGTATCTACCACTCCTTCCAGTTTAGTATCATCCGCAAATTTGCTGAGAGTGCAATCCACACCATCCTCCAGATCATTTATGAAGATATTGAACAAAACCAGCCCCAGAACCGACCCCTGGGGCACTCCACTTGACACCGGCTGCCAACTAGACATGGATATATAGGCTGTAATTGAGTGGGAGATTCAGCAAGAAAGAGTTTAAATAATTTAATCCTGGTGTTGGGGACACTGGGGCATGGCCACTAGGTAACTCGAGGGGATGGAAGACCACGAGTGTCGATGAAGCCCCCTCTCACTAGGCCCAGGTGTCCTTGCCCCCCCCCCCCCGCCTGGAGGCACACACAGCAGTTATGCTGAGAATCTGCAACAATATGTTGCAGAGTCAGACTGCCTGAAACTAAGCAAGGCCAAACAGGGCAGATATGGAAGAACAATGCTGAATAAAGCAGCTTTATGTATAGTTTAACAAATGATACAGAGAATCAGGGAACTAGCTGGGAACTGGATTTGCTGGCTATATGGATACTTGGGGCAGCTTGCTATTGGATAAGTATGCTGGGAAAAAGGATGTATAAGAGCCTGTGTAACTTCCTGCTCTGTGTACAGGATTTGAGATTCAAATCTCCCTGTACCTTTTTGAAGCTTCAAATAAACTTTTCTGCTTCTCCACCCCATTGTGATTATTGGGTGTAGCACACCGGGTAACAAACCACTCAAGCTGTTGTTCAGCCTCTTGGCACTGGGTGCCGGCAACAGTAGCAAGGAACAGTGTTTAAATTCTGTTTATTGACATTACAACAGGGCAGATAATGGGCAGCCATATTGTTTCCTATGGATTATGCATCTCTTATGTTCTCTAGAGAAAATCCCATCAGGCTTTCACTGTACAAGGATGGCTTTCAAGGCTTTTAACTACTATGTTTCCTGGGGACTTGAGAAATTTACCTCTTGCTTTCCAGTTGAGAACCTGTGGCTTTACTTGTGTGTTCTCACTATGCTGCAGGTGCCTTGTGGAATAGAGATTTTAAAGTCAAAACATTGAAATGCTTGAATTTAATTCCAAATGCATCAAAATAGACAAAAGAGTAAATATATAAACTCAGTGTTCAATTAGGGAAGGGTAATTTCCCACACTTCCCCTCAAGTTGAATTATATGAGTTTTGCAATGTTAGTGCTGTTTATGTCACATGGCTTTGAACCATTACTGTCATACTCCCTTGCATTTTTGGTTATACATAAAAGGTAATTACTCTATAATATGTTTACATTCTGAAGTATGTAAAACTATGTTTCCCATAATGCCCTGTACTGAACTAGAGATGAAATCTTGGCCATTGACTTCAATAAGGCCAAGATTTCACCCCTGGTCATTGTCAATTATTAGGAAAAATACTTATGAATAAGCAGAACAAGTCAAATATCAGACAAATAAAACAAGTAAGTATTAGACACGTGCACACATGCACGCACACACACACACAGAGGTCATGGTGGGTGAATCTGGCTCTGGACGCCCCTCTTCACACCTTCATCTTCACTCTGTGAGAGGCAGTGTGGTCCTGAGGATAAGGCAGTAGACGGCTAGAGGAGGGGCTTGAGTTCTGTTCCTGTGTCAGCCACTGACCTTCTGTGTATCCACAGGCAAGTCACCACAACTTTTTGTTAGATAATTAAACAATTGAAACTATAAACTCTTAATAGGTATTCAACGAGCATATAAATTCAGTTTACAAATTATTATTTTTTAATTGTTTACTCAATTCTACTGCAGATGCTCAGCTGAGAAGAATTTTGCCCTGTAATGTTTAGTTTTATTCCATGAGAAAATAACTATGTTTTGTTTATAGTGAAGGTATCTAGGTCAGTGATATCCTACTGTACCCCTGCACATACTCGAGCCAGTTTCCAGTCTCCTGCTTGCAGAGTTCCATCCTTTCTGGGAATAGGATGGCTGAGGGAGTTGTGTCCCTGAATAAGGTTTGTTTCATAATTCAAAGTGCTGAAAATCACTGGTGAGGTACAGTGATAGCATTATTATTGATCATGTCTGCACTGCATGAGTATACATGCAGTACTAACTAACCTGCCAAAACCCTATCCCAGAATGCACTGGGTTCAATGTAAAACCTGAGACAGATGTGTGAGGATAGTCTCCTCTTTGATTTTTTCACAATCCTGGTTAGGAACTGCAAAGGATATGCCAGGATATTACATGGACATCATCCCATTCTCTTTCTTTTCCTCATGAAAGCTGGATGGGAGAAGAATCTTACTTTTTGTTGCATGAGTAGGACCTAGTTGCTCCTCCTTGGTTAGGTGTTTTTGTGCCCAGATCTCTGGGCACAAAAATCTCTATTTATTCCTGGCATGCTCTACTTTAGTCCAGGTACAGACTTTAATACCCGGTGAGATCTGCTTACTTAAATCACACAATAGTAGGTCTCATGCCTTCACATTTAAGTCTTGGAGAACTTGGGACCAGAACTAACCCCTTTGTGTGCAGCCTTGGGGGATATTCTGTCCTTTGGTAGTCAGTTGGCCCTCCTTGATCTAGTATATATTGTTTTCACATGATTCAAAAGAAATATGATTTGCTATAAAGTAGCACATTATATACGAACTGTATAAAGTAAAAATTTTGAGGTTCAAATGTATCCCTGAAAGTTTTATACAGCTTCCCATAATAAAAGTCTGTAATACAAGGATTTAGTGCTCTTTTTTTCAAATCAAGGAACCACTTTCCTCAGAATAAAATCTGTATGATATACAGTACATATACAAGTGAAAAATTTCATTTTGTCATGTAAAAGTGAATCCTGCAGAGAATTATTAAAAGGGGAGTTGCATCATATTGACATGAAAACTTCCATGCTGATTTTTCCAAGACAACAAGTATTTTAAATTGTGCTACCTTAATAAAAGATTAGCTAAATATGCCAATTATCTCTTCAGTGTAAGATTTTGCCTGATTCAGTAGCACTAGAAAGTTGGGAATTATTTTAACAATTTGTTCCACTTTAATCATCTTTATACAAGACAAAAATTAACAAAGAAACCTGTGAGTTTGATTAAAAATCGCAGCTTTCTCTTTTTAATTTGCACCATATTATTTTTGCTTCAGATATTATTAGAATAATTATTAAAAGTTATGGTCTTGATTATTCCATGAGTTCTATTGTCCTCAGCGGGACTATTTGTGAAGAACCTGGTTCAATGCCCACTGAAGTAAATCAGAATCTTACCATGGGTTTTAATGGGAGCTGGATTAGCTCTGTGGTAGAACTCAGTGAGTAAAAATGTCAGAAGCTGCCCTGGTGTGGGTGGGTGTGTAATTCAGTAGTGTGATATTCTTTCCACAAAAGGATTATATTCCAGTGTAAATGAACAGTTGTATAATGTATTTTTTCTTGACATAATTTGTTTACTTATATGTAGTTGACAATGATAAAGATGCCAGAAGCAGTTTGTATATCTAGCCTGATCTAATCGAGTTGGTAAAAACTATTGATTATGGTGAGGGAGGACACTAACAGTCCTGGTTTGATGAAAACTATTTTGATTTGAGTGCATATTTCTGCATCAAATCCCATGGTAAGAATGTCAAATGCTCATACAGAAGCTTAAAAACTGCAGCAATCAAAGCTTCTTGGAAGATAATAAATGAAAATAAAATAAAGCATATTATGCTTAATAGATTCTTGCATACTTTTTAGCTCCATAGAATAGGGAAAAAATGTTCCTCTCTTGTTAAATTAGCAGATGTTATATATTTTATAACAATCTACCTATTATACAAATAGACATACATTTGACACTATTAAAAATGTGAAAATTAAGGATCTATTATTTCCAGCAGACTTCCTCATTCTTAAGTGAGGGAATATCATTAGAATTGTTAGACTCTTTAAAAATGGAAGAACTTTTGAAATGTGCCCACTACACACAGACTGAAATTTCCAAATCTACCTAGGGTATTTGGATAACCAGTTACAATTAATTTCCATTGATAGTTGAGTGTCTGAATCCCTTACATGGCTTTGAAAATCCCACCCATACACATGTATAGTTCCGGAAGCATCAAAGCCCCAATCATGTAACCACTTATGCATGTGCTTAATCTTAAACATGTGAATAGGTCTATTGACTTCAGTTGAACTACTTATCTGCCTAAAATTAAGCATATATGTAAAATTTGTATCATTTAACCCTAATATTAGGGCTTGATCTAGCTCCATCAAAATCAGTGGGAGTCTTTCCACTGGCTTCAGTGGAGGCTGGGGAGACAGCAAAAGAGAGATTATCATATCCTGTCTACCCTTTCTTAATGCTCAGCATTCCCTGCCTATCAGCCCAATCCCCCTTCTGGGGAAATAGGTAACAGTGAAACAGATGCAGCACTCTTCTATCCCTCCTGCACAGGCCCACTATATATATACATATAAATATATACACATGTATATTTCTCTCTTCCTCTTTCATTTATAATCCATATATAATCCATATAATTCATATATATGAATGAGGAAGAGAGAAATTTAAGGGGAAGAAAGTAAACTTTCATCTGAGATTTGAAAATAGATGGAGCATCATTGCAGCAGAAAGATGTAAGGAAGTTGTTCCACTTGGCAGTTGCGATAGCAAGAAGGCTCTTACAGTGATGAGACTGTAGGAAGAGGAAGAGATAATGCAGCTTCTGAATAAAAAGAGCAGGTTAGAGAGTAAAGAGAGACTAAGTCTATTAGATGTGCTATATATTTCCCCCATTTGAGTTATCCTGCTGAGGTCAAGCATCTTTAGGAAAATGTCCTTGTATTCAGCCAACTACTTGGTAGAAAAGAGATTTCAGTTTCTATGCAGAAACTCTGGAATTATCTGCCCAAAGTGATTAGAAATTCTGACTCCTCCTATTTCAGAAGCAAAGCTTAAACCTACTTACACTGTATTTATTTTCAGATTTCATAAGTTATCATTGCTATTCTTCTCTTTGTCGTTCCTCATTTAGTCTGAGGCTCTGAGGTACATTGTCTAAAAAGCACTTTAATAAAAAAATATTGTGTATTAAGAAGACAAAAGGCATAAAGAGGATCATGCTACAGTGCCAAGTTAGTATTCTTAGAGATTTTAAATGACCTGGTACAAGTTAGGTCAGGGCTCCTCATAAGGCTGAGGCTCAGGTTAAGCTCACTGGCTCCAAAATTTTCTAGAGGTTGAGGGGATTTTTCCCACAAAATATTTTTATGCTGTTCATCAAAACAATATTGCCTTTAGCTGCCTTCTTACGCTAAAAAATGTGTGAGTGTGTGTGTGTATTCTTCTCTGTAACAGGAGGAGTTTCTTCATCTCTGAGAAGCAGCTGAAAATCTTCTCTAGGACTAAGGTAGGATTATGGTTCCATTTTAATGTTTATACTCACAGATAAAAGCTATCGTCCATGCAACAGCGGAGATAAGATGGCTGACAGCACTAAGCTGCCTTCAGTACGCAATGCTGATGGCTGCTTTTTTGGCAGCCTGGGGGAGTATGCATGATTAAAGAGAGAAACTTAAGCTGAACCAGACCTTTTTTAAATTTTAAATACACTTTGGAGTAATGTTAACACATAACACTGAACATTTCACTGTGTATCTTAATAGTCTTAAGCAACTCCCTTTGTAAACAATTCATCCAGGAGTTAATTTGTCAAGTTCAATATGCATCAGAAAATATTCATTTCTATCTTAAAAGGGTCTTAATGCAGAAAAGCTTTTAATCTTGGACATGTCATCACCAGCCTTAAAGCAAAACTTACCCGAATATATACCCTGTGGTACAGCTATGCTAGAAAAAAAGGTGGGCATGATTTTTTTCAACTTTTTACATCATTTTCCCATTCTCCCCACCCCAAAAATATTTTTTTAAAGAAATTTGGAAAGGCTAGACATATTTTACACATGTGCAAGAAATTAAAACAAAAGCCCCTTTTGTTAGAAAATATGTACTTGTGAAATTTAAAATCTGTCATCTTGGTTTAGTGGACTGAGACCAGGCTGGGAGCCAGGAAGCCCTGAATTCTGATTCCACCCCTTCATGCACCACCACTGTCCCTAGGTAAGTATTAGTAGATTTGCTAGGCTATTTTGACCCACTGGAAACTAAGTGATTGATTTTGGCTCATCGAATGCTGAGGAGCCAATTTTGGGTCATGGTTGGATTCAGCTAAGTTATACTGATTTACATTAGTTGAAGATCTGACACTCTATATGAACAGAAGGGAAGATGTTATAGTGAGATCGGTGTGGGTCCAGAGGTAAAGCAGTTTAATATTAAATACAATATTCCTAAAAGGTAAAATATACTGATTTGGGCATGCAACCTTAACTAAATTTCCTGAGGAAGTATATACACATGCAATATCCTAAATGGATATGGATGCACTTTACATGAATACAAAGTATAGTACTTTATTCACAGTACTTATATGTGGATTGGGCATTTGGATTGATGAGCAGGAAAGTCAATGGGCTTCCCAAAGTTTCATGTAAAGAAATACTAATTATTTTTTTTACACTTAACTGCTCACCTTCAGTATTACATTTTCATACAAACAAAGCTTCTAAATGGAGCTTAGTTAAAAATGCAGTCTATGGAAACAAAGGCTGAACTTTCACTTTGTAATCTATATGGCTTCAGAGAGAAAATCATATAGGCTTACAGGCAGGCGGTCTGTTAGCCAAGGAATCTGAGTCATGAAAAACACCATCAGATTCACGTAGCAATAGAAATGATAAATTGGAATGTTCAGGTCTTCTTTGTTTATCCTGGAATAATCTTTAGAATTCCTTTTTATCTGAGTATGTGCATGAGCGTGAGATGGCCTTGATATTGTTTATGCAAAAGAAGAGAAATTGTGCATTTTATCTTTCCATCTTTGGTTACATTAATCCTGATGATGATATATTCCCCTTAGATGCTGATCCCCAAAAGAACATCTACTCTAAATCTCCCTTCTCTTGGGATGGATACATGATGTTTCAAATCCAAATTCTTTACCTTAAATTCCAATCTACATCAGGATGTTCTTTCAGGAATGCTATGCAAACTTCTCTATCCTTTTTTGGTAACTAATGTCGACAGGTCACACTGAATTTCTGTAGAACAAACTCATTATCTTTTCACACACAATTTAATATAATTTGTGTTTTGTTGAATGCGGGAGCCCCTTAGTGATAGCCCTGTAGGACAAATGCATTGATTAACACAGTCTCACCTTATGGAAAGTTCTATTGAATTACATAGAAAATGATGGGCTTTTGAAACAACCTATGAGATTTATTATTACTTATGTATATATTATTTGTAGTACAGTAGCACCTAAAGGCCCCAGTTAAACCAGAGCCTCATTGTAAATCCCAGAATAGTTTCTGTGGAATGGAAAACTCCCACAGACTATAAAGTGAAATCTGGGTCTTATTTAAATCAGTGTCAAATACTGTTGTTTTCATAAAAAGCTTTAATGGTAGTACTGTGCAACAAAGATACTACTTATTCTATAGTTGCCAATTAGAAAATTGAAACTAAGGGCTTAATCTTTCAACCCATATTCAGTTAAGAAGTTGTTTGCTTAGCTTATATATTTTGTTCACTTACAAGTAACCCTAATACTTCAGCTGGATTACTCACATGGGTAAGGGTTCATATTAAGGGAGCAGGTCCTTAACACTGCGGTATTTGGTATCACAATAAGTATTTAATTTTTCTACCACAGTTAATCATCAAATAGCGATTAGCTTAATTTTGATTACTGGCCCTGGTTGTCAGTTATATTAAGCCCCCTTTACATCATTCTGGAAATGTAAAGGGGCTTTAAAGTTGCTTTACACAAGCGGGCTCCCTAGCAAGTGTAGAATTGGCACAAGTTCTCTGCACCAGCACTAGGTACATGAGGGGCAGGATGGAGACAAAGCTAGAATGCACTGCCAGGTGGTTATATATTGCTTCCCAGAGCTCACTGGAAACAGAGTGTAATTTAGGGTTCCACTGAATGTGCTCTAACTTATACCATGGGCCAGACCGGGCAGCCCCAGAAAATGATTCCTGCAAAGGTGGCCTAACACTACATTTACCTCTCTCCACCTATCACTCCATTCTTGCGCAAAGCTCAGGTCAGAAGTTTGGTGTTGATTGAGTTAGTTCTTCATACGATAAAATCCAGTGAAATGAGTTCAAATTTGTTTTGGATCCCAAGTCTTCAATCTATGGCACATTTCTCAAAGAGGCTAAAAGTCCCGATTAGATGTTAACTGTCCTGGTTAATCTGCAAACATCCCAGGTGTTCACGGCCCTGGCCAGTGTCTTGTGGGGGCTAGGAAAGGGATCTCTACTTCTGTAAAGAATTGTGAGTATTTGGAAAACATTTAATCCTGAATCTGGAGAAACATTCAAAAACTTGATTTTTTTCACAGAACCGGAGGTCCACAAAATTTGTTTCAGATGTGCTGAAATGAAGTAAGTTTCCCGGGGTCTCCTGGAGCCTGGAAACGCTGAGATCCCTGCCTCTGCAGCCATTCTTTTGGCAGGCTGCTAAGCAGCAGAGGAGCTTGGGAGCTGGAGTTCTCATCAACCTACCAGTAAAGCTGCCCTGAAAAATGTTACATCAGAAAATTTCCAACCAGCTCTAATCCTGGGTACTGGGTATGCTGAGTATACCTCAGAGTGGGCAGAAGGCCAGCTGGATATTGCCCATTTCCCCTGCCTCATTTGCCGTTCTGTTCTGTGGCCGATATATGTATATGCACAGAGATGAATGGTTTTGGGGCAGGGAGCTCTGTATTTGCAGGGCTCTGTATTTTCTACTGTGATGGTGGGGGTAGAACAACAGAGGGGAAAGGAGGAAAAAATTCATTATCAGGTAAGTGAGGGAGATGGACAGAATAAATTGGGAATCAGTGACAGCTGGGGATGGAAGTGATTCATGTGGGAGCAAAGAAGGGGGAAGCAGAAATAGAGTGTAAAGGGGGGAGAAGGAGGGAATCAGCTGGGATAGGAAAGAAATGGACTAACAAAATGTACAGGAAATTGGAAAAATGCTTCCTAAAGTTGACAATAGGTATAAGAACAGGCTTGTAGTCCTCCCTCTGAACACAATAATTTACAAAGTTATCAAGAAAATGATAGGCATAGGAAGTGGATGAATTAGGCACTGATCCTACAATTGCCTGCAGGCAGACCCTTGCATGCACTGGGAGCCCTGTTGAAATCAGTGGTGCTCTGTGAAGGTGCACAAATTCATCCAGGCATTCATCTGTAAAATTAAAGCCTCAATCAGCTAGGGCCTGATCCTAGTAGAAGCTGAATGTTTCAACTCCTATTGAAGCAAATGTGAATTGAAGGCACTTGGCAGCTCTGAGGATTGGGTCTCCAGTTTCTCATTAGCATCATAAAAGAGATTGGTGATCAGGAGGGATTTAAATGTGGAGAGGGAAGCAGTTTTGTGGATCAAGGTCTTCCATGGCATGGGAGAAAGCATACAGTTAGCTGAGGAAGAAGCGGACAAACAAGGTAGTGATGAGGCATCATCGGCAGAGTGAAGGGGCTGGCGTTGGGCAGGTTGGGCAACAGAGATTATTTATAGGGATTTTCACAATATCGCAAAAAGGGGATTTGTGTGTTTCAGTTCTCATAGTAAAATGGTATATTATAAATGTACTATTACGTGCACATGCAGTTCTCCGGCGGAGGTGGCTTGGAGGTCTCCACACATCACCCTACATGATGAAGTGACCTTGGGTAGAAAAACTGTCAAATCTTGATTAGAGTGCCATTGATGGACATCACAAAACCACCACAAATTGATATAAGTGGAGGTCTCTTCTTGAAAGAGATCCAGGGCTGGAACAGCAAGGGGTCTGTGAGTCAAAACTAAGGTGTTTTGCCAAAATTGTGTTGGGAACCTTGAACCGGATCTGTCTGCTTCCCTTTAACTAGTGCTGTTACTTTGGTAAGTACTAAGTTCACTCCCATAACAAAGACCTAGATTTCTGACTTGCACAATACATCCACTCAAAGTTATTTTTGCAACTGAAAATGGTCACAAATTTATCCTAGGGGTTGAATTTCACCGTTTCTGATGCTTTTATCTTACTTTCATCATGAAACTGAAAGCAACAGACCTTATGATTAAAGTTTAAACAATTCACAAAATTCCACCAGGTAACAGGACAACACAACAAACCAAACCACCAACCTGTCTTCATCATTTTTAGCCAGTTTTGCTAAAAGTAAGAAATGTTTCTAAAGCACAATCACAGTCTGAGTGCACCCTTCAATAATAAAGTTCATCCCCACCATTTACATCATAAGAAGCAATGCCCAAAGTCAAAGCAACACAAAATGTGAAACAACTATCATTCCATGTTTATCCATGGACTCTTGTGTTTATATCCCTTTTCCCCACCCTTTGTCTGTTCTGTTTGTACAGTGCCTAGCACAATGGGGCCTCATTCTTGTCTGGTTCCTAGGCACTATTGTAATAAAATATGATTAACAGTAACAATGATCAAAATGGTAATTTGTAAAAAGACAGAATTGTTTCCTAGTTGTGCTTTAATTCCTTCATGATTTTTAATTAAAGCTGACCCTTTCTTTACATGAGGTGGTTGAGGCATGTTACAAACTGTAATTAAAATATAGATTCTCAAGGTGCTGAGGTCCCTAACTAAAATGGTCTGATTTCAATGGGAGATGCTGCAGGCTGAGTAGACATAGTTGAAAAACGTATTATGAAAAGAGGCTTTTTGACAACAAGGAATGTTTTTTACAAAATTAAAAAAAAACCCATTGCCTAAAATGTTAAGTTAAAAGAAATTAAAATGAATGGACAAAAACCAAACTATTTACACTTTCATCACATTTTTTGCAGGGGAAAATCATTTCCTGACTAGTTCTTGTGGGTGAACACATTTGAAAATCTGTTCATGACATTAATAAAAGAGCACAATAAAAATGCCCATGTGAAAAAAATACCCTGTTTTACTAAAAATTATAAAAATGTGTAGAGGAGGATACTTCATGAGAATAGGGGAGTGTTCATTCTGGTTTTACAGAGGTATTTTATAATGGCCTTAAATAAAAATGTCCGGTGTATTCTTAGTCTCTCCAATTTTCTACTATATAATCTCTCTGGCTTTTTCTTATATTGTGGAGATAAAGATTTTGTGCAAGAGGATTGCTGAGATTTTATAATGACAACTACAGCAAAATAGAAACTCGGAAGAGAAAAAGCAGGGACACCATACAGCAAGTAATCTCTTGAGGCCAATAAATTATGACCACAACTATAGCCGGTATCATTTAAGTACTCTTTAGTTTCTGATGATAAAGCACTAGCTTATCACTGTGCTGACAACTGCAAGCCCCTGTGGCCCCAGTTTATAGCTTGTCCATTTGTTACCCAGCCAGCCACACTGAATTTAACACAACGCAGTAAACTATTAAGTGGATCAGAAGCAGGAATGGACCCAAGCTTAGTCCAAACAAAAAAATCCTTCAACATAGGAAGGGGAGGGTGGCAGGAGGAGATATCCAGAGGTCTTCTATCCATACACCATTTGTCTACTAAACATGTCAGTAATTGACTTCAGTAGTGATTAGAAGCTAGTCTGAACTAGCTACAGAGATGTTCCAAGAGGGGACATTTTGTTTAGGTAATTGAAAGTCCCTGTGGCAGAACACTGAACTTTGTTACCTTTAGTACATGATCTCTACAAATAAATAAATATGTTAGCAACAATAATGCAAATGGTAAAATTCTGGCTTGATGCTAGTTCCACTTGGGTGCTGTACTGGTGGAAAAAAAATGACCTGGCTTAGAGGGGAAATGAAGACAGATATAAAACAAACACCCCTCCACACACACACACAAATATGTATATCACAAATGGAAGAAAGGAGGGAAGTTGATAGTAATGAATATAAACCAGAAGCTAGGAATTGTAGAGGATTGATATGGGAAGCAATGAAAAAATCAATGGGCTGCAGTTAAGGACAATAAGGAGGGTTTTAAGAATATTAAAAACAAAAAGTATCCTAAAATTAGTCGATAGAAGTGGCAGCATTATCAATAATAATTCAGAAAAGGCAGATGTGTTCAATAAATATTTCTGATCTGTATTTGGGAAAAAGCCAGATGGATCTAGTCATATCCTATGATGATCATGATGACAATATTTCCATTCCAATAGTAACTGAGGAGGATGATAAACGGCCGCTACTAAAGTTAGACATTTTTAAATCAGCAGGTCTGAAAAACTTGCATCCAAGAGTTTTAAAAGAGATGGCTTAATGAGCTCACTGAACCATTAATGTGTGACATTGATCCCAGGGAAGATGATGGATCAGATGGTAAGGGACTCCAATAATAAAGAATTAAAGGAGGATAATACAGTTAATGCCAATCAGCATGGATTTATGGGGAATAGATCTGTCAAGCTAACTTGATATCTTTTCCTGATAAGATTATTAGTTTGACTGATAAAAGTAATAGTGCTGATGTAATACACTGAGAGTTCTGTAAAGCATTTGACTTGCTACCATGCAACATTTTGAATAAAAAAGTAGAACAATACAAAATTTATATGGCATATATGAAATGGTGTGAACAGAAGCAGGTGATAGTGAGTGATTTGTCCCGAAGTCTTTTAACATATACACAGATTTTATTATGAGAAAAGTTTGGAAGGTTCTGATGTAGTGGAAGGAACAGGGATTGCCATTGATGGACAATCAATGTCCATCAATCAACCTTAGATATGCTGATGCGACGACACTCTTTGCTACAATCACCAATGTAATGCAACTAATATTGGAGTCTGTAAAAACAGTTAGTGAGGAATATGGACTATTCCTGAATGCGCCAAAAACAAAATGTAAGCCAAAAACAAAAATATGATGCTGTGATGAATGGGGGGGGGGGTTCTGTCTGTAACACTTCTGAATTTTGGATGATTTTATGAAATTTATCATGAAATTATTGTGTCATGGAAAGCCTGGATGTCTGTGGGTCCCCTATGAGTTAGCAGGGTTGTGTCATGTCCATGCCAGCCCAGAGACAATGGTGAATGACTAGCACTCAATAATGGTCTATTCAAAGTAAAACACCTTGGGACAAGAGATTTGCTTTACCTGGAAGAAGACACTTCCTCCTCTTGTCCAAAGGGAGGGTATTTGGGATTAATGGTAAATTACCAGATGGCAAAATAAAAGAAGCAAGGTACCCCAGCAAGGGACTCTCTGTAGGGAACTAAAGCCATTTTACACCCTGAGGGATCCTGCTGCAGGGGCATTGTAGGCAAGGGGATGGAGGATCCTCCCAGATTGAAGAACACAGATCGTCTCCAAGTACTCTCAACCCCTCCCACCCCCCCACCCCAGAATTAAACTGTAAACCAGAAGTTTCACACTTTTTGGGTGGAGTCCTGGGAGAGGGGGTGAGTTTAAGAAGAGTCAGAGGGGTCAGTGCTGTGCCAACAGGGTTTGGATGGCTGGACAGTGGGTTCCAACACTTGGAAGAGGGTGCTAAATAGAAGATGTTCGCCCTGAGAGTGAACTGAGGGACCCTGAGATTGGGGCTGTAGCTGGACTCTGTTCAGACCTTAAAACACCCTCAGGAATCCAGAGCGCAGATTTGTGGATTCCCCGCAAAGCAAACTTAATGCGTGACCAGGAAAGGGCGTTCACTGGGATCTGTGACAGAGCCAACTAACAAAAACAGACAGAGAGTGAACATCACAATAGGCAAGCTGTAGAGGCAGTAGATGGATTTAATTATGTGGGATCATATATGGCCAAACAATAAGGCTTTGCTAAAGAATCAGAAAATGACTTGGGATGGCTTGCTCACCTATTGCCTCTCTTAAGAAAGTGTGGAAAAATCATGGCATCTTGAAATGATCGAAGATGTGACTGGTGAAAAGCCTATTTTTTTCCATAGTAATTTATGGATGTGAGCCGTGGGAAGTTAATGCTGATGACAAGAAGAAAATTGAAGCTTTTGAAATGTGATTCTGGAGAAGAGTTTTGCATATCTCATGGATAGAAAAACAGATGAATGTCTATCGTAGAAATATTATTGGAGAGAAGCAGACCCTGATGTTAGAAATGAAAAAAACCCCACAAACGTAGAGATGGAAATAACCTTGAGAAAGTTATTATGGAAGAAATGGTTGAGGTTTATCATAGTAGTGACCAATCAGTGAGGAGTTGGATGGGTGTGTGCAGCAGATCACTGGAAGATCAGCTGCCATGTGCTTGAGGTTAGCATTTGATCATGAAGGTTTCAGAAAATTCTGCTATGATTTTTTGTTACTTATTTACATTTGGATAAATGGATTAAAAACTGGATAATGGATAGGTCTCAAAAATGTAATTGTAAACAGGGAATCATCAGTGAGAAGGTGAGTTTCTAGTCGGATCTCATAGGAATCGGTTCTTGACTCTATGACGTTAAGTATGTTTCTCAATGATTTGGAAGAAAACATAAAATTGTCACTGATAAAGTTTGCAGATGACCCAAAGATTGGGGGAGTGTTAAATAATGGAGAAGACAGGACACTGCTACACAGTGATCTGGATCATTTGGTAATCTGGGCATAAGTGAACAATATGTTTTAATGTGGCTAAATGTGCATGTTTACATGTAGGAACAGCAAATATAGCTCATATTTATAAATGGGGGAAGCAATGATTATGAAAAAGACTTGGGGATCATTGTGGATAATCAGATGAACATGAGTTCCCATTGAGATGCTGTAGCCAAAAGGGTTAATGTCATCCTTGAATGCATAAACAGGGAAATTGCAAATAAGAGGAAGGAGGTTATTTTGCCTTCTTATTTGGCACTGGTACAATGGCTGCTGGAATAGTGTGTCCAGGTCTGGTGTCCACAATTCAGAAAGGATGATGATAAATTAGAGAGAATTCAGAGAAGAGCCATGAGAAAGATTAAATGATTAGAATACATGCTTTATAGTGATAGTCTCAATAAGCTCAATCTTTTTAGTTTAACAAAGAGAATGTTAATGGTGACTTGATTACAGCATAAAAATACCTACATGGGGAACAAATAGTTGATAATGGGCTCTTCAGTCTAGTAGAAGAAGGTATAACATGGCTGGAAGTTGAAGTTAGACAAATTTAGACTGTAAATAAGGCATACATATTTAACGTATCTAGTTAAATTACTCTCTAGTGAGACAATTAACCCCTGGAACAATTTATCATGAGTCATGTTGGAATCTCTATCACTGACCATTTCAAAATCACAACTGGATGTGTTTCTAAAAGATCTGCTCTAGGAATTATTCTGGGAAGTTCTATGACCTGTGTTCTACAGGAGATCAGACTAGATGACCACAATGGTCCCTTCTGGCCTTGGAATTTCTGAATCTATGGTTCTATGAATAGTGCCATTATATACACACTCACTTGAAATACTGTGTTCAGTTTTGGTCACCCTATCTCAAAAAGATATAGCAGAAATAGAAGGTGTTCAAGTAATGATAACAAATGTAAGTGTTTATCCATGTGACCAGAGAGCGAGACAATGACTCTGACTCTGTAGTCCAGTAGTTAAGGCATCCACCTGGAAGATGGGACAGCCAGGGTCTGATTCAGTCCCCCAGCTCCTATCTCCCTTGATAAATTATCCACAGTGGAACAGCTTCAGCAGGAAAGATGAAGGGAGCCCCAAATCAGAATATTAGCAGTTAGAGCATTCTCCTGAGAGCGGGAAGACCCCTGTTCAAAACTTTTCTTCCCATCAAGCACAGGCAGGAATTGAACCTGTGTCTTCCCACATCCCAGGCTATTGCTCTAACCACTGGTATAAGAGCTCTAAGCTTGGTATCTCCCTCACCTCGTTTCCCTCTCCCGTCTGCAGATTTTAAATGGGACCTAACCTGGTAGGTGGCCTCTAAGCATTCCTACCCAATTCAGCTCTACATCTGATGTAAGTGGCTGAACTCCATCTTTTTCTGGTTTGTAAATCACTCGAGGGCTTAGGGGGACATAGGTGTCCGGACATCTAGAGGGAGGCAGCAGTGCACATGCCCAGAGATGGAAATATAGGTGCCTAGAGAACTTTTATGCTGAATATTTAAGCGCTGAGTGAGTTTAGGTAGTTACAGGGTTTGGAGGGAGTTTTGTGGATTGCAGTGGAGCCAAAACTGGGAGTTAGGTACCTAAGTACCTTTATGGATCTGGGCCAGAGAAATTAAGGTCAAAAATTTCCCCTGATGTAGGATGCCCAATTTGAGACAAATTAAGCATGGGTCCTACAGATAGCAATCTCCTTCACCATACAACCTTGCTATATCCCCAGTCCAGGTCCATCCTGAATGAGGGAGGGGGTCCTGAGACAACAGTGTATGGCATCATGTTATTATTAAAGACTGTATTATAATATATATGCATAAGGAAGCTTAATTAAGGATACAGAGGCAACCTTAATTTTGGCATTTCCTAAATTTTCAGTGCTTCAGTTCGCAACCTTAATAATGTTCTTCCAGTGTAGTTTTCTGTGTGTAATTATAACTAAAACTTGAGGTTAGCCTCTACTTACTGTGAACTATCATCTGTGTTTGAGAAAATTTACAGCTCTCACATCCAGCTTGGATAACATCTATGAATTAGCATTGTTGCTAGTTTATACCAAAAGAGACAACTAAGCAAATAAAACTATTGTTTCAAACATCAGGTTTTTTTTTTTTTTTTTTTTTGCAAAAGAGAAAAAAAGGTTATAAAAGGTCTTTTATTTTATAAAGTTTCACTGAAAGTGACAGCCTTACAACATTTCTTATTTCCTGCTTTTCATCTAATCTAATCTATCTAGGATAGATTAATCAGGCAATCTTTATTTTTTTCTCAAACTCCCTATCAGTCTCTCTCCAATTACTGATCTGTCCTAGACAGATCTACAGTTTCTCTTCTGTCCAATTTCCGTGACAAAATGCCACAATGTGCTACTACTCCCTGGACTCTTTTTCTGCCCCTTGAATTGCTTAAACTGCTAAAAACTGGTTCTTGGCAGCAGTTGCTGACAACAGTTAAAATTTAATAACCTTTACTTATAATTACAAACGGTGCCATGAAGAGAGCTATTGAGAAAAGTGGAGTTTTGTTAATGTCCTGTAAACTGCACAGTGTTAACATCCATCTGGGAAGAAATAATGGGATTTCTTCTGTTTCATAATTATGTTCAGTTTGAAATTAAGATATCTCTAATCTATTTCTAGATGCCTATTTGGGGGCATTTGAATACTTTTTTTTTTATATTTAAAGCCTTAAAGTGTCTTTACTCAACTTATATTGATTGTACTTTTTAATTTTTTTTAAACACCATTACAGGGGATTGTGGCCAACAACTGATGTGTGGTTAATTAATGCATGTTTTTTTCCCCTCCGGAGGCAATTAACACATCAATCATAAACAGATTTTTAACAATTGGTAAATGACTGCTACCAGACAATACTGGCTATAAAGAAAAAATCTGTATGAATAAGAATATATAAATATTATGACATTACTGGTGTATTACTTCACCAGTAAGTGATCAGAATGAAAGTTCAATAGTAGTGGCTAATTTTATGTATCCTCTATGAGAAAGGTGCACAGACATTAATATAAGAGGAAATTGAGCTTATTGCTTGGTTTCTGTTTTAAATATTAATCAGATCCTAGGAGATTTTGCTACTTTGTACTATCCTGCCTGAACCTTCTAAAAATAAAATTAAAGGTAAAACTTCTTCCCCGACTTAGAATGCAACTTCTAATGACATTAAAAGCAAATTCCACACAAATTGAGTTCTGGACTGCAGATTCAGAACGAATTTCCATTGACTTCAAAGGGGTTGCATTTGGTTTAATTCAGGGCAGAATTTAGCCCTTTGTATTTGTCCAAATAATAAGATTCTGGTCTCCTTAAATGTGTAATTCTGACTGAAGCCAAGAGAAGAAAGATTAGGCCCATTGTTTGAAAATTTGATTTAGTACTATTGAGAACTGTGGCTTTTATGGTCAAATAAAGTATTTTTTCTGTATATCTTATGGAGCTAACTTTGAAATGCATGCAGTGGAATTAGTGTTCTGTGAATGGAATGTGTATAGTCTGTTACACTCAAACACAGATTTCACACTGATAAATGTAACACTGACAGACCTTGGTCATCAGCAGGTAGGATTGAACCTGAGGCTTCTGGAGCTTAATTCACAAGCTTCTACCATATGAGCTAAAAGCCATCTGGCTGTTAGCTAAGGTTGCAGATCAGACTCATTTTATCTCTCTGAGGGTATGTCTACACAACGGAATAAGGTTGAATTTATAGAAGTCGTTTTTTTAGAAATCGGTTTTATATATTCGAGTGTGTGTGTCCCCACAGAAAATGCTCTAAGTGCATTAACTCGGCGGAGCGCTTCCACAGTACCGAGGCTAGAGTCGACTTCCGGAGTGTTGCACTGTGGGTAGCTATCCCACAGTTACCGCAGTCTCCGCTGCCCATTGGAATTCTGGGTTGAGATCCCAATGCCTGATGGGGCTAAAACATTGTTGCGGGTGGTTCTGGGTACATATCGTCAGGCCCCCGTTCCCTCCCTCCCTTCGTGAAAGCAAGGGCAGACAATCGTTTCGCGCCTTTTTTCCTGAGTTACCTGTGCAGACGCCATACCACGGCAAGCATGGAGCCTGTTCAGGTAACCGTCACCCTATGTCTCCTGGGTGCTGGCAGACACGGTACTGCATTGCTACACAGTAGCAGCAACCCATTGCCTTCTGGCAGCAGATGGTGCAATATGACCGGTATCCATCATCGTCATGTCCGAGGTGCTCCTGGCTGCGTTGGCCAGAAGCGCCTGGGCAGACATGGGCGCAGGGACTAAATTTGGAGTGACTTGACCAGGTCATTCTCTTTAGTCCTGCAGTCAGTCCTATTGAACCATCTTATGGTGAGCAGGCAGGTGATACGGATTGCTAGCAGTCGTACTGTACCATCTTCTGCCGGGCAGGAAGAGATGAGGATGGATAGCAGTCGTATTGCACTATCTTCTTCTGAGCAGCCATGAGATGTGGATGGCATGCAGTCCTTCTGCACCGTCTGCTGCCAGCCAAAGATGTAAAAGATAGATGGAGTGGATCAAAACAAGAAATAGACCAGATGTTTTGTACTCATTTGCCCCCCCAGCCCCGTCTAGGGGACTCATTCCTCTAGGTCACACTGCAGTCACTCACAGAGAAGGTGCAGCAAGGTAATTCTAGCCATGTATCAATCAGAGGCCAGACTAGCCTCCTTGATCCAATAAGAACAATAACTTAGGTGCACCATTTCTCATTGGAACCCTCCGTGAAGTCCTGCCTGAAATACTCCTTGATGTAAAGCCACCCCCTTTGTTGATTTTAGCTCCCTGAAGCCAACCCTATAAGCCATGTCGTCAGTCGCCCCTCCCTCCGTCAGAGCAACGGCAGACAATCGTTCCGCGCCTTTTTTCTGTGCAGACACCATACCCAGGCAAACATGGAGGCCACTCAGCTCACTTTGGCAATTAGGAGTACATTAAACACCACACGCATTATCCAGCAGTATATGCAGCACCAGAACCTGGCAGAGCGATACCGGACAAGGAGGCGACGTCAGCGCGGTCACGTGAGTGATCAGGACATGGACACAGATTTCTCTGAAAGCATGGGCCCTGCCAATGCATGCATCATGGTGCTAATGGGGCAGGTTCATGCTGTGGAATGCCGATTCTGGGCTCGGGAAACAAGCACAGACTGGTGGGACCGCATAGTGTTGCAGGTCTGGGACGATTCCCAGTGGCTGTGAAACTTTCGCATGCATAAGGGCACTTTCATGGAACTTTGTGACTTGCTTTCCCCTGCCGTGAAGCTCATGAATACCAAGATGAGAGCAGCCCTCACAGTTGAGAAGCGAGTGGCGATAGCCCTGTGGAAGCTTGCAATGCCAGACAGCTACCGGTCAGTTGGGAATCAATTTGGAGTGGGCAAGTCTACTGTTGGGGGTGCTGTGATGCAAGTAGCCCACGCAATCAAAGATCTGCTGATATCAAGGGTAGTGACCCTGGGAAATGTGCAGGTCATAGTGGATGGCTTTGCTGCAATGGGATTCCCTAACTGTGGTGGGGCCATAGACGGAACCCATATCCCTATCTTGGCACCAGAGCACCAAGCCGGCGAGTACATAAACCGCAAGGGGTACTTTTCAATAGTGCTGCAAGCCCTGGTGGATCACAAGGGACGTTTCACCAACATCAACGTGGGACGGCCGGGAAAGGTACATGACGCTCACACCTTCAGGAACTCTGGTCTGTTTCAAAAGCTGCAGGAAGGGACTTTATTCCCAGACCAGAAAATAACTTTTGTGGACATTGAAATGCCTATATGTATCCTTGGGGACCCAGCCTACCCCTTAATGCCATGGCTCATGAAGCCGTACACAGGCAGCCTGGACAGTAGTCAGGAGCTGTTCAACGACAGGCTGAGCAAGTGCAGAATGGTGGTAGAATGTGCATTTGGACATTTAAAGGCACGCTGGCGCAGTTTACTGACTCGCTTAGACCTCAGCAAAACCAATATTCCCATTGTTATTACTGCTTGCTGTGTGCTCCACAATATCTGTGAGAGTAAGGGGGAGACGTTTATGGCGGGATGGGAGGTTGAGGCAAATCGCCTGGCTGCTGGTTATGCGCAGCCAGACACCAGGGCGGTTAGAAGAGCACAGGAGGGTGCGGTATGCCTCAGAGAAGCTTTGAAAACAAGTTTCATGACTGGCCAGGCTACGGTGTGAAAGTTCTGTTTGTTTCTCCTTGATGAAACCCCCCGCCCCTTGGTTCACTCTACTTCCCTGCAAGCTAACCACCCTCCCCTCCTCCCTTTATTCTTTGCTTGCAGAGGCAATAAAGTCATTGTTGCTTCACATTCATGCATTCTTTATTCATTCATCACACAGATAGAGGGATGACTACCAAGGTAGCCCAGGAGGGGTGGTGGAGGAGGGAAGGAAAATGCCACACAGCACTTTAAAAGTTTACAACTTTAAAATTTATTGAATGCCAGCCTTCTGTTTTTTGGGCAATCCTCTGTGGTGGAGCGGCTGGTTGGCCGGTGCCCCCCCCACCGCGTTCTTGGGCATCTGGGTGTGGAGGCTATGGAACTTGGGGAGGAGGCCGGTTGGTTACACAGGGGCTGTAGTGGCAGTCTGTGCTCCAGCTGCCTTTGCTGCAGCTCAACCATACACTGGAGCATACTGGTTTGGTCCTCCAGCAGCCTCAGCATTGAATCCTGCCTCCTCTCATCACGCTGCCGCCACATTTGAGCTTCAGCCCTGTCTTCAGCCCGCCACCTCTCCTCCCGGTCATTTTGTGCTTTCCTGCACTCTGACATTATTTGCCTCCACGCATTCGTCTGTGCTCTGTCAGTGTGGGAGGACAGCATGAGCTCAGAGAACATGTCAGCACGAGTGCATTTTTTTTTCTTTCTAATCTTCACTAGCCTCTGGGAAGGAGAAGATCCTGTGATCATTGAAACACATGCAGCTGGTGGAGAAAAAAAAAGGGACAGCGGTATTTAAAAAGACACATTTTATAAAACAGTGGCTACAGTCTTTCAGGGTAAACCTTGCTGTTAACATTACATACATAGCACATGTGCTTTCGTTACAAGGTCGCATTTTGCCTCCCCCCACCACGTGGCTACCCCTCAACCCTCCCCCCTCCCCGTGGCTAACAGCGGGCAACATTTCTGTTCAGCCACAGGCAAACAGCCCAGCTGGAATGGGCTCCTCTGAGTGTCCCCTGAAGAAAAGCACTCTATTTCAACCAGGTGACCATGAATTATATCTCACTCTCCTGAGGATAACACAGAGAGATAAAGAACGGATGTTGTTTGAACGCCAGCAAACATACACTGCAATGCTTTGTTATACAATGATTCCCGAGTATGTGTTACTGGCCTGGAGTGGTAAAGTGTCCTACCATGAAGGACGCAATAAGGCTGTCCTCCCCTTTTGCAAAGGCTTTGGGAGTACATCCAGGAGAGCCGCGAATGTCAGGGCAAATTAATCCTTTTACATGCTTGCTTTTAAACCATGTATAGTATTTTAAAAGGTACACTCACCGGATGTCCCTTCTCCGCCTGCCGGGTCCAGGAGGCAGCCTTGGGTGGGTTCGGGGGGTACTGGCTCCAGGTCCAGGGTGAGAAACAGTTCCTGGCTGTCGGGAAAACCGGTTTCTCCGCTTGCTTGCTGTGAGCTATCTACAACCTCCTCCTCATCATCATCTTCTTCTTCGTCCCCAAAACCTGCTTCCGTGTTGCCTCCATCTCCATTGAAGGAGTCAAACAACACGGCTGGGGTAGTGGTGGCTGAACCCCCTAAAATGGCATGCAGCTCATCATAGAAGCAGCATGTTTGGGGCTTTGACCCGGAGCGGCCGTTCGCCCCTCTGGTTTTCTGGTAGGCTTGCCTCAGCTCCTTAAGTTTCATGCAGCACTGCTTTGGGTCCCTGTTATGGCCTCTGTCCTTCATGCCCTGGGAGATTTTGACAAAGGTTTTGGCATTTCAAAAACTGGAACGGAGTTCTGATAGCATGGATTCCTCTCCCCATACAGCGATCAGATCCCATACCTCCTGTTCAGTCCATGCTGGAGCTCTTTTGTGATTCTGGGACTCCATCATGGTCACCTCTGCTGATGAGCTCTGCATGGTCACCTGCAGCTTGCCACGCTGGCCAAACAGGAAATGAGATTCAAGAGTTCGCAGTTCTTTTCCTGTCTACCTGGCCAGTTCATCTGAGTTGAGAGTGCTGTCCAGAGCGGTCACAATGGAGCACTCTGGGATAGCTCCCTGAGGTCAATACTGTCGAATTGTGTCCACAGTACCCCAAATTTGACCCGGCAAGGCCGATTTAAGCGCTAATCCACTTGTCAGGGGTGGAGTACGGAAATCGATTTTAAGACCCCTTTAAGTCGAACTAAAGGGCTTCATCGTGTGGACGGGTGCAGGTTTACATCGATTTAACGCTGCTAAATTCGACCTAAAGTCCTAGTGTAGACCAGGGCTAAGTGGTTGCAGTGCCACTAGATGGGACAGAACACCACACCCAGAAGGTGTGTGGGTTACATGTACATTACAGAGCCTGTTGTTGAACGATGTTTGAGTTTTCAGAAGTTCTGAATATTTTATCATTTGTTTTGCTGAATGCCGAGTCTCCTTAACTTGGGGCAGTAAGTTGCTTGCTTGCATTTACTCAGAATAGTTGTGTTATACAGACACAGACATTATGAATAATAACTCACTTTAAAATGTGCCTTTCAAAGATTAAATATATTGCCAGGCAACATGAGTTTAGCACTCAGGGTTGGACATGTTCTGAGTATTTCAGAACTTAGTCTGAAATTCTGTATTTCAGAACTTAGTCTGTGTGCTTACTGTTGTATTTCTTTCTGGATTTTTCCAAAACTTATGAACATTGTGGAATTTGTTTTCAATGTCACTAGAAGTTGCATTCTGTTTAAGTCAGGGCATAAGTATTAGCTTTAATTCTATTTTTAGAAATATGGTGGACAAGTTAATAGGGTTCTGAGGAGAGTGCTAGAAGATAAAAAAGATAAGAAAAATAAGATCATGTCTCAAAGATGAAAAACTGTGGCCTTAATCTTGCAAACATTTAACTTCAGAAAGATGACTTTCACAGGACAACTCTCAAGAGTTTTCATACATCCTTAACCATGTGCAAGATTGTGGCTTCAGGAGGCTATTGCCCTAAGTCAGGATTCAAACATGAGTTCTAGGAACACCAAGATGCTGCGGGAAGAAGTAATAGTAATTTATTAGGCAGCAGTTTTCCTCCATCTAAGTGATTACTGAACCAATGACACAGCATTGTGGAAGGGCACACTGTGCAGCTGAAGATGTTGAGGTTCCAATCATATAGAGAAATCCTCTAGAATATAATAGAAAATCACAATGTTTGAATAGATTTAACAATACTGGAGAATTCAATTTTATAGCATGGATGTAATGCTCTTGCAAAGGATGGTGTCACAACAACAAAAAACTTACAAAAGAGCTATTAAATTCTCTAGTTTTAAAAATTCTCTAACATTGTGTACATTTTTATTAAAGAGACAAGGTATGTGAGGTACTATCTTTTATTGGAACAACTTCTATTGGTGAGAGAGACAAGCTCTTGAACTTACACAGAGCTCTTCTTTAGGTCTGGGAGATGTACTCAGGGCTTGTCTACCCTTAAAATGCTACAGCGCCCCAGCTATGCTGCTGCTGCACCACTGTAGTGCTTACATATAGACATTACCTTTGTCAGTGGAAGGACTCCTCCCATCAGCGTAGGTAATCCACCTCCTCAAGAGGTTGTAGCTAGGTTGATGGTTGATGAGTGCAGCTATGCCAATGTGCCAGAGTGTAGACCTGCCCTGAGTACCTTTCCTAGACCTGAAGAAGAACTCTGTGAAGCTCAGTAGCTTGTTTCTCTCACCAACAGAAGCTGATCCAATAAAAGACATTACCTCCCCCATCTTGTCTCTTTAATATCTTGGGACAAACACGGTGGCAACAACCCTGCAAACATACATTTTTCATGGCACTCTCCTCAGAACCCTATTATAGTTTTATTTAAAAAAAAACACTCCCTAAGAAATTCTATGGGACTTTTCCCATAAGAATTAGGCCTCTTGCAAATATTAAAGATCCCTTGACATGTTTCATAAAAGCCAGGGCATTCATGTCAGTGTCCTGGCAAAATGCCAGCCCAGGTGATTACATCTGCCTATCTAAATTAGTGCTGCTATATCATTTGGATGCAGTATCCATCTTCATATCATGTACTAAAGTGTGGGGAAGTGTTGCTGTGCGCTATTAAATTGTCTTCTTTTCTTTAGAGGGGTCTGCATTTTTAGTGGTGGGTGAAGTATCTTTTTATATCCCTTACTTTTTTCACAGTTATATTATGAGACTCAGTTAACATTGGTAAACTGCTTAGACAGGTTCAGATGAAAGGCTTAATACGAGAACAAAATACTATTACGAATTTGAGTGTCAAGCTCTAGTGAGCAAACTCTTCCAAGCACAACCCACTGCACCAGGTCTCCCTCTAGTGGCTAGTTCACTAGAATACAACTATTACTTCTACCTGCTAACAGAGTTGTTCCTTTAATACACATGATTGAGGACTGTGCTTTGGTGTTGAAGGTCCTGGATTCAAATTCCACTGATGACTCATATTGTTATTGCTATACAAAGAGTTAATAGGTTGTCTTGCTAGTTCACTTTTTGTTGTGACTGTACAATACACAATGAGCCAAACAGAAATCCTATGCGGGAGCCAGAGGATCTGTTGAAGCCATGAAGGGAAGTTCACACTTAGAGCATTGCCACTTGATCTCACCAATTTCCCTTTCTTAGTGGGGGGTGATTCTCATCCTGGCACCCTGTCAAATCATATAAAAAAGGGAGAGATGGGATGTATTGCTGTCATAAATATAAGGGGAAGGGTAAACCCCTTTGAAATCCCTCCTGGCCAGGGGAAAGCTCCTCTCACCTGTAAAGGGTTAAGAAGCTAAAGGTAACCTCGCTGGCACCTGACCAAAATGACCAATGAGGAGACAAGATACTTTCAAAAGCTGGGAGGAGGGAGAGAAACAAAGGGTCTGTCTGTCTGTATGCTGCTTTTGCCAGGGACAGAACAGGAATGGAGTCTTAGAACTTTTAGTAAGTAATCTAGCTAGGTATGTGTTAGATTATGATTTCTTTAAATGGCTGAGAAAAGAATTGTGCTGAATAGAATAACTATTTCTGTCTGTGTATCTTTTTTGTAACTTAAGGTTTTGCCTAGAGGGGTTCTCTATGTTTTTGAATCTAATTACCCTGTAAGATATCTACCATCCTGATTTTACAGGGGGGATTTCTTTATTTCTATTTACTTCTATTTTCTATTAAAAGTCTTCTTGTAAAAAACTGAATGCTTTTTCATTGTTCTCAGATCCAAGGGTTTGGGTCTGTGGTCACCTATGCAAATTGGTGAGGCTTTTTACCAAACCTTGTCCAGGAAGTGGGGTGCAGGGTTTTGGGAAGTATTTTGGGGGGAAGGACGCGTCCAAACAGCTCTTCCCCAGTAACCAGTATTAGTTTGGTGGTGGTAGCAGCCATTCCAAGGACAACGGGTGGAATACTTTGTACCTTGGGGAAGTTTTGACCTAAGCTGGTACAGATAAGCTTAGGAGGTTTTTCATGCAGGTCCCCACATCTGTACCCTAGAGTTCAGAGTGGGGGAGGAACCTTGACATGGTGGCATAGTGGTGGGATTAACCTGAAATCATTTTGAGATCCAGTTGAGATTTTTTGAACTAGAAATACAGATTTTAAAATGGAATTTTTTTTTCCTGTGGCTTTGAAGCAGCTTTGAAACTGAAAGCAGCTTGGGTTTTCCCTGCTTTGTGGCCAAGCAGAGACAAAAGGGGATTATCTTTGTGAATTGCAGGTTTTCTTTGCCTGGAGGCAGGGTACTTAACTCCTGCAGGGAAATTCACAGTCTTCCAACCCAGAGTTTTTTTTTTTTCTTTTCTTCCAAAAAGTAAATAGGGGGGGTGTGCTCTACCCATTTGCCTGGAGACAAAAGTGGCAGGGTGTTTTTTTTTAGGATTTTGATTTTTTTGTTTTACAAGGAGCACAGGTTTGAAAGGGAATTTTTTTTTCTTTGGGCTGGGTAAGCAGGTTTCCAAGTAGTTGGAGGTTTTTTGCTTTAATTTGGGCCCAGAGCAGAGACAAGGGAATTGTCTTTTTCTGTAGGCTGACAATCACTATCAGAGAATAGGTATTCTATTCCAGCACAGCAAAATTTTACAGCCAAGTTTTGTTTGTTTATTTCTAAACCTCGGGTGTAAAGTTAGTTAAAAACAGAGAGGTTAGAATGGCAAAATCCGCGGCTCGACTACAGCTCGAATTAGCCAAATTTCAGGCTGAGGAAAGACAAAGGGAACATGAAAGACAGATAGAACTCATGCAGCTGAAGAAGGAACAAGAAAGGGAGGCAGAACAACACCAAGCGGCTGCTCACAGGAGAGCTATGGAAGCGAGGGACAAAGAACTGGAGGAGAAGGAAAAAGAGAGGAAGTATGTGGAGGAGATGGAGAAGATAAAGGCTCAGCAGAATATCCCAACAAACCCTAGTAATCCTTCTCCAAGTACCACTTCCCATCCCAGAAAGTTCCCCACCTACAAGGCAGGCGATGATACTGAGGCCTTCCTAGAAAACTTCGAAAGGGCCTGCCTTGGGTACAACATCTCTACTGACCAATACATGGTAGAGCTGAGGCCGCAGCTCAGTGGACCCTTAGCTGAGGTGGCAGCTGAAATGCCTAAAGAACACATGAACAAGTATGAACTGTTTAAATCCAAGGCGAGAGTCAGAATGGGGATAACACCCGAGCAGTCTCGTCGGAGGTTCAGAGCCCTAAGGTGGAAACCAGATGTGTCATTTACCCGACATGCCTACCACATTGTGAAACATTGGGATGCCTGGATATCAGGAGCAAGTGTTGAATCTCCAGTAAATTTGACCTTCCTAATGCAAATGGAACAATTCTTAGAGGGTGTTCCTGAGGAAATAGAAAGATACATCCTAGATGGGAAACCCAAAACTGTAATCGAGGCAGGAGAGATTGGAGCCAGATGGGTGGAGGTGGCAGAGAAGAAGAAAACTGGTCGCAGTTGGAGCGGAGACCAGAAGGGACCACCCCAGACCACACCCTATTACCGGGGGCCGCCCAAGGCCCCACCTACCTCCCAAAGAACCCTCCAGACCCCTTATCATCCTGCCACCCCGTTCTCCAGCAACCCTCCTCGCCCCAGTGACCCGTCAGCTGGACGATGTTTTAAATGTAACGAGCTGGGGCATGTAAAGGCCAACTGCCCCAAGAACCCCAACAGATTACAGTTCATTGCACCGGAATCACACCAGAGGTCCACAGGCCCAGATACTTCCCAGATACCCTTGGAGCGGAGGGAAACTGTGAGTGTGGGCGGGAAGAAGGTCACCGCGTGGAGGGACACCGGAGCACAAGTGTCAGCTATCCATGCTTCCTTAGTGGACCCCAATTTAATCAACCCAGAGATCCAAGTGACGATTCAACCCTTCAAGTCCAACTCTTTCAATTTGCCTACAGCCAAGTTGCCTGTCCAGTACAAGGGCTGGTCAGGAATGTGGACTTTTGCAGTCTATGATGATTATCCCATCCCCATGCTGTTGGGGGAAGACTTGGCCAATCATGTGAAGCAGGCCAAGAGGGTGGGAACGGTCACCCGCAGCCAGGCTAAACAAGCCGTGAGGCCTAGCTCTGTTCCGGAAACTGCTATCAGGACCCAGTCAGAGGTGATGGACCTGGACCTTAGGCCAATGTCTGCAACAGCAGTAGTGGATCCAGTCCCAGAGACCCAGACGGAACCAGTCCCAGAACCGGAACCAGCCGAACAACCAACACCAGACCCTGTGTCAGCACTGAATCCAGTACTTGCAACCTCAACACCAGAGGGCCCCACTGAACCTGAACTGGCAGCAGCCGATAACCCTACACAAGAGGCTCAGCCGGAGCCTGAGTCCCAACATAGTGCACCAGCGGAGAGCGGTTCACAGTCAACAGAAACAGCTCCATCCCCTATATTGCTTCCAGAGGGACCAAGCCTAGGTCCACAATCCAATGAGGGACTGATGTCTCCAGCATCAAGGGAACAGTTCCAGACCGAACAGGAAGCAGATGAAAGCCTCCAGAGAGCTTGGACAGCGGCACGGAGCAACCCACCGCCTCTCAGCTCTTCTAATCGATCCAGGTTTGTTGTAGAAAGAGGACTTTTATACAAGGAAACTCTTTCTGGTGGACACCAGGAAGACTGGCATCCTCAGAGACAGTTGGTAGTTTCAACTAAATACCGGGCCAAGCTCTTGAGCTTAGCCCACGATCACCCTAGTGGCCATGCTGGGGTGAACAGGACCAAAGACCGTTTGGGGGGGTCATTCCACTGGGAGGGAATGGGCAAGGATGTTTCTACCTATGTCCAGTCTTGTGAGGTGTGCCAAAGAGTGGGAAAACCCCAAGACCGGGTCAAAGCCCCTCTACAACCACTCCCCATCATTGAAGTTCCATTTCAGCGAGTAGCTGTGGATATTCTGGGTCCTTTTCCGAAAAAGACAGCCAGAGGAAAGCAGTACATACTGACTTTCATGGATTTTGCCACCCAATGGCCGGAAGCAGTAGCTCTAAGCAACACCAGGGCTAAAAGTGTATGCCAGGCACTAGCAGACATTTTTGCCAGGGTAGGTTGGCCCTCCGACATCCTCACAGATGCAGGGACTAATTTCCTGGCAGGAACTATGAAAAACCTTTGGGAAGCTCATGGGGTAAATCACTTGGTTGCCACTCCTTACCACCATCAAACAAATGGCATGGTGGAGAAGTTTAATGGAACTTTGGGGGCCATGATACGTAAATTCGTAAATGAGCACTCCAATGATTGGGACCTAGTGTTGCAGCAGTTGCTCTTTGCCTACAGAGCTGTACCACATCCCAGTTTAGGGTTTTCCCCATTTGAACTTGTATATGGCCGTGAGGTTAAGGGGCCATTGCAGTTGGTGAAGCAGCAATGGGAGGGATTTACACCTTCTCCAGGAACTAACATTCTGGACTTTGTAACCAACCTACAAAACACCCTCCGAACCTCTTTAGCCCTTGCTAAAGAAAACTTACAGGATGCTCAAAAAGAGCAAAAAGCCTGGTATGATAAACATGCCAGAGAGCGTTCCTTCAAAGTAGGAGACCAGGTCATGGTCTTAAGGGCGCTCCAGGCCCATAAAATGGAAGCATCGTGGGAAGGGCCATTCACGGTCCAGGAGCGCCTGGGAGCTGTTAATTATCTCATAGCATTCCCCACCTCCAACCGAAAGCCTAAGGTGTACCATATTAATTCTCTAAAGCCCTTTTATTCCAGAGAATTAAAGGTTTGTCAGTTTACAGCCCAGGGAGAAGATGATGCTGAGTGGCCTGAAGGTGTCTACTACGAAGGGAAATGTGCTGGTGGTGTGGAAGAGGTGAACCTCTCCATGACCCTTGGGCGTATGCAGCGACAGCAGATCCAGGAGCTGTGCACTAGCTACGCGCCAACGTTCTCAGCCACCCCAGGACTGACTGAACGGGCATACCACTCCATTGACACAGGTAATACTCACCCAATTAGGGTCCAACCTTACCGGGTGTCTCCTCAAGCTAAAACTGCTATAGAACGGGAGATCCAGGATATGTTACAGATGGGTGTAATCCGCCCCTCTGAAAGTGCATGGGCATCTCCAGTGGTTCTAGTTCCCAAACCAGATGGGGAAATACGTTTTTGCGTGGACTACCGTAAGCAAAATGCTGTAACTCGCCCAGACAACTATCCAATGCCACGCACAGATGAACTGTTAGAGAAACTGGGACGGGCCCAGTTCATCTCTACCTTGGACTTAACAAAGGGGTACTGGCAGGTACCGCTAGATGAATCTGCCAAGGAAAGGTCAGCCTTCATCACACATCTCGGGCTGTATGAATTTAATGTACTCCCTTTCGGGCTGCGAAATGCACCCGCCACTTTCCAAAGACTTGTAGATGGTCTCCTAGCGGGATTAGGAGAATATGCAGTCGCCTACCTTGACGATGTGGCCATATTTTCGGATTCCTGGGCAGACCACCTGGAACATCTACAAAAAGTCCTTGAGCACATAAGGGAGGCAGGACTAACTGTTAAGGCTAAGAAGTGTCAAATAGGCCTAAACAGAGTGACTTACCTTGGACACCAGGTGGGTCAAGGAACTATCAGCCCCCTACAGGCCAAAGTGGATGCTATCCAAAAGTGGCCTGTCCCAAAGTCAAAGAAACAGGTTCAATCCTTCTTAGGCTTGGCCGGTTATTACAGACGATTTGTACCGCACTACAGCCAAATCGCTGCCCCACTGACAGACCTAACCAAAAAGAAACAGCCAAATGCTGTTCAGTGGACCGGAAAGTGTCAGAAGGCCTTTAACAAGCTTAAAGCGACACTCATGTCTGACCCTGTACTAAGGGCCCCAGACTTTGACAAACCGTTCCTAGTAACCACAGATGCATCCGAGCTTGGTGTGGGAGCAGTTTTAATGCAAAAAGGACCTGATCAAGAATTCCACCCTGTAGTGTTTCTCAGCAAAAAACTGTCTGAAAGGGAAAGCAACTGGTCAGTCACTGAAAAAGAATGTTATGCCATTGTCTACGCTCTGGAAAAGCTACGCCCATATGTTTGGGGACGGCGTTTCCACCTGCAAACCGACCATGCTGCACTAAAATGGCTTCACACCGTCAAAGAAACTAACAAAAAACTTCTTCGGTGGAGTTTAGCTCTCCAAGATTTTGATTTCGACATCCAACACATCTCAGGAGCTTCTAACAAAGTGGCTGATGCACTCTCCCGTGAAAGTTTCCCAGAATCAACTGGTTAAAATCGTCCTTAAGATGTGGAAAATATTGTTAGTCTTTATGTACTTGGTAGTATATTTAGAGATGCATGTGTCTTATTAACTCTGTTTTTCCTAGAGCTCCAGGAAGAAATCCCAGCCAGTGTTTCACCCTAGCTGAGATTTGGGGGGCGTGTCATAAATATAAGGGGAAGGGTAAACCCCTTTGAAATCCCTCCTGGCCAGGGGAAAGCTCCTCTCACCTGTAAAGGGTTAAGAAGCTAAAGGTAACCTCGCTGGCACCTGACCAAAATGACCAATGAGGAGACAAGATACTTTCAAAAGCTGGGAGGAGGGAGAGAAACAAAGGGTCTGTCTGTCTGTATGCTGCTTTTGCCAGGGACAGAACAGGAATGGAGTCTTAGAACTTTTAGTAAGTAATCTAGCTAGGTATGTGTTAGATTATGATTTCTTTAAATGGCTGAGAAAAGAATTGTGCTGAATAGAATAACTATTTCTGTCTGTGTATCTTTTTTGTAACTTAAGGTTTTGCCTAGAGGGGTTCTCTATGTTTTTGAATCTAATTACCCTGTAAGATATCTACCATCCTGATTTTACAGGGGGGATTTCTTTATTTCTATTTACTTCTATTTTCTATTAAAAGTCTTCTTGTAAAAAACTGAATGCTTTTTCATTGTTCTCAGATCCAAGGGTTTGGGTCTGTGGTCACCTATGCAAATTGGTGAGGCTTTTTACCAAACCTTGTCCAGGAAGTGGGGTGCAGGGTTTTGGGAAGTATTTTGGGGGGAAGGATGCGTCCAAACAGCTCTTCCCCAGTAACCAGTATTAGTTTGGTGGTGGTAGCGGCCATTCCAAGGACAACGGGTGGAATACTTTGTACCTTGGGGAAGTTTTGACCTAAGCTGGTACAGATAAGCTTAGGAGGTTTTTCATGCAGGTCCCCACATCTGTACCCTAGAGTTCAGAGTGGGGGAGGAACCTTGACAATTGCCTAAACATCAAACTATCTTTGTTTCCAAGTCATTTTGATTAATTTCAGGTTTAGGTGGGGGAGCCTCAGTATAGAAAAAAAAATAATGCTCGTTTGGGTCTTGATCCAAAGCCTTTTGAGATCAGTGGGAGTCTTTTCACTGACTTCACTGATTTTTGGATCAGACCATCTGACCCTAAAACTAAAATATAAAAGATCTCTTTTCAGAGTTTTCACTTTAGTTTATGTGAAAGTTTACTTGCTTGTTTGCTTGTTAAACCTTGGCGATGCAGGGTGAAATCCTGGCATCATGAGACCAAATCCCAGGTATTCTACTCAGTCCTAAAATCAATGGGATTTTTGCCTAAGTAAAGAGCAAATAAAATATAGATTTTAGCTGATAAATTGTGTTTTATTGACGGTGCTTATCTCCTTTTATGTTCCATAATGTATATTTTAGTACATCACCACAGCTTATTCCACATCCCTTCCCACACAATATGAACACAGGTACATGTTCAGTCATAGTATAACAAGTAGGCAGCCAAGTAAATGAAGCATAATTGACTGACTACAGTTTTTTATCAATAGCACAATGTCTGATAATGTGACCTTTTAAATTAACCTACTTTAAAGATGTAATCATTCAAAATAGACAGATACAAAGAAGCTTATTAGCAACAAGCAAAATGAAAATACAACCCATCAATCAGATTTCATGATTGCCAGATAAAAATGCTCAACCTCTCCCCATTCCAAATAAGTATTGGGGCCTTTTTGCTCCAGCAGGAACAATGGCTTAATCAACAGTGCTCAGTTTCAAGGGTTAAATTCTACTCCACAAGAGTTTGTCTTGCTCATTCAACAAAATTTCATGCCATGAAAAGGAGATTACACCTGGTTTTCTGATGTTCATTTAACCAGTTTTGAGAAATTGTTTATGAAAATATAGGTGCTTGATTGTGACTTTGATGCCCACTCTGGTTCTGCCGTGTTCCAGAGGATGGTAATAATTTTCTGCTGGTTCACACTCCCATCCTCAGGCCAGCTCAGCTTTGCCATCCATTTATTCCCCTACCCATGTGCTTGGGAGAGAAGGAGTAGATGGGTGCAGTACCTGCTTACCCTTGCACATCTAGACTCCAGGTCCAAATAGCGATTGCAGTTGCGTAAGCGGGCTTCCTAGTCCCCCTTATACCATTATATAAGTGTACAGGCCAAGTGACAATCTAGCACTAAGTAAGTTCAATTAAAATTTTAATTTGCAAGACAGAGTTTAACTCAAATGTGGCATGCTTTTCAGTGAAAGCCAGGGTCTATCTAGTTGCACAACTCAGGTGATTTAAGCATGCAGAAACCTAAGTGAACATTTGAAGGTGTCAGTGTCTCATGAGTATTGGGAGAAGCAGTCCATCACCCCCACTACATTAACAGTTCAGAAAGCATTCATAGAATCATAGAATGACAGAATATCAGGGTTGGAAGGGACCTCAGGAGGTCATCTAGTCCAACACCCTGCTCAAAGCAGGACCAATCCCCAATTAAATCATCCCAGCCAGGGCTTTGTCAAGCTGGGCCTTAAAAACTTCTCAGGAAGGAGATTCCACCACCTCCCTAGGTAACGCATTCCAGTGTTTCATCACCCTCCTAGTGAAAAAGTTTTTCCTAATATCCAACCTAAACTTCCCCCACTGCAACTTGAGACCATTACTCTTTGTTCTGTCATCAGCTACCACTGAGAACAGTCTAGAGCCATCCTCTTTGGAACTCCCTTTCAGGTAGTTGAAAGCAGCTATCAAATCCCCCCTCATTCTTCTCTTCCGCAGACTAAACAATCCCAGTTTCCCTCAGCCTCTCCGCATAAGTCATGTGTTCCAGTCCCCTAATCATTTTTGTTGCCCTCCGCTGGACTCTTTCCAATTTTTCCACATCCTTCTTGTAGTGTGGGGCCCAAAACTGGACACAGTACTCCAGATGAGGCCTCACCAATGTCGAATAGAGGGGAATGGTCACATCCCTCGATCTGCTGGCAATGCCCCTACATATACATCCCAAAATGCCATTGGCCTTCTTGGCAACAAGGGGACACTGTTGACTCATATCAAGCTTCTCGTCCACTGTAACCCCTAGGTCCTTTTCTGCAGAACTGCTGCCTAGCCATTCAGTCCCTAGTCTGTAGCGGTGCATGGGATTCTTCCGTCCTAAGTGCAGGACTCTGCATTTGTCCTTGTTGAAACTCATCAGATTTCTTTTTGCCCAATCCTCTAATTTGTCTAGGACCCTCTGTATCCTATCCCTACCCTCCAGCGTATCTACCTCTCCTCCCAGTTTAGTGGCATCTGCAAATTTGCTGAGGGTGCAATCCACACCGTCGTCCAGATCATTTATGAAAATTTTGAACAAAACTGGCCCGAAGACCGACCCTTGAGGCACTCTGCTGGATACTGGCTGCCAACTAGACATGGAGCCATTGATCACTACCCGTTGAGCCAGACAATCTAGCCAACTTTCTATCCATCTTATAGCCCATTCATCCAGCCCATACTTCTTTAACTCGCTGGCAAGAATACTGTGGGAGATCATGTCAAAAGCTTTGCTAAAGTCAAGGAACAACATGTCCACCGCTTTCCCCTCATCCACAGAGCCAGTTATCTCATCATAGAAGGCAATTAGATTAGTCAGGCATGACTTGGCCTTGGTGAATCCATGCTGACTGTTCCTGATCACTTTCCTCTCCTCTAAGTGCTTCAGGATTGATTCCTTGAGGACCTGCTCCATGATTTTTCCAGGGACTGAGGTAGTTCCCAGGATCCTCCTTCTTCCCTTTTTTAAAGATGGGCACTACATTAGCCTTTTTCCAGTTGTCCGGGACTTCCCCTGATCGCCATGAGTTTTCAAAGATAATGGCCAATGGCTCTGCAATCACATCCACCAACTCCTTTAGCACCCTCGGATGCAGCACATCCGGCCCCATGGACTTGTGCTCGTCCAGCTTTTCTAAACAGTCCCGAACCACTTCTTTCTCCACAGAGGGCTGGTCACCTCCTCCCCATGCTGTGCTGCCCAGTGCGGTAATCTGGGAGCTGACCTTGTTCGTGAAGACAGAGGCAAAAAAAGCATTGAGTACATTAGCTTTTTCCACATTCTCTGTCACTAGGTTGCCTCCCTCATTCAGTAAGGGGCCCACACTTTTCTTGACTTTCTTCTTGTTGCTAACATACCTGAAGAAACCCTTCTTGTTACTCTTAACATCTCTTGCTAGCTACAACTCCAGGTGTTATTTGGCCTTCCTGATTTCACTCCTGCATGCCCGAGCAATATTTTTATACTCCTCTCTGGTCATTTGTCCAATCTTCCACTTCTTGTAAGCTTCTTTTTTGTTTTTTATATCAGCAAGGATTTCACTGTTAAGAGAAGCTGGTTGCCTGCCATATTTACTATTCTTTCTACACAATGATGTGGTGGGCCTTCCTTCTCACATATTCACTATTTACAACACCTATTTCATGGCATAAGGAGGTAGCCCTAGGAATTGGGAACCCAATTAGTTTTATGTTTACCCTAGAATGAATTGCGTAGTTCCATATCAGAGGAAGTGATTTAAGTGTGTCCTACATGGATGGACAGTTCTACACCCACGTCAGTTTTCCCCAGAAAAAAGCAATGGTAAGATTCTAGCTATTCAGACTTGCCTTACTAATGAAGGTTCCTCTTTTCATAAAAAGCTTAGTTTCCGACAATCTCTGAGCCAGAATCTGATAGAGGTGAGACAACAAAGGGACTGCTTGAACTGTCATCCACATGAATACATAAAGAATGTGTCAGGCTTCACATAAAGCACTGATTTCTACTCGTTGCTGGCCTCTAAACATGGAAGAGCTTGTTGCTTTCTCTAATTTAACTATAGTGAGATCAAAGAAACCATGGCATCGAACCTGCTGTCTTTCTAGCACTGTTTCAAAAAAAGAATCAATTGAAAATTGCCCAGAAAATGCATCATAAGTTGCAAGAATGTAGCTTCTTTTCTTTTTTTTTTTTTTTGAGAAAAACATAAGTGAAATTAAAGGTGATCTTCCCTGACTGTTTTCTATTATCAAACAATTGCTTAGGCATCAGATCGAGGCCTGAATGTCATCATGGAGAGGCACCCGCCATACAATTTTTTTTTTTTTTGGAAGGGAATTGTGGTTGGATTTTAGAATTATTATTAGGTCTCTCCAGTGACACCCACAATGTTCTGGGTGCTGTACGAACACAAAGGAAGGTCTGGTTCCTATCCCAAAGAGCTGATAATTGAAACTGGTTTAAAAATGTTAATTGCTTTCTGTGGAAAAACTTGAAAAATGCTTAGGTGTGTGTGGGGGGAGGGGTATCATTTTTTTCCTTTCTCACCTTAATTTGCAGTTTTGCCACTAGAAAAAAAAATGAGGGATAAAAATTGAGAGAAAGGCGGAGACAATTCTTGTTTCAAAGGGGAAAAGAAAGGTTGACTGAACTGATTTGTTGTTGTTGTTGAAAAATTTTGTTTGGGAAAGATTGCAATTTCCCCATGATAGGAAATTTTCAGCCATGTCTGCTTACATTCTTCTCCCACTGAATCTTCATACTAGAGAGAGGGGTTCTGGGTGGGGTTCAGGGATCATCACTATCATGGTTTGTGGACAGGACACAGCGAGAATTCTTAAGAACTGTCAAGAACCTTGAGTCTTTCTTCATCACTCTCTTATTGTTGAGAACTATGTATGAAGGTGGTTAAGATGTTTCTAATATCTTCAAAGCTTGGTTAGTCTTCACTTGCTGCTCTTTTGGCGAAATCTTGATGCTACCATTCAGGCCTTTGCCATGGTATTTATGGCTTGACCATTGCAATTTCCTCTAGTCTAGACTGTCACTAGAATAAATTCATTGCTTGGAGCTAGTATAAAATGTAAAATATAGTTGCGTATTTGCTTTCTGGGATTAACATATTGTGCCCATTGTGTATTCTTCACACTTGTCAATAGAATAATGGGTGAATTACAGACTTGCTTTGATGACATAAGGCTAGTTAGCTATACTTCCTGTATGCAGTGCTTTGAGATCTATGGATGAAAAATGCTATATAAAGTCTGGGTGTTATTGTTATTTTATGTATTATATATAATACCTTGAATAGTTTGATCTAGTGTATAAAGGCTAGTTTTTAAAATGTTTTTCTTACTTTTTCTGATTTTACATTAAACTTCTTTAAAGAGACATATTTTAAAGGACTTTTTGAACTGGCTGCATGTTCAAAGATGGAAGCAAAATGTACTAAAATGAGCATCCAATCTTCCAGCCATATCCTATATATAGGGAGCTCCCATCAAGGACAGGAGAAGTTTTGTGTGAGTAGAGATGGAAACAAAGACAGCCTGTAAATACATTTCACTGCTGTATTTAATGAGCAAGGAATGTTCCTTGACTCACTTTCTAATTCTTATACTTTTCCAGCGGTAATGACCTGCTACTGTTTTGTTTACTTTTTTTCCCAACTGTATTTGCACCAGTCACTAATAGTGCACATTAGTGGTATGTAAAAAGTTAATAGCTCCATATACCTTATTAATCTGAGTTGGCTCTGTCAATATCTAGCAATATACAAATTCAGATAATTGCTTCTCATTAGCAATGGCTTATAAACAGTTTATTGGTTCACTGATACTGAATTTGTATAAATAATGGTGCATCTGTTCGCAGGACCAAAAGAAATAACCAAAAGCCTAATAAACACATTCTGGACACTGCAAGCAAGGTGCAGACCAGGAAGGAAACAAAAGGCCAAACAAATAGTCATGTCATAATATAAGTTTTTAAGCAAAACCTCTGCAAAGAGTTCTGCAAAACACTGATGGCACGGTCTGGCCCCAGACAGATCATATTAGACAGAATTGTTTTATTTTTACCTTTATCCAAGCACTCTCTCGCTTCCTTCCCATTATCAGCCACACTCACCTGGCATCGGACTTTCACTTTTCATCTGGCTTTAATTAGATGGTAAACTCTTTCAAGCAAGGATGGAGTTTTTGCAGCACCTTGTATAAAGGGGACCTTCTCCCTAATGGAACTTATGACCATGAATAATTGTTCTAATGCTAACAATGTGAGAGATAGCTTAGAGACATGTAGGGCTCAACAGCTAACATTTTCTATAATTACTAGCGATTTTGGGTTCCTCAATTTTAACTCAAGTCAGTGCCTGATTTTTACACTTTAAGGTAGCCTAATTTTCAAAGAATGGGGGCTCAGCCATCTCTAAAAATAAGGTCCTTTTAACGTGTCTCCTGCTGGGCACCCAAAAACTGAGGTACCCTAAATCACCAGCCACTTTAGAAAATCATGGCTAAGTTCCCATCTCTGAAGAACTTTCTGCCTAAACAGGCAACATATAAATGGGGAACAAGAGGTAACAAAAAGCAATGGCCCAAATAAGAAGAAGAAAAAAAAAAGATGCCCAAAGTTAGGCTTCAAAAAATCTATATTTAGCTAAATAAGTGGCCTGATTTTCAAAAGTGCTGTGCACCCAGCAGCTCCCACTGCAGTCAATAGGACTATCCACTCAGAGTTTGCGGGATGACTGGAAACCAAGATTATAACTTTTATGTGTAACTGAGCTGGATTTACTCACCATTCCTTTAAAAAAATGCTTAGTATAATTAGGACTGTGAAATTGTTCCACACATGAACTGTTTAAAATGTCTGTAGTAAATGCCTGAAATTGTTTCATGCAGTACAATTCAGCTTTAACTACTTTTTCATTTTGTAAAAATATATGCAATTTAAGTGCAATTACAATGAAATTAAAGTGCCAGTACAATTAAAACACACAAATCTGTATAAATCTGTCCACAGCTCCTTCTGATTTCTTTGTCTGCTTAAACTTTCTTAAGCTTTTTCTTTGTGGGTTCCCTATTTATATTTTAGCATGTTTAGTTAGAGGAAAATACATGTATATCATGGTCATTTAATCTCTTTCCAAAACAATTAAATGAACATTTATTTCACAATTAAATTATACTTCACATCAAAAAAAACCACCCAATTCAAATTTACTCAGAACATTGTTGTAACAATCTTACTACCCAATGTTCAATTAACCCAAGAACAAACTGAAAAAAAGTCAAAATCATGGTATAATGGAACCAACTTAGAACCAAAGAAATTGTTTAAAAAAAGAGCCAATGTCTGCTTGCCTTAAAAAATGTATTTCTTCTTAATATTTTTTGAAGAGTGTTTTACATCAGTTCATACTGTATGGTTGGAATTGCATTTCTGCAAGAAGCTGTTCTGTTTCTTGCAGGCAACATACTATATATACACTATGTGTTGCTTAGTTGCTATAGTAACTGCACTCATTTTTTATTGAATAGCAGAATTAATAGTGCATGGTCAGATGAAACCTACACAAATGGCCAGAGCATAATTTTAAAGCTACCCTGGGCAGTCTTAATTTACTCACTATCCTTTTATTGGAAACACTGCTAATTCTGGTGCTATTGTAGATATGCAAATTTAGGTTTAACCCTGAAACACTTTAAATTGATATCAGTTTTGTTTTCAGTATGAAATCTCTTAGAAGTATCACAGAGATGATACTTTTTACTTAACCTAATCAAAAATGAGTCCTAAAAATCACATTCCTTAAAGAGCTATAGTAGTACAAATAAGAAATAATATCTTCCTTTTTCTGAATCTGCATGATAGCAACCTTCCTCAAATTATAAACTCTGATTTCATTTGAAAAACTCTCAGACATCAATTTCAGGAACTCAGAATTACAGCAGCAGGTGATATATAAATACTTAGATAGAAAAGTAGGGATTTGTACGTGTGAGCAAAAAAAGAGAGAAGTGAAATTTAAGTTAAATAATGACAATTATTAATTACTCAAATCCATATTCATATTTGATAAACAATCCTTAACATTAACTCATTTAAAATGAAATAATGTAAATATTATATAGTCATAAATATACTGACACCAATTTTGTTGCTGGTTTCAGCTACCCCTTAATACAAATATCCACATGCTGCTCACATTTAACTAGTGTAAACCCAAAGTTAGCTTAATTGACTTTAGTCAGGCTTCTCTAGATCTAACTTGGTGTAACTCAGGCAAAAGGTAATCTAAAATAATTAATGACATCAAGATTTACACCATCTTCTGAAAATAGTTCAGAATAAATTCTTAACTGGAAAAAATCAGCCCTTGAACTTTCCCATCATTTCAGAAATCTGAAATTTGCAAGTGTTTACTGATCAAATAATTCTCTGGAAGTTTGATGATGGTAAACACAATTATTTTTTTCGGATCAGAAGATAGCTTGAAAATAAATCAAATAAATATACAGGCTCACTGTGTTTATCTGAATTTATTCATATGTAATTCAGATAAACAGTGAGCCCGTGATTTCTATTTACAGAGATTTCCCTGTGCTTAACAAGTTACTCATTGTCAAGGCTTTATGTTTTTTGAACAACTTGTATCAAACTGACGTCTGAAGTGATTGTGCTTTGAACTCCCCACAAACAACAGCGACCACTCTTCTCATCTCCCTGCACAGAGAACTTAATCATTTTACAGCTCAAGTCAAGATGAATAACTGTTAACCTTTCTCTGCCTTTTGTGACTCTGAAACCTATGGCTACAGAAGACTGCTCATGGATATCTTCGTGGGAGAGTTGTTTTTGAAAGGTTTAATCATTATTGGCAGCTTGGGTTGTGACTTCACAGCCCAGAAATTTCTTTTTACATTGGTGGTTTCACATGAAAGATCTTGGGCAAAACCACATTGTATCCATCAGAGACTAGCTAAAGGAGCTAAAATATGAAAAGAGTGCATTATCTGGAAAACTGTAGGGTTATTAAGGATAATTCTGGGCATCTTTTCAATTCATGGGCATGTCACAGGAGGTGAGGTGCAGGTTCTCAGACACCATGGAGCCATTCAGTTACCACAGCGATGCAGCGTGGTACTGTATTAACAGAGATTGATATGATTTGTGTGTTGCTGTTCAAAAAGTGAGACACAAGAATTTCCTTAATAGTTGAGATATTCAGTTAAAGTAATTGAATCTTCATCTTCACGTCCTTGAAAGGGGTCAGGGTGGGTATGGTGGGAGACCACATAAGCAAATGTGATACCAGATGTATTGTTTCTAATCTCCAAGATAGATTCCAAGGTCTAAACTGCCTGGGTATTACTGGTACGAAACTTGCAAGACATTTATCAACATCAGTTCTTCTCTTTTCAGCATCCACTAGTCAATAAGGATCCAGTTATGCTTCCACTGAAGTAAATTATAAAACTCTTAATGCCTGATCAAAAGCTCATTGAGGTCAATGGGAATACTCACATGGACTTCAGTGGGCTTTTGATCAGGCCACAATTGCAGATCAACCAAATTTCAAGGACAGTCTATCATTAGGACTCAAATGACCACCAGCTCAGTCTCCTATTTATAGCTTAATTCCAAATTTTAAGTGGATAGAACATCTTTATATCAAAGTTTGGAATTGGATTTTACTTTTCATTACCAACTTTGTCATATGAAAAACCATGTTAGACTGAGTGAGGTCTTTGGGGCAGGGATAATTCTGGGCATTTTTAATTCATGGGCATGTCACAGGAGGTGAGGTGCAGGTTCTCAGACACCATACAAAATATTAAAGTAAATATTAAAGTCTGGGATTTTGAGATTATCCATTAAGGTTGCCAAGATGGTAAAGAAATACATGTCTGGGACAGTTAACAAAAGGGAAACATTTAAAGATTTAGAAATTCATAGTGAAAGTTACCCAAATAACTGTCACGCTCTCCCATTGTCTCCGTCTATAATTCACTCATGATATGCCCAGACCATTGTGTTCTCTGTGGTAACAATTAACCTAAACTCTGTCGTGGTCCTCAGGTTTGTTTGCTAAATTCCTCTAGAAGCTGGAAATTCTCTGGAAAAACTTTCAGAAAATGAGCTTTAAGATCTGAGTTGTACAGAACTTTTTGTTTTCAATTCAGTTGAGGTCTATTTTCATTTAAGTCCACTTTTGAATGTTTCTCCACAGATTTCAGGCAGCTGCCCATGGTCCTATTTACCACAATATTCACTGTTTGCTTGCCACACAAACCAAGGGGACTTGCTGCAGTGTCCAACCACCCAAGCTGCTGAATGTAAGTAGCATGTCACTTTCTCTCACCTCTGAGAAGATAATTCTCAAGTGATGATGGGAGCAGAGTGTGGGAGGGTTCGCAAAGGCTGTGTGGGATGTTTTCAGTTTGCAAAGTCGTGTTCAGATATGCCTGCTGTAAAGCTTCTTCTCTAGCAGGCTCAGGTTTAGCATTTGTCTGTAGATTTCTTCCTTCTAAGGGAAGAAGAACAAAACAGCCAAACACTAACTAGTCTATTCCAGCTAGGGGCTAAGATAAAAGTAAAAATGGCTGCCAAGATTCCAGAAAATGTGGATTTCTGTGTCTGGCTGGTTGATTTCTCTGAAAGAAATCCCCAAAGAGGATATTATGAGGCTCTAGACTTGCTTCCAGTATGTGGACTCTGTTGTATGATAACCACTTTGTGGTGAGCAACCTCCTGTGCATCAGGTGGATGAATGGGATAGTAGAATATAGAGGAGTATTACAGTCAACCAATATATTTTGCTGTGTGGATGAGATAGATTGGATTAGAACTGGAAAGAGACAATTTTGGGTTTTTAGGACAAGAGGTGAAATGTTTGTTTCTCATTATTGATGCAATTTTAGAGCCATTGAGCCACAGTGATATGCTACCCAAGATGTAACATAGATCTTTGTTCACAGTATATTAATACTGGTGAGATTAAATATGGGGTGCAGACAAGTGATATGTATTGGAAGTATGGTAAAGTATGTTGGTTCTGGGGTATAATAGCTTGTGGTTACCATGTTGTGGCTGGTTAGACAGAAACTGTGATGTTTAAACTGTTCTTGGTATTGGTATAGTATTCTTTTTTTACCAGACTCCAGGGTATGTTCGTTGATGGGTGTTATTGCAGGGTCACAGTGTATGCTGTTTCTCAATCCCTAATTGTTTGCACTTCTAGAACTTCCAACATTCAAATCTGTTCTGCAGCATATGTTCAGTGGGCTTGATTCTCACCTGTCCTTTCTATTGTGCAGTCATTTACGACATCTTCATATTGGGCTCAATCTTGAACCCCTGATCAGGCTGGGCCATGAAGGTATGGAAGGGGAGAAGAGGGGTCGAGCACTGGATGTTACACCTGATGCTAGGCTGGTACATCAGACCCTTTGGAATCCCTGGAACTGCTGTAGTTTAGATTATTTAAGCTTCTCTAAATTATCACGGGGGATATTTACTGCCATCCCAAGTTCAGGGGAGCAGAAATGCACCTCAGACCCACATTTCCCCCTCCCACTGGTCTTCAGCTGCATTCAGTGTTAACTAGGTGTAGTTAAGGAGTGAGCCCAGTGAGTGTAAAGATAGGTGAACATGCTATCAGATCAAAATAATAGTGATTTACATGCATTGTACACAGGTGTAAATGACTGAACAAAACAAGGGAAAACCAGGCCCTGTATGTTATCATCATATCTGATATGGTTGCCTGTAGTCCGGAATGATGTCCGCTTTGATCTTGCCCAAGTAGTAAAGAGTCTGTGACAGAATCTCAGATGTAAGTGTTTACAAGTAAAATGATGAAATGGAGTTGGAGGCCCCTGAAATCAATCATTCCTTTTTTGTTGTTCATAGATTGTGTAACCCCAGTACTCCAACAAAAGACTCTTATCTTTTTAGCCAAAAGGAAGAACCCTCTCTGGGTTATTTTCTATAAAGTGAAATGCCAAAGAAAAGAGACCTAAAAAGCACATGCAAGCCTTTGAAGGGCTCTGTTGTTTTTTGTTTTTTTTAAATAAATTATGCCCTGAATCCAGGGTGGCATCACACAAGCAGTAAAGCTTTACATTCTCCACACGGGCTAAGGATTTTGACATGAGGCTTTTGTCTAAGATCTTGTACTGTACTTCCTAAAAGAATATTTATCAGTGTGCTCTTATGCATTTCAATCTGTCCAGTATGACAAACATTTCATATTTATTTCCTGATCTGCTCTCTACAAGTTACAAAAGACCATGGGCTGCTAAAAGCCATTTACACCACTCCAGCTGTTTAACATGGACCTACAAGTGGGTGTGTAAATGGATGGCCTGCTCATTTATGGGCTAAAGGCCTGGGGCTGGCCAGCCCTGGTCACTAAACAGTTCCAGCTGAGCAAGGGACAGATGCTCCTTATAAAGAGCTGAGGAAAGGGAAAGTTTCCTGAAGTACTCCCTGGAAAAGACTCCAGGAAGGAAAGCCAGGGGACCAGCCCTGTGGCCACTGTCCCATACAAGGGGCAAGGACCCAGCTGGGACATAAGCCTTTTGTTAAGCCCAGGTGAGGCAGACATTGTTTTATTTGACAGAAAGACTGAGGACCAAAGAAGAGATGAGAGTTCTAAAAGCTGGCAGAGACTGAGGTGTTTTGAATTACAGTTAGCTTATACCTTTGAGATGTGTAATCATAAATTACCCTGTGATAAGGTGTCCTCAGCCCAAGGGAGTGTACAAGGAGTATAGACTCTGGTGGTGGGGGAGGTGGAGCTGAGGCTGATGCTTATGTTCAGCCATGAAGGGGTGCTCCAAGATGGCAACCCTAGAACAGGGTATAAATTCAATATAATGCGGTTTTTGGTAGATGAGAAAATGTAATAACCATCTGTGAATGTTTTCATTTAAATATATAAAATAAAAAAATGCAAAAATGGTTCAATGTCCAACACTTCCAAATTAAAACAACTTTAACATTTCATCTGACCACCACCACCCTTCATGAAAATAGGTTTATATTTTTCAAACAGCTCTTGTCCTGGCCAACACATCTTAAATCATTTATGGCCAAATTCACCATAAAGCCCACAATAGGGATGAATTTGACTCATTATCCGTTTGGTATATTGCTGCTGGACCACCTGAGCAAAGAAAAGCTACAGGCTCAGCCTGACAGATCCTCTTTACCAAGGACATATTTATCTTGGTCATGTGAAAATACTAACAATATAACAGCCAAATCTTCCCCAGATTTGAGCTTCTTATGCAGACCCACAACCCTGGGGTTAGATAACACCCTTCTCTGGGCAACTGTTTTAGAAGCTTTTTGAGCCTGAGGTATATCTACACTGCAGCTGACAGTGTGCTTCCCAGCATGAGTAGTGTTGTAGTAGCCAGGCAAGGTACTAACATACTTCAACAGGACTTTATTTTTTAAAGTGGAAACCTCTTTTCCAAGCTGCTGCTACACCCTCAGTAGCTCTCCCTAAGCCTCTTCAACTCCTCCCCCTCTTTCCTGTTTCCTGTCCTTTCAGACTCCCAACAGCCAGTGCTCCCAATTATAATAATTACAAGCAACATCTAAACACCACATTCCCTCCTCTCTTAAGAAACTCTCCCAATTACAACAAACGTTGTTCTAACCACAGGAACAAATAGGAAACAAGGCACTATACTGTTGACAGAAATATTACATTAAACACACTATAGATACTACGTAACATAGTCTAGTCCAGACAGGCAGTCTTCTGGGTCTGACAGGCCATCTCTCAAGCCCCTGTTCCGGTGCAATGTCTTGTTGTGTTGATACTATGGTGAAGTCATCCAATGCAGACTGGGTGTTGGCATAATCTCCTCTTGGTGCATAGGCAGGTGCAAGATAAGAAGCATTCCATAGCCGCCCATCAGAAAGTCAGTAGGTGTAAGGTCCCTTTGTCTCTATGATTTTAAGAGGAGCTGTGAATTTATGGTCCCCTTTGCGTAAAATTCCAGGTTTTTGTATTCTAACGAAGGAACCATACTCAAACTTTGGTTCCTTAGCACCCCGCCGCTTGTCTGTGAAAGCCTTATACTTTGCTTCGTTCTATTCAACTGTTTTTCTCACATCATCCTCAGCTGGGGCCGCAGGTCATGCCTTTAACAATCCAACAATGTTCAGTTTAGTATTCATCTGTTTCCCATGCAGTAACTCTGCGGGTGATCTTTGCATTGTGGCATGTCATGTAGCCTGGTATGCTTGCAAGAAATCAGTAGTGAAGGTTATCCACAATCGCCCTTCCAATTTAGCCATTTGCAAACTCTCATTCAAACTTCTGTTAAACCATTCGATTTCCCCATTGTTTTGACAGTAGTATAGGGATGATTTCCCCATTGGCTTGATGGTAGTATAGGGATGACCTTCTATTTAAAATGTTCCTCTCTGCTAGAAAAGTTTCAAACTCCAGGGAAGTAAATTGACTACCATTATCTGAGACCAGTTCTTTGGGGTTACCTTCCCTGCTAAAAACTGAAGAGAGGAACTTAATTACCGTAGCAGAAGAGATTTGCGATGTAAACGCTACCTCAGGCCATTTACTGAAATAGTCTATTAAAGTGATGGCATAATGGCAGTCACTTGGAGCAGTATGAAAGGGTCCTACAGTGTCAATCGCCACTTTTTCCCATGCAGATTCAGGAAGAGGAACATGCTGTAATGGAGAGGTACATGTCACTGCTGTCTTATCATGCATTTGGCAAGTGACATAGGATTTTATGAGTGCTTCAGTTTGAGAGTCCATCCCTGGCCACCAATACAGATCCTGTAGTCATTGTTTGGTTTTGTTTGATTCTGGCAATTCCATGATGAGTATCGTGTGCCAGGTGTATGAGTTTTGACTAATTCTTCTGGCACAAGTAGCCGGTGTGTACCTCATAGCACACAGCCATCGAGCAAAGAAAGTTCATCCTGAACTCTAAAATAAGGCAGCAAAATTGGTTTTTAGGGTTACTGGGCCATCTCTTGTTCTCTTGTAACTGCAGTAAGAGTGCTTGTAATAAGCGCAACTACTACATCCTCATCTGCCGGTGGACCATCTGGTGAGAAAGGCAATCAGCTACCACATTTTGGTTTCCAGGCTTATATTCCAGTTCATAATTGAAAGCGAGTAGTCTTGCAGACCATCTAGCAATATGATATCCTGCTCTTCCCAGTCCTTTCATGGTGAGCAACGTCATCAAAGGGCTGTGGTCTGTGCACATCTTGAACGTGTGGCCCAAAAGGTAAGTTCTCCATTTTTCAGTAGCCCAGGCACAAGCAAGTGCTTCTTTTTCGACCGTAGAATATTTTCTCTCAGCATTATTTTGTGTCCTTGAAGCAAATGCAACAGTCCTCTCTGTGTTGTCCTCATGTAGTTGTGTGAGGACAGCCCCAAGTCTATAATCAGAAGCATCAGTAGTGACAACTGTGGACAATGCAGGACTGAATAGTGCAAGTACTGGACTATGTACAATCAAGTCTTTCACCATTTCGAAACTAGCTTGTGCATCTGTTGTCCACACTAAGGTTGAACTTCTTTGTAGTAATTCTCGTAACAGTTCAATGACAGAAGCCTAATTGGGAATTAATTTTGCATACCAGGAGGTAAGATCCAAGAAGGAACGTAAGGTTTGCAAATCTGTTGGAGGAGGAGCATTTGAAATTGCCAGGATATGAGCCGGATTAGGTTTTAGTCCAGCCTGTAAAATTGTATGCCCCAGAAAGGAGAGTTCAGTTTGTCTAAATTTGCATTTGGACCTATTCAGCCTGAGGCCTGTTTTGCTGATGCAGTTTAGTACAGATTTCAGGTTATTGTCATGCTCCTCCAAAGTATTTCCAAACACGATAATATCATCCAAATAGCACTGAACTCCTTGTTGATTCTTCAAAATCAATGACAGCATTTTTGGAAGGCACTTGGGGCTGATGCAAGACCATATGGAACATGTTTAAAACGGAATAGTCCCTTGTGTAATAAATGCTGTGAGGTCTCTGTTATCCTCATGAACATAACGTGGTGGTATGCACTCTGCAAATCAAGAGTAGAAAACATCTTTGCTCCATGGAGTTCTGCAAATACTTCTTCTATGTGGGGAAGAGGATGGCTGTCAATCACAATAGCTTTATTTGGCTCCCTTAAATCCACACAAAGGCAAATGCCTCCACCCTTCTTCTGCGTCACTACTATAAGTGAAACCCAATCCAAGGAGTCAATCTTTTCAATAATGTCCTCTTAAACAAGTTTTCTAAGTTCCTCTGAAACAGCTTCCCTGACTGAAAATGGTAAGCACCATAACTTCTGTCATACAAGCATCACATTATTTCGCATTTTTACTTTATGCAGAAACCCATAAGCACAGCCGAGTTTCTCCTCAACCTGGTGTGTGTACCGCAAGAGTGCTTTACTGAGGGAGATCAATTTGTCCATTAACAACCCTGAGATTTAAAGCAGCCAATAAATCTCTGCCAAGGATAGGAGAGGCTTTGTGGACAATGTAGAACTCTGCAGTTACACAGCAATCACCAAAAGTAACTATTGCTGGCAGGCAGCCACATACTGGAATATGGTTTTTCAAATAGTTCTCTCAATGAGCTGGTCTCTAATCATCTCATCTGCCATATTCCCAGTCACAAGTTACAGTCAGACTCCTCAGGGAAGTAATATGCCGCATTATGGTCTCCCCTGGTTTCTGCTCATGCTGGCAAAATCTGTAGGGATTAGCTACTACATTCACTTTTGGTCCAAAAAGTTCTTTAATGCAGTGAGTGCAGACTCATATTTACCATCTGCAAGGGGAAAGTGTAAAATATAAGCTGCCTTTCTGCTCCAAGGCAGTGGATTAGCAGAGCACACTTTCTTACTTCAGAAATCTCTGTAGCACTGATTGCAAGCAGATAAATCTCAAACATATGGATCCAGGCAGTAAAAGCAATTAGAGGCTAACCTGGGCTTTGTAGAAAGGGTGCAGGTGGGTTGAGAGGCAGAAGATCCATTCTCGTTGCCAAAGGCTTTGGATTCTTTGACCATGGGATGGTGTTCCAAGAAGGAGGAGTGCTAGGCAGAGATGGCCTCTACCTAACGAAGAGAGGGAAGAGCATCTTCGCAAGCAGGCTGGCTAACCTAGTGAGAAGGCCTTTAAACTAGGTTCACCGGGGGAAGGAGACCAAAGCCCTGAAGTAACTGGGGAAGTGGGATACCAGGAGGAAGCACGAGCAGGAGCGCATGAGAAAGGAGGGCTCCTGTCTCATACTGAGAAGAGGGACGATCAGCGAGTTATCTCAAGCGCCTATACACAAATGCAAGAAGCCTGGGAAAAAAGCAAGGAGAACTGGAAGTCTTGGCACAGTCAAGGAATTATGATGTGATTGGAATAACAGAGACTTGGTGGGATAACTCACATGTCTGGAGTACTATCATGGATGGATATAAACTGTTCAGGAAGGACAGGCAACGCAGAAAAGGTGGGGGAGTTGCATTGTATGTAAGGGAGCAGTATGACTGCTCAGAGCTCAAGTATGAAACTGCAGAAAAACCTGAGAGTCTCTGGATTAAGTTTAGAAGTGTGAGCAACAAGGGTGATGTCGTGGTGGGAGTCTGCTATAGACCACCAGACCAGGGGGATGAGGTGGACGAGGCTTTCTTCCGGCAACTCACGGAAGTTACTAGATCGCAGGCCCTGGTTCTCATGAGAGACTTCTATCACCCTGATATCTGCTGGGAGAGCAATATGGCGGTGCACAGACAATCCAGGAAGTTTTTGGAAAGTGTAGGGGACTATTTCCTGGTGGAAGTGCTGGAGGAACCAACCAGGGGCAGAGCTCTTGTTGACCTGCTGCTCACAAACCGGGAAGAATTAGTAGGAGAAGCAAAAGTGGATGGGAACCTGGAAGGCTGTGACCATGAGATGGTCGAGTTCAGGATCCTGACACAGGAAAGAAAGGAGAGCAACAGAATACGGAGCCTGGACTTCAGAAAAGCAGACTGACTCCCTCAGGGAACTGATGGGCAGGATCTCTTGGGAGAATAACATGAGGGAGAAAGGAGTCCAGGAGAGCTGGCTGTATTTTAAAGAATCCTTATTGAGGTTACAGGAACGAACCATCCCGATGTGTAGAAAGAATAGTAACTATGGCAGGCGACCAGCTTGGCTGAACAGTGAAATCCTTGCTGATCTTAAACACAAAAAAGAAGCTTACAAGAAGTGGAAGATTGGACAAATGACCAGGGAGGAGTATAAAAATATTGCTCGGGCATGCAGGAGTGAAATCAGGAAGGCCAAATCACACCTGGAGTTGCAGCTAGCAAGAGATGTTAAGAGTAATAAGAAGTATTTCTTCAGGTATGTTAGCAACAAGAAGAAAGTCAAGGAAAGTGTGGGCCCCTTACTGAATGAGGGAGGCAACCTAGTGACGGAGGATGTGGAAAAAGCTAATGTACTCAATGCTTTTTTTGCCTCTGTCTTCACGAACAAGGTCAGCTCCCAGATTACCGCACTGGGCAGCACAGCATGGGGAGGATGTGACCAGCCCTCTGTGGAGAAAGAAGTGGTTCGGGACTATTTAGAAAAGCTGGACGAGCACAAGTCCATGGGGCCGGATATGCTGCATCCGAGAGTGCTAAAGGAGTTGGCGGATGTGACTGCAGAGCCATTGGCCATTATCTTTGAAAACTCATGGCAATCGGGGGAAGTCCCGGACAACTGGAAAAAGGCTAACGTAGTGCCCATCTTTAAAAAAGGGAAGAAGGAGGATCCTGGGAACTACAGGCCAGTCAGACTCACCTCAGTCCCTGGAAAAATCACGAAGCAGGTCCTCAAGGAATCAATTCTGAAGCACTTAGAGGAGGGAAAAGTGATCAGGAACAGTCAGCATGGATTCACCAAGGCCAAGTCATGCCTGACTAATCTAATTGCCTTCTATGACGAGATAACTGGCTCTGCGGATGAGGGGAAAGCGGTGGATGTGTTGTTCCTTGACTTTAGCAAAGCTTTTGACACGGTCTCCCACAGTATTCTTGCCAGCGAGTTAAAGAACTATGGGCTGGATGAATGGACAATAAGGTGGATAGAAAGTTGGCTAGATTGTCAGGCTCAGCGGGTAGTGATCAATGGCTCCATGTCTGGTTGGCAGCCGGTATCAAGTGGAGTGCCCCAAGGGTCGGTCTTCGGGCCGGTTTTGTTCAATATCTTCATAAATGATCTGGACGATGGTGTGGATTGCACCCTCAGCAAGTTTGCAGATGACACTAAACTGTGGAGGAGAGCTAGATACGCTGGAGGGTAGGGATAAGATACAGAGGGACCTAGACAAATTAGAGGATTGGGCCAAAAGAAATCTGATGAGGTTCAACAAGGACAAGTGCAGAGTCCTGCACTTAGGACGGAAGAATCCCATGCACCGCTACAGACTAGGGACTGAATGGCTAGGCAGCAGTTCTGCAGAAAAGGACCTAGGGGTTACAGTGGATGAGAAGCTTGATATGAGTCAACAGTGTGCCCTAGTTGCCAAGAAGGCCAATGGCATTTTGGGATGTATATGTAGGGGCATTGCCAGCAGATCGAGGGACGTGACCGTTCCCCTCTATTCGACATTGGTGAGGCCTCATCTGGAGTACTGTGTCCAGTTTTGGGCCCAACACTACAAGAAGGATGTGGAAAAATTGGAAAACATCCAGCGGAGGGCAACAAAAATGATTAGGGGATTGGAACACGTGACTTATGAGGAGAGGCTGAGGGAAACTGGGATTGTTTAGTCTGCGGAAGAGAAGAATGAGGGGGGATTTGATAGCTGCTTTCAACTACCTGAAAGGCGGTTCCAAAGAGGATGGATCTAGACTGTTCTCAGTAGTAGCAGATGACAGAACAGGGAGTAATGGTCTCAAGTTGCAGTGGGGGAGGTTTAGGTTGGATATTAGGAAAAACTTGTTCACTAGGAGGGTGATGAAACACTGGAATGTGTTACCTAGAGAGGTGGTGGAATCTCCTTCCTTAGAAGTTTTTAAGGCCCGGCTTGACAAAGCCCTGGCTGGGATGATTTAGTTGGCGATTGGTCCTGCTTTGAGCAGGGTGTTGGACTAGATGACCTCCTGAGGTCCCTTCCAACCCTGATATTCTATGATTCTATGAAAATGTTGTAGTAGCTAGGCAAGGTACTAACAAACTTCAACAGGACTTTATTTTTTAAAGTGGAAATCTCTTTTCCAAGCTGCTGCTGCTCCCTCAGTAGCTCTCCCTCAGCCCCTTCAACTCCTCCCCGATCCTTCCTATTTCCTGTCCTTTCAGACTCCAGACAGCCAGTGCTCCAAATTCTAATAATTACAAGCAACATATAAATACCACAAGTAGGTAGCCAGATATGTTAAGGTTTGCCTGAGCTAGCACATACAAATAGCAGCATAGTTATGTTTCCTTATGCTGGGAAGCATGCTCCCAGCTGCAGTGTGGACATATCCTATGTGAACTCCTCATTTACCAGGAGTAGGGTAGGGTCTCTGAGTCCTATGCAATAAGTTACTTATAAATCAAATGACACAGTTATGTTTAATGTCTCACTATTATGTTCAAGATTGACAGAAAACTTTCACTTGCTGAAGTTGAAAGCAAAGGGCGTATCATGACTTAGACATATCTCATAATGGGGCATTGATCCCTTCGGTTATGGTTACAGTTTCCTTTGTCCCCATTTAAAAACAAAACAAAACAAAAAGCACAACTTAAATTTGAAAATGGTATTTTAAAATATTTTGAAAATTAGCATGCTTGAAGGACCTCTTCACTTTTGTGTTGATGGTACTGACCACAACATTAGAAAAGCCCTTCAGTAAATTCCAGCTGTGTGTTGTCTCATAGGTTTTTTATCTTACATTCTCTTATTGTGTTAACATCATGAGTAAGGTTTTTTGGTTTTGTTTTTAGAGAGAATAGGGTTAGACTTTTTCAGTTTGATTTGGTTTGGTTTAAATCAATGTAAGATAAAGGGCTTACACTGAAGACTCCCACTGACTATGGTGAGCATTGGATCATCCCCTAAGTGAACATCACATTTCTGATTCACTTGGGAAATTAATCACTGAACTCCATCACAAAATCCTAACCAATTCCAAGACATGATCTCATCCTTAGGATATGTGTTGGGCAATTTGTTTCTGTAATGGATGTGCTGGCAAAAAGCCAGAGAGGATGAGTAAAAATCCCTTTCTCTCTGTTATGTTTGTCAGGTCTTGCAAGCTTTATTAAACTTGCAAAGCTTCACTTAGGATCTTTGACTAAATTGCTAAAGACAAAAGGCCAAATTCTGCCCTCTGAAATATGTAGTGGCTCCCACTGAGATCAATAAGTGCAGGGCATGCACATCTGAAGTTAGAATTTATCCTAGAGGACATTGTTCTGCCTCGATATTCTTTCACATAATCATGGGTCCCTCCTATTCAGATGATTTTATGTGATAATTCTGCTGGGGTCATATCTGTAATTTACATCACATCAGCTAATCAGCACTGGCTTTTAGATCGGAAGCTCTTTCAGACTGAATGCTCTTTAGGAACAGGAACTGTCATTTACTATATGTTTGTACAGTGCCTAACACAAAGGGACCCCATGGGCTTGGTCGTCATCCAAGCACTACCATATTATAAATGTTAAATAATTGGCTGATAATATTCATAGCACTAGAGCCATGTGCGGGACTATTTTTAATCCCATTCCTGTCCCACCTCACAATACTCCCTCCCTCCCACTCCCACTATTATGGCAGAGGGTCCTGCTGGACCTACAGGAAACCAGTCCCACTGCAAGGTTCTACACTAGTCCCACACTGGGCTCTACATAATACTAAGGCTGCTCTAAACTTTTCTGAGTGTAGGCCCAGGGATGAGAATCAGGGAACTGTAATTGGATCAAATGATAAGCAAGCATAAATAAGGCACAATTATTTTAATGCTGCGGGTGATTAAGCTCTGGGACAAACTATCAAGGGAAGTGATGGATTCTCCATCTTGATCAAGATTAAGACTGAATGTCTTTCTGGAAGATGAGCTGTAGTGAAACATAAGGTATTGGGCTCAATACAGGGGTAACTGGGTGAAATGGCCTGTGTTATACAGGAGGTCAGATTAGATGGTATAATGGTCCCTTCTAACATTAAAATCCATAAATCAATAATCTGGACAAACAGACTTTGACCCTTGGCCTCCAAAAGTAGGACATTTCCTTATTAAGAGAGACAAGACAAAGACTCCAGATAATCTTTCCTAATTTAGTGTGTATTTATGTCTAATATCTACATTGTTCTTGCTAATGCTTTGAGCAAAGATAGATATTAAGAAGCAAAAGTCACAACTCTCATTCCTCCAGAAATCAGCTGAGTTCAAATCTTCATTCATTCATTGTTGTCCTGATTGCTATGTCATAACAAACACGTTAAAATCCTTTGTTAAGAGGATGGCCCTGGAATATCACTAGAGCGTGTTGAATTATTTGTCTTGAATAATTTATCCAATTCATTTTGGCAGTTTTGTTGGAAGAAATTATTCATGAATACATTTTTATTATTATTCACCTAGCTGCAACTGTCACTCAAAGTCACTACCTTCAGCCGCTAGCCATGAGTGTGGATGAAAATCACACACCCAAACTAGTGTCAATCTGTCCAGGGCTAGACAAAAGGGATACATTTGCAGTCCTTTCTATTCATTATATTTCAGATCAGCTTTACTCTGAAAGCAATAGATGCAGTAAAGATAGCAATGATTGAGTCAAGTTGTTACTTAAGTCACTCTAACAGATAACCCAAACTGATAATGAACCCCACAAACAGAATAGTGTTCTGGGCCATAAAAATACATAGGTATAAATAGACTTTTCTTTGGGTACAGTCATCTCAAATATGAACTATTCCAATGGATTTATTATTTTCATAACTTTACCATGTCATCTACCGTATTAATTTGTTCTTTACATCTTTCCATTGCTCCTTGTACTGAGGGATGATAACTACATTTTACTCTTGAAGGTACTTGCATGGCACACAAATCTGGTATCCTTCTCACTTCTATTGCTGAAAATGATTCACTTCAGAAGCAAAGAATCATTAAACTGAGGCTATAGAAAGATCTGTTTACACTACAGGAATGAATCCCACAGAATTTCAAACTTCTTCCATGATAAATCTTTTGTACTCCCCATTTTGTGTCTTTGTCATACACTGCATCTCACATTTTGGCTTTACCAGGGTGCAAGGTATATTGTTTGGTGGATAATGGACAGGAAATTTTAACTTTAAAGATGGCACTCCACCAAAATTAATACCATTGGCAACGATCCTGGCCAAAAGCAAAACTCTTTGATTAAATTATCCTCAGGCCCCACATGTCTATATCATTATGCAACAATGATAGAGCCCATTCTGTTATTATTTCTTGGATGTACATACTATACTCTTGTCTAAATGTATTAAAAAACCTACCTTTGTTTGAAGAAAAGGAAGTTTGGGTTCTGTTTAGTTTATCCAAGACAAATAAGAGGGGAAATGATAGTGGTATACAAAATAATGAATAATATAGAGAAAATAAATAAAGTCTGCTCTTCTATTGACATTTTCTCATAATACACGAACAGTGGGATGTAACAGTCTATAAAACTGAAAGGTAACACATTTAAAACTGATCAAAAGGATTTTTTTTATACACACAATTAATCACTAACTTGTGGAACTCATTGCCTCGTGATACTTTTTAGGCCAAGGGCTTAGTAGGATTCATGTGCATGGACAACCTGAACATCTACAGTTATATTGAAAAAGAAAAAAATAAACATAAATTAAGGGTATAAACCCTCATGCTTCAGGTCATAATCCATCCACTTACTGACAAGATTAGGAAGGTTCAAAAAAATCCTCAAAACATTCCTATAAAAACATTGTTTTCTTTTTTGTCCAAATTTTCCCCAGACACTCGTTCCCTCCCCTGCCCTTTATTTCCTGACCAGCTTTAATGCTCATGATAAGGTGGGAGAACAGGACCCTAGTAATTCTCCATTGCAATTTTGGGCATAATTGTTTACACTGTGGATTTTTGCATGTGCGCCTTCATGCACACACATTGACAGAATAGGAACCAGAGAGGAGAGCATCATCTCCCTTAATGTGTGCATTTACATGTGTGTACACAGACAAACATATATACACACATACATTGCTACATTATATTTTTTAGCACAACCTCTATATTCTTTGCCTGTCTAAAATACTCTGGAGTAACGAATGAGAACACTGGAGAAAGTCTTTAGTATTGTTATCGTTTAATAGAAATCTTTATATGTTCTATTTATATTGTTTTATAAAATCTGTTTTACTAATTCATTAGGGAGAGGTCTGTTGGTGGAGTTGCTAACAGAGTGTGAAAGAGAAATATCCCTAATTGAATAGATGTTAATAAGGTTTTCACTTAATTTAATTCTTTCTGGTATACTGCCACCAATTACTTTTTGGCACGCTGACTTAAACTGTATGTTATACCTGTAGTCACCATGTACACACACCACAAGCATTATCCTAAGTGGCTAAGCAGTTGGAAAATTTCAATCTGACCTGACCTGAGCTTGCATTGAAGAGAGAAATGAGAAAACACAAATTAAAAAGTTGTTATGAATGTTGCTGATGAAAAGGACAGACACACAAATACATTCAATCCTTCAAAGCCTGGAGAATCTTAGTTAATACTGAAGATTTAGGCTGAAGGGGGGGGGGAATTAGAGAGAGAGAGAGAGCGCTTATAATGACTCATCTGAAAATCTTAAACATTTCCATGATGGATGGTCAAAAAATGCCTGTACACAAGGGCTTGAAGAAGTTTTTGGATTTTTTTTCTAGACATTATGCATGTAAGGGCAGATCCTCAGCTTCTAGAAATTGTCATAGCTCCACTGAAGGCAATGGAGCTATGACAGTTTGCTTTATGTGGAGGGCTCCTCATGGCCACTACCATCTGTGGGCATGCTTTAAAAGCACAACTGGCCCGGGTGTTGACAAGGGTTACCTATATTGAAGTACACAGGGCTCGGACTGAACACTTACTTTATTTGTTTATAAATCCGAGCTTGGTACTGAGTACACCAACCTGTAGTTCCCTGCAGTCCAGGATTTCACTTTCTACGATGGAGATTGATCTTTGGTCTCTGCAGCCACAACCACATTTTAACATAGCAATCCGACACATCCTTCCCTGGTTTTATTTTAACATAGCAATCCTACACCTCTTTCCCTGGTTAGACTGGCGGAAAACAATTGCAATTAAACTTCTGTGTTTGAAGGTTCCTAGAGGCATATGCTACTGGTCTAAAGGCTCAGGTTTCTGTCTGCAATAGCAGGACATCTGATTGTGGAGTAGCCATTTGGCTGTAGATTGAAACGTGCTGTCAGAAATGGTGCTGTCAGTCCGGTTCTAGTTTTGGTTTCTCTGGATAATTCCTTATTAGTCTCTGTTCATCTTCCTGAAGCTTCTTCTGTAAAGCTTGAGTCTGCTCCCAATGAGTCTGTGCCCAAGAGCAGCTGGGGATTATTTCAACATAGGGTTTGTCTACATGGAACATTAGTCTGCACAAGAGGGCTGTAAATTCTAGTGCCCATTGGTTTGTCACCTACTAACTGGCCCGGGTGGACCCTGCTGGTGTGCAGCAAAAGTTCCTTAGTGCATGTTAATGTAGTGCTGTTTGAAAGGGGACTACATTACTACACACCAAAAGTGTCCACCCAGGCCAGTTAGCATGGAACGTGCTAGGGGGCATTACAATTTACACCCCTTTGGTGCAGACTAATTGTACCCAGTAGACAAGCCCAGAATGTTTTGAGGCCTCACCCATATCCTTCCTCCGATACCACACCTTGCCTGTCACACCGAAATGGGAGATCTGATCCTTCTAAGTTGATGAGAAAGCATTTCTTTCACAGGCTGTTTGTCAGACTTCATTTTACGTAAACTAGTAATGTGTCTCAAAAGTAAACTACACAATAACACTGAATAAAATAATGAAACGTCTCCTAATGTTGATGGCAAAATGCTTTCTTGAGCAGGGTCAGAAATGAACATCAACATAATGCCTAAGTCACTATTTAACACATTCTTGGCTATGTGGCTGGCACTGTAAATGCCACATGACATTATATGCTAATGCACTAAATCCGTGGCTCTCAATCATTCCAGATTACTGTACCCCTTTCAGGAGTCTGATTGGTTTTGTGGACCCCCAAGTTTCATATCATTTAAAAACTACTTGCTTACAAAATCAGACATAAAAATACAAGTGTCATACCACACTATTACTGAAAAAATTGCTTCCTTTCTCATTTTTATCATATAATTCTAAAATAATTCAATTGGAATACAAATACTGTGCTTACATTTCAGTGTATAGTATATAGAACAGTATGAATAAGTCAATGTCTGTATGAAATTTTAGTTTGTACTGACTTTACTAGGGCTTTTTATGTAACCTCTTGTAAAAGTAGGCAAATATCTAGATGAGTTCATGTACCCCCCTGGAACACCTCTGTATACCCCGAGGGTTGAAAATCACTGCTCTAAATAACTAGGGTATTGCCTGAACGAATCCTGAACTAATCCTGAATAACTGTGTGGACATTCTTAATCCAGAGTAAGAGGTCCTCATTCTGGTTTATCATGATCTACCTAAAGAGGAACAAAGGAACACTTACTCCTGAATAATTCCATGTGTAGAGAAGCAGTAAGCATTCATATGCGGGATGCATCCTTTGCAAATGAAAAAGGAACACAAATGAGGCAAGCTAGAATCATGAAAGTGTAGGACCGGAAGGGACCCTCAAGAGTTATCTAATCTATCATCCTTGTAATGAGGAGGCATGGTCTTCCTCAGAGGTGGATGGGGAGGGAACACTGAAAGCTGCCTGGTTGGTAGGACCAGGAGGGCCATGCCCCGCATGCTGGAAGCAGGGGGGTGGGACAGGAAGAGGAAATATAAAAGGCTGGCCCAGCAGCTCAGTTAGGAGGGAGCTGCTGAGGGAGACAGATGCTTCTTCCCCACTATTGGAGTGGGACGCCAAGGAGAACCACAGCTACCCCGAGGACCAGCCAGAACTTCCAGAGAGCCCTACCATTCCTTATACTAAGAAGCCACTACTGCTACGCATGGCAGTATATCTCAGGGAGACTGAGGATGACCCCTGGACACCAGTACACCCAAGAGGGAGAGTAGGAAGCAGCCCAGGAAAACCAGACTACTATCTGGCTGTGGTGATGCCGGAAACACCGTCGCCATGTTGTGGCTGGAATCCCCGCTGATCCACTCTGGACCACGCTGCTGCTGTTAGGGCCCTGGGCTGGGATGCAGTGGAGTAGGCAGGGCCAGGAGGCCTGTGCTTGTCAGTTATCCAACTTGCCAACAGCTAATTTAATCTTAATTATCTTCTCAGCAAAATGCTATTTGGACAGAATTTAAAGAACATTTGTAGCCTGGGTAGAGGTGAAACAGACAATTTGACCTCTCCAATAATACACAGATTCATTTCCCAAAATGTTCCCGTCAGTTTGAACAACAGGCTTTATTCAGGGTTCTGTCCATCATTTGGGCAAAGGATCATTCAAGATGTCTGTGTGCGCAGTGAAAGGAGGTCATGAATCATGGGGGGAAATGTTTGGGGGAAAAGAGAAAGCTCTGGTAGGACTGAGAGGAGAAAAGGGGAAGAAGGGGCAAGCAGCTTGGCAGAGGACTTTGTATTCTTCTCTTAGTTCAAGTGTAAAAAAAATCAGAATGGAAGAATCTGAAGGAAGGTAAAAAAGAAAGCCTTGAGTTGCTGGGAAAGTAGTAATTGGAAGGTAATCAAGGAATATTTCACTGGTGCAGAATAATACTAGAGTACATTCAAAATGCAGTGAAATAATGAAAGTGGAATGGTTATATCCCTGCACACTACACTGAAATATTGATCCCATACTGGGATGACATTTTCAAACCAGGTGCAGGTTACATTTCTGAAAATACTTAAAGTAATGGAGCTGTAGGTGGGAGCTGAGCAAATCTGGTACAATATGCCTTTTCCTTACAGCAGTGTGCACAAAATCACATTAGACTTTAAGCTTCTTTGTTGGAGGTACAAGCTAAGCTTTTGTTTTTTGGGGGATGAAAATTTCTCATTTCATGAAGATCCCAACATAGGTGCAAGTGAAGGTAAAAATTAAAATATGGTTTACAGATTCTCTTGTTCTTAATCTAACATTAGATGACACAGGTGGTAAAATCACTAGACTGGGCCTCAAAGGGTATGTGACCACTGCAATTAAAACCTGGGCTGTCTCATGCCAGCTGACTCCATCTCACAGGGCTCAGGGTAAGGGACTGTTTAATTTTAGTGTCGATATTTGGGCTTGTGATGGAACCCAGACCCTACAAGGTAGGAGGGTCCCAGAGCTTGGGCTGCAGCCTGAATCCAAATGTCCACACTGCAATTAAAGTTTTAGCCCCTTAGCCCAAGCCCCTTAGCCTCTATCGGCTGGTGCAGGCCAGCTATGGGTGTCTAATTGCAGCATAGACGTACCCAAAGAGACGCAGTAAGGCTTAATGCATAAGTATTTGTAGAGTGTTTTGCTTTGAGATCCTCAAATGGAAGGTGCAATTGCAATTTTGTTAACCTTTTTCCATACTGTGTCCCCATGTTAGAACAGAAGAAAAGTTTTGTGTTCTCCTCACCCCACCTTCCAGACATAAAAGGAACAGACGTCACAACTTGAGCTGGTCAGGAATTTTTTGCTGAAATGTTTTTCCATCAATCATCATTGATTTATCGAAACCACACTTCTCACAGAAACATATGGGTTTCGATGAAATCTTCATCGGGAAAATTTCTCGGGTCCAGAGTGAAATTTCTGGTTTGAACAAGACACAAAGGAAAACTGATGCTATAACCTGGTGGTTAGGGCCTTTCCCTGGCATGTGGGCAAACCAGGTTTAAGTTCCTGCTCTGACTCAGGCAGAGCAAACACTTGTCTATTCTAGTGTCTGTTATGTACACCCAGTTCTGACCCAAAAAACAAAAAAAAGAGTTTAAAAGATCTCAATTGAGAAATGGGATACTTGTCTGCCAGCCAGCCTAGTCGTAAGCTTCTAAAACCTGGTCATGACTCCCAGTTTGAGAACCAAACCAACACAACTCAACAAGCGAGTCCTATTCGAGTATAGTATGTGATGACTTTCTCCCCCTTTTTTGAACAGCTGCCACATTTACATGAATATACTTGGTGACACTCTGTCTGGTACCATTGCTGCTATCATCCAATATTCACTCCCTGTCTCTTTGAGACTTAAAATTTTAAAGAGTCTAGAGGTAAAAAGTTTTAGTCTTTCCTCCCCGGGGACTGGAAAACACAGAGATACACTCTAGCATGTGGTAATTATTATGTGGCATCACTTCGAGACACAGCAGTTAATTGTCTAAATAACTTAGTAACACATATGATGATTAGCCTTAGAATTAGTGAAAATAACAGATTTTGTTTATTACGCTCAGAACAAACATAACATAACATGGAATTGGAAACATTAAAGGAATAGTTTCATTCACAGAAACTGCTCATCTTATCATGTCAGTCAATCTTGAGCTTCTTAATCCTCTACAAATATATACATGTATTGTGCCATGACCTTACTGTGTCTGGAGTCATACAGCTCATGTAGACAGTGAACTTAACAATTCATTTTGCAACAGAACAAGCAGAAACCCTTGCTACTGGGTTACTTGGGACGGTTTTGCAAGTCCCTCATTTTCTCTGAGGATTCTCTCCCCTCGAAAATCCAATACAACCTACCTGTGCTGGGAGCTTCAGAGGCTCAGGACACCACACTGAGCTCTCTTCAGCCTTTTTCTTTTAATTCCTCAGAGATCTACTAACCTTCTTCAGTCAGCCCAGCTCTCCAGGCAACTTTAGACAGATCTTCTGTCTGAACGCCTTGATTCCTTGTTCCCTGCCACCATTCCCAGATCTCCCTCTCTTGAGATCCACTGTCTAACTGTCACCTTGAACAATGACCCCCAGGAGCTCCATCCCCTCTGGGGATGTCACTAGCCTCAGCAGTTCCTTCAAATGTGCAAAATATTATCAGCAGAGCTCACTCTACAAAAATTTACACAGGAGAGAATATTCCCACTTACTCATTTAATGCATGATTACAGAGCAAACATAAAATTGCAAATTAAGTCACAGAAATTAGAGAAGGGGGGAGGAACTATTAAGCCATCTAATCCATACCCCCAGTCACCCCAGTTCAATTCACAATTTTACCTATGGTACCACTAGGATGGTTTAAAAGTAAGATGCCTGTATACATGTGTGTACACACACAGAGACACACACACACACACATTAACTACCACCACCCCTACAAAAACAACAAAAACCTACCAATATCAACACTGTACCGCACACACAATTCGCTTCCTGGGGAGAGGCTGTAAGAAAGAGTGAGCCACACGTGATCGATATTAGTCATGTCACTTAATGCAATATTGGAAAGTTCTCAGGTACCATGGTGACAAGGGCAGTATAAGAACTGCTGCAGAATAAAATGGAATTGTAACGGTACTTGTGGAAAAGCTAATGCGGCTACTACAATGCTATTGCCAACCGTAAACATTCTAAAATCATCTAAAGCCCCCAAATATCGTGAGATTGGCTTAAAAGCCATGAGTCTTAAAAAAAAAAGATAAACATGGAGTTATTATTTGCATTCTGGTTTTTAAGCCTTTAGGGTTTACATGTTCAAGCTTTTTTTTTCCCCCACGGCTCTGAGAGCTGGAACATTTTTATTTTACACAAAAGCTGAGTTTATCACCTGGTCACATCATTCAAGGAATTGTGGGAGATAACACTACTATTATGATAATGTGAGTCTTTTAAACAGCCTTAGTGGAATGTTCCTCACTGTTTTGTTGAATTTAGTTTTGAATTATTCAGATTACAGGGTTTCCAGCCCTGCTTTTGGGATGCTGTTGCACAATCTATCAGGCGTCCCAAGGAAGTATTTCCTGATAATTTAGCCTACATTTTCACTTGCTTAAATTCATCTAATTATTTGAAATTTGCAGAGAGGAACCCATACGGAAAAGTTCAGCTCTCAGTCCTTATCCAGATTTGAACTTTCTGCCCAATTGCATCCAGGATTTGCTCAGTTCTGAAGACTGGCTCCAGAGCTGCAATTTCCAGATCTCGAGAAATGGCTGATGCCCATCTCTGTTATATTCCCTGAGATAGGGCCTTCAGCTGAAATGAATACAGGGCAGTTAAGAAACCAAAACAGTACCAGGCTTGGATGGATGGAAAAAGTTTCCAAAATTATTTAGTGAATACACGTCTATAGCTGTGAAGTATTATGAACAATAAGTAGTAATCTAAAGGCCTAATCGAAAACTCAATGCAGTTGGTAGAAAGACTCCCATTGACTTCAGTTTGCTTTAGATCAGGTCCTAAACTTTTTGGCAGACAAGTTTCATGTGTGCTTTAAAATATTACAGAATTGTTTGGAAAGATTAGTGAACAAAATTTTAATTTGTATTCAAGTCCATCTCTGTTAACAGATGTCTCTGAGGTAAATGAAATACTGTAAGCAAAGCTGAATCAGAATCTTTAAGATAAAAGAATAACTGGTAGACGTTTGTAAGGACAAAGGTGTCATGACCTTACCAGAGTCATCTAACCAATCTGTGATTCAGTTTATTCAGAGGTAAAATGGGTATAACACCACTTACCTACAGACACCATTATATTAGGCAATTTATTTCATTAATTGTTGTACAAGTATTTTGGGATCCTTGGCCCAAAAGCTCTATAGAGCTAAGAAGAGTCATAGAATTCAAGGCCAGAATGGACCAAGAGATCATCTATTTCAGCCTTCTGTATGTCACAGGCCACCAACACCACCCAGCACCCGCACACTAACCCCAATGATTGAAATTAGATAAATCTTACTACTTGATGCCAGCACTGTTTAACTGATACCTCAAAAATTTCACTCAAAAAAACCTACCTAAAACTCCCTTCTGGATCAATAGTCTGGTAACGGAAACTCAGTCCAACTCAATATCCAAGGTGAGAGTAATGTGGTAGCATTAAAGCAGAGAGGCAGATAATTATTTAACTAATAAAAAGAGATGTGAGCTATGCATCCTGATCTGGATTTTGAACACCCCAAAGTGTGGGTATGTTCAGAAGATGAGTTGAGTCTTTTCATTATTAAAATAGAGGCCATATATAAAGCCTGGGTTTGGATTTTGACCACAGGTGGGACATTGGCACTATTTGTTGTTAGGGGTTTTGATTCAAGCCTGTCTTTTGTAAAATAAGAAATAACTGATATTTTTCTTGGGGCCCAAATTAATGTTTTTCTCAAATAAATTCCTTTACCTTTTTTGTTGTCTTTGTTTTTATGGCCTACATGATAAGGTACTGGACTGGGACTTAGGAGACTTGGTTTCAATTCCCAGCACTGCTTTGGTGGGTGACCTTCAGCAAGTCACTTCCTCTCCCTGTACCTCAGTTTCCCTATCTGTAAAATGGGAATAATGAGATTGACCTCCTTTATAAAGTGCTTTGAGATCTACTGATGAAAAGCCGTACAAAAGAGGTATGAATTTTATCTTATTTTATGTGTCTGTCCTTTCTGCCTTGATACTCATCTTACCAGTGTCAGAAATACTGAGAGAGAAAGGCTGTCCTTGCAGTATTTCCACCTGACCAAAATCAGAAGGTACTAGAGATTGTGAAAAAACTGTTCTTGTTCTACAAATTCTACAAATTTCCAACATAATTTGTAGAACTAGTCTGGGTTTTTCGAACAAACTTTGGTAAAGGATTCAGATATTAGAATGAACCAGACTAAACTTCTCAGCCTTCTCAGGTTTGCTACATCAAAGTAAAACCAAGAGAGCATATGAATTGGGCTTTTTTGTTGTTATTGCATAGTGAGTGGAGACCTGAAGAATAATGCCTTCAAGTCTTAAAATTCTGTTGATCATGGCTGACCAACAGAGGGAAAATGCTGCAATGGGTTAGAAAAATGTGAATCAGACTGATAAAGTACGCGAATCAGACTGGGGAAATAAGTTTGTGAACAATTTTGTTAGATAACAAAATGACTTATAATCACTTGGAATTCAATAAGTCACTTATGGCCAGTTCTGTTATCCAGACACCTGCTAAGTTAGTCCCAGGCTGGTGGAATCTGGCCCTTACTGCTAAATCATGCAAACTGCTGAACATCTCATGCTGATAAACCTGGTACCTCCAATTAACTTCGATGTGAGTTGTAGGAGCTCAATTGTCAGGATCAGGCCTATGGGATTTTCTGCAATGAAGGGTTCATGTAGCGTTCATGCACCTGGAAACAGTCAGGGCACACCCTGACTGTTGTGTAGGAGCAATGCACACATTGCTCTGTTCTATCCAAGGACATGGACCATGAAAACATGGACCATCTGGGAAGTCAAAATAAGGACATCAGCCGTGGGAAGCTTCCTTGGCCGAAGCTCAAGGCCTGAGAATAAAGATTGTAGTAGATAGAGGCTAGTAAATAGGAATATTAATCAAAGTCATATTATTTCCTTTGTTGATGCCTTTTGCGGTCGGTTGGGGTATGTGATGCGCAGGGGGGAGAGAAATAAAAGAGGTGGAAAAGCTGACAGGGGTAATCCCATCAGCAGACCAGCCTGCTTGCTTGCCTAAAGCCGTGTCCTGTCTTGTATTGAACCGCCACAACTGGTGCCCAAACGTGGGGCCCTCAGCACTCACCTCGCCCGGCAAGGGTTTCAGACGCGTCACTCATCCGCTTCGCGGATCCCGGTGAGTATTTTTCATTGTGGTAAGTATGGGAAGTTCCCTCTCTGCTTTGCAAGTGCAACACCGCTGTGAGCTACAGTATTTGTTGCGTAAGGCTCAGCATGACTGTCCCACTAGAGAGCTCACTCTCCTGCTACAGGAGGTGAGTGCCCAGTGCCCGTGGTACCCTGAAGCTGGAACCCTTAACTTAGCGGACTGGGAGCGGTTGGGCCAGACATTGCACGAGGAGCCTCGGGCGCCCGTGCAGGCTTTACATGCCTGGCACCTCTGCCGCGACGCGATACAGCGTGTCGCCTCGGACAGACCCTCCCTCGCGAGGCTGGTGATCTCGCCACCCCTGTCTGCTCCTGCAACCATCCCTCCCCCTGCTTCGCCCCCAGGGCCTCTATTACCACCGCCTCCCTGGCCTTCCCCACCGGAGCCGGTGTGTGATCACCCTCCCCCCGTGGGGCCCCCCGGAGGGTCATCCGCGTCTGCTCAGGGGCTTTCGCTGGTGCAACGAATGGTCCATGCAGCGAAGACTCGCTCAGATCTTACAGCGGAGGAGCTGGCTGATCTGGTCTCAGTTTGCCCGGTGACCTGGCAGAATGATGACCAGGGCAACCCCGTGGGCACCTGGACCACTTTGCCATACTCGGTGGTTAGAGAGGTAAAGAAAGCAATTCGTGAGTTTGGCCTGACTAGCACCTTTGTGCGTGGTCTCATTGAGGGGATAGGTACTGGGTACTCCCTAATCCCTGAGGATTGGAAAACGCTGCTGTGCATGATGTTATCACCCAGTCAGTATGTTATTTGGATTAGTGAGTATCGGCAGATGGCAGAACGCCAAGCTCAGGTACATAGAGAGCACGGTATCATTTATGAGCATTTGGCAGGGGAGGGCCCGTTTGCTACTATTGAGATGCAGTCTCAACTCCCTCAGGCCGTCTTCCCCATTATTTCCACCTGTGCCCAGCATGCTTTCAAGAAGGTCCCGGATTCAGGCAAGCCTACCAAAAGCTTTGTCAGTATCCGTCAGGGTGCCTCAGAGTCCTTTTTGGATTTTACCAACAGATTGCATGAGGCTATCCTCCGACAGGTGGATAACACTGAGGCAGCTCACGAGCTCCTGTTAAAATTGGCAGTTGAAAATGCAAACGAGGATTGCCGCTGTGCTCTCCAGGCAGCGCAAGCCTCTGGTATTTTAGAGCTCTCAGACATGCTGTGGGCGTGCCAGAACATCGGCACACAAGCCCATAAGGCTGGAGTTCTGGCTGCTGCCCTGAGAAAAACCGGGAAGGAGGGGAAGCGTTGTTACCGCTGTGGTAAGGAGGGTCATTTTCAGCGGGAGTGCCGCTCATCTAAGGCACCAGCCCGACCCTCCAAGAAGTGCCCCAAGTGTAGGAAAGGTTATCACTGGGCTAATCAGTGTCGTAGCGGGTCGGGAAACCGCGTGACGGGTCCCCCCCGAACCCAGGGCCAAACGGGGGTGTTTCCCACTCAGACAACCGCTCCTCTGCCTTAAAATCCATAGACTCTATGAGGGCGGCGACTGCTGGAAGTGCAGGGCTTGATTTGATCATGCAGGAGGACACTGACTTTCGGCTGCCAGGGGAGGTCTGTGCTATACCTACACAGGTGACGGGACCTCTCCCTGCCGGCTTTGTAGGTCTTGTTCTCCCTCGCTCACATGCTGGGAAACAGGGCTTTTTTGTCATTCCAGGGGTCATTGATGCTGACTACACAGGCATTATTAAGGTTCAGGTGTGGACTCATCTTCCACAGTCGCTCCCGTGTGGACGGTCAATTGCACAATTGATTTTAGTCCCCTATCAGGTGCCAGCTGCGGAGGATCGAGACTGGGGCGGAGGCGGCTTTGGATCGACGCTGGCTAAGTCACCATCTCACAACACGTCCTCTCCACTTGTTGCTCTAACAATGTCGGTCCGCCCCTCGAAACCTCAGTTAACACTTCTCTTAAATGATGTTCCCTTTACAGGGCTGGTGGACACTGGAGCTGACGTTACGGTGATTCGTGATCTGGAGTGGCCGGTCAGTTGGCCAACAGTTCCTTCTAAGGAGTTGTGGGGGATTGGGGGTAGTAAACCCGGGCGCCAAAGTTTGTCTTGGGTCATGGTCTCTAAACCGGGAGGCCGTGCCCTTGCTACAATCCGTCCTTTTGTGCTCCCTGTCCACCTCAATACTTGGAGCCGTGACTTGCTTACAAAGCTGGACACCACCCTCGATATTAATATCTAATGGCCCAAAACCCTCCCGCACCCACCATGCCTTCAGCATTACCCTTGGTGTGGCAATCCTTAGAGCCTGTATGGATTGACCAGTGGCCCCTCCCTCTAGAGAAGCTAAGAGCACTTCAGTCGCTTGTGCAGCAACATTTGCATGCACAGCGCTTGGAACGCTCCACTAGTCCCTGGAACACCCCGGTGTTCGTTATTAAGAAAAAATCGGGTGCATGGCGGCTGTTACATGATTTAAGGGAAATAAATAAACGCATACAACCTATGGGCCCCTTACAATTTGGCTTACCGAACCCGAATTTAATTCCTCAAACCGATCAGCTTTGTGTGTTAGATTTAAAGGATTGTTTTTTCACTATTCCCCTTTGCCCACAAGACCGCAAAAAATTCGCGTTTACGGTGCCACAATATAATAATCAACAACCCTCTCATAGGTATCAATGGAAAGTCTTGCCCCAGGGAATGCAAAATAGTCCGACCTTGTGTCAGCTCTTTGTGGATCGGGCCCTTGCCCCTTTTCGTGCCCGGTACCCCACACTAAAGGTCTACCATTATATGGATGACATTTTGCTTAGTGGTCCCCAGGTTACGGCAGAACAACTTGAATCTCTGTCCGAGATTCTCGGCCAAAATGGCCTATTAGTGGCACCAGAAAAAATCCAACGCTCTTATCCCTACCACTACCTCGGACATAAGGTTTTACAAACTTATGCTGCTCCGGTTCGTCCGGAATTAATTCTACCTCAACCCCTAACCCTTGTTAAATTACAACAAGTTTTGGGTCATTTAAATTGGATTCGGCCCTACTTTCGTCTCCCCACTTCAATGCTGCAGCCGTTGTTCGAGCTCCTGCGTGGAGCGCGGGCACCGGGTGCGGTTATTGCCATCACTGAAAAACATACTGCCTGCATTCGACAAATCAATGCAGCATTGAGTCAGCAGTTTGTGGACAGACTCCCAGAGGTCCGTCCCTTACGGTTGGTTCTTCTTGCTACCCCTCATACGCCAACTGCGGCTCTGTTTGTACCCCGTACAGACACAGCCGTCTCTATTATAGAGTGGCTGTACCTTTCATCCACCCCCCCTCAAAATATTTACCCGTATTTAGATGCCCTATCTGATCTTGTTCGTAAAGCCCGCCACCGTGCAGTGCAACTCACTGGCACTGATTTAGTTGCCATTGTGCTCCCCCTGTCCCGTACTGAATTTGACTCTTTGTGCCACACCTCCTTGGCCTGGCAGGTTGCTCTTTGTGATTATATGGGAGAGATCTCTTATAATCCCCCTAAAGATCCCCGATTGGTAATTACCCAACAGGTGCCCCTGGTTGTCCATCGTCTTAGTCGCTCTCAACCCATTGTTTCAGCCGTCACTCTTTTTACTGATGGCTCTCCACGTCGCGGTGTTGTCACCTATCAATTAGGTGACCCCCCTCATTGGCATTCCCGCTTTATGCTGCCTCAGCATTCTGCGCAGCGCTCAGAATTGGCTGCTGTTGTTTTGGCCTTCCAACTTTTTGTTGATTGTCCCTTTAATTTGATTGTGGACACCCATTATGTTTATCAAGTAATTGATCATTTACCCCTAGCCCTCATTACCCCTCAGGTCGATGCAGACCTCCTTCGCCTGTTTTTGTCTTTACAGTATCTCATCACCACTCGTAATTTCCCGTACTTTGTTGTTCATATTCGCAGCCATACTCTGCCTGGGCTACTCACTGAAGGCAATGCGCGCGCCGATCGCGCGTTACGTGGTGAGGTAAATTCTCTTTTTTCTGACCCCATTGAAAGCCATGCCTTTTTCATCAGTCTGCCTCTGTTTTAGCCCGCCAGTTTCACATTCCTGCTGATCATGCACGTTCCATTGTTCGTTCCTGCCCCCACTGTGCTGCTGCTTCCCCTACCTTTTCTTATGCCGTTAACCCCAGAGGTACCGCAGCGAATCAGCTGTGGCAAATGGATGTCACTAACGTGCCACAATTCCGCCCCTATTCATTTTTACATGTTTCCATTGATACCTATTCGGGATTCCTCTGGGCAACCCCACAGCAAGGAGAAGCCACTCCTAAAGTTATTCACCATCTGCTAGCCTGTTTTGCTGTTATGGGTCGCCCGAGCCAAATAAAAACAGATAATGCCCCAGCCTACTGCTGCACAGCCCTTTCCGCCTTTTGTGTCCAATGGGACGTCCGTCTCACACACGGGATCCCTTATAACTCCACGGGACAAGCCATTGTTGAACGTGCAAATCGCACACTAAAAACCTTGCTTGACAAACAATTAAAACAAGGGGAGCTGCGTCTCCGAACCTTGGGAGACATTCAGCAACAATTGCATATCCTTTTGTTCACTTTAAATAACTTAACGCTAAACGCAGATCAGCAGACCCCCGCGGATCGGCATTTTCATAAATCCAAGGTGCTGGAAAGACCACGTGTCTATTACCATCAGCTGCCTGATCCGCAATGGCTGGGCCCAGTACCTCTAATCACTTGGGGTCGGGGATATGCTGCTGTCTCTCTCCCTACAGGACTGTTGTGGGTTCCGGCCCGGTGTGTGCGACCGGCACTGAAGCAGCATGGCGTGGCACCAGGGACTATCAAACCCCATACCGGAGTTTCAGCTGACCCTGGAGGAGGGCGCGGTGCCTCCTGGGTCGACAACGAAGGGACGGAAATGGAAGAGGCGTAGTGTCCCAAGCCAGCCCGTGACATGGGGAGCAGTAAAAGCATTGGTCGCCGTGGCTCAACGACGGCTGGCAGCAAACCAACAGCCAGAGACTCCTGAGACTTAGTTTGTGGCAATTCTTGCCCAAATTACTGCTAATTCTGTATTGATTGTATGCCTTTTGTGCCTGCTATTTCCTGTAGGGGTTGGCTCGGGATCGCTTTCTCCGTTACGAGCCCGAATGACATATAACCTATGGGAAAGATTGGCTTCAATAGCAAATGTTACCCACTTTTGTTTATCTAATTCTGTAGCAGCTGGAGAATTGTTGGGTACATGCCTTATCCCAGTATGTCATCACCCTGAAGAAATAGGGAATAAGACGATGCTCGCTGCTTACGCGAATCTCTCTTCCCAATACTCTGGTATGGCTAATTGGGGCCCGGCCAATTATACTTTGTCTCACACGGCCATATCCCTCCACACACTGTACCCGGCCGGGGCCAACAATGTCACCTGTGCACGTGTGGTTAACTGCACTAGTACAAGGGTGCCCTTGGGCTGTCGGCAAGTTTCTCAACCCTTTTTAAATTGTTCCCACGCCGTAAATGTTTCATACAATTATGGCCATATCATCCTACCATCAGGATGTTTTTTTACCTGCAGTTCACGCACCTTTCATTATATTCCTGCAAATTTAAGTGATGGCACCCTTTGCTGTCTTAGTAGAATGACACTATAAGTGTCTTTTGCTGGTCAAAAACGTAGTAGAAGAAGTGTACCCCTTTCAGATGATTGTATTGCAGATGTTGAGCTTTTTAGTCGTGCTGAGTATACTGCTTTAGCGGCCTCTATTGTTGGGGTCCCCGTGCTTGCCATTTATACAGCCAGAACTTTAAATAACCTGGCATGCTTTGCGGCAAAGGCAATTAATACAACATCCCAGGCAATTGCCCTACTTAACACAGAGCAACACGAATTAAGGGATGCAATTTTGGATAACAGAGCAGCCATTGATTTTTTGCTCCTGAAACACCATCTAGGCTGCTCCACGTTTCAGCACATGTGTTGCTTTAATTTAACTGATAATAGTCGCTCCATAGAAACTAGACTGGCCGAATTGGCCAATCTTACAGCACACATACGCCAAGATCTGGGGTTTGAGGGCTTTTGGAATTGGCTTACAGGATGGCTGCCCTCTCTAGGATGGCTGCGACAACTTTTCGGTTATGCTGTGTTTGTAATTGTTGGGCTTATATTTTGCTGCTGCTGTATACAATGTATTCCCTCCTTGCTAAGGCTTTGCAGAGATCCGCCCTGGTAGGCTCCCCAAGTTATGTCCTTGTCTGTCTGGGAGTTGAATCACTTACAAAAGCAAATTGATGGCTACCATGAGATGGCCGAGCATAATAATAACAAAAGGGGGGATGAAGGGTTCATGTAGCGTTCATGCACCTGGAAACAGTCAGGGCACACCCTGACTGTTGTGTAGGAGCAATGCACACATTGCTCTGTTCTATCCAAGGACATGGACCATGAAAACATGGACCATCTGGGAAGTCAAAATAAGGACATCAGCCGTGGGAAGCTTCCTCGGCCGAAGCTCAAGGCCTGAGAATAAAGATTGTAGTAGATAGAGGCTAGTAAATAGGAATATTAATCAAAGACATATTATTTCCTCTGTTGATGCCTTTTGCGGTTGGTTGGGGTATGTGATGCGCAGGGGGGAGAGAAATAAAAGAGGTGGAAAAGCTGACAGGGGTAATCCCATCAGCAGACCAGCCTGCTTGCTTGCCTAAAGCCGTGTCCTGTCTTGTATTGAACCGCCACACTGCAAAATCCCTTTCTTGCACTTTACAAAGTCCATGTAATTCTTTCTACACTGTAGGCCTCATTCCAGTTGTGTGTGTGTGGTCTTCAGTGGAGTTATTTGGATTTATTCCACTGTGAGTGAAATTAGAATCTGGCCCAGTACCTTCTTTATTGTTTGAATAAAAACTTACTTTTCTTTTTGAAAATTCCTTTAATGTGTATTGAAGATCAACAATTCTCTTGCCTTGTTCAAGTAATCATCCAAGCATTAAATCCATACTACATATTTCAGACTGTTAAGATAGTGGTGTCTGGTATGGAATTATAGACCACTCATCTTAACTTTGGTACCCAGTAAGATAATGGAAGAAATAATCAAACAATCAATTTGAAAGCACCCAGAAAATAATAAGGTGATAAATAACTGTCAATATGGATTTGTCAAGAGCAAATCATGTCAAACCATAGAATAAGGGGTCTTTCCTAGCTAGGGGAGACCATAGAGGAGTGTGTCAAAGAAGGGGAAGATTAATATTATATGCAAAAAATCCTGTGTCATTTGAATTATTGTACTTCAATTCACCAATGTCTGGGTGCTCACCTGAAGAGGGAAACATTATCTTCAAAGGGCTACTCTTAATATGCTTGAAGTTAGGCATGCTTGTTAAGTACCTGTTCATTAACATGCTAAACTGGGTCCTTGGAGGTTTAATACCAGGATTGATGTGATTTTTCCATTAAAAAGTGATTGAGTTTTGCATAAGAAATGTGTTTCCACAAAATTATTTTTCCCAAAAACAAAGTCCCCTCTCTTTCCCTTTGTGGCTGGGCTGGTATCTGGGGAAGACAACACTTTGGCCCCTATAAATTCTGTTTCTTTTTGAGTATGATCAACAACCAAAATTCTGTCTCTATCTTTCTGATCAGACAGAGATATGATGGTGTTTCCTCCCTGGAAGTTTTCATGGGTTTTCATCATAGGAATGTGTTAGCCTTTTTCCAGATAGACAGGATATTCTTTTACATCTAGATTCAGAACTTTTGGCAAAAGATTTTTCAATAAAGAAAGGTCTGAATCATCTCTCCCTGGAGGATGGTGTATTAACTTTTTCTTTCAAGCAGAAACTGAAAAACAAACAAAAACCACCTATCATTGGTTGAGCAATCAGGAGCTCCAGATTCAGGCTACCACTTAATTTGCTTTTCAGGCTACATCCTCTCAGTTTCTTTCTTTATAAACTAACAATGAGGCGAGCTACCCTACCATGATGAACCAAATTGATGCATCAATTTTACAATGATTCCAGGAAGCTTTGGAATCCAAATCTTGCAATTTCCAATGCATGGAAAAGTAAAAATAAGATTGAATGGAGACTAATATTCCAAAATTTATATTTAGAAATACTGATAGTTTTCTGATTTAAAAGAAGTAGTCAATGATCTTATGCTACTTGATATACTTTAATCATTGGTCCTTCTGCTTAAGCTATCAGAAAGGTGCCAGTGGTGATGGTCTTTTATGAGATCTGAACACTTTTCTTCCAGAGACTAGACAGAAACTACCAATTAATTTTACATAGAGCATTGAATAACTATTAGATAAGGACAGCTTTTGTTCCTTGCTCATTTAAGCACAATATGAACTAATACACTCCAGTTGAAAAGTCCATCACGTCCAGTCCCCAGCAATTTACTCCCTACATAGTTACTGCTGCTAATGTAAGTGGTAAGAAGTCTATGTTAGGGACTATTTCCTGTTTGCAAAGAAAGCTCACTGAAAGATTTGTCATCTCAGGTTTCTGCTTCTCCACACTGCCATTTCAGTTATTACCACACATCTTCATGCCAGAATTGGCCTGAGGCAAGCAACAAGGAATGAATAGTACAGCTGGCATTGCATCTCTGGCTTCAAGCTTTGATTGTAGAGTAGGGAATGGGGAACACTAGTTTCCTTAAATTCAGCAGCCACTAAGCCTTTTCCCGTGATGCCAGTAGAAGATGGTGGAGGGTGATGTAAAAGAAAAGAAAGCCAGTGTCATATCTGTAGGGTCTGTTTTGTTTCAGTCAAAAAGATACAATCTGTCCAGAAAAGGAGATAGTAGGAAGGAGCAGAATAAGCATATGAGGAGATCATTCTGCTCTGAGAAGTCATTTAAAATTAACCATACCAATGTCACCCCTATACGCAGTAGACAGAAACAGAAAGTGTGCAGTGGCTACCAACCTGAGATACAAATTATATCAACCCCCACCCCAAAACCTGGGAGCCAAACACCCGGCTCTGCAGCACCCAATGGCAGCAGCAGTGGGCAGGACAAGCCCTAGAGCCTAGTCCCAAATAGGGTTACCAACTTTTCAATTTCTCAAAACCGGACCCTTAGCTATAATCAAAATTTGAGGCTGAAGGGGACTGTGTCTCTGCTGCTCCATCCAGCAGTGACTCCAAGGCAAAGCATTTGCAGGGAGTGAGGAGGGCAGGAAGTCGGGGGGGGGGAACTTCCTGCAGCCAGAAGAGGCTCCTGGAGATGAGTGTAAGACCCAGCCCCAGAAGCAGCCAGTGCAGTGGTAGAGGAAGCATCCCTCCCCAGCCCAGCCAGGACTAGCAGCTGGGGTTCCTCCAGTTCTGCCCCTCCCCAGCTCTGGGACCAGTGCTCGGGGATGAAAGTGGCCTTGGACTGGCTGTGGGATGGGGGGAACAATGGAATTGTGGTAGCCAGACTTTTGGTGTCTGGTTAATACTTCTGACCAGAGACTGTAGAGGTCTCCTTTAAAACTGGACTTTCTGGTCAAAACACAGACACCTGGCAACACTATGTGATCCCTCCCCATTCTCCTCCACCACACCAGTGCAGGACAAGGAAGAACATGGGGTGTGAAGCAGCAGACTACACCCATCAAAGATGGGGGGGGGAGGGGTGCAGAGAGAGAGAGCACTTGGAACATTGATCACCCAGCTGAGATCTCACCTCACCACCTGAAGGGTGTCTTCTCTGCTGCCATTCCCTTGGTAGTGAGCAGTTCTCTTAATCATAAATCCATACTATATATTTCAAACTAAGATAGTGGTTTCTAGAATGGAATGATAGATCAGTAGGCTTAAGTTTGGTACCCAATAAAAAAAATGAGCAAATAAACAATCCGTTTGTAAGCATGTAGAAGATAATAAGAGGATAAGTAATAGTTGTTGTGGATTTGTCAAGAAAAAGTCTTGTCAAACCAACCTAATATCTTTCTTTGACAGGGTAAGAAGTCTTGTGGATAGAGGGGAAGCAGTTGATGTGATATATCTCAACTTTAGTAAAGGTTTTGATACTTTTCAGAGTAGCAGCCGTGTTAGTCTGTATTCACAAAAAGAAAAGGTGTACTTGTGGCACCTTAGAGACTAACAAATTTATTTGAGCATAAGTTTTCGTGAGCTACAGCTCACTTCATTAGATGCATTCAGTGATACTATCTCATGAGCTAACTAGGGAAACATAGCCTAGATGAACCAACCATTAGATGGTGCACAACTGGTTGAAAAACTTTACTCAGAAAGTACAGTAATCAATAATTCACAATCACGTTGGAAGGGCATATTGCGTGGGGGTCCTACAAGGATCTCTCCTGGGTCCAGTTCTGTTCACTATCTTCACAAATGATTTGGATAATGGTATAAAGAGTACACTTATAAATTTTGAGGATGATATGATGCTGAGAGTGGTTGTAGGTGCTTTGGAGGACAGGATTCAAATTCAAACTGATATTGATAAAGTGGAGAAAGTCTGAAATAAATAGGATTAAAATCAATAAGGATAAATGCAAAGTACTACACTTAGGAAGGAATAATCCACTGGACAAATAGAAAATGGGAAATGGCTGCGTCGGATTGAGTACTGCAGGAAAAGACCTTGGGGGTTATAAAAGATTACAAACTAAATGAGTCAATAATGTAATGTAGTACTATTGCAAAATATATATATATATATATATATATATAGGCAAATTGCCGGCACTACTATGATGGGTCTCGCACTTTCTCTTCTTGGGGGGGGGTGTCAGAGCACTGTTTATTGACCCTGAACTGGGGTATTAACTGCCCCACTAATGTCCTAGAGGAGGGGAGTGGAGAGGGAGGGACCCAGGCCGGCCCTCTACTCCGGGTCCCAGCCCAGGGGCCCTGGGGATAGTAGTAAACCACTAGAACTAGCGGTTTCTTCCCCTGGGCTACTTCCCTCTCCTGCCCTTCAGCTTGTGGGGCTTCCTGCCCTCCCTCTGCACAAACCAGGTGTCCCTTTACCTAGGGTCTTGGTCTTCTTAGCCCACCGCAGCACTTCTCCGAACTCTCCTCTGCTTCCCTCCAAACTGCTCTCTGCTCCAACACCAATCCACTCTGCTTCGACTCCTCTTGTCTGATTGAAGCAGGAATTTTTATCATGTGTCTGGTTTCAGGTGCTTTAAATTAATCTATAGCAAACTTTCTTCCCTCTACAGGGAATAAGGCTCCCTTCTAACATTCTCCTGCTGCATCACTATATATATATATATATATATATATATATATATAAATAAAATCAGTAGGAGTCTTGTAAGCAAGACACAAGAAATAGTTCTTTGCCTCTACTCATCACTGATAAGGCCTCAGTTGGAGTATTGAGTCCAGTTCTGGGCACCAGCCTTTGGGAAAGATGTGGACAAAATGGAGAAAGTCCAGAAGAGAACAACAAAAATGATTAAAGGTCTAGAAAACATGACTTACAAGGAAAGGTTCAATTAACTGGGTTGTTGAGTCTGGAGAAGAGAAGACTGAGGGGGGACATAGTCTTCAAGTATGAAAAAAAATGTTATAAAGAAGAGGATAAATTGTCATCCTTATCCACTGAGGATAGGTCAAGAAGTAATGGGCTTAAATTGCAGCAAGGGAAATTTAAGTTAGATGTTAGGGAAAACTTCCTAACTGTAAAGGTAGTTAAGCACTGGAACAAATTACCTAGCAGGGTTTTGGAAACTCTGTAACTGGAAGTTTTTAAGAACAACTTAGACAAACACTTATCGGTGTGGTCTAGATAATACTTAGTCCTACCTCAGTGCAGGAGACTGAGCCTATCATGGTCCTTTCCAGTCCTACTTTTCTACCATTCTATGGATTTGCATGATGCTAGGGTAATGCCACTGGTAAGTATGAAAGATTTTTCAGCATCCTGCTTCCATGGATACTGCTAAGCCATCTTCACCCAGGGATTTACGAGTGTGCACCAAATGCTATGTACATTCTTAAAAGCTGATTTTTAACCCTTCCCTGTCACACCTACAAACTATTCAGTTTATGGTATGCTCAAAAAATATTGCATAGTCTTCTTCCTCCATCTAGAAGAGACCCGATCACAATATTTGCTATGAGTTCTTAAGCATGGTGCAGCGCCATGGAGCTCACTGTTTAGAGTGCCTCACTTGTTCTGGGTTGTGATATGGGCAAAACTCTTGAGGACTGGTTTGGGCCCTAGGGCAGAATTCAGCATTCCATTTACTTATGCTCAATATGATTTTCTCAGAGCAGGTACTTCATAAATCAATGTAATAGTCATGGATACCGCCTTGAATATTTTCAAACCACATGCAGGGTTTTGTTTTTTTTATCCTGATCCTGAACTCCAACCCAAACATTCAGCAAATGCACTGGGGAAAGAAAAAAAAATTCAAACTCTTGTTTATTGAATGTCAAGCTGAGAACAGTTATTGACCCAGTGAGATTAAAGTTTATTACAGGGTGCCAAGTAATTATAGAAGTGACATTAGACCATCATTTACACTCACAGTGTAGTCTTGAATGACAATGTCATCTTAAGCAAGGACAAATGAGGCAGGCCCCACCATTTATAATATTCCCTGCACAATGCTTCTCAGGGATAAGGAATGGCTGGCCCAGTAGCTGCTTGTTTCCCTTGGAAAATTACCATCTGCTGTTCTCAGTGACAGTTAACACCAACGCAAGATTCCCTGAACCAAAGCAAAAACCAACAGTACATGTTGTTTTTGGTTATGTGTCTTTTCAGTTCGGTAATGGATGGACGAAATTACAGAAGAGATCTCTTAAGGAGAAAGCTTAGGTACTTAGCAAATGTACTCCTTTATCAAGGAAGTATGTAATAGAGTTTTTCAACACTTACAGCATTAGTTGTACTAAAATTGGTACTGGTTTATTTATTTTCAATCCTCTTAACACATATTCCACACAGTTCTTTCCATACTACATGCTAACATGTGCAAACTCATTAGCTAGAAAGCTGAGAACTCACAAGACAGGAAATGCCAAATCTCTGATTGCCATTGCTCTATGCAGATCCCCAAGCAAAACCAAATAATCCAGCCCTGAAACATTCAGCAGAAAATAACTTTCTAAAAATGATCACATAATGGTAGTCATTAGGGCTTTTGACACAGCAACTTTGGAGACAGGACGATTAGAAGAAATGGCTAGAGTTAGTTTGGAGAAATTAGTCATATGGCCTTCACCCAAACAAAACTTCTTATTAAGGACTCTTTGTGTAAACGTGAATGAAAGCTCATCCTGGTGGGTAATGGGCTCTAACATCTGAGAGAGGGATGATCACCAGGTGAAAGATTTGTATGATCATGCAATTTGATCCAAGTATTTATGGCTGGATAAAATTAATCTCTGAAGACAGCAAAGTAGTTGATATCTGGACAGCAAGAATTGGTGACAGGCTGATGAAAGGATTGGCTTCATAAGATGTAAGTTTTCCACTTTTCTTTGTTCAGTGTATCTAAGCTGAAGAAGCCTCATCTACCTTAGTTTGAGAGGTATAGATCTACATGTGTTAAGAGAACAGTTTCTTGTCTTTTAATTACTTTTTCTCTGTTTTTAATAAACTTTGTTTTTGTTTAAATTACTGTTTTCTGGATAATTTTTACACAGGTGTTCCTGGAGAAGAGAAAACATCTACAAATTGGTGGTAAAGGGTTTCTGGAACCTACATCTCCTCTCGGTCTTGCCAAAGGATCTCACCCAGTGAATTATGTTGTTTTCAGGCTAGTGGCAGGCAAACACAAAGGAAGAAGCCAAAAGACCAAGGAGGAGGTGAGAGCTGGGACAGTTGTCTGGTGCCTTATTTATGCATATATTTGTCAGGTATTTGCATGCAAATCAGGTGTCCTTGTAGGCACATAACAATTAGGCACTTACCTGGCCTTGTGCATATGTGTAGCAAGCGCAATGACTCAGTGGCTCAGCGCCTCCTGTCAGTCATCCTGGGAATTAGTTCTGCTGCTCCAGAGTGCCCTCTGCATGCGAGTGTCTTGCCTGCCACTGGCCTCCATGTCCCTCCCAGACCCCGGTGCCCCCTACAGCAAGGTTCTGCCCCTGCAGTAACCCCACAGCTCTGGGTCTCCGCTCCCCAGAGAACCCCCAGCCCTCTAGCCCCACCTTGCCTCAGTCTATGGCTACTGCCAGTCACCATCTAGCCCCCGCTCCCTGTGTACAAGCCATTCATCATTGGCAAAGGGGGATTTGGACCTGCAACCCCAGTACCTGGTTCAGCCTTTGACAAGGCCTGCAGCCTGGGAAGTTGCCAGGCGGAAGTTGTGTTGTGTCGTGTCGTGTCGTGTCGTGTCGTGTCGTGTTGCGTTGCCCTGCCCTGCCCTGCCCTGCCCTGCCCTGCCCCGCCCTGCCCCGCCCCGCCCCGCCCCCCAGACAACTAGGTCCTTCTCCCTCTGAAGCTGGAGGGAGAGTCCTGTCTAGCTCCTGGCTCATAGCCCTTTTATCAGGGCTAGCTGAGATCTGATTGGGATGTGGCCCAACTGTGGCTTCTTCCCCAATCAGCCTACCTTTTAGCCCACAGCTCCAGCCCTCTCCCAGGGCTGGCTGTAACCCTTTCCAGACCAGGGAGCGGATGACCACCTCGCTACAATATGTAAATATCTAATTTGCACACACATCAGGTATTGCTTGTGTAAACAGAAGTGTACAAATGTATGCGCATATTGACACACACATAACTTTGATAATCTTGTCCACAACATATAGATTATATACTGCATATAAATTCTTTATTTCAGAATAGAATTAGAGATTTTCCCTGTCATTCTCAAGATTCAAGCTGGAAAGTTTTGGAATGGCCTACTAGAACCCCAAATAGAGCAGGAGATTTGATTGAAAATTTACTAACATGCAGGTTTCAGAGTAACAGCCGTGTTAGTCTGTATTCGCAAAAAGGAAAGGAGTACTTGTGGCACCTTAGAGACTAACCAATTTATTTGAGCATAAGCTTTCGTGAGCTATAGCTCAATTCATCGGATCCAATGAAGTGAGCTGTAGCTCACGAAAGCTTATGCTCAAATAAATTGGTTAGTCTCTAAGGTGCCACAAGTACTCCTTTTCTTTTTACTAACATGCAGATACACATATTTACTAAAAAATAATACTTAGGATATTTTTGTATGTCATATGATATTTATGTAAAAAAAATGGAAAATTGTCTGTCTAAAAAAAATCTGTAAGCAAAAGAAACAAAGACCCTATTTCCTGAAAGCTTTTGATTTCTTGCTGTCGTTTGCACATGAGTCTTTCAGTGCTGCCATTTCTGATAAGTTGTTATACCAGTCTTCAATCTTTGGAGGCAAGTAGGATTTCTATCTCTGCAAGATGAGCCATTTGTCTGCAAGAGCACCCAGAAGAAGCTCATTTCTGGGATTCTTTACACATTTAAAAAAAAAATCTTGTTAAGTAATTTTCACTCCTGGGGTCGGAATTATTAGCAACTTTCATCCCTTGTCGGTGTAGCTAATTAAATGCTCCATTGTTAGCCACTGAAAGCAAGAAATGATTAGAACTCTGCTCTTTTGCCAGTGAAGCCTGTAAGTCGAAGCTTAAAATATTCCACCACCACCCTACTTATGCATGTTAGTTTTCAGTGATCTAGAATAACGGAGACATGTCAGCAATAATACAACAAGCCATCCAGTTGTTTTGCAGTTGCCTGAAATAAATTTGTTCAGGAGCTAAAGTAAAGAAAAAAAACTCCAGAAGAAAACAGCTATATCTTTGCTATGTTATATAGCTGGGTAGCTGCACTAGAGCGACAGGAAGCAAGTAAGAAAGGGAAAATGGCATTTTCTGGCACTCTTGTAAAAGAAAGGTTTACCACAATCTGTTTATATCCTCAAGCAAATGAAATGCAATTAAGACATGTTTATGGGACAAAAAGAAAGAAATATAGCAAGAACTGGGTGATACGTGTGTGGAATTGGAATCCTATTGTTAATCTAATCATCTTTGATGTTGTCGTATTGAAAAACCCGGGAGGTGGGCCTACCCTGCACTGAACAAGAGGAGGTTAACCTCACACTATGAGTGGTGGAAGTCCCACCCCTCAGACCATACTGGGCATGCTCCAACTATTGCCTCAGTATAAAAAGGAACAGCCCAGCTTATTCTAGGTTGACAACTGGAGAGGAAGGACCTTGGGTGGAGGCTCCAGCCAAAGAGCCATCACAGCCTTTGCCTGTGGGAACTGGATACCCTGAGAGCCTGACTGGAGGGCTGCAGCCAACAGAGCTGCAGGGAATCACCCACACTGAGGAGCCCAGGAACCCTGATCGTCAATGGACTACAATGCCTGGAAATGTGGTAGGAAGTGACCCAGGGAGGGTGCATGAGTGGTACCTCACACCATGCTGACCTCACTTGGTTGAAGTGGGAGTTCCTGCTGATCCAGTGGTGCACCACTCCACCTCTGTCAGGGCCCTGGGTTGAGGCTGGTGGAGTTGGGTGGGCCTGGGCCTCCCTACCTGGGCTACCACCCCCCTGTTGGCAGCCCCTTCCTCCTCCCCAGATACAGGCCATTGGGCCTTAATGCCCTGTGCCTGGGAGCTGTAATATTGACTCTGGCTATTGGGTCTCACTGTCCTGTACCCAAAGGCTGGTATATTGACACTGGCCATTGGGTGTCACTGTCCCACACCTAGGGGCTATGACATTGACCCCGGCCACTGGACTGCATTACTCCATACCAGAGGGCTGTTATATGGACCCTGGCTGCTAGGCCATATTGCCCTGCACCTGAGGGTGGTTCTATTAACTCTAGCCACTAGGCTGCGCTGCCCTGAATGCAAGGGCTGCTGGAAGTGCCCTGACTCTGGCTGCTTTCGGCCTAAAGGCTGTCAAGGAGACTGCAACAGCAGTGGTATTGCAACCCTGCCCTGCCCCAACGGGGACAGGGTGTCCATGCACTGCAACAGGTGTTCATTAGAAAACAAAAACTCTGGACAGTGACAGCTACAACAATAAATGTTTTTGTCACAGCTCTGTCTGCAAAATACTCAGTACCTTAGGCCCTGATCCTGCAAACACTTATGCATATGAGTACCTTTTAATGGACAACTCAGTATGCCTATTTGGGCTATCTTGTACAACTATCCCATTGGACTACTCGCAATTCATAGTGTAAAGCATGGTTTTGCAGAACTGGGATTTCAGATTGAGTCCCAATCCTGTAATTCACTGTGTGTGTGCGCCCCATTGACTACAGTGGGATACTGAGTGGCACACGTGAGGTGAATTACAATGTCAAGGACGTCAACTGTAAGCTCTTAGAAGCAAGAACTACCTTTTTTAAAATATGTGTTCATAGTTGGCTCCAATTCTTGTTTAACACCTTTAGGTATTGCAATTATTATTAGTAGAAGTGCTAGCACTAGCTCTAATAATAATAATTAATAATAATAATAATAATTAATAGAATATATCCTGCAAGGTTCTAAGCACTCTTGATGTTTATTGATTCAAGTGGGAATTGAGGGTACTCCTAAACTCCTAAGGGAGCTCAGCACCTCCTAGATCAGGCCCCTAGTCACCATCACCCTACCACAAGTGAACTTCTAAAGGTCACCAGCAACTAGTAAGGGAAAACACCCATCATTTCTCTTGACAAGGGATATAGCAGTGAATTATGCATCTTTCCCCCCCCCGACCAAGTCAGGAAGCTATAATAATGGTCTTGGCTAGAAAAGGCCAAACAGTGTAATTTTCACTTTGTGAAATTTTCCAATGCAAAATTTAACATTTTAGCAAATCTAAAAAATTGTATTGTATTACAAATATGCCTATTGTCATTTGACTTTGCATTTTTTCCCCTTTCCTTCTCAGCTTCTCTTCATTGTTCTCCTGCTTAATTGGCCTCCTAAAGATGCATGCACTACTGACCATGCAGGTGGACCAACTCCTGTCTTCTGTTTTATGATTGGGCTGGGGTGTAAGGGGAATTAGGGAACATCTGCCCCACTCCTATTAAATGTACCTGTCTAGAAGCAGGGTCAGACTGGTCCATTACAGTCCCATCGATGAGTGGTCTGCTAGCTAGTGGGTAGGATGGAGTTCCAGTCTGCTATTGTTTGTGTTGCATTCTAGAGCACAAGCTTGCCAAGAACTATGATTTCGGGGCAGTGGTAAAATATACCAGGAAACAGGTTTCCAACAGTCAGCTTTCTCTGAGCTATTCATCCTAGTAGGATGGCTTTTGGTCAGATAGATGGTGATGCTCCACCCCCAATGTTCCCAAGACTCCCACCAGTAAGGGCAAAAGAGATTTTAATTTGATCTCCTCACTTTCCTCCACACCCAGTAATGATGCCCAGTCTCCAGTTTTCATTGAGTAAAGAGCAGTTTTTACTGTCACATCACAATAGCAACAATTCTTCCCTCAAACCCAGCCCCTTAGCCATAATCCTTGCAGTTCTATTTTCTGAAAAATGGCCAAAAGTGATCCCAGCAGTGGCAAATGATGAGCAGTGGACCAGGTCTTCATCTTACCAAAGATTTGGACCAATATTTTCTATACTGCTGCTAAACAATGGTCACCATTCAAAGTCAACAGCCATTCACAGTTAACCACCTGTTGATATCTGATGTACTGTAGTATTTTCCTATGCATGTATGCATTTCCCTATGAATTTCACTTGAGGGATTTATTTTCTTTTGTTGTTATATTTCCTATTTCCACCTCCAAAAACATTTAAGAACCAGAGTGAAAACGTTACAAGAACAAAACATCTGAATGTTTGGTGGCCTTGTTTGAAATGTCATGTTTTGTTTAAAAGGGGGATATCAGGAATCTTCTCATGTTTTTTTTTTTAATGGAATCTATTGTTTTTGAGGTTGGTTCTAAATGTTTTGCTCATCCAAATCAACGGGAGAGGAGGGTCTCTTCTAATTAATTAATTTTGGGAACTGGACAGTTGGTTGATATTAAAATCTGGGTACAATCCACCTTCTTTAATCATCAGATTCATGTATCTGAATAAAAGTAAAGGCATCATCATTGGATACAAAATTTACCCCAAAAGTACTGCTAATGTACAGTTTCATTGCAGATTTACTGTTGAAAGGTAATTAAATTAAATATCAAAGAATCATAGGGTTTGTGCTCTGAGACTTAGGTGCTTTTGAAAATTTTACCCTAAGTGATTTAGGAGACTCATTTTCATAAGTGACCTGGGCACTTAAGAGCATTTGAAAATTTTCCCCTTAGGCACTTAGAAGCCTAATTGTCACTTTTGAAAATGGGACTTAGATAGACAAGTCATGTAGGCACTTTTGAAAATGTTACACTTCTAACAGAGTAGTCAGGCAGTGCCATTTTGATTGTTGAAAGATATGTTGGTCTGAATTCACTTTGCACACTGTTGTAGCTTAGGAGTAACTCCACTGCAGGTGATGGTGTTATGCTAGTGTACAAGCAGTGGCAATGAAAACTGAATTAGACTCAGTGTTGTTCCTATAACTTCTGTTAAATATAATCATTAATAATTAATAAAAAGTCAAGGGGGACAAAGCTTCTAAACCAATTACCATTTGGAGTGACAGAAATAGAGCCCTATGCTGGAGCACACCGATATCTCTAAAATGTTAATATACACCTCTTTTCTGACCTGCTGTGCCCTCCCTGTACAGCCCACCCACATTTGGGCAAAGAACATGAATAAATTTTGCACACAATTATTCATAGGGGTCATTGCTGGGTCATCAGCATTCACACACAAGTGCGTGGACAGTCCCATATGGAAAATCCAATAGAAGTCAATAGGAATGAAACCTAGAGGGTTTTTATAGGAATTCTGTAATTTCTTTTAATTTAAAATCTGCTAGATTTTAAGAGAGAGGATTTCTTTTCAATGGATATTTAGAACCACCCTACGGAATTTTACAGCAGGCTTATATTGCTCTATTAAATCTTACAGACTAGTTACTAACACACAGGCTATAACTTGCTATTCACTTTGATAGGCCTTTTCAGTAAAGGAGCTAGGCTGTTTACAGCTTCTGTCATAATTAGGCTGTAGTACAACCTCTCTTTAGAGTGTGAGAGAGTAACTTGTGAAGCAGTCAACTTCTACTCCACCCTTCCTCTTCCAGGTAAGGGTAGCAAATGCCAGTACAGTGTGTAAGCATGTAAATAGTCCCATTGACTACTCATATGTTTAAAGATAGGGAGGTGCTTAATTATATATGCAGTGCCTGCCAGATTTTGGCTTGTACATCAGAGGTATAGACGTATAGTAAACTTTTTTTTTTACAGTTGCTCAGTTTAAAGATCACACAGACTGTATCACTTTGTCAGGTGGATTAGGTATTAAGTGTCAGAAAGAACCTATATTTTAAACATTCTGATTCATGCCCTGTTTGGCACAAAAAGTTCAGCTGTGCTTTGACTGCAACTCCGTATTTCTTGGAGACAATCAATGTGTGTATTTATTTGTTATTGGTTATTTATTTATTTATTTTTATTTGCTTACTGCCAGTGGAATGCATTATTGCTTCCAGAAGAAAACTTGTGGTTTAAAGGCTCTGTGATGTATGATACCATGGCACAGAGTTCAGTTACTAATTTAATTAAAACTCACTCATATATGCTGTCATTATTACCCAGACTTATCTAAAGCTCTGAAAGCTCCTGGGACTGCATAGAAATTTTACATCCAAATGCATTTTATGTGCCAGGTTTCTTTGTAAATTCAATCCCTTTTTTTAATTGTCTCTTTATAGCATACCTTTACTCACACAGGGCAGGAACAAGGCATCAGCAAAGCTGTGTCTTTTAAAGATGATATTATCATTGTAGTCTCGTTTCCTCTTTCCCAATATAAGAAACAGATTTCATCACATATCTGTTCTTTCTCAGTAAGTAGGTTGAATCTGAGCTGCTGATGTCTGAATGATTTTGTATTTGAGAACAGAGCATATATTGAGAGCGCTTCCCAGGATTTACTCATCTGTAGCTTTGCAAAGGCAAGTTATGATATACCTCAACCACTTGATTACCAATAGGTATCCTGAAAACATTCAGTTTTCCCACACGAGTCCATCAGTTATCTGAAGCCACTGTGGGCATCTTCGATGAAGTTATTCTCAGCAGAATGGCTCTTAAAAAGCAGTCCCTCAAGCAACACTGACTGCCAGGTAGCATAGTGGAAACAGCCCCAGAGGTGGCATTGCTAGGGTGCATTACCCAGATAGGCAGGTACCACTATATCCAGAGTTATCTGAAGTTGTTCAAACTCTGGTCATAAACAGAAGAATATAACAGTTGAAATTAAGGAGGGAATGGACAGATAGAAAGGCAAAGAGAAAAAATGAATAACAGGCTAGCTACTACTTGGGCTGAATAAATTATATATATATATATATATATATATATATATATATATATATATATATATATATATATATATATATATATATGAGTGAACTCTGAACCCATTAAAGACAGCTAAAGGACCACACTGGTGGCAGCAAACTTTTTCTAGTTTAGAGAATTATATCCCTGCAATAAAATTTTACTGGGTGTCTCAATTTCCATAGACTAGGTTTGTTTTGAAATTGTATAGGTTTAAATTATATGGGCTAGAGTTAATATCTGTAGATCCCCATTGGCTTCATATTTATTAAGACCTACAGGATGTTGCTCACAAGAGCACCATACTAATTTCTTTAAACTATGCCAAAACTAAGAAAAGCCATGTAAAGTAGATAATCAAATTTTTCTTTTTTCTTTTTAATTTTAATGTTATTGTAGCCATGCCTTTCCCAGGTGTTTTGTTTAGACATTCAAGAAAGGTCTGGTCATTTTTAGTTGACACTTTGAATTAGTTTTTATTATACTCAGATGGGTCTGCCTATCTCTAGAACTTGTCCCTAATTACTATTTTAGGGTCTGTTATCGCTATTGTGTGCTGTATCATCTATAGTCCTTCCTTAATTATCTGCTTTTACTGTCAGCAAATACCTAAACCTACCTTTCTTGGGCTTTTCTACAAATGGCATTTCAGAGCTAATGAGTCAACCAAAAGAAAGTCTGTTTTCAAACAACCTAATAGCATGAATTTAAAAGAAAAGTTAACATATATTTTATTAAATGCATTTTAATGGATAATGAATGCAAAGTCCACTGCTCTAGCTATAAAAAAGATCCTTCTAAGAACATACAAGGGAAAATTACTTGAACAAGCTCTGGAATTGCCACACTCAGAACCAAAAAGTCTCTTCCCCTATCCTATCCTACAGGCTGTGGATGATGAGGACTCAATTCTGTTTGACAGTCTCATCCCAAAGGCACAACATCCCAGAAGGAGCTCTTTGAATGCAATAGGCCAGATCTACAAAGGGTCTGAGCCATTTAAAGCACAAATTTTTAATTTACCTTCTGTTTCCTGAGTCTCTCAGGTTCACATTTCCCAGCTTTTCTCCACAACCATGAGGGCTGGAAACTTAGTTCATTTAAAAAAAAAAGAGAAGAAAAAGAAACCTGATGTTCCCACATGATCACCTGACTCCAGGAGCTGGGATTTAAGAAAGCACTAAATATTGAGACTAAAAATAACGTTTCAAGACCTGTCAATGGCTCTAGTAACAAAGGAGAAGCAGAGCAACTTATGTGCCTTTGAAGATGGTCAATGTGCATCCCTTTGCCCCTTCCTCCCCCCACACCCACCTATGCTTGCCAATACTGATGCAGAGTAAGGCCATGACTCAGCTATCACACTACCTTTCCCCATTGGGGAATCTGGCTCCAGAAGCAGTACTAGATTCAAGGGTCAATAAAAAACTACAACCCTGTCCGAACATTAAGAAGAGTCTTAAAGTTGAGGAGAAGGAGGAAGTCTCATCACCTTATGCTCCCTTAAGTATAAATGCAAAAGGGACAAATTGCTTCTTTCTGTTATTAGAATTCACTGTGTAGTATGGAGTTTAGAAGTATCACTGTTCTGCTAGTCCAGTTTCCTTAGCGCAGAAGCTCTTTCTTTCACTCTTCTCACAACCCCAAAGGAATAATAATATATTTATTCAGTTCTGTTATTCCCAAAGAACTCTACAAAAGCCTTAATGTATAGATAGTACTATAGAAATGTAGTTGCTTCTGGGCAAGCATTATAAAGGACAGTGTGCAATAGTGGTGAGGAAGAATATTTTGTACAAGGATAGTGAGATAAACCTTGACATCTGTGAAAAGTGCCATGGCATTTGTTTGTCCTAGTAGAAAGGTCTCATCTTAAAACACCCTGAGAATACAACAACATATCTCGCAAAGATAAAAAGAGCAAGTAGAATCTGCAGGGATTTGAGTTTCTGCTTTTAGGGTATTAAGCATTTCAATACAGCAGAGGTTAACACCTCTAAGCTATTTCCTTCAGCCTAGGGACAGATTTTGCAAGGGCTGAGTGCCTTAAATTCACAATGAAGTCAGAAGGGCTTGAGAGAACTCAGCTCATTGGAAGTGCTCAACACTTTGCAGCACTGGACTTTTAACAAGCATTGAAATGGACAAAATAATATAGTATTGTATTAGGCAGCAATTGTGATCCTATTGCTCCATTACCTTGTCTCCAGCAGCTAGTGGGTCATCATTGCTCTCTTGCTGAGCCTTCATTCCTAAGAATTCCCAAGTTGTGGAGAACTCCGTACTCAGGGATCAGTATGGTGAAGGTATGATGATATCCCCTTGGAGAATAGTGATGAGCAGACAGTTCATTACCCACCATAAGTGTGTTGGGTGATGATCTCCCTGTGCTACCTATGACGCTCCCAGTTATGGCCAAGTTGTGCAACTTGGGTAGGATTTTCAAAAGCACTCGTTGTTGGCGAACTCTGCTCCTGTTGACTTTTCCTATTAATTTCATTCCGCAGAGTTAGGCCAACACTAGGCAATTTTGAAAATACCACCTCTTGTGTTTGATTGCTCAAAGTATAGTGACCTGAACAATAAGACCCACTGTAGTATGTCAAAATCTGAAACAGAAAAATGGATGGTGTTCCAAACAAACAAAACATCCACAGCAAAACAAAGTGGCTGTTCAAAATCAAATTCCTGCCAAACATTTAATCATTTTTAAAGCCTTTAAACACGTGCATCTTCAGTGCTACCATATAGTGTAAACAAATGTAGGGTCTCAGAGCCATACAATTATTGATCTTTATAAGGAAATGGTCATAAACTCTTGATCAGTACAAGTACAGGGTAGCTTGTGCTATGTGTCAAAGAGCCCAGGTAAAAAGAATTGTCCCAGAAAAGTTCACACTGGTTCTCTCAGCCAGAGGAAGGGAGTGGGTGATGCCCTGCCATCCTGAAATCCTTTCTGAGGCCATAATCTTGTCTGAGAATTATCCAGTCCCCAAAGGGCCCATGGAGGAGACACCTGGAGCTTGTCCAGTCCTGTCTCAACCAGCTCAGACAATGGAAGGGAGAGTGAGAAGGGTTATGGGGGGTACAGAAGGACAGGGCCTCCTGTCCCAGCAAAGATAGAGTTGCAGGTCAAGAGTCGCATGTGGGGATGCATCTCCAATAGGACCAAAGATTAAGAAATGTAGGGGCTTTGGGGGGCAGGCCCTCCCTGAAGCTGTTGGGAGCTGCAGAAGACCAGACAGAGCCCCCTCAAAGACAGGGGCTTGCTTGGCATCTGTGGAGCCAGCCACTTCTGTCATGACTGCCCATACATGGACTGCTTCTACAGCCAAATATGCGTGGCTGAATCTAGGGCCTGCAAGAGAGGTCTAATGAAACTATTAGTACCCATGTAGGTCAATGCTGTGGAGGTGCAAGGATTAATAGACTCTGGGTCCTGCCAGATGTTTGGGAGGGCAAATGGGGGGGGGAGGCGGCCTGAAGCAGTTTCCACGGGCACCTTCTATTTGCAATGCTTCCATGGGGATGTATGCCCGTACCTCACAAAGGTGCAGTTCAGGGTGCGACATCACAATAAGGAGATCAGTGTGGTGAGGTAGCCCCAAACCTTGCATATACAGTTATAATCAGGCAAGATTGGAGGTTTTTTAGAGACCTGATGAGGTTTAAGAACAGGGAGGCCCTGGAGAGATCAACAGTGACACTGGATATGAAGAGACAGCAGATCTGCAAGACTTAGCAAGTGAAGGTGTGGAAGAAGACCTAGGAGAAGAAACATCGGCCCCTCAGAAGATGCTTCGACTGGGGCTGGGTGGGCTTTCCCCTAGTAGGGAAAACAAGAGGAGAAATTAAGTGAGCCAGCAGAGACTGACATATTTTCAGACAACACAGATTTTGTGTTAGAACAAAGAAATGACCTAACGTTGGGATAAGCCTATGAACAGCTCATGTAGGTCAATGGTGACATGATGGTACCTCAACTCCTGAAGCCCTAGCCCCACTTTAAGCTAAAGGGAGATAAAATATAGAGAGCAGAAAAATACCACCAGATGGGGGAAGTTAAAATGCAACTGCTTGTCCCAAAGAAGTACTGCAGAAAACTACTATGCCTAGCACACACCATAACCTGTGTGGGACACCTTGGCTGGGAGAAAATACTCAAGCGAGTAACTCTTCATTTTTATTGGCTGGGCATCCACCAAGAGGTGCAAGAGTACTGCATCTCCTGCCCAGAATTTCAGTGGGCAAATCAAAGGAAGGTACTCAGGGCCTCGCTCATACCTTTCCCCCAGGTAGGGACCCTATTTGAGAGGATTGGCATGGACCTGGTGGGCTCCTTGGGAAAAAAAGAGTGTAGCTGGATTCCAGTGCATACAAGTCATATTAGACAATGCCATGCAACACCCCAAAGTGATTCACTCCGCTCCACAAAGGCAATGGCCCTTGTCCCAGAGCTCATGAAAATATTTGCCTGGGTGGGGATCCATTGGGAAATAATCACAGATCAGGGCACCAACTTTATGTCAAGATTTATGAGGGACCTGTGTAGCCCGTTGAAAATAAAAACCTTAAGAATGTTGGTGTGACACCCCAAATCCGATGGACTGGTAGAGAGATTTAATAAGACCTTGCAAAGTATGCTGCAGAAGTTCATAGCTTTGGAACCTCACCAGTGGGACCAATTAATTCTGCCACTCCTGTTCATCATCTGCAAAGTATCTCAGGCAGCAATGGGGTTCTCGCCATTCAAATCGATATATGGGAGACAGCCAAGGGGAATACTAGAGTTCCTTCAGGAGGTGTGGGAGGAACAAAGTTCCAAGGCCATGAACTTGGTGCAGTGTGTTCTACAGCTGGAGAGAAGTTAAAGGCCTGAGATGAGTTTGCAAGAGGTAATCTAGTCAAGGCGCTACAGGGACAAGCACAAGCATACAACAAGGGAACCGATGCCCAGGAGTTCCAACCAGGGGACCAGGTGTTATTCTGCTTCCCACCTAGGAATCCAAATGTCAACCTGCTTAAGGCCTAGAAAATTTGGGAAGGCCTTCTGGTAATGCTGTTTCCCCCAGAACAGGAATTCAGGGCCCACCAGGTCCCCATAGACCCACAGATCCAACCAAGTCTCAGTAGGAGAAAACCTGCAGGCAGAACAAAAAAAGCAGATCCAAAAATTCTCCCTGTCCTTTTTGGTGATCTTTTCTGTGGTTCCAGGACAGAATCACTTAGTGTTTTATCACATAATAACCAAACCAGGGAAAAAGGTGAGAGAGAACTTTTGCCAAGACACATGTGGGAAACAGTACAGAAGGAACTCCAAGCTATGTTAGACCGGGGGGTGGTCGAGGACTCTTGGCTAGCGGTAAAGCCCTATGGTGGTGGTACCTAAACAGTACTGGCCAACTAGATTCTGCTTCGACTTCCAGAAGGTCAATGCAGTGTCTAAATTTAACACCTACCCAATGCTGAGGGTCGATGAATTGTTAGAGCTTGGGAGCTTCCAGATATATTGTCACCCTCAACCTAACCAGGGGTTACTGGCTGATCCCCTTGACATGCCATTTGGCTTGTACCAATTTAATACATTTCCATTTGGCTATATGGCAAAGCAGCTACCTTCCAAAGGCTGATGGGCAAGGTGCTTCGGCCTCATGACCAGTATGCAACCACATACATCGATGACGTTGTCATCTATAGCAATTCCTGGAATGAGCATTTAAAACAATGTTGCAGTGGTCTTCCAGGCCCTCAAAAGTGTGGGATTTATTGCTAATCCTGCCAAGTGCCACCTACCTAATCAAGAGGTGATGTACCAGGGGTATACAGTGGGGAGAGAGTACCTGCACCTGTTGGTGGGAAAGATCCAAGCTCTAGAAGAATGTTGTGAACCCACCACAAAGAGGTAGGTACAATGCTTTCTGGGGTTGGTAGCATTTTATGGGCAGTTTATTCCAGATTTCATCATAATTGTGGCCTCGCTGATAATCTGGTAAAAGATGGAGCCTGCAAGAAGGTCCAGTGGTCTTGGGACTGTACAACCAGCCTTCAAAAAATTGAAAGACCAACTGATTTCTGAGCCCATCTTATTCCACCCTTTCTCAAAATCTTTTGTCCTGCAGACAGATGCCTCTGACATTGGTCTCAGGGCCGTGCTGTCCCAAGAAATGGAGGAAGACGAATCCTTTATTTTGCCATAAATTGTTCCCTTCAGAAGTGGTGTACTTGCAGGGGTGCTGGAATATGGGGGGCCAAGGGGCCCTGGCCAGTCCACTTTTTTCCATGGGTTCCCCAGCCCCTCCTCCTCCCCCCCAAGACCCCACCCACCTGGCCAGGCCAGCAGCTGGAGCCTAGCTGGGGAGCCCAAGCAGCATAGAGCACCACGGATCCTTCACCTGCCCAGGGTAGGGGGCCAAGAGCAGCCCCCATCGCATGTCCCAAACCCATGTCTCCCTAACCCAGGGTAGATGGAGAGTACACAGCTCCTCATAGCTGCCCAGCCACGCAACTCTTACCATGGCTGGGCTGTGTCTCCAAGGTCCCATCCACCGTCTGGAGCCAGGTTGGGATAAGAGCCACACAGGCAGCAATGGGGACCTGTGGACCCTCCTGCCTTGGGCTGCTCTCTGGGCAAGTGGAGGATCTGCAGCTCCCAGCCCGCTCTGGCTTCCGGCTTGGCTGGGGGTGGGGCCTCAGGTGGAAGGGGTGGGGCAGGGCCACAGATGGGGGAGGATGCCCTCCCACCCTCCCAATTTTGGGAAGGCTCTACTGCCTGTGTGTACTTGGTAATAGAGAAGGAGGTCTTGGAAGTAAAATGGGTCTCTGAAGCCACTACTACCTATGGAGACAGCTATTCCACCTTGTGATGGATCACGGCACCCTTTGGTGGCTGAACTCCATGGAAGACCATAACCCGCAGATTTTGTGTTGGTACCTCTGACTTCAGCTGAACAAATTTAAGCTAGTACCTTGAGTGAGACATGATCAGAATAACATGCATTTCTTTTTCTGGGATGAAGGAAACCCATCCACACAGACTCACCCCACAGTGCTTAGCCTTGGGGGAGGGTGTATGATGGAGTTTATGGATCCCACACTAAGGATAAAGGAGTGGGGGAACTGTGATGCTGGCAGATCAGGTGCCAGATCATGTCAAAGACCCAGACCTCACTGAACACTTACAAATGCATAGTTGGAAGCCAGGCCCATTTGATTGTGTATTAGTATAGATCAAAGTGATAGTTAAATGTATAAGAGTGTATTTGGTGTTTAAACCTCAGAAAAACTAATGGGATGTTACATACATTGTTTTCACCTACCTGTGTTCCATTACAACTGTATATACCCTTGTAACTGAATAGCCCATCAAATGAGAAAGAAGCCTTGTGCAATGCAAAGGAAGAACCTTACAGGAAAGTACTAATTTGTGAGCATCTGAAGGCAAGTGTCATTTTATGTGATAATTAGAGATCAAAGACTCTAAATGCACTCCTCGCTCTCTGCAATCAGAGAAAAAGCCCACATGAGTAGTGACTGTGTCAGCTTGTTTTCTGTGAGAAGAGGCTCTAAATATGGACTCAGGAAAAGATCCAGCATCTGTGGAGCACTTGGGTTCTGACAAGGCAGACTAACTGAACGAGTTATTCTGGGTAGCCTTGAGAGACTTTTGGGAAACTTGCAGATTACTACATCTCTGCTAGTATTTGGAATTATAGACTGTGACCTACCTGTACATATATTTTTACCTGATTTAACCTCTCAATAACTTTCATTCCTTTTTCTTAGCTAATAAACCTTTATTTAGTTTATTATAGAAGTGACTGCCAGCGTTGTCTTTGGAGTTAGATCGAGGATGGAAATAGAGCTAGGTGAGTGACCGGTCTCTTGGGACTGAGAGTAACCTGTAAAATTTTGTGATTATTGGTGTAAGTGACTATTTATTACATAGTCCACCTTCCTTGGGTGGCAAAATAGACGAGTGTCCAAGATGATTGTCTGTGACTCCATTATAAGACTAGAATCATAGAATATTAGGGTTGGAAGAGACCTCAGGAGGTCATCTAGTCCAATCCCCTGCTCAAAGCAGGACCAATCCCCAACTAAATCATCTCAGCCAAGGCTTTGTCAAGCCAGCCCTTAAAAACCTAAGGATGGAGATTCCACCACCTCCCTGCGTAACCCATTCCAGTGCTTCACCACCCTCCTAGTGAAATAGTATTTCCTAATATTCAACCTAGACCTCCCCCACTGCAACTTGAGACCATTGCTTCTTGTTCTGTCATCTGCTACCACTGAGAACAGCCTAGCTCCATCCCCTTTGGACCCCCCCTTCAGGTAGTTGAAGGCTGCTGTCAAATCCTCCCTCACTCTTCTCTTCTGCAGACTAAATAACCCCAGTTCCCTCAGCCTCTCCTCGTAAGTCATTTGCCTCAGTCCCCAATCATTTTTGTTGCCCTCCGCTGGACACTACTATGCAATACTCCAGGTGTGGCCTCACCAGAGTTGAATAGAGGGGAATATTCACTTCCATCAGTCTGCTGGCAATGCTCCTACTAATGCAGCCCAATATGCTGTTGGCCTTCTTGGCAACGAGGGCACCCTGCTGACTCATATCCAGCTTCTCGTCCACTGTAATCTCCAGGTCCTTTTCTGCAGAACTGCTGCTTAGCCAGGTTCCCAGCCTGTAGCAGTGCATGGGATTCTTTCTTCCTAAGTGCAGGACTCTGCACTTGTCGTTTTTAAAATTCATCTGATTTCTTTTGGCCCAACCTTCCAATTTGTCTAGGTCACTCTGGACCCTATCCCTACCCTCCAGAGTATCTACCTCTCCCTGCAGTTTAATGTCATCTGCGAATGCACCGAAGATGCAATTAATCCCATCATCCAGATCATTAATAAAGGTGTTGAACAAAACCGGCCCCAGGACCGACTGCTGGGGCACTCCGCTTGATACCGGCTACAAACTAGACATCGAGCCGTTGATCACTACCCCTCGAGCCCGACAATCTAGCCAGCTTTCTATCCACCTTATAGTCCATTCATCCAATCCATACATTTTTAACTAGCTGGCAAGAATACTGTGGGAGACCATATCAAAAGCTTTGCTAAAGTCAAGATATATCACATTCACTGCTTTCCCCATATCAACAGAGCCAGTTAACTCATCATAGAAGGCAATCAGGTTGGTCCGGCATGACTTGGTGAATCCGTGTTGACTGTTCCTGATCACCTTCCTCTCCTCCAAATGCTTCAAAATGGATTCCTTGAGGACCTGCTCCCTGATTTTGCCGGGGACTGAAGTGAGGCTGACTGTAGTACTGTAGTACTTTGGGAGTTCACATTTGTTACTGGCTTGGTGAAATCTATTTATAGAGCACACCACCAGTTTGGGGTGTCTGCCCTGCTATTGGCAGTCTGCCCTGAGGTAGGCACTCTCTGTTGTGAGCCATGCCAGACAGTGTGACAGGAACAATCTTAGGTCAAGAAGGCCCCAACCCAGTAGCAGCTGCCAGGCATGCTTCCTCTGGAGGGCCTGCTTAAAAGGGAGCCGGGCAGTCAGGCACTGGGAGAGTGAAAGAGAGACTGGCTGCAAGAAGGCAGAGAGGAAGTAGTTGCTGCACCAGAGCAATCTACTTAGAAAGGACTGGGACTTTGAGAGAGACTCTGGTGGGAGGCTGGGGTCTGACCCTGTCGCCCTTCCCTCCTCTCCCTGACCAAGGGGAACAAATGGACTCAGAGTGATCAGAAATCCCCTCCCCCTCTCCCAGATGAGGTTCTGAATTACTGAGGCTGTACAAGGAGAAGGCTGGGTCCATGCCACAAACTGTGGGGAAATCAGAGAAGGTAGGAAGAAGTCCAGGGGAGGCTGATCTGGAGTAGCAGCCAGAAGGGACTGACCCATTCCTTGCCTCTCTCCCTTTGGGCCCTGTGCCAGGACTTGGTGGAGAGGGAGAATCTGAGTGCCCCTACCGTTCCTTCCTTCCCCAGATGACTGAGAGAGCCCTGGAGGGCTCTGAGGTGTGGTGGGAGACACAAACTGTGCCTTGGCCATGACCCCCACCAGAATACCTGGAAGAGCCGCCATAAGATTTGGATAGACTGTTTGGCAGTGGCTTGACCATTAGGCCTGCTGGCTCCAGATGGCCTGCTACATTTGTCTTATTTCTTTCCTGGAACATAACATGCTAGCAGCAGAGGATGCTGACATAGCAAATTCATTTTCTGAAATGAGAGGTGCAAATACTTGAATTGAAGTGTTCTTTAAAACCTTCCCTTCACATGCATGTGGACACACTCTCCAGAGTCAAGACTATCACTTTCTATGCAACGGATTGATCCTCAGTCTACTGAGGCCCTGGACCTTTCAAACACCTAAGGGCATGTCTACACTGCCCCACAGTTTGGACTAAGGGGGTGTGAATAACAGTGAATAGTAGTCAAAGAGGACTTCACTAGTGTGAGCTTGGGACCTGTAAGTTCATGTCTGTAGTATCCGCATGGGGGAGTTACAGGCGAGCACTGCTCTTCACACCCCTTTAGTCTGAACTGCGGGACAGTATAGACGTGCCCTTAGTGAATAGCACAGTTGTTATCAATATCAATTTTTCCTTTCCTAACACACTCACAAGGTCTAATACAATTGTTGAGGTAGAAACAGAGCAGTTATGGCCAAACTTCACTCTGTCAAGGGGAATCAGAAGCAGAGCTGGCCAAAGAACTAATGTCTTATGAGTCTCAGTCTGTTGCCCAACATCACATGCACCTGAAGCAGTGCAATGACTGCAGTTTCCTGAACTGTTTTTGATGTTGTTTATCAACCATTGAAAGAGATAAACCTGATCTCAAGTCCTGACAAGTAAAAAGCCTTTTCATTTCACAGTTAGGACTATACGTTGAAATGAACAAACCAAGATTACTCACGTGAAAATGCACATACACTTGTGCTTTTTATAATACCTATATTTGATCATTTGCTTGTGTAAGTCAAGCTCTTGTGATCCTAACTACCTAATTTGTGTGGATAAAGGTGCGATTTTCCAGACACAACAGCTGCCCCTGCTTGGAAACTTGGTGGTACATGTTTGATAGCTATCAGAAGATGAGGTATCGTCTTCAGGGGGTTGGTCAATTCACTAACCTCCTTTGAAGAAATTAGACAAGCTCGAGGAAAGCTCACAGCTACATAAGCAACTCCAGATCTTTTTCTAAATTACAGAGTTGTCCCTCTGACATGAATGGTCTGAAAAGCATTTGACCCCTGAGAGTTAACAATTTTATCACCTTTGCTTCGTCTTCTAAATACACTTCATCAGTAATACTTTTCTAATAATTAATTGTTGTTAATTCAGTAAGTTGCTTTTTAAATGTAAAGAGGTAGATATTTCATAAGAAAAGCTATCACAATCTTGCCCAAACTCCAGATTAGTACCTTACTCCATAGTGGATCAGCTCATGGAATAAGGTATTAATGTGCCTGAATCTGGCCCATAGTTATTCATGTGTGTAGATTTCTCTGTTACATTGGGTCGGATCTAGCACTCCTTGTACAAGAAATTCAAGTGAATTTAAGTCCATGGGAAATTTTGTTTCAGAAGGAGCACTGAATTAGGTTCACACAGTATAGTAGTTAATCCCAAGCGATACATCTGAATAATGAACAGATACTTAATTCATAATATCTCTCTCACACACACTCGCACGAATCATTTTTACTTTCAGGCATTGAAACATGCTGCTGTGCATTCAGTGCCATGTAGTGATCACAATAACAAAATCACTATAGCTATGTAGTGATCACAATAACACAAATAAATAAATACATTAAATAAACTGAAAGCCTTTTAACAGTTTGTTTGGCTGCCCATAGAGCTGCCACTCTCATCTAATGAATCTGGCCCACTGCAAGCTTCCAAATGCAAGAGGACAAAACAAAACTGAAGAGAAACAGAGTCAACGCCAGAGACATGCTGGCAGCCGAATGCTCACAACTGCTTTTGTTCTTTCAGAAAGTCACCCCTTTTTCATGTACCTTTTAAACAAATCTGAAAAGAAGAGTTTAAAATATAGATTGCTGTATGACCTGATGGCAATGTTACCTCATCTTGTGTAACATGCCATAACTCTAAATATTATGGGAATGTGTGTGATTTATGTATTAGCCTAAATATTGCCTTTTTTAGAAGTAGTTACTTTGTCACTGGTTTAAAAAAATACATTTACTACCCATGAAGTCTGGTTTTGAACCCACTATTAATTGCAGTGCAAATCATATCTACATCTCCCACTACTACCCAAAACATTATTTTTATGTTGCTTTCCAAGCTGGCCTCACATTCTGCTTCAGTTGCATGTATACAGTATGTGCCTAGAGCTATGAAAAAAAAAGTCTCCATGGCACTAAAACTGGGGAAAATTCCTATTTTTAGAGTTTACGTTTTTGTTTGGTTGGGTTTTTTATGCAGAATATGTTGCACTTTGGCTTAAAATTGCCAGAGAAAATGACAGCCTGTTTTTATTTGAATGTTTCCACAGAAAACCATCTTTCAACCTGAAGGGGAAAACAACCTGCTTTGGGTTTTTGCAGCAAAATAACATTTCAGCCATCATGTCTTCTGTCTCACTGTCAAAGTAGGTGAAACTTGATTTAATATAATAGTAAAACGATAACAGGGACAAATACCCAGTCACCGTTAGAATGAAGTTCATGCCATCCATTGTTCTTACCTTGTTGTCTGAAGATTCAGAAACTGTCTCATGAGCTTGTATATGTTTCTTTGTGTCCAACTTGTCAGTATAAGGAGTGTAAATTTAAAAAAAAAAAAAAAAAAAAAAAACTTCAGAGGAAAAGGAGGACTGAACAACTCAGAGGATCGGTAGTGAACCAGGAGAAAGAGGCATCCTAATGACAAATCAGCTGATACCATTAAGTGATAGACTTGTTTGCTGAGTTGTCTGACCTGTTTTAAAAATTATTTCCATTTTCACCAAAACCAAATCCTCACTCTGGAATAGTTAGAACAGGACCTCCAAAACCTTCTCCTAGCCTGTCATTAGTGTAAACTCATATAATTAATATGATCAGGTAAATGGTAACTCACTGTACATTAATGATACTGAGGTCCCCGCCCTCTCCATGAAACTGATCTCCAAATATTTGCTTTGAAATATATTGGCAAATGCTAGGAGTAATGTGCATTTCATAGGTACAAATACCTACAAACTAAGGCCTCAACTCAGGAAAGCCTCCCTTTTCAGGAAAACACATAAGTTTGTGCTTAAGTTTGATTGATACTAATGGGACTTCACCACGTACATAAAGCTAAGTCTGTGCTTCAGTGCCTTTCTAAATTCAGGCATAGCTCCATAAATGCTATCATGCAACTAACAAAGTAAATGCAGAACACATTTGTCTTGAAATGGTTCTGTTTTCCTCTTTTATTTTCCTTTTGGGAGGCTTTTTTTCTTTTCTTTTTGTAAATATTCATAATACAGAAACCAATGTACAGTTTTCATTCATTTTCTTTGTATTGTCTGCGAACCTGCCAGTACCTAAACAAATGAAAAAGAGCACATGAGAACTGGAAAGATTACAATATATAACACACTTAGCAGTTTTCTTGAGACTAGCAGCTTTCCAGGCTTTGTTTAGCAGGTTTTTTCAATAAGTTGCTTCTATCTAAAGCAGGGGTTCCCAAACTTGGTTCACGGCGTGTTCAGAGTAAGCCCCGGCGGGCCATGAGACACTTTGTTTACCTGAGCCTCCACAGGTACGGCTGCTCGCAGCTCCCAGTGGCTTCGATTCACAATTCCCAGCCAATGGGAGCTGTGGAAGCAGCGTAGGCAGGGCCACCACTTCCCGCAGCTCCCACTGGCTGGGAATGGCGAACCGGAGCCACTGGGAGCTGCGAGCTCTCCATGCCTGCGGATGCTCAGATAAACAAAGCGTCTCACTGCCCACCAGGGGCTTACCCTGAACAAGCTGCAAAACAAGTTTGAGAACCCCTGATCTAAAGGCTTACCTACACAGGGAGTTATGCTGAATTAACTAAACTTGAAGTTAATGTGCATAAGTTAAAGCTAAGCTATAGTGAACTAAAGTCACTTTTCTTCTGAATAAGACCATCCACCATGGGGAATTAAATGCACTTTAGCTTATGCTCCTTTATTTAATTCATCTTAAGTTTTCTGAGTGTCCCCACGTGTATATAAATCCTTAGGAATTATACGTACTGTGACAGGGTCGGACCAGATGGCTATAGGAGAGTAATTTTTTTTTAAGCAAAAGATTTTTTTTTATTTGCATAACACACTTACAAAGTAAAAACAGCAGCATATGCAATGTGTAACACAGCAACAAATCACAATTGTTTTCTCATTAGCTTCAGGGGAGGGAAGTGTTCAAGCTTGCCTGGGCCCAGAGCGGGGGGCTTCCTCGACTCTCGTGGTCTTCCACCCTTCCGAGTTACCTGGTGGCCCAGAGCAAGGGGGCTTCATCAACTCTTGTGGTCTTCCACCCCTTCGAGTTACCTGGCGCCATGCCCGAGTGTCACCAACAATTCCCTCCTCTGAGAGCACCCAACAAGAGGGGCAGGCTGTGGGGTGGACAATCGGGGGGGGGATCACATGCACCCAAGTGTGAAAGGACCCCTCTAAGGTGGTGGTGTCCACAGCAGCAATGGCTTGGGGCCTGGGTCCCTTACTCTCTCCCCCAATCAAAGGGTCAGACAAAGGGACCCGGATGGGGACACTGAGCAGAGAACCTCGGACAGCGTGCACTGCTCCTCAAAAGCATCAAGGGAGTCGGTGGATGCTGCCCAGAGGAACTCCGCCCGGATACATGAACGGACCGAGAACCAGAAAACGGCCCCATAGTCACAGGAAACTCCATCGGCCAACCTCCTCTCTCTGGTTTTATAGATGGCCATTTTAGCTAGGGCCAGGAGGAGGTTAACTAGGAGATCCCGTGACTTTTTGAGGCCACAGATGGGAACTGCATAAATAAAAAGGTGAGGGGAAAAATGCAACCAAAAACATAATAGGAGATTTGTGAGGCACTGGAACAGGGGCTGCAGCCTGGCTCACTCCAAATATACATGCGCCAGGGTTTCCATCACACCACAAAAGGGACAGGTATCTGGGATGGGGGTGAACCGCGCCAAGTATGTGCCCGTGCTCACAGCTCCGTGAAGGAGCCGCCAACTGATGTCCCCGACAGGCCTCGGAACCAAGGTGGAATATAGGCTGGCCCACTGGGGCTGCTCACCCTCCAAAGGTGGCAGAAGGTCTCACCACTTTGTGTCGGGGTGGGACACTAGGGTGAAGGCATGAAGGGTATGGAGCATGAGTATGTATAGATGTTTCCTTGGCGTGGTTTGGAAGCGTACTGGCTGCAGTGAAGGAGTGAGGGGGTCGATTGGGTCTGCGGGGCAGGGGTCCAATTTAAAGGTCCGGTGGGCCTGGGGTAAAGGGTGGGCGGGGCTTGCCCTCGAGCAGGACCCGGTCGAGGTAAGCTCGAGCAGCGGGCGGCAAAGCAGCCTTCGCCTCCTGAAGTACGCGCCGGGGGGTGCGAGGTCTGGAGAGCCTCATGGGCCGGGCGAGCATCAGGGGATCCAGCCAGTCTCCCCGGTCGTAGTACAGGAGGTCTCCAACTCTCATGACTTCTGCAAGGATCAAGCTCTGGAGCACTGAGCGGGACTCTGCCACCTGCACACGGAGCTGGGGGTTGTGTAGCAGGGGCTCCGCGAGGAGATCTACCTCCTTGGTGGCCGCCACGGACCTGGTCATTAAAAACAGTTTCCAAGTCCGGAAGAGGTTCCTGGTAGAAGACTGGCAGCCCCAAGAGGTCTTGCGGAAGACCTCCCAGATGGAGATAAAAAAGCTGCCAGTCATATCGGAGCCCTCGGATGCGGCGCAGGATGGTGTGCGCCAGTGTGCTCCACACTGAACTGCCTGCACCAAAGAGGAGCCTCTGTAGGGCCTGGAGGTGCAAGACTCTGTAGACACTTCAGGCCCTGTCCTCCTTCCTTCAGCGATAGATGAAGAACCCCTACAGGAGTCCAGTGCGTTCCTGACCAAAAGAACCCCAGAATCGATGTCCGGAGGTTGGTCAGGAAACCCGGGGCTGGGACCAGGGTGTTGAGCCAGTACCAGAGCATGGACAGGACAAGTTGATTAAGCACCAGCGCTCTCCCTTGGAGGGAGAGACATCGGAGTAGTCCCGTCCATTTCCGGAGCCGCTCTATCACCCCGCCCTCTAAATTTTCCCAGTTTTCCGGTGGAGAGGGATGCGTGGCAGAAAGGTAAACACCGAGGTAGAGTGGTGGACCCACACTCCACCGGATGGTCTGAAGTGCGGGTGGGAGGGAGCTCGCCTGCCACCAGTCTCCTACCGCCAAGCCAGAGCTCTTGACCCAGTTGACCTGGGCGGAGGAGGCTACCGAATAGATGGCCTGGCTAGCCTCCAACCGCGCCAAGTCGCCCGGGTCCTGGACCACGAGGAGCATGTCATCAGCGTACGCCAACAGGACCAGCTGCAGCTCCGGCTCCTGCAGCGCCAACGCTGTCAACCTCCTGCGGAGGAGACAGAGGAAGGGTTCGATCGGCAGAGCATACAGTTCGCCCGAGAGGGGACACCCCTGCTGTACGCCTCGCCCGAAGCTGACAGATTCGGTCAGGATCCAGTTGAGCCTAACCAGACACTCTGCGGAAGTGCCAGCACCCGGAGAAAACCCACAAACTGGGGTCCGAAGCCAAACACCTGCAGGGTGCTCAGGAGGTACCCGCGGTCCACCCTATCGAGCGCCTTCTCCTGATCTAGGGACAGGAGGGTGAACGACAGACCGTCTCTATGCCCGAGTTCCAAAAGGTCCCGAACCATAAATAGGTTATCAAAGATACTGCAGTCTGGGACAGTGTAGGTCTGGTCTGGGTGGATCACGTCTGCCAGCACAAACCGTAGCTGCAGCGAGATTGCTTTCGCTACGATTTTGTAGTCCATGCTGAGGAGCGAGATGGGACTCCAATTTCGTAAATCACGGAGGTCCCCCTTCTTCGGCAAAAAGGCAAGCACAGCTCGCCTGCATGAAAGAGGGAGGACCCCACTCTGCAGAGACTTGGCCCAGACAGTGACTAAGTCTGGGCTGAGGATGTCCCAAAACATGCAATAGAACTCCATGGTCAGCCCGTCCATGCCTGGAAACTTATTAGTGGGCATACGACGGAGGGCTTCCGAGAACTCGGACAGAGTGAGAGGCAACTCTAGCCAGTCTCGGTCGCTTGCGCTGACCGTAGGGAGCTCCTCCCAAAGCACTCTGCAAGCGCTAGGGTCAGTGGGATCTGGGGAGAAAAGACTTGCGTAGAAGGCTCGGGCCCTCCCACACATCTCTGCCGGTTCCATGACGGGGGTGCCGTCTTCTGCCAGGAGGCAGGTGACATGTTTCTTAGCCCCCCTCATTTCCTCCAGGGCATAGAAGAAGCGGGAGCTGTGATCCATCTCCCGAAGGAGGTGGATGCGGGATCGAACAAAGGCGCCCCGGGCCCGATGGTCCTCGAGGGCCCAGAGCTCCTCCTGCTGCTCCCGGCACGCTCCGCAGAGGAGCGGGTCTTCGGGGCTGGTGGCCAAACACCTCTCCAGCTCTAAAACCTCCCTTTCCAACTGCTCTATCGCCGCATTTCTCCGTCGACTGGTGCCCCAGGTGTAGTCGCAGCAGAAAAGCCGGGCGTGCACCTTCCCCAGGTCCCACCATCTCCACGCCAAGGGAAAGGCACACCGCTGCCCTCGCCAGGCCAGCCAGAATTCCTGGAAGGACATCACGAAACCTTCATCCTCCAACAGGCTGTTGTTAAAATGCCAATAGGCCGACCCCGGCCTCTCCGCACAGAGGGAGGCTTTCACGGTGGCTAGGTGATGGTCAGAAAATGGGGCCAGCCGAATGCTGGAGGAGTGAGCTCGTGAGAGATGGAAGCGTGATAAATGAATGCGGTCCAACCGGGAGTGTCTCGACCGATGGGTTTCCACCTGGACAAAGGTGAATGTGGAAGTGTCATCCGGGTGGTGGTCACACCATATGTCCACTAGGGAGTGATGTTCAACTATCTCCCGGAGGGTGTCCGCAGCTGCCGGGCTCTGCTTGGTCCCTGAGCGGTCTCACTCCTCGAGGGTGGTATTAAAATCCCCTCCCAGGACCAGGCACTCATGAAAATCTAAGGCGCCGAGGAAGGCGGACGCCTGCTGATAAAATTGCAGCCTCTCTGGGCCCGATGTCGGGGCATAGACATTTACGAGGTTAACCATGAGCCCCTCTATATGGACCCAGAGATGCAGCAGGTGACCCAGCAGGGCCTCAGCGACCCCTAGCACCTCGGGCCGTAGGTCGGGGGAGAACAGGGTCGCCACTCCAGCCTGCCGAATTGTGGAATGGCTAAAGTAGACCCTGTCCCCCAACTCCAACCACCAACTGTCTTCGGCGGTCAGATCCGTATGGGTCTCCTGCAGGAAAATCACAGAGTACCCTCCCTCCCGAAGGAAAGAGAGCACCTGGGACCTGCGGAGAGCCATCCTACAACCCTGAGTGTTCAACATTGCAATGGTGAGAGGTATCATCGGGGGGGGGCCGGGGGGGATCCTCACTGGCAGGGACGCTCGCATCCCCCAGCGGGCCACGCAACAGTCCTTGACCCATCCCGTAGGTGAGTAATTGGTGACGGAAGATGCGGACCCGCCAGTAGGCCACGGCATCCTGCTTCCCCGTCCCTTTACCTTCCCCCATGAGGGCCCTTCTGGCCCAGAGGATTTGAAAAAAATCCTCCCATCGCTGGAGAGCAAGCTGTACCTTGTTGTGGGAGCCACAGACATCCTCTAAAAACTTCCACAGCTCTCCTCGCAGCTCATGGGGGCATGGGGTTATGGTTTCCCGGTTGTTCCCCGGCGGGGCCCTGGGTGCAGCCCCGTGGTCCACTAAAATGGACAAGCAGGGTGCGGACCCCTGATGGGGTACCTAATGGGCTGGAGCTTCTAGGCCCGCCTCAAGCTCGCGGGCAATAGGGGGCGGTGGAGGGAAGATAGCAGCTCCTAATGGGTCGGGGCAGGAGAACACAAAGGCCGCTCCCCGGGGGTCATCAGTTGGGAAAGGGAAGGAGACAGCCCCGGTGGTGGCAATAACATTGCAGGAAGTAAATTTGATAGGGCTAGGGGCAGGGGCAGGGGCAGAGGCGAGGTTCTGGGTTTCAGGAGGCAAGCAGCTGGATGGTGGCGCCTCCCGATCAGACTCGAGGGTTAAGGGGGTGGGGAGGGAGCTCTCAGTGATACCGGGCGCGGGCTCTATGGTGGATTTAGCGGCCACAGCATCCACAGAGGTGGATTATTTTCTGTTGGGCCCCCGACCGGGAAGGAAATCGATTGCTCCGCACCAACAGGGGGTGCCCCTGGCGACTCCTGTCCCGGCCGCGTGGCGCCGGCTGTCACCTGAGCAGGCTCGGGGGTCATCAGCAGAGTGCCATCAGCGACCAGGTTGATGGAGGAATCCAGAGGCTCCTCGGAGGTGGGAGCAGAAGCAGCAGTTAGGGGGAGGGAGCATGGGGAAAAGACGGGTGGAGTGAGGTCGCCCAAATCAAGGTTTGCTGGCAAAAGGTCATCCTCCCCCTGGGCGACTGGGGTCAGATCTAGGGCCTCGATCTCCTCGAACATGGAGGAAAGGACTCTTTCTGTTGTCCTGGGGTTCTCCCCGCTGGCACCCGCCACGACGGTTGCCTCGGGCTTCACAGGGGCTTTGGGTAGTGTCAGGACAGAAGAGGCTTCCTCGAGGGTCTCGGAGGGGAGGGTCTCCCGTGGAGGGGAGACACTACCTTCCGGTGCTACCACGTCTTTCCCGGCTGACACCGGTGGATGGGACGCACTTGTGGGCAAAGCGGAAGGTTCGGCATCAGTGCCCCCCTTCCTGGTCTTCCGGGGGGGCCTCCGCCTCGGGTAGATGAGGTGGAGCTCGAGCCTTCTGCTTGCCTCGCTTCCTCCATGGCATCGTCTCGGGGCTGGTTAGCAGGGGTCGTGTCAGGGGGTAAAGGTGATGGCTCAGGGACTTGCAGGGCGGGGGGGACGGTGGGGTGGCAAGGGAGGGAGGATTCTCCCTGGGGCAGGCTCTCTCCCATGCCTGGTGGTATTTCTGCCACACCCTCCTCCATAGGCCCTGCCAGATTGTCAGCAGCGGGGACGGGGCTCTCCCGCTCGTCTGGGTGTTGTAGGGGAGGCGCCCCTTGGGCCTGAGCAGGAGAAGTGGTGGTCCAAAGAGGAGGGGGGGCGGGTTCGGGTATCGGACAGCCGGGAGTGTCGGCAATGACAGGGCTGATGTCCTGCTGGGTCTCGGGGATCCCAGGTGCCCCTCTTTGCTGGGCTAAGGGGCAGTCCCTCTGGACATGCCCTGACACCCAGCAGAGGTAGCACCGGGCTTCCCCTGTGGAGAAATACACCCGGTAACGGGCCCCCTGGTGGAGGACTAGGAAGGACCCCTCGAGTGCCTCTCCGTCACACGCCGCCAATGGCATTAGAAGCTGCACTTGCCGTCAGAAGGAAAAGATTTGATGCAGGGTGGGGTCCTTGCAGCCCAACGGGAGAGGGCTGATGACAGAAACAGGTTTCCCCAGGGTGGAAAGGGTGGGTAACAGGGCAGCACTGGGGACAAAAGGAGGGACAGAGGTCAGGACCAGGTGGACGCCCAGGTCTTCTAGCAGCTCTAGGGGGACAACCCCCCCACCACCACCAGGCCCCTCTCCACCGCCTCCTGGGCGGCAGCCTCCGATGCTAAGAAGAAGACGACCTTCCCATACATTTTGAAGGCTGCCACAATGGCTGAGGGCCCCACCACCCTCACCAATGCCCGCACGTAGGTCTCCATGTGGGGCGAGGCGGGCACCAGGAGGCATCGGACACTGTGCTTCCATGTCATGGTGGGGAAGGGGCCCCGGCCACTGTTGATGGTGGCAGAGGTGGTGGGCGGAAGAGATGACGAGGCGGTAGGCAGGGGGGCTACTGCTGCCAGGGCATACGTCCTGGGGGATGAGGGAGGGACACCCACAGAGCTGGTGAAGGGAGCAGTGGGGAGGGACGCCGGGGTTGGTGGCAGGAGGTTGGTGGCCCCTGCCATGGAGGGCCTGGTGGTTTTAGCGGGGCACTTCCCCTTCTTCTTGCCCTGGCCTTTCCCGACAGCTGGGGGGGCTCCCCTAGAGTCTGGGGAGGCGGTGGGCATGGCAGCGGCGGAGGTCACCCCAGTGCCTTCCATTTCTGATGCCCCAATGGGGGCGGTGGCAGGTGGTTAACAGGAGTTGGGGTCAGGTAAAAAGGGACAGGCTGTGGGATGGGCAGTTTGAGGGGTGGGGGGCACATGAACCACCGTACGCTTGTCCAGAGAGTCCTGTTTGGTTGGCTGGTGCTTCTGGCCCACACGGTGGAATCAGGGCAAGCAGCTAAGTCCAGAGGCAGATGTCAAATGGCCAGCAATGACAGTGGAGGAGGCAGTTGTGAAGATGGTAGTGGGGGGGTTGGGAGGACACAGATGGATCGGGGGGCAGCTCCGTGCCACACCCCCTGTGTCCCTACAAACACAGTCACAACACAGTCAAGGCCTCCCCCCACACAAGAGCACAGTTCGAAAGTTACTCAGTCTTGGGCCTCCTCCACAGCGATTTGTAAGTTCCCCGGGCGGTGTTCCTTTGGTAGACGGCTGTTTCTCTGTCTGTTCCGGGCTTTCTTTTTTGCATTCCAGAAATGCCGGAGCAAGTGATAAGATTCTTCTCAACCGGAGATGGGTCCGCAGACAAACAGCAAGCGGCTGGGTTTGGGGGCTGGGTCCTTCCACTCCCACCCTCCGGGGAAGCGGGCTGGCAGGCCCCCCCTCTCTCGGGGGCGGGGGTTCAGCTGGAGTGGCAGCAGCATCCAAGGGCAGGCGGGGGAGCTAACAGCCAGCCAGCAGCCAGCCAGCACTCTAGCAACAGCGGAGAAAGAAAAAAAAAAAGGAAAAGAAAGTGGGGAGAGTGTATGGCCTGGTTAGGGGGGGAGGCTGAAAGCAGGGGTAAAAAGCAAGGAAAGCCCAGGCCAGAGGGTGGCAGCAGTAGGAGAGCAGGCTAAGTAGGTCCCTTTTCCCTGGGTAAGATAACAGGGAAGGTTGTTTTTTTTTGTTCTGTGTTTTTTTTTTGAAACAGAAAAGAATTTTATTGTGTAACACTTGCAAAGAGTTACCAAAGAAAACAAAACAAACTATGCAGCAAAACAATGCAAACAGAAGTTATAACACAGCAGCTTTCAGGAGGGAGAAGTATTCAGGCTAGCCTGGGCCCAGAGCGGGGGGGGCTTCCTCGACACTCGTGGTCTTCCACCCTCCTGAGTTACCTAGTGCCACGCCCAGTGTCACCGATTATCCCTCTCCTGAGAGTGCCCGGCAAGATGGGCACGGCTGCGGGGTGGGTGGATTGGGTGTGGGGGGGGGTAGACACCCATGTATTACAGGACCCCTCCTAGATGACAGGAATGATGGTATCCACAGCGGCAACAGCTGGGGCTGGCATCTCTCGCTCTTTCCCTCAATCAAAGGGTCAGACGGAGGGAACTGGACGGGGTCACCGAGCAGAGAACCCCGGACAGCGCCCACCGCTCCTCAAAGGTGTCAAGGGAGTCGGTGGACGCCGCCCAGAGGAACTCCGCCCGGATACGTGAATGTACTGAGGATCGGAAAAAGGCCCTACAATCGCAGGACGCTTCATGGGCCAACCTCCCCTCTCTGGTTTTATAAATGGCTGTTTTAGCCAAGGCTAGGAGCAGGCTAACGAGGAGACCTCGCGATTTTGTGGGGCCATGGATGGGAAGTGTATAGATAAAAAGGTGAGGGGAGAAATGAAGCCAAAAGCGCAATAGAATATTTGTGAGGAGCCGGAAAAGGGGCTGCAATCTGGCACACTCTAGATATACGTGTGCCAGGGTTTCCCTCACATTACAAAAAGGGCAAGTATCCGGGATGGGGGTAAGCCGTGTCAGAAACACGCCCGTGCTCACAGCTCCATGAAGGAGCCGCCAACTGATGTCCCCGACGAGCCTCAGGACCAAGGTGGAATACAGGCTGGCCCACCGAGGTTGCTCACCCACCAAAGGTGGCAGGAGATCCCGCCACTTTGTATCGGGGCGGGACACCAGGGTGTGGGCGTGAAGGGTGTGAAGCATAAGTGTATATAAATATTTCGGTGGTGCAATTTGAAAACTAACCGGCTGTAGTTCGTGCAGCCGGCTTGCAGTGAAAGGGTGAGGGGTTTGTTGGGATCTACGGGGTAGGGGCCCGATGGAAAGGTCCGGTGGGCCTGGGGTAAAGGATGGGCGGGGTGCGCCCTCCCGCAAGGCTCGGCTAACATAAGCCCGAGCAGCGGGGGTCAAGGCGGCCTTCACCTCCTGAAGTGCGCGCCAGGGAGTACGGGGGCTGGAGAGCCCCATGCGCCGAGCGAGCGTCAGGGGATCCAGCCAGTCTCTCCGGTCGTAGTCCAGGAGGTCTCTGACCCTGGTGACTTCCGCCAGGACCAACCTTTGGCACACCGAGCGGGACTCCGCCACCTGCACATGGAGCTGGGGATTGTGTAGCAGGGGCTCCGTGAGGAGATCAGAAAGAAAGTTTATTGGTAACGCTTACAGAATTACCAAAGGAAACAAAACAACTATGCAACAAAACAACGCAAACAGAAGGTATAACACAGCAGCTTTCAGGAGGGAGAAGTGTTCAGGCTAGCCTGGGCCCAGAGCGGGGGGGCTTCCTCGACACTCGTGGTCTTCCACCCTCCTGAGTTACCTGGTGGCCTAGAGCGGGGGGGCTTCCTCGACACTCGTGGTCTTCCACCCCCTCGAGTTACCTAGTGCCGCGCCGAGTGTCACCGATCCTCCCTCTCCTGAGAGTGCCCGGTAAGATGGGCACGGCTGCGGGGTGGGCGGTTTAGGGGTGGGGGGGTAGACACCCATGTACTATAGGACCCCTCCTAGATGACAGGAATGATGGTATCCACAGCGGCAATGGCTGGGGCTGGCGTCTCTCGCTCTTCCCCTCAATCAAAGGGTCAGATGGAGGGAACCGGACGGGGTCACCGAGCAGAGAACCCCAGACAGTGCCCACCGCTCCTCGAAGGCGTCAAGGGAGTCGGTGGACGCCGCCCAGAGGAACTCCGCCTGGATACGTGAATGTACTGAGGATCGGAAAACTGCCCCACAATCGCAGGACGTTTCATGGGCCAACCTCCTCTCTCTGGTTTTATAAATGGCTGTTTTAGCCAAGGCTAGGAGGAGGTTGACCAGAAGATCCCGCGACTTTGTGGGGCCACGGATGGGAAGTGTATAGATAAAAAGGTGAGGGGAAAAATGAAGCCAGAAGCATAATAGAATATTTGTGAGGAGCCGGAAAAGGGGCTGCAATCTGGCACACTCTATTTATACGTGCGCCAGGGTTTCCCTCACATTACAGAAAGGACAAGTGTCCGGGATGGGGGTAAACCGTGTCAGAAACACGCCCGTGCTCACAGCTCCATGAAGGAGCCGCCAACTGATGTCCCCGACGGGCCTTGGGACCAAGGTGGAATACAGGCTGGCCCACCGAGGTTGCTCACCCTCCAAAGGTGGCAGGAGGTCCCGCCACTTTGTATCGGGGCGGGACACCAGGGTGTGGGCGTGAAGGGTGTGAAGTGTAAGTGTATATAAGTATTTCCGTGGTGCAATTTGAAAGCTAACCGGCTGCAGTTCGTGCAGCCGGCTTGCAGTGAAAGGGTGAGGGGTTTGTTGGGATCTACGGGGTAGGGGCCCGATGGAAAGGTCCGGTGGGCCTGGGGTAAGGGATGGGCGGGCTGCGCCCTCGCACAAGGCTCAGCTAACATAAGCCTGAGCAGTGGGGGTCAAGGCAGCCTTCACCTCCTGAAGTACACGCCGGAGGGTACGGAGGCTGGAGAGCCCCATGCATCGAGCGAGCGTCAGGGGATCCAGCCAGTCTCTCCGGTCGTAGTCCAGGAGGTCTCCGACCCTCGTGACTTCCGCCAGGACCAACCTCTGGCGCACCGAGCGGGACTCCGCCACCTGCACAAGGAGCTGGGGGTTGTGTAGCAGGGGCTCCGTGAGGAGATCTGCTCCCACGGTGGCCGCCACGGACCTGGTTGTTAGAAATAGTTTCCAGGTCCGGAGGAGGTCCTGGTAGAAGACCGGAAGCCCGGAGAGGTCTCGCGGAAAACCCCTAGAAGAAAGATAAAAGAGCTGCTGGTCATATCGAAGCCCTTGGAAGCGGCGCAGGAAGGCGTGCGCCAGTATGCTCCATGCCGAACTACTTGCACTATAAAAGAGCCTCTGCAGGGCCTGGAGGCGGAAAACGCGGACCTGAGTGTACAGACACTTCAGGCCCTGCCCTCCTTCCTTCAGGGGTAGATGAAAAACTCCAACAGGGGCCCAGTGCATTCCTGACCAGAAGTACTCTAGAATCAATCTCCGGAGGTGGGTCACAAAACCCGGGGCCGGGGCCAGGGTGTTGAGCCGGTACCAGAGCGTGGACAGGACTAGTTGGTTAAGCACCAGTGCTCTCCCTCGGAGGGAGAGACATCGGAGTAGCCTCGTCCATCTCCGGATCCGCTGTATCGCCCCGCACTCTAAATTTTGCCAGTTCTCCGGCGGGGAAGGGTGCATGGTGGAAAGGTAAATGCCGAGATAGAGCAGTGGACCCGCTCTCCACAGGATGGTCTGAAGTGCGGGTGGGAGGGAGCCCACCTGCCGCCAGTCCCCTACCGCCAAGCCAGAGCTCTTGACCCAGTTGACTCGGGCGGAGGAGGCTGCCGAATAGATGGCTTGGCATGCCTCCACTCGCGCCAAGTCGCCCGGGTCCTGGACCACGAGGAGTACGTCATCGGCGTACGCCGACAGGACCAGCCGCAGCTCCGGCTCCCGCAGCACCAACCCTGTCATCCTCCTGCGGAGGAGACAGAGGAAAGGCTCGATCGCCAGAGCGTACAACTGGCCCGAGAGGGGGCACCCCTGCCGCACTCCTCGCCCGAAGCTGACCGGTTCAGTCAGGGTCCAGTTGAGCCTAACCAAACACTCCGCGGAGGCATACAGTACTCGGAGAAAACTCACAAACTGAGGTCCGAATCCAAACGCCTGCAGAGTGCTCAGGAGGTACCCGTGGTCTACTCTATCGAACGCCTTCTCCTGATCAAGAGACAGGAGGGCGAACGACAGACCATCTCTCCTCCCGAGTTCCAAAAGGTCTCGGACTAGAAAGAGGTTGTCAAAAATGCTGCGACCCGGGACAGTATAGGTCTGGTCTGGGTGGATCACGTCCGCCATCACGGACCCTAGCCACAGCGAGATTGCTTTCGCTACGATTTTGTAATCCGTGCTAAGGAGTGAGACGGGACGCCAGTTTCGTAGATCGCGGAGGTCCCCCTTCTTCGGCAGCAAAGCGAGCACCGCTCGCCTGCACGACAGAGGGAGGACCCCGCTCTGCAAGGACTCAGCCCAGATGGTGACTAGGTCTGGGCCGAGAATGTCCCAGAATGCACGGTAAAACTCCACGGTCAGCCCGTCCATGCCCGGAGATTTATTGGTGGGCATGCGACGGAGGGCTTCCGAGAACTCGGCCAGGGTGAGAGGCAGCTCTAGTCAGTCTCGGTCGCCCACGCTGACCGTGGGGAGTTCCTCCTAGAGCACCCCGCAAGCGCCAGGATCGGTCGGGTCCGGGGAGAAAAGGCTTGTGTAGAAGTCAGGGGCCCTCCCACACATCTCCTCCGGATCCGTGAGGGGGGTGCTGTCTTCCGCAAGAAGGCAGGTGACGTGTTTCTTGGCCCCCCTCGTTTTCTCCAGGACATAGAAGAAGCGGGAGCAGCGGTCCATCTCCCGAAGGAGGCGGATGTGGGACCGAACGAAGGCACCTCGGGCCCAGTGGTCCTCAAGGGCCCGGAGCTCCTCCCGCTTCTCCCGGCACGCTCCGCAGAGGGACGGGTCCTCGGGATCGGCGGCCAGGCGCCTCTCCATCTCTAAGACCTCCCGTTCCAACTGCTCTATCACCGCATTTCGCCGTCGGCTGGTGCCCCGAGTGTAGTCACGGCAGAAGAGCTTGGCGCGCACCTTCCCGAGATCCCACTATCGCCGCACCGAGGGAAAGGCACGCCACTGCTCTCGCCAGGCCAGCCAAAACTCCCGGAAGGACATCACAAAGCTCTCGTCCTCCAACAGGCTGTTATTAAAGTGCCAATAGGCCGGCCCCGGGCTCTCTGCACGGAGGGAGACCGTTACGGTGACTAAATGATGATCGGAGAATGGGGCCGGCCGAATGGCAGAGGAGTGGGCCTGTGAAAGATGGAAACGGGATAAGTAAATATGGTCCAACCGAGAGTGGTATGACCGATGGGCCTCCACCCGGACAAAGGTGAACGTGGAGGTGTCATCTGGGTGATGGTCACACCAGACGTCCACTAGGGAGTGATGGTCAACTATCCCTTGGAGAATATTCGCAGCGGCCGGGCTCGGTTCGGCCCCTGAGCGGTCCCGTTCCTCAAGGATGGTGTTAAAGTCCCCTCCCAGGACCAGGCACTCGTGCGAATCCAGGGTGCCGAGAAAGTCGGACACCTGCTGATAAAATTGTGGCCGCCTGGAGCTCATCTGCGGGGCATAGATGTTAACAAGATTAACCACGAGCCCCTCCATACGGACTCGAAGGTGCAGCAGGTGGCCCGGCACGGCCTCATTGACCCCTAGCACCTCGGGCCGTAGGTTGGGGGAGAACAGGGTCGCCACTCCAGCTTGCCAGGTCGCGAAGTGGCTAAAGTATACCCCGTCCCCCCACTCCAGCTGCCACCTGTCCTCGGCGGCCAGGTCCGTATGGGTCTCCTGCAGGAAAACTACAGAGTACCTCCCTTCCCGAAGGTAAGAGAGCACCTGGGACCTGCGGAGAGCCATCCTACAGCCCCTGGTATTCAGGGTCGCAATAATAAGAGGCGTCATGCGGAGGGCTGGGGTGGTGGGGGCTTCGTGTTGGCGGGGGTGTTCAGGGCCCCTGGCGGGTTGCGCAGCAACCCGTGACCCATCCCGTGGGTGAGTAGATCGCGTCGGAAGCTGCGGGCTCGCTCGTAGGCCGCAGCATCGTGCCTTCCTTGGCCCCTGCCCTCCTTTATAAGGGCCCTTGTGGCCTGGAGGATTTGGTCAAAGTCCCCCCATAGCTGAAGAGCCAGCTGTACCCTATTGCGGGTGCCACGGGTGTGTTCTAGGAACTTCCGTAGTGCATGCCGCAGCTCATGTGGGGGTGGGGTTACAATTTCCGAGGTGTTCCCTGATGGGACTCTTAATACAGCCTCGTGGTCCACTAAGGCAGGTAGACAGGGTGCGGACCACCGAGGGGCATCTGACAGGCTGGGGTTATTAAATTCATTTCACGCCTTGGGGTGGAGGGGGATGGCAGGGAAAAAATTGCCACTCCTAATGGGTCGCGACTAGAAAGTGCAAAGACTGCGCCCTGGGGGGAATCTGCGAAAGGCGGGAAGGAAATAACCCCAGGGGCGGCATTAGCATTGCAGTAGGAGGGGACTTGGGCAGGGACAGGGGTGGGGGCAGGGGCAGGGGTAAGGCTCTGGGGTTCAGGAGGCAAGCAGCTAAAGGAAAGTGCCTCCTGAGCAGAGTCAAGGGTTAAGGGGTAAGGGAGGGGGCTCCCAATAATGCTAGGTGCTGGCTCCGTGGTGGTCTTGGCAGCCATGGCATCAGGTGGTGGACCACCTTCTGCAGGGTGCTCACCCGGGAAGGCAATTAGGGGGAGGGAGCATGGGGAAAGGGAGGCTGGGGTAAGGTTGCCCAGCTCGAGGCCAGCCGGCAGTAGATCATCCTCTCCCTGGGTGATCGGGGTCAAATCTAGGGCCTCAATCTCCGCATACATGGAGGAGAGGCCATCTCCTGCTACCCCGGGGGCCTCTCCTCTAGGGCCCGTCTCAACGGTCGCCTCGGGGTCCGCGGGGGGTTCGGGTGGTATCCAGGCAGAAGGGGCGTCCTCAGGAGTCTCGGAGGGGAGGGTCTCCCATGGAGGGGGGATTCTGCCCTCCAATGCCAGTCCGTCTTCCCCTCCCGACACCAGCGGATGGATCTCACTCGTGGCCGTGGCGGGAGGCTCGATAGCAGTGCCTCCTTTCCTGGTCTTCCGGGGGGCTTCCGCGTCGGATGGATGCAGCAGAGCTCGAGCCTTCCGCTTGCCTCGCTTCCCCTGGACTAGGGTCCAGCCCTCCATAGCATCATCTGGGGGTTGGTTAGCAGGGGTCGTGTCGGGGGGCGGAGACGATGGTTCAGGGGTTCGGGGGGTGGGGGTGAGGCAGCATGAGGGGCGGCGGTTTCTCCTTGGGGCGGGCCCTCTCCTATACCCGGTAATATCCTTGCCACACCCTCCTCCATGGGCTCTGCTGGATTGGTAATAGCAAGGGTGGAACTCCCTTGCTCGCCCGGGCATTGTAGGGAAGGTATCTCTTGGGCCCAGACGGGAGCAGCGATGGGTCGAGTAGGAGGAGGGTTGGTTTCAGGTACCGGGCAGCCAGGGGCGTCGGCAGCGGTGGGGCCGATGTCCTGCCGGGTCTCGGGGGTTTCGGGTGCCCCTCCCCACCCGGGCCAAAGGGCAGTCTCTGCGGACATGCCCCGCTGAGCGGCAGAGGTAGCACCGGGCCTCTCCCGTAGAGTAAAAGACCCGATAGCGGGCTCCCTGGTAGGGGACTAGAAAAGACCCCTCGAGCGCCTCTTCGTCACGCGCCCCTGCCGGCGGTAGAAGCTGCACTTGCCGGCGGAACGAAAAAATGTGACAGAGGTTGGGGTCCTTGCAGCCCAACGGGAGAGGGCTGATGACAGAGACAAGTTTCCCCAGAGTGGAGAGAGCGGGTAACAGGGCAACATTGGGTAAGAAGGGAGGAACGGAGGTGTGGACGAGGCGAACGCCCAGGTCTTCTAGTGGCTCTAGGGGGACAAACACCCCCCCCACCACCAGGCCCCTCTCCACCGCCTCCTGTGCGGCAGCCTCCGAAGCTAAGAAAAAAACGACCTTCCCATACATCTTGGAGGCCTCCACAATAGCCGTGGGTCCTACCACCTTCGCCAACGCCTGCACGTACGTCTCCACGTGGGGTGAGGCGGGCACCAGGAGGCAACGGACACCATGCCTCCTGGTCAAGGTGGGGAAGGGGCCCCGGCCGCTGGTGATGGTAGCAGAGGCAGTGGGTGGGCGAGATGACAAGGCGGCACACGGGGGGGACCCTGCCACCACCTGGGCATACGTCCTGGGGGCCGGGGGAGGGACATGTGCAGAGCTGGTGGAGGGACCAGCAGGGGGGGAAGCCATGGTCGATGACGAGGCCACAGCGGTGGGGGCAGCCCCTGCCATGGAGGGCCTAGTGGTTTTAGTGAGGCCCTTTCCTTTCCAGAAGAATCAGGAACCTTCTGGAGACAATTAAGACAGGCTGATTAGAACACCTGCGGCCAATCAAGAAGCTGCTAGAATCAATTAAGGCAGGCTAATCAGGGCACCTGTATTTTAAAAAGGAGCTCACTTCAGTTTGTGGTGTGCGTGTGAGGAGCTGGGAGCAGGAGGCACTAGGAGCTAAGAGTGAGAATGCAGACTGTTGGAGGACTGAGTTGTACAAGCATTATCAGACACCAGGAGGAAGGTCCTGTGGTGAGGATAAAGAAGGTGTTGGGAGGAGGTCATGGGGAAGTGGCCCATGGGGAAGTAGCCCAGGGAGTTGTAGCTGTCGCACAGCTGTTTCAGGAGGCACTGTAGACAGCTGCATTCCACAGGGCCCTGGGCTGGAACCCGGAGTAGAGGGCGGGCCCGGTTTCCCCCCTAACCTCCCAACTCCTGGTCAGACACAGGAGGAGTCAACATGGACTGTGGGTTCAGAAAAATGGCCAAGCTGATGGCTGCTGTGAAGCTCCAAGGTGAGCAAATCCGCCAATAAGCGCAAGACCCACCAAGGTAGAGCAGGAACTTTGTCACAGTACAAATTACCATAGTGTCTGAGCACCTCACAATCTTTAATGCATTTATCCTCACAACACCCTTGTGAGGTTGGGCAGTGCTGTTATCCTCATTTACAGATGGGGAACTGTGGCACAGAGAGGCTAAATGACTTGCCCTAGTCACACAGGAAGCCTGCAGCAGAGCAGGGAGTTGAAATCAGGTCACCTGAGTCTCCAGCTGGTACCCTAACCACTGGGTCATCCTTGCTTTCTCATGCTGGTCCCTAAAGCTGTCCTGAACAATTTGGTTAGCTGTACTAAACCATGTGTAGCACTGGTTCAGCTGCACCCATTGCAGACACTTGCTGTCACCTACAAGCAATTTGTGTAATGTAGACAAGGCCTCATACTGTGATCCTTGGTGGAATGAATGCAATTGTGCTGCACCGTTGTAAGGTGTGATGCAAATTTCTGGCCCAAACTTGCTCCCATTGATGGCAATGGGACAGATTTTGATCTCAGGCTGATTTTACCTTGATTTCAATAAAATTATTCTGATTTCAGTGTGGAAGGAGAGTTATGCCCACTATGTACTGTAAGCACCCATAAAACAATGGTCCCTGCTGCAAATTGCTCAGAACCTAAACATGTAATTCAGGAAAGCATCCCTACTTAATCACATCCTGAAGTGATACCCTGAAGAGCAGTATACTTAAACATGTGTTTCAGAGCTTTTCTGAAACAGGGCCTTAGTAATCATCCGAATATATCTTTCAACTTAGACGTAAGATCACCACCTTTGTGCAAAAGTAGTGGTGTTAACCAGTGCTGTGTGTGCAATATCCCCAATGAAACACAAAATCTCATGAAAGTTGTCTGATTTGCTTTTATTTTAACAAACTCAGAGCTCAAGCAATGTTTGCTGAAAGGGTCACTAAGCATCAGGAACCTTGCAAGCCAACTGAGCCCAGTTTTTCTCAAAAATTGATTGATTTATGATTTCACAGTAGAGTGCAGATCAATTAATTGAATTTGACAGCTTCTCTTTGTATCGCAAAGCAATCCCAGACAAATTGTTTCGAAGTCCAGCTAAGCTGAGGTAGTGGGAGAAGGGGAGTCTCATTATTATTTACTGTTTGTGCCGAAGCAGTGCTCAGTCCCATTGTACATAGTGCTGTACAAACATTTAACAAAGAGACAGTCCCTGCCCCGAAGAATATACAATGGAAAAATAGCATAATCCCACAATGCAAAGAACATGAGGGAGGGCTAGTCACACAAGTAAACTTTTGCCAAATCAGGCCCTAAATAGAGGAAAGCTCACTTTCTTCTGATGTCAAGTTGTGAATCATTCACAACAGTGCGGGAAACTAAATGACAAACAATTTTTTTGTAAAAGAACCAAAATGCAAGTGACTTAATTACGATAAAGTAATGAACACGATGAGACATGGTTAGCAGGTTTTTGGATATAAACTGTTTCTGCCCCTTTAGGTTGGATTTCCTATGTTGATGTGATCTGGAAATTGCCCCATCCTGGTACACTCTGATGAGGATTTGCTTTTGTTTCATTTTGCATTGCTTGACTAAAATAATTAGATTTTGCTTCCCACTGGGATTATCACATTTTACCTGCTTAGTTTGAGGCGCAATATTGGGAAATTACCAGACCACAAGAAACATTGAGGCTTATTTATAACAAGTTTTATTTGCAATTATATTAAATTGTGTGCTGCACTGGAAATTAATAACGTTTGCCTGATGTGGAGCTTCACAACTAGGATTCCTTCAGACACTGTGATGTGTTCACTGTGAGAAGCTCTACTAACCAAGCACTTTGCTGGCTTTTATTAATTCTTCCCGTTTTTCACAGTTCGGAGATCATTTTTTAAAATTCCCACAGAGCAGCCAGATGCTACTGTGCGCAGTCAGCCTAAAGTAGTCTCTGGCAGTCAACATCAGAATTGAATTACTACAGAATAGAGGAAACGTGGAGCAACTTTTTTCCCCCTGCTAAAATTCAATTAATCTGGCAACATTTCTTCTGGTAAACATGCCGTAAGGCCTGCTTGAAACACCGTACATTCTTAATTACTTGCACAAAGACATATGTGTTCTCCCTCTCTCTCTCTCTCTCACACACACACACACACACACACACACGTGTAGTGATGGATGAACATCATAAGGTTTTTGAAGTTCACTGCAGGTAAGTTCAGGTAAGCATTAGACATTTCAGATGACTACACAAACCTTATCTGAACTTTCCAAACTGTCCGCATCTGCAAAACAGGACTGGACATTTCACATGAACATGATTTCTTGTAAGATGTTGAGTACTTCCTGCTATTGGGCCTGATTGTCCCCACAGAACTAGACATGAAGAGAACTGACTCTTCTACAAGAAAGGAGTTGATGGGGGAAGCAGGCTTTGTGGCACTGTCTGTGCAGGAAACCTTTTGAGGGGTCAACAGTCTGCAAATAGGGTGGACTAGGAGCCAATAACTCCCTCTCTGCCTACCCCACAGTGAGTCCTTGAAATATTAACACGGCCTGAGGTGGCTGTTATAATTTTGCTGCAGCCCCTCTTCCAGGTGGCTTTAAGTGGAGGTTCTGGGGGAAGCTGTCAACGTGTTAATCCCTATCAGCCTGGGTCAGCTCTGAGGGTGTTCTTCACCGCGTTAACCTGGGTGCCGATCACCCAAGTTAGCCTAGCCCAGGGGTGAGTAGCCGTAGTCAAGTTCCTGTGCCTTCACTTGTGCTGCGCTCCCCTGTGTGTCTCTAGGCTCTCAGGGAGGCGTGTGCTATGGTTCTTAGCGCTGCAGTGAGCCATTCCATGATTCTTTCCCCGTGAATTATGGGGGAACTTGTCTATCCTTCGTGGTAGATGGGGGAATTGTGGGAAGGTAGTAGGGGACGATCAGAAGTTGAGTGATGGAGCCTGCATCCCATTGCGAAATGGGTGGGTTACCAGCCAGAGTGAAAGGAACCCAGGCTCTAACCCATATGCCAGCTAGCCCAGGTTGCAAGTACCACTAAACTCCGGTGAGAGGTTTGTGTGTATCTAGATGGGAGGGAAATTGGAGGCAACAGCCCACTAAAAGCCTGGGCTAACTTTGCATTGAAGACACCCAGTGAGAGAGAGAGTCACAAGTGAGCAGGTGGCAACATAGAGGAACAGGCTCTTCTGGCAGCTAGCCCAGCCCTCCCAAGGTTTCCTTGCAATCAGGGCCCATGTACTTTAATTCCCCAGTTATGAAAATTGCTGCAGAATACACTCTTGCCACAGGCTGGTGTTCAAAGGTGTATGCTTTATTTATTTGTTTTTTTAAATAGTTTCTAGTCCTCATAGCACTGAAGAAAACCTTCCAAAGGCAAACTGTGTTTTAAACAATGAAGTGATGTCATCTAAGGGTGCACATTGTACTGACTATTGTTAACTATTTCACACCTTACCATCCAGCTAATGTGCTTATCCCACAAACCCAAGCAGTCTCCCATACCTTGCCAGGTGCCAAAAGCTCCAAATGTCCCCTACCCAACTGCCAAAACCTCCAGCTTCCCCCTGGTAAATTGTATAATACACAAAACGTTAGGCACAGCAAACTCTATAGAACACTGAACACTATAAATGCAGGGGCAGCATAAACTGAATGTAAAATCAAATTAAACAACAGAGGGATATTGTATGTTTGCTGCAGGATCTCCACTCAGCTGCAATGGTGTTCCAGAGAATTCAGGGGCTTTACTGCAGAATGCTGGTCAAGCTTGTTGTACAGTACACGGGGCATTGCATGAGTTCCTGGCATATCTTGGGAATCCAAGTAACTTGGGGACTGAATCCTTTTTTCTTCTATGGGGCTGAAGGGGGAACTCTGCCAGCTGCTGATGGAAGAATGTGGGGGAAACTCAGCAAAGTTGTTCATGGGAAAGGGGCAATAAACATTTTATTTGGACTATAAATGTCAAAGACTACCTTTTCTCACAGTGTTTTCTCACTTCTGTTCCCAGTCCAGGCTGGATTCAACTAGATGTGGATCTTGTATAAACCAACATGGGTCCATGTAAGTCAATTTTTCGATGCTGATTTACACATGCAGAGGATCTGGCTCGGGGAACAGAAAGTTGCATAAAATAAAAACAGTTAATTCAGCCTTTTCAGTCCTCAAAAGATGTTCAGACCAGGTTTGCTTCAACAAAGCAAAGACTGAGCAAAGTTTCAAGTTATTTTTTATTTTCTCTCTCCTGGTTTTCTCACCACTAATCTCATGACATGCAAGACAGTTATTCCTTTTAAAAAATACAGCTGGTTTCTAGAGCCTGACTTACAACCAAATTTCAAACAAAAAATTGGAGGATGAGATCCTTTGAACAAGGGTTTCCCAACAGAATTGTCCTCAGACATGGATTTTATCATTTATTGAGAAAAAAAATTCTCGGTTTGAATCCTGACAATGTTTATCAGAAGTAAAATTACTTTTTTCACTGGATGGATCATGACTTAAATATTTAACTTCTGTCAACATTGTACTACATTAAGAGCAAACTTAGTGGGAGGTAAAGGGCTTTGATGTACAATGTTCCAAGAGCCAGAAGAATCCACATACAATTTATTCCCCAGGGTACAAGGTCTGTTTTTCATTATCTGGTTGCTCAAGTCCTGTAAAACAAGGCTTATGCTTGACAGAACCCCAGCTCCTAATCTGTGATGGAGAGATCATGTCCAAGTAACATGAAACCCTGGCTCTTAGCTTTTCATTTTTGAATACCAAAGTGATCTGTATTAATTATAAATAATACCACGAGACCAAAACTCCAGTGGTATTGAAAATTTGCTGCAGAATGAAAGATTTCAGACTGATAGAGAGGCATTGTAAATTCACTGCAAGGTCTCTGGAGAGAGGCTGTAGAAATATTGTCTTAGCACACAGAGGAGGCAATTTTTTCAAACCCAATTAAACATAGTGAGTTTGAAGTTTGCTGACAAGTGCTGAAGTTTGATGATCTCCATTTATTGTGGTGCTCTTTAAAGGCTGGCTATGGAGAAGAAGTTTAAATAGTAGCTTACTCAACCCTATCTGCTCAGCCAGTCAATCAAATTATAGCAGGTGGCCAAGCAGTCAAGTAGGAAGTAGATAGCATGGCGTATCAGCTAAATGGGGGCGGTACTGAAGGCACTATAAGTGACATGGAAAAGCAGTGAAGTAAGTCTTGGTTATGAAAAGAAGTGCGAGGGGACCTCGACAATAAAGAGTAGCATTTGATGGAAAGAGGGGGAAATGGATCAAGAAATAGAGAGACCTGAAAGAGAAAGCAAGACAGAAAACAGAAAGATGGAGATTCATCTCTGGCAGCAAAAAAGAGAGGGGGCAATAGAAAAAGATAGAATTGGGGGAAGCTGGAAAGCTGGGCACCACACTCAGAACAAGCCATAAAAACAGATCAGGTGAGATTATGGTGCCTATACATTCAGTACAGGGTTAATGAGTTCTTAGAAGTTATCAGGTAACAGTGTGTTGCCCTCAAGGTACAGTCAGCCAATGAGGGTATGGTCAGCCAATTATAATAGTGTCATGCTCCTATCTTGCATTTCATTAGTAGAGTGTATTGACATTCGTTATCTGGTGGAGGCAGAATCTTCATGAAGCTCAGTGGGGATGTAAGCTTGATTGTGCACAGCATTTAGTTTTAACATAAAAGCAGAGATTTTTTTTCCTAATTCACTTCTGGACTCTTATAACCAAATCCCAAATATAACAGGTCTTGAAAGAAAGGTCTTGAAAGAAAATGCAAAGAGATCACCTAATGAGTGGGGGAGGGGAGAGCTTAAGATCATCCTGAGAGGTTTAGGCACTGATTCTGAAAACACACACAACCCCTGTGTGATTAACAAGGGGGTAGGACTGACCGAGGAGAGATGGACTTAAAAGCCAGAGGCTAAGCGACCAAGGGACCACAAACAGGGGAGTTTGAGAGGGAGTTGTAATATAATCATTATAGTTAGGAAGGGTCGCATGGCCAGTGCCAATGCTGCTCCTCTCTCCTCCACCTGCGCCTGTATCCAGACAGACAACCTAACCATGGATGCCTCTACCCAGATCCTGGTGTGGATTTGCAGAGACTGTGGCCTGCATTTCCCACTCACAGAAAGCCAGGCTGGGGGCATCCAGTGTGAAAGGTGCCTGCTGGTGGAATCTCTCAGGAAGCAGGTGGGAGAGCTACAGGAGGAGGTGGCGAGGCTGAGGAGTATCCGTGCCCAAGAGGAATTCCTTGAGAGTATTCATATGGAGACATCCAAGGCTGAGGAAGATACCCAGCTACAGAGGAGTGCTGTCATATCACCGGAGGAGGAGGATATGGCTCTGTCACAGGGAGGACACTGGCTGCTGGTTACTTCTGGCAGCAGACAGTGCTCCACTACTACTCCCAACCCATACACCATGGTGATGGAAAACTGATATGTTCCCCTGGCAGCAAGTGATGAAGAATCACCCCCAAAGGTGGAGGAGGAGAAGGCATGTACTCCCAAGGCTGGGAGGATCGCAGCCACCACTTCCAGGAGGAAATGTAGGGTAGTCATGGTTGGTGACTCTCTTCTGAGGGGGACGGAGGCAACCATCTGTTGCCCTGAAATGGCATCTAGGGAAGTATGCTGCCTGCCAGAGGCCCATATCCGAGACATTATGGAGGGATTGTTGAGGATCATCCGGCACTCTGACTACTCATCCGGCCCATGCTTCTCATCCATGTGGGCACTAATGATCCTGCGAGGTTATGACACTCAGCAGATCAGAAGTGACTACAAGGCTCTGGGAGTAAGGGTGAGGGAGTTGGGAGTGTAGGCGGTGTTCTCTTCAATCCTTCTGGTCAAGGGTAGGGGCACAGGCAGAGACAGATACATCCTGGAAGTGAATGCCTGGCTGCAAGGATGGTGTCACCAGGAGGGCTTCGGCTTCCTTGACCACAGGATGCTGTTCCAGGAAGAAGGACTGCTAAGCAGAGATGGGGCCCACCTATCGAGGAAGGGGAAGAATATATTTTGATACAGACTGGCTAACCTAGTGAGAAGGGCTTTAAACTAGGTTTGAAGGTGGCAGGTGACCAAAGAACATTGGTAAGTCAAGAACATGGAGACCTGGGAGAAGGTTCAGCATTTGGGGGGAGCATGGGCTGTTATAGCATAAAGGAGAGACAAGACAGAACTGGTGGGGTGGGAATCAAATCAGTATCTTAGATGTCTGTATACTAATACAAGAAGTATGAATATGCAAGAAGAACTCAAAATGCTAGTAAATAAACACAACTGTGATATAGTTGGCATCAGAGAGACCTGGTGGGATAATACACATGACTGGAATATTGGTATAGAAGGGTAAAGCTTGCTCAGGTAAGACAGGCAGAGAAAAATGTATATACTTGGACAGGTTGAGATGGAAATAGGAGATGGAGTTTTTGAAAGTCTCTGGGTAAAGATAAAAGGGGTAAAAAAAGGGTGATATCATGGTAAGGGTCTACTAAATACCACCTAGGCAGGAGGAAGAGGTAGATGAGGCTTTTTTAAATAACTAATCAAATCATCCAAAACACAGGACTTGGTGGTGATGGGGGACTTCAATACTGAGACTCTGTTGGGAAAACAACACAGCAGGGCACAGATTATCGAACAAGTTCTTAGAATGTATTGGAGACAATTTTTTATTTCAGAAGGTGAAGAAAGCTACTAGGGGAGAGGCTGTTCTAGCTTTGATTTTGACAAATAGGGAAGAACTGTTTGAGAATTTGAAAGTGGAAGGTAGTTTGTGTGAAAGTGATCATGAAATGATGCAATTCATGATTCTAAGGAATGGTAGGACGGAGAACAGGAAAGTAAAGACAATGGATTTCCAAAAGGCACATGTTAGCAAACTCAGGGAGTTGGTAGTAAAATCCCATGGGAAGCTAGTCTATGGGGGAAAACAACTGAAGACAGTTGGCAGGTTTTCAGAGACATTATTAAGGACACAAGAGCAAACTACCCCACGCATAGGAAAGATAGGAAGTATGGCAAGAGACCACCCTGGCTTAACCAGGAGATTTTCTATGATCTAAAAATCAAAAAAGAGTCCTACAAAAAGTGGAAACTAGGTCAAATTACAAAGGATGAATATAAACAAATAACACAAGTATATAGGGACAAAATTAGAAAGGCCAATGCACAAAACTATATCAAACTAACTAGAGACATAAAGGGTAACAAGAAAACATTCTACAAATACATTAGAAGCAAGAGGAGGACCAACGACAGGGTAGGATCTTTACTCAATGAAGGGGGAAAAACAATAACAGAAAATGTGGAAATGGCACAGGTGCTTAATGACTTCTTTGTTTCAGTTTTCACCAAGAAGGTTGGCAGTGATTGGACATCTAACATAGTGAAAATGAGCTAGGATCAGAAGAGGCTAAAATAGGGAAAGAACAAGTTAAAAATTACTTAGACAAATTAGATGTCTTCAAGTCACCAGGGCCTGATGAAATGCATCCTAGAATACTGAAGGAGCTGACTTAGAAGTTGTCTGAGCCATCAGCAATTATTTTTGAAAAGTCATGGAATATGGGAGAGATTCAAGATGACTGGAAAAAGGCAAATATAGTGCTGTCATAAATATAAAGGGAAGGGTAAACACCTTTAAATCCCTCCTGGCCAGAGGAAAAGCCCTTTCACCTGTAAAGGGTTAAGAAGCTAAGATAACCTCACTGGCACCTGACCAAAATGATCAATGAGGAGACAAGATACTTTCAAAGCTGGAGTGGGGGGAAACAAAGGGTTCTCTCTGTCTGTGTTGTCTTTTGCGGAGACCAGAGCAGGAATGCAGGTCAGAACTCCTGTAAAGGGTTAATAAGCAGTCTAGTTAGATATGTGTTAGATTCTGTTTTGTTTTAATGGCTGATAAAATAAGTTGTGCTGGATGGAATGTATATTTCTGTTTTTGTGTCTTTTTGTAACTTAAGGTTTTGCCCAGAGGAATTCTCTATGTTTTGAATCTGATTACTCTGTAAGGTATTTACCATCCTGATTTTACAGAGGTGATTCTTTTACTTTTTCTTTCATTAAAATTCTTCTTTTAAGAACCTGATTGCTTTTTTCATTCTTCTTAAGATCCAAGGGTTTTGGTCTGTGTTCACCTATGCACATTGGTGAAGATTTTTATCAAGTCTTCCCCAGGAAAGGGGGTGTAGGACTTGGGGGAATTTTGGGGGGAAAGACATTTCCAAGTGGGCTCTTTCCCTGTTGTTTTTATTAGATACTTGGTGGTGGCAGCAATAAGGTCCAGGGACAAAAGGTAAAATAGTTTGTACCTTGGGGAAGTTTTAACCTAAGCTGGTAAAAATAAGCTTAGAGGGTTTTTCATGGAGGTCTCCACATCTGTACCCTAGAGTTCAGAGTGGGGAAGGAACCTTGACAAGTGCCCATTTATAAAAAGGGAAATAAGGACAACCCGGGGAATTACAGACCGGTCAGCTTAACTTCTGTACCCAGAATGATAATGGAACAAATAATTAAGCAATCAATTTGCAAACATCTAGAAGATAAGGTGATATAAGTAACAGTCAGCATGGATTTGTCAAGAACAAATCATGTCAAACCAACCTGATAGCCTTCTTTGACAGGCTAACAAGTTTTATGGAAGGGGGAAGCAGTAGACGTGGTATCTTGACTTGAGTAATGCTTTTGATACTGTCTCGCATGACCTTCTCATAAACAAACCAGGGAAATGCAACCTACATGGAGCTACTATAAGTTGGGTGCAAAACTGGTTGGAAAACTGTTCCCAGAGAGTAGTTATCAGTGGTTCACAGTCCTGCAGGAAGGGCATAACAAGTGGGGTTCTGCAGGGATTGGTTCTGATTCTGTTAAAGATCTTCATCAATGATGTAGATAATGGCATAGAGAGTACACTTATAAAGTTTGAAGACGATACCAAGCTGGGAGGGGCTGCAAGTGCTTTGGAAGATAGGATTTAGTTGGGGATTGGTCCTGCTTTGAGGAGGGGGTTGGGCTAGATGACCTCCTGAGGTCCCTTCCAACCCTGATATTCTATGATTAAAATTCAAAATGATCTGGACAAACTGGAGAAATGGTCTGAAGTAAATAGGATGAAATTCAATAAGGATAGATGCAAAGTACTCCATTTAGGAAGGAACAATCAGTTGCACACACACAAATTGGGAAATGACTGCTTAGGAAGGAGTACTGTGGAAAGAGATTTTGGGTCATAGTGGACCATAAGCTAAATATGAGTCAACAGTGGAACAACGTTGCAAAAAAAGCAAACATCATTCTGGGATGTATTAGCAGGAGTGTTGTAAGCAAGATACGAGAAGTAATACTTCTGCTATACTCTGTGCTGATTAGGCCACAACTGGAGTATTGTGTCCAGTTCTGGGCGCCACATATCAGGAAAGATGTGGACAAATTGGAGATAGTCCAGAGAAGAGCAACAAAAATGATTAATGGTCTAGAAAACATGACTTATGAGGGAAGATTGAAAAATTGGGTTTGTTTAGTCTGGAAAAGAGAAAACTCTGAGGGGACAAGATAACAGTTTTCAAGGAGGAGAGAGAAAAATTGTTTTTCTTAACCTCTGAGGCTAGGACAAGAAGCAATGGGCTTAAATTGCAGCAAGGGAGGTTTAGGTTGGACATTAGGAAAAACTTCCTAACTGTCAGGGTGGTTAAGCACTGGAATATATTGCCTAGGGAGGTTGTGGAATTTCCATCATTGGAGGTTTTTAAGAGCAGGTTAGACAAACTCCTGTCAGGAATGGTCTAGATAATATTTAGTCCTGCCCTGAGTGCAGGGGACTGGATTAGATGACTCTCAAGGTCCCTTCCAGTTCTATGGTCTTTGATTCTATGATAAATAGCTATATCTCCCCAAACTGTGCCATTAAACTCAATGGGCCTATGCATGTGCACAACATATGATCACAAGATCAGGCCCAGCTTTGTTTGGCCCTCTCAGCCAGTCTATTAGGTGTTTGATATTTTAAGTTAATGTTAATTACTATTTTTGCCACTTGTTTTAAATTTAAAAGCACACAAGGGCTACAGTCAACAGGTTTTAATTATTCTAAATGTCTTATGATTAAGTAAAGTACAAACCAGTTGCTCACTTCCCATTATTGGTGAGGCTTCATGCTTGGAGCTGGATAGACACATACTGAAAGACAGTGACTTCAGTGAAAAATGTCCAGTCTAAATAGATAAAGCTAACCAAGTGTGGGAAGGAGAATGGAGACACAGAGGAGAGAGGACTTGCCTGAAGTCACACAGCTCTTCAGAGGCAGACACAGGAATGAAACACTGTCTCCAGATTTCCCCTCTACTGCCTCCATCCACCAGACCATGCTGTTAACACTCTCATTTTAATAGTCTTAGCACATTTGTATGTATTGTTATATTAAATATTCTGGGTCAAATTCTGCTATCATATGCACATGAACATATTCAGGTGGTCAACCTTAAAATAAATAAATTATTGGTAAACCAAGAGTAGATGTGTGGTACATCTCTCTCTCTCTCTCTCTCTCTCTCTCACACACACACACACACACACACACACACACAATGTAAATTTGCATATATATGTGACTGTGTGTGTATAAATATATACACACACAGTTTAAAACGTTAGTGGTCAGTGAAGTCCAGAAACTCCTTTAAGCTTCCAAAAAGCTGTGACCTTGCACATATGCGCTATAGACACTATTACAGTCTTTCTGTTTCTCAGCTAACAACGATTTTTAAAGGGCCATGAGACTCCAACTTCTACTTTTGCTATCAATCTGACAGGTATGATTTAAGAATTCAAAATTGTCCTATAGTCCAGGCCTCAGCTGGACTCTTATACACTCTTGAGTAAAACTCACAGGCTTTATAACCTCAGGCGGGAGGGAGACAGGGACATTTTCAGCATAAAGAATAGCAGAGCAGTGAAGGCAGAGAACTTATTTGCACATAAGCTCATCTTCCTCAAGCTGCTTGGAAACAACTTGGCACCAAAGTCAGGGGTGTTGATAAGGAGAGGGGATGCTTGTCCATTTGCAGCAGGCTGGCCTCTTTCTGGATACGTTGTCTGCCAAGGAGTGAGCATCAAGAGTACATGTGCAAATGAAAGCAGAATTATAACCCTGTATCACTAATGAGCACCCAGAGGTTCCCTGGTCTGGAAGGCCACAATTATTGCTGCTGGAGCAGGCCCAAAAGATATAATAGCCTTCAAACCACACATTTACATTCCTGGAAATGCCCCATGGCTGAAACTCCTGGAGAACACGTTGAGTGAAACTGTGGCTCACAAACTAAACCCACCTCATGTACAAAATCACCAGACATATTTCACATATGTCCTTTCCCTCCCTCCCCCACCAGATTCCTTTGTGAGCTCACTGTTCTTCTGGGCAGTTGTGGTGCTGTCTTTTTAGTCTATCTCTGATTGAGAGCTTCTAAAATACCATAAATGAGAAAAAAAACAAATATTTACAGGCTTATTCATGTTAAAGGATGAAGCAAAGCAGCTGTCATGTCAGTGAGCAAGGAAGCTGTCAATTGATAAAGGGTTTCATAAGATACACACTGAAAAGGGAGAAAAGGTGAAAGGTGCTGGTCCAGCCACTTGGCCTTATCTGAAGAAAAGTCTGAGGAGTGCCGGACTTTAGGCCAGATCCTCATCTGGTGTAACTCAGTGTAGTCCCATTGATTTCAATGGAACTATCCCAGTGTACACAGCTGAGAATCTAGATCCCTAGGTTTTCTTTCTGCAGCCAGAGGAAGACATGACAAGTAAAAATATAACTTCATTTTCTTATGGTTCTCCTGCCTTTTATTACTTTTGTGTACCCTTTACCTTCTTGCTGTGTCAAGTTAGGATGAGGAGTGTAATTCTTTAGCCATTAGTGCCAACTTTGTTATTGCTCCCACTCCTTAAGTGCTAATTTATTTTATATTCACACACTTCCTAGCTCCCTATCCCAAGAGGTCAAACCAAACCAAAACGTATTTAATTATTTTTTCATGCAGAGATTGTAATTTCTGCTTAATCATTATAAAGGAAAATATAGTACTTTGCAGTGACATGGCACTTTCCTTCCACAAAATGTTTCATTGTTGCTGAATCTGCGTTTTTCAACAACAAGAAAGTGTTTGGTTGAAAATTTTTGCTCAGCTTTATTTTAGAAGTGCAGGTCACCACCGGCAAACCTGAAAATCAAAACGATATATGAAGACATACTATTATTCCACCATCTGATTAACATAGTCATCCTTGCCACTTCATGCAGGTTTTTTGACCTGTTATATATATCACATAGCTATCTATGTATGTCTCTACTTCTCTATAGCTTTTTGTCTGAATATGTGTGGAAATGAAGAATACAGATGCTCATTCTGCAAAAAACCTTAAGCATGTACATAACTTTGCTCACAAGAGTAGTCTCTGGTTTCTCACAGCCCATATCAGTGCAGATGTGGGAGTCTATGGTCAGCTAGTGACCATAAGAAGAGCTCTATGTAAGCTAGAAAGCTTGCCTCTCTCACCAACAGAGGCTGGTCCAATAACAGATATTGCTTCACCCACCTTGTCTCTCTAAAGCTACTGATTAGTAAGATAATATGATATTCAGATTCTAATCTCTAAATAGCAGGACCACTGGATCCAAAAATCCCCTACGCTTGTAATTTTCTTCTGACCTTGCAGCTGAAAACAAATGAAAGAATCAGTGTTTCTAAAGAGCAAAGGACACAAAATCCAATTCTGCAGCCAGTCCATGAGCAGAACTCCCATTACCTTTCATGGTTGTTCCTTCCATAGAGAGGCTGCAATGCTGGATCAAAATTCAGCAATGATAAAAAAAAATTAACTTCCATGATGGTGTTCTCAACAATGCCTAGCTGGAAATTATAAAACGTGTTTTGAGAAGTCGGGGTAGATTGGGCCTTCAAACTCCTATATTAGAAGTAAATGTGTAGATCAAGCAAAGGTTTTTTAGGGGAAGATTGTGAAGGAGGTTGTCAGGTGCCTGGTTTTTAACCGGAAAGTCCATTGAAAATGGGACCTGACAGTGTCTGGTTAACACATGGGGTGGGGGGGAAGGCGCCAGGTCATCAACCTGCACCAGCCCCTGCTCAGCTGGGGCTGCCTCCTACCTGCAGTCAGGCAAGGAGGCAGACTCTGAGTCAGGCTGCAGCTCCCATCCCAGCCCCAGAGCCCAGTGCAGGGGAGGGAGGTGGAGACAATTCAGTGACGAGGAAAGAGCAGGGGGGAGAGCAGTGAGTGATGGGTGAAAGGGAGAGAGGAGCGAGCGGGGGGGAGGGGCTTGCAGGAAGAGACGGAGCAGATACAGGGCCTTGTGGGAAGAGGCAAAGCAGGGCAGGGCCTCCATGGAAGAGGAGGGCAGGGGCAGGGTCTCGGCGGTCCCGTTTTCAACACTTAGAAAGTTGGCAACCCTGTTTGTGAATCTCTTATTTCCTTTGGGGGAGCAGTTACTCTCTAGAATAGTCCCATTGAAGATGGTAAGCCTACTTCAGTCTTGCCATTGTGAGTAAGGGGTTCACAATCTAGCCCTCAGAATGCAATATTATTGAGATAGGGACCACAGGTGGTCAGAACACTTTCAGCAAAAGCAATCTCACCAAAATGTGCTGTCTTATTGAAGCCGAAATATTTCATGGAGATGTATCTGTTTCAATGAAGATTTTGTCAGGAAGGTTTTTGAGGTGGGGAGGGAGCATATGACTGACTGACTCTCACACTCTCTAGGGTGGTCAGGGCAGTGAACTAAATTTCCACCATCCCATCAAATAATCCTTGGGATGTGGAAGACACAAGGTCAAGTACTTGCTTCATTACAGAGATTTGGATCCCAGATCACTCTGAATCAGACAAAGCAGGGACTTGAAACTGGGTCTCCTACCTCCCAGGTCAGTGCCCTAACCACCAAGGGACACACCTACTGATCTTTCCAAATTGAAAAGCTCAGGTTTTGATCTGGAAATGGACATTTTGACTCAATTCTGGTTTTGTGAAAACACTTAAAGAGTTTGAGTTTTGTTCCAATGCAGAATGAAAATAAATTTTGAAACCTCAAAAGGTGCCACAAAAGAGAATTGTGATCCTCCGGTTGCCTCGAGTAGGGACCGTGTTTTTTCTGTCTCTGTGGACAATGCATTACATTTTGTTAGCTCTATGGGACTGTAAATAATGAATAAGCTACTCATGGACATCATCAGATGATCTATTAGAGAAGAGGTGTATTTAAAGGCACTTCTGTAACTAACGCATGTTGTATAAAAACTGGCAGATAGCTGATTTATATTAAGAGTGGATCTGAGTCACAAATTTCAGATCCAAATTCAATCTTTGCTGGAGTTAGAGTGTATTTTCATCTTGATCCTAGGTTTCGGCTCTTCATCAATGTATACTGATTTTTTAAATAGCTAAAGAAGGAAAAAATTGCAGGAAATAGGATATATATAAATAGCTGTTCCAATTTGTAAACTACTTTAGGGGACAGCTTTTCCTGATGGGCAGTTTGTATGGTAGAACGTGTGTGGCATAGCATACACACTAGCTGTAACTTTTACATCTCTGATCTGATGCAACCGTACTTAAAGCCCTGATGGAAAGTGAATGTTTTTCAGGCTTCCTGTATCTGTCAAGAACAGCTGACTTACTCAGTTCTACTTTTTGAATAGTCTGCCCCTCAGCTTCCTGACAGAATGTATGGAAGAGATAATAATTCATTTTAAATGAGGGAAATTCAGATTTAATGAATTATACTGATAGGGAAAAAAAAAACCCTCTAGTGTACCTGCATAGAAAATAAAATATGACCATAAGTGTAACTATCTATTGGATTAGAGTAGAGAGTAATTGTTGGAAGAATCTTACTGTTTTGACAATGTATTATAATTGTATCTCCTTCCCCGGTGTTAATTGTTAAGGGATGTGGGTGTGTTTATAGAGTACTTTCATAGTTCACCTTCTAATTACAAGGGTACAGGCAGAGAAAACATGTAAATTGCTGGAGCATGAGAGAAAATAAGGTGAAGCCCAATTTAGATTGTAAAATATGATTAGGAGGACTGTCTTTGGACTCATTTTCTAAGAAACCACAGAATATGGCTTCCCTTTGTAGTGCATACAATTCACAGGAGGGAATATTCTAAAGCATGTAGGGTCATAGGTATTAACCAGTAATAAACTATAAAACAAGATTAAAATTTTATTTAGCACTTGATCCTGCTCCCATTGAAGTCAATGGCAAAGCTCTCACTTATTTTACTGGGGACAGAATCCAACTCTTAGAGTCATATCCAATGCCCATTGAAATGACTGGTGGTCTTTCCATTGGCTTTGATGGGATTTGGTCTGAGCCCACAGTATATAAAGATTCCTTTCTATAAAGAATACAAAAGAAATTAATCTTAAAAGTTTATGTTTAGGGTCCAGTCCAATTCACACATACAGTAGGTTTTAAAAATCAAGGTAAAGTTTTGGAAACTAATTTTACCATTTATCTGAAGCTCTAACCACTCTTTTATTCTCACGTCACTTAGTTTTAATGGGAGCATGTTACTTGTTGCTTATACAGCTGGGTAAACAATCCACAACAAACATTTTATTCAATAAACTGAGCTCATTTTCTTCTTATGTAGATAATCCATGAGCAGACTGTGATTGTTACCAATTTGTTTGCTCCTCAAAATTTGTTGATGAATGTTTTGCACAAACAAATTTCATCCTGTGGATTGTACATGAACTGTTTGCAGTGAGTATTCCTTTGAGCAGTTATTATTTTAGGAATCAATATTTGAGCTGGGTGAGTGGTTACCTAAATCAGTGATATTGTTCCAGTGTCCTGACTGGATGATCTAATTCTTAAAAAAATCCTTCTGCTTCCCCCAAGATGAATTCCATTTTGTCACAAAACATTTTTTAAAATAATTTCATAGGTTTTAAGGCAGGAAGGGATCATTATGATAATCTAGTCAAACCTCATGCATAACACAGGCCATATAATTTCACCAGTTATTCTTTCATCAAGCCCATAATTTGTGTTTGAACTAGTGCATGATTAAATGAATCTTATCTGCAGTTACAAAATTTGATTTCCATGCCCATTCATATTCACAGAACTTCACTTTCTTGAATGTTTGTGAAAAGCAAATAAAAAGGGGTGAGAACACCATAGAGGTGAAGTTCAGTTTAGAAGTCTCAGAAATACTTACAAATCATTTTTCTTATTACTTATCACTATTCCACTATGTGGAAAATCCACACCTATGAGTGAGGCAGTTCTATTGACTGATCTTCTGGTGGAGACAGCACAATGTCAACAGGAGGGCTTCTCCCATCAACATAGCTAGTGCCTCTTGGGGAGATGGTATACCTACGCTGATGTAAGAAGCTCTCGCATCATCGGCATAGGTAGCGTCTTCACTAAGTGCTACAGAAGGGCAATTGCAGCACTGTAAGTATAGACAAGCCTCAAGTTACAAAGGAGGCATGTTGGAGTAGGGATGAGCTGATTCTCATGCCATACAAAGAGCAGCAGAAAGCTGCAGAGAGATTCTTCAGGTAGACCTGGGTGGGGATACAGAGAAATGCAGAGTGAATTCAGAGGATTCTCCAATAGAGAAACTGGTAAAGTTAGACTATAGTAATGAAAGACCTGGGGTGGGGATGCGTGACCTGATAAGGAGGTAAATGGAGGGACCGCAGAACTTTATTCTGAAGGTCCATTAATCAAATAAACCTGAACCTAAGAAGGGATATGAATGCAAAAAAGGGTTTGTGAGTTACTGAAGAAGCCCCTTGAAGGGGGAAACTGAAGCAAGGAGTCTTTTTAGGGCTGTGTGGAGTCCATGTGGGGGTGTTTGGGAGGAGGCCACACTGCAACAACAATCTACAGCTGTTTGAGTGCTACCACAAAATTCTGTTTGCACCTATTTATTTAATTTTCTTATTAACTGTCATTTTCATTCATTCTTTCACCCTTGAAATCATGCCAAAACTATTTACAATAACAATGGTGATTGTAACTTATTTCTTAATAACTCATTGATAGTTTGTCATATGGTCTTTCCTGGATTATAAAACTACTAGAATTAATCAAACTGTTGTTCTACTGTCCCAGAGACTCACTTCACATTCTTTCACAATAGAAAGTGCACAGGAGAAATGTGTGTGATTTGCATCAAAGAAGAGGTACTTCTGAAACTGAAAACCTTTCCAATGCTGCCATTATAGAGAATCTCTTCCTAGTATTCAAGTTTTCAAAACTCTTTTTTTTTTTAACATTTATATAATTGCTAATTGTTCTGGGCCTACGACAAAAAACTGCCTTATTGCTTGTTTGAAAAAAAAATTACTTCAACACTCCTCCTAACTGGGGATATTAAAGTATATTTTAAACAAGCCTGAAGTGAATTGGAGACAGATTGAAAGGCAGTGGCTTTGAATCTGTAAGAGGGAGCAGATCTCTCTTAGTCTCCCTAGGTCTGACTATCAGCTGCCACTGCCATGGTCAGTTTTGTTCTGTCAGCACCATTCAAAACAGAATGCCGCTGATCATTTGTGGTAATGCAGTATATTACAAGATATAGATGTTCAATCAAGTCTGAAATAAACACACACCTGGGATTAAGCCAGGGACTTGTCTCTTTTACTCAGAACCCATTTTTGCTGGTCAAGTCTGATTATTGGCTGAAGGAACCAATTTCATTCTACTTTAGTTTCCTGCGTTTCTCATTGTTTATTTCATTAGCCTAGTACCTAGCCCTAAGACTTCACAGCAGACTTAACTGGTCCATTTTCTCATTGATTGATTGCACTGACTGCCAAATGGGGGTGTGGGGGGGGACGGGACTTTCTAAAGAGAGCAATGTGTTAGAGATTTTTGTGGAGTAGTCTGTGCTGGGTGGTGGGTGTAACTGAAGCAATTTTGAAAAAGCTGCAGTAGACCACAAAATGAACAACAAAAATACCCTTATGATGAGGGGAAACCATGGTAACACAAAAATATTTCATGAATGTCCACACATAGAATAAGATATATTGAAATTGTTCTTCCATCCATATAATTAAAGGAATGTTGGTACATTTTGTAAAGATCTGTGATAGATATTTCTGTTTAGTTCTCTTCCTTGAGGATATTCAGTGGTTCTGACACAAGAAATGACTCAAGCCCAGACCTGGATTCTATAGTCAGCTATGCCTCAGACTGTTATGTGATATTGGGTAAAGCCTTTCATCTCTTTACGTTTCCATTTCTCAATCTGTAAAATGTAGATGAGGATACTGCTTTTCTTTATAAGTGACCGTAGTTCTGTGAATAAAAACAGTATTTATAATCTAATTATTTTCTCTTTCAGCCTTTTTCTTTTTTTTCTTCAGGTTGTGTAGGATGAAATCCAGGCCCCTTTGAAGTCAATGGCAAAACTCCTATTGACTTCAATGGAGCTAAGATTTTGCCCATAGCTTTTTCTCTCCTGAATAAACAGTTTGGCCCAATTCATTCCTAGTGTAACTCCAGTGATTTGAAAGAAATTACAGGAGCTATGAATGTTACACCTTTGGAACAGATCTTGATATCAGTTACACCTTTGCAACCCTATTGCTCTATTGAGAGCAGAATTTGAAACTTTGTGATGTAGGAAGCTGATCGAATTCTCCATAACAATACAACATGATGCACAGCACCTTATGGCTGTCTAGCAAAAATCACAAAGATAAACAAGTGAATATGCAATTCACTTTTGGAGTCTCTGAATCTTTTAAAATATGTAACTCAAGTTTTTCCTCCCAGTGTGGTACACCTTGGTCATATTTCAAACACCTGTCTCAATCCAATTAGAATGTCCTTTGGCTGGTGGACACTAATGAAAGAGAATGAGAGGTTAATGCTGAGCGCTGCAGTGCTGTCGCTGACAGTAATAGATATGGACAGCAGCATCATTTATGAGCAAGATTTAAGTTTTGGTCCCCCCAGATTTTCAATGGAAACTTGCCATGGCTCAGATTTCACAGTGTCTATTAGGAGAGATCTCAGTGGCCAGATGGTCAGGGAAAATATCAAGTTTCACATGCACTCCTTAAAGATTAGTGATATGAAGAAGAGGATACTGTTACCTACACATTAGCTATGAAGTGAAGATAATGCTCAATGACACAAGACCAAAACATGGCTTATTATGCATTATGGTTTATTTTTACTCTCATTATCGCTATCTTAATTCTTCCCAAGAAGGTTTTGATTTTCTTTCCAGATGCTGCAAGTTGAGCTGGCTTCCTGCAGTTAAATACTGATTGAGGGTTTGTTTTTTAATGTTATTCCTCTGTCAAACTTCACCTTGCCAGAAATGCATACAGATGCTCTGCTAGAACATGTATTTGGATGAAGTCTGGCTGCCAAAATGGCAAATTAGAGATTGAAATAGCTATGCTAAAGAACCATCTCTGCAGAAATATAAAGAAAAAATCCTGTAAATAAGTTGTCCATTCTTGGTGCAATGTGAAAAGTAACTTCAATTGTCTACTACTATAGAAGAAAGACATGTGTAGGACTACCTTTCACTTTATATCCTGCCAACACAATTACACTCAGATGGGTTGTTCTTGCTCACTAATCCCAAGGAATCAGTCTGCATTGGGCTGAAACAGTGAGGGCTGCCTCAGTAATACTGACTTGCCTGAGGCACACCAAGTCCGAGGATGTCAGCTGCCATCTCTCTGACTGTTCTCAGAGCTCTTGGCAGTTTAATCTTTATGACTAGGGCTGATTGAAAATTTTCTGTCAGACTTGTTTACAATGGAAAATTAGATTTTTTGCAAAAAGTATCTGCTTTCTGCAGAAAATTAGAGTTTTTGAAAAACTCAATACCAGAAAAAATTGATTCTGAAATATTACTGCAGTGCCTCATGGGATTTGAATTTCCTGGTGCTTCTGTTCTCAGTGATACACCACATCTATGTGAAAGCCACAATCCATTAGATTCTCTCACCACAAGGGGAAACTGTGGTGCATCGTGTGAGATATAGTTCAATCAAGCAGCCTCCCCTCTAGAGAAGAATAGGAGCATGAGGCGCCTGAACTGCAACTCCCGTGAGGTACTGTGATAGCATTGCAGATTCAAAATGTTTCTGTTTTTTGAAGATAGGTTGCTTTGTTGTTGTTTGTTTGTTTCCTGTGATGGGGCAGCTGCCCCACCCGAGCAGAAACGGACTTAAAAGCAGCCCTAGGGAGGCTGCGCAAGGGGCAGCCAATTAGAAAGTCATGGCCTGGCAGGCTCCTATAAGAAGGGCTGCAGAACAGAGCAGTGGCATCACTCCCTGGAGCTTGAGGAGGGAGGTGGACTGGCTGCCTTGCAGGCTGAGGGCAACAAGCACCCTGGACATAGCCGTGCTGCAGGCTGAGGCCCTGAAGCTAGGGAAAAGAGGGTGCTGCGGCTGCGGGGAAGTGGCCCAGGGAGATTCACAGAGGAGTCAGAGGGGATGCAGTAAGTGGCTGCTACCAAAAGGGTCCCTGGGTCGGGACTTAGAGTAGTGGGCAGGCCCGGGTCACTCCCCCGCTGCTGCTCACCACTGGGGAAATGGCTAAACAGTAGACTGCGCTTGCCATGGAACGAAGTGGCTGGAGAGTGGACTGCAGTTCCCCCAGAACAGGGAAGAACTGAGGGTGATGCAGTCCTTGGGACGCCGCGGTCCTTGGGACGACACAGGTCCAGGAGCGGAGGTGATGGCAGGTAAGACACCACCTGAAGAGGGCACAGAGCTAATTCCCAGGACAACCAGCAGGAGGCATCACCGTGCTGAGTCACACCCCATCACATTTCCAATACATTCATTTTCTGAGAGGGAAAAACTCCCATTTTCTGATCAGCTCTAACCATGACAAATGTAACCATTTAACTCCCCCTCTTCCTATCTACCCTTCTTCACGAATGGAGGAAGAGGCACCTAATAATTGAAGAGTGCAAGTTATGTTATGTTAAGAGTGCTGCACTTGAAGAGATACAACTTTTCGCAAGGGTAATATTTCCAAATGAATTAATTGACTTTTAATAGTAACTTTGTTCAGATTTTGTAGGCTTTTATTGTGTTTAGAATATGTTATTTGTATGTGTATGGCAAAAATTAATAGACTTCCTTGGAGTCATGCCTGCTTATTAATTGACAATGAATATTGTCAATGAAATTGCCAGGCAAGCAGAATCTGGTCTTTTTATCACCTGAAAATGTGGTCACACTATTCTATTAGAATTAAGGTTGTGATCTGAGTATATCAGGAGCTCATGGGGCCTAATATAGAGCCCATTCTAGTCAATGGAAAGGTCCATAAAGATTCCAGTCCTGTTCTCAGTAAAGTCAGTAGCAAAGCTCCCAACAATATGGAGCCATATGGTGATATACAGATCATAGAATCGTAGAACTGGAAGGGACCTTGAGAGATCGTCTAGTCCAGTCCCCTGCACCCATGGCAAGTAGTAAGATATCTACAAAAACCATCCAAAAAGGGGTTAGTATGGAAATACCTGCCATTATTTAACATCGTTTGTCTAGTAATTAGATTCATACTTGTTTATCCCTTTGGGAATCAAAGAATATATTAAAGCAATTATGTGTTTTACTAACGGCACTTAAAGAAAAAAAGGTAAACAGTTAAATTATGCTATTAAGTAATTTAGGCACAAAAGGTAGGATTTGGGGGAAAGAAAATGGGTATTTATAAACTTAACGGTGCCATATTCAGACAGGCAATCCCACTGACGTCAGAAGAGTTACACCATAGATAAATTTGGTTCTCTGTAAAGAGAATTTTTCCCATGAAATTAAATGAAACATTAACTGAAAACATGTTTATTGTAAACTTTCCCCATTTATGTTTACACCCAAGCATAGCAGTGTTACATTAATTCATATGAAGCACCAAATGAAGAAATGACTCTAAACAAAGTCACAGTATGACCCCCCGCCTTGGTTTTTTTTGTGTCCAAGGTGAATGTAAGTGCAATGAGTAAACAAACACTGTAATTGGTTGTCATAAATATAAAGGGAAGGGTAAACACCTTTAAATCCTTCCTGGCCAGAGGAAAAACCCTTTCACCTGTAAAGGGTTAAGAAGCTAGGATAACCTCACTGACACCTGAACAAAATGACCAATGGGGAGACAAGATACTTTCAAAAGCTGGGAGGAGGGAGAATATCAAAGGGTCTGACTCTGTCTGTGATGCTTTTGCCAGGGACAGAACAGGAATGGAGTCTTAGAACTTAGTAAGTAATCTAGCTAGATATGTGTTAGATTCTGTTTTGTTTAAATGGCTGAGAAAATAAGCTGTGCTGAATGGAATATATATTCCTGTTTTTGTGTCTTTTTGTATCTTAAGGTTTTCCCTAGAAGGATTCTCTATGTTTTGAATCTGATTACCCCGTAAGGTATTTACCATCCTGATTTTACAGAGGTGATTCTTTTACTTTTTCTTCTATTAAAATTCTTCTTTTAAGAACCTGATTGCTTTTTTTCATTGTTCTTAAGATCCTCACAAGGGTTTGGGTCTGTGTTCACCTATGAAAATTGGTGAGGATTTTTATCAAGCCTTCCCCAGGAAAGGGGGTGTAGGGTTTGGTGAGGATTTTTGGGGGGGAAAGATGTTTCCAAGTGGGCTCTTTCCCGATTATATATTTGTTGATGCTTGGTGGTGGCAGCAAAAAAAGTCCAAGGGCAAAAGGTAAAATAGTTTGTACCTTGGGGAAGTTTTAACCTAAGCTGGTAAAAATAAGCTGAGGGGGTTTTAATGCAGGTCCCCACATCTGTACCCTAGAGTTCAGAGTGGGGAAGGAACCCTGATACTGGTGAACAAGTAGTATTTTTTTTTCAAATATAGGAATTTTAATATTCCTTAATATTGTCCCTCAAAAAGGTGAGATTTTAACTTTAAAAGGATAAAATCTTTTAAACTAACTTAAAACAATATTCTCACCCCATACATCTGACACTATAAAGTCGTGACTGAATTTACTCTAAGGGTGAAGCTGCAATACATAAAGTACATACGCTGAGTTTTCATGGTTTGTGATATCAGCCAAGCCCCTCAGGAGTTATTGTCTTCCTTTCTTGTCCTATATATTCTGCTGATCAGGGTTCCATACTGTCATGGATTGTAGCACAGCCACACAATGGAATCTGTCTGGAAAGAAAGCTAACACTTCACATGAACAAGAAAGTAAGGACTAATTCAATAGTGCATTATACACTGCTTAAAGTGCATCACATTTTGGGGGGGAGCCACCATGAGAAAAAAAATCAGAAAGCATGTCTGATTTCTTGGTCACAAAAGCTTTTGGTACTGGCTATTGTGAAAAAGGCCATGCTGCCCCTATTATTGTTTTATTTATTTGGCTTTTATGATGTCTAAAATCACAAGTCCAGAATGGGGCCCCATTGTGCAGAGCACTGTAGAAACACACATTTAAAGACTGTTCCTACCCCATGTTATATGTATAAACATGTAGCCAATTATTTTAGTTCATTGTTAATTTACTGTGTGATGTTGTGATGAACTAACACATTATGTCATATATAATAATTGTATGCTAAATAGAGTTAAATTGTGGGATTATTGAAGTATAAGATTGATCAGTAGTTAGAAGGGATAATTATGAATTAGGTATCTAAGTAAGTAAGTCTGCAATGCAAGTCCTACAACCTGAGGCCTTTCAGATTTTAGCTTAGCCATACTAGGTGATAGGCTTAAAAAATGCTTGACATAAATCAGTGACTAAAGAATGACCCAATGTTATTACAAGATTATGGGGGGAAATGGGTGATAGTGTGAAAAATTAAGAGTAATTTTTTGCTTATGAGATACCTGGTATTCACATTTTTTTTCTAACACATGCCCTAACCGCAGGGTACACTATGTGCATAAATACTAATGTGGAGTCAGAATCACATTATAAAAAGTGGGTGCCCAGATTGGGAAAAATTGCATTCCTTACAGGAAAACTCCAGCAGGAACCATCCCTCTACTGATGATTGATTGGAAGGCAGCCATCAGACCTTAAGAATATTGTTAAGGATGTGACTATGACTATATTTGTAACCTTGCATAGGTCTTTAAAGAATTTTTATATGCATGGGTAACCATAACTTTAACTGTAACTTTAATCAAACTTGTAAAAACAGATTAGACCTTGTTCTTGTGTAATATATGTGTGGTCACCACCCTTGGTCTTTATGTGTTCCTAGAGACTTTAAATCTGAAGCGAGTAGCAGAGGTGACTTTCACTCTGAGCTTAGAACTGAAGCCACCAGAGCAGAACCCACGGTGGTGTAATACCACATTACAAAATTCACTTTAAATAAAATAAAAGGCTACAAACAGAACAAGTCTCATTTCTGCCGCAGAAGAATAGCCCATTTACAGCAGGTAAGTTTAGTCTCTAGAGGACCAATCTTACTTAGAATCATATATTTTAAGTCCCAAAGGGACCATTATAATCATCTAGTCTGACCTGCATAACACAGACCATAGGATTTTACCCCGCTAAAGTAATTCATGTACTCATTACTAACTACAATATTTCATGGGATTTCATCCTAGTTTATGCCATAATATTTCAATGAGCTGCATTCTGGCAGGATAGGGTATTTTATTCACTAAATAATACAGAAAATGGCAAGTACTACTGTGTACAATATGCCACCTCTAAATGTAGGATATTGATTTTATGGCCTGAATATAAGAATTCCTGAGTTCTAATCCTTTTGTGGTCTCGGGCAAGTAACCTAAACCTTCTGTCTCAATTTCCTTTTTAATAAAATGGAGATAATCATATGAACTTACCTTTTGTAGTGTTGTGAGGATTAATTAATGTTTGTAAGATGTTTTGAAGTTGGAAAGCACTAGAGCTAGGTGACTAATTTATTCAACTGATTGTTCCCTTTTTATGTTAATGAATAGTTAGGGAAAAGATCGTGATTTTCTTGAATTTATTCATTATTCAAAATTATTTGCTGATTAATTTCTGGGAGTAATTCTTGGTTACAGCAGCTTGTCTGTGAGCAGTCAGTTGCAAGTTTTCAATATTTGAAATCTCAGCTGTAATTATTGGATACAATACTGGAGCAGATCTTCAGCTGGTGTAAACTGGCATAGCTCCATTGAAGTCAATGGAATTTCAGTGATTTATACCCAAGGCGCGTCTGGAGCATAGGCCATATGGTATATTTCATTTCTCTGACTGGTTGAGTATAACTCTTAAATTCAGGTTTCTGGTGTGAAAATGCTTGCAATTATTAATTCCAGAATTAGCTTTCTGCAGGTATTCTGTACTATTGACTTAAAATTTGCTATTTCAGCTAACATTCCTGCCTGGAAACTCATTTGTTAGCATATCTGTTGAAATTCCCTCCCCTCCCTGCTCCAATTTTCACCTAGCTCCAGAAACCACTATATAAATGCTAAGTATTATTGAAGTACACTATGTGTCATAGGCAAGGCAACATATATTTTGTATCCTTGGATTGTTTAACAAGTCTCAATGAAACCTTGACATGTAGGAGATGTGGAAAATACCCTGATGAGCTGGAGGGGTGGCGCTTGAGCCCCTTATTAAAGAGCTGACCTTTTGGGGCTTAGAAAAGAGAATCTCAGCTTTAATTTTTATTCAAAAGTCATGGCCTATGTACAGTCCTCTGAAGTTAATGGAAAGGTTCCCATAGATTTCAGTGGGTTTTGCATCAGGCCCTAAAAACCTCTAGCTCTTTTCCTTGTAGAGAATGTAACCCTGTGTAAAAAGGTGCAAGCCTGTTGGTAAAACTGAAAGGGATAAGCAGATGAGCTCCATGTTTACAGCATGAGCTACAAGAATAAAAAAATCCTTTCCCCCATACATTTTTTTTGGTAAAATTAGTCAATGTACATTGTATTCCAATTAACCATCCCACTAACTCAGTCCAGCGCATAGTGTGGAAATACTAATAGCTGCAAAGTAGTGATGCCATAGAGAAGACTCTCTGTGTGCTGCTGTGGAGGAAGAAACATAGTGGATCTCAAGAGGTGAGTCAAGTTTATGGGATGGAAGAATTGATGGATTTGTGAGGGAGCACAGTATGGACGTGGTAGATTTTTGTAAAGGAAAGAGTATGGAATTGATGGGTTTGCGGGGGGATGAAAGAGAAGACGATGAAACTAATGGATTTTTTTTTTGAGAGAGAGAGGAGGATTTTATTTTTGGGAGGAAATTATGGAATTTATTGAGCTGAAGAGTAGGAATGGGAAGGGAGGGTATGGAACCGATGGGGGGGGTTAAAAGGAGAAGGATAGTTTATCAAGGAATGCCACAAGCACTCTTGATGGAGCCTCTTGTTCTCCTTCGAGTGCTTGTTCACGTCCATTCCAATCATGTGTGTGTGCACTGCATGCACAGTTGCCGGAAACTTTTCCCCCAGCAGCTCCCGTCGGGATGGCTGTGGAGCCCCCTTGTGTGGCGCCTTCCTGGTGCTCAGTATATGACCCTGCCAATCCGGCCCCTCCTCAGTTCCTTCTTTCCACCTGTGATGGTTGTCGGAACTAAGAGTGGCTTGCTTACAAGTTCTACTCGCTTCCCCTAGCTCTCTAGTGTAGTTTATCTTAGTAGTTTATAGTTCTAGTTGTTATTAGTTAGTAGTAGTTCTGTTAGGAGTGGGGGGGTTCCCCCTCCCTCCCAACCTTTCCCCTTGGGGACCTCGGGGCATGCCTCAATTCCTGGGGTTCAAGCTCTGCAAGTCCTGCAATAAGCCCATGCCAATGGGTGACACCCCCCCCCCCAATGCTTATTTAAAGTGTCTTGGGAAGGCTCACTAAGCCGATAGGTGCAGGATTTGCAAGGGCTTTCAACCTAGGACCAAAAAAGAGCGGGATTTCAGGTTGAAACAGCTCCTCATGGAGGCAGTCTTGGTGCGGTGCGCTCCAGCGTCGATGACAGAATCAGCAGCATGGAAGATCTCTGAGCACAGAGACTCATGGCACCACCGATCCCCCATGCCTAAGACTGTGGAAACTTCCTGGCACCAGTGCGACTCTCCGGTGCTGCAGAAGAAGCACACCAAACAGGGTAGAGACGGATCTCCTGAGGTCTTGGCCAATGGGGCATGTCCCAGAGAGGAACACCCGGCTCCGAGACCCTTGGAGTCAGCTCCCAGAACTTCAGACACACAAAGAGTACCATTGAGCCCGGGGCTGTTGGACTCCCCAACCCCTCTGGTGGAGGAGGTGGGGCTACCATCCACTCTGGACACCCTTGAGGCCGCACCGGACCTCATTCCTATAACGGCACCACTGTCCCCGAACTGTCTGTGACAAGCCCCCAGCACTGCCAAAGGAGCAACCATCCCGCAGCAAGCCAACAATGATGTGCCCACCCACATCACCAGGTCACCGATCCCCGGCACCAGAAAGGGGGCACCGTCCTGATTCCCGGCACCGCTCAGAGTCCTGGCGCCGATCTCAGTCACAGCACTGGTCCAACTCACGGTACCAGTCATCTCAGCACCGGTCCCTGGATCGTCGTAGGTCTCGCTCCTGGTGCTGATCATCATCGCGTCGCCAATCCCCTCGGTACAGATTGAGATCTCAGCACCACTCCCCTTCTTTCTGGCACCACTCACCTGGCCAGTTCCCATCAGCACCGCCATGGCCTTCCTTATATCCCGGTCCCCATCTTCAGAATCAGACACGGGGTCTAGATAATCACACCAGAGCCAGCACCAGTCGACGCATCAATGGCTCAATGTGGGTACAATGCCATGGCCACCCCGATGGCAAGGACCAGCACAATGGCCTTTTTGGACTCCTTGGGCATATCGCCAGCCGCCCTGTGCCCAGAGGTGCTGACGGGATTCTGGCTACAGCACCTTCACTGGCACAGACCCCCCGCTTCTACGGTGGAACAGGTGCTCATCGACCTGGAACAGCAGGTCGAGCAGGAGGTCCCCATGGCCCAACAGACCCAGGATGACCCGGTTCCCCCACCTGCATCCCACACCTGCGTCCTCGTCCTCTTCCCTGGAAGAGACAGTAGAGAGAACTTTGGTCTCACCCATAGATAGTCACGCCCACCAGGGTGGCATGCAACATGAGCTTACAAGCCGAGGAGGTGGTGGAACAGGAGGACCCAATGGTGGATATTTTGGCCCCAGAAGGTCCATCCTGTGTGGCACAGGCACTCATTAGGACCATTTAAAACAACACCAAAAACGTGTGGCAGACCCCAGCCTCTATCCCCACGATGGCCAATGGAGTAGAACGCAAATACTTCATTCCCTCCAAGGATTATGAGTATCTATACTCCCACCCACAGCCCTGCTCCTTGGTGGTGTTTGTGGTTAATGAATGTAAAAGGCAGCAGGGACCCACACCTAAAACTTGACCTTTTTGGTAGAAAGATCTACTCCACTGGGGTCCTACAGCTCAGGATAGCTAATCAGCAGGCAGTCCTGAGCAGATGTAATTTTAACTCATGGAATTCTATGCTCAAATTTGAGGAGCTAATAACCATTGGAATCCAGGGACAAGTTTCGGGCCATTGTTGAAGAGGGCAAGACAGTGGCACGGACCTCTTTACAGGCCTCACTGGACGCTGCTGACTTAGTGACCCACACCTTGTCCTCTGGCATAGCCATGAGGAAGACCTCATGGCTTCAAGTTTCAGGCCTACTCCCTGAAGTCCAACAGACCCTTCACTTTGATGGGACAGGATTATTCGCGGAACAAACACAGCCTAAAGGATTTGAGGGCGATGATGAAGTCACTGGGGATGCATACCCCAGCTACTCAGCGAAAACACTTTAAGCCTCAACCCCCTCAACCTTGCCCTAGGCAAGACTTTTCTAGAAGGCAAGGTAGGAACAGCAGGCGTAAGCCGTCCCAGCCCTCATGATCACAGGGCCAAGCGCGCACCTCAATATGAAAATTGAAAGGTGGATAAGGAATTGGTTAAAGGGGAGACTACAGCGGATCATACTGAAAGGTGAACTGTCAGGCTGGAGGGAGGTTACCAGTGGAGTTCCACAGGGATCGGTTTTGGGACCAATCTTATTTAATCTTTTTATTACTGACCTTGGCACAAAAAGTGGGAGTGTACTAATAAAGTTTGTGGATGATACAAAGCTGGGAGCTATTGCCAATTTAGAGAAGGACCAGGATATCATACAGGAGGATCTGGATGACCTTGTAAACTGGAGTAATAGGATGAAATTTAATAATGAGAAGTGTAAGGTCAAGCATTTAGGGTTTAATAACAAGAAATTTAGTTATAAGCTGGGGACGCATCAATTAGAAGTAACGGAGGAGGAGAAGGACCTTGGAGTTTTGGTTGACCACAGGATGATTATGAGCTGTCAATGTGATATGGCCACGAAAAAAGCTAATGCGGCCTTGGGATGCCTCAGGCGAGGTATTTCCAGTAGAGATAAGGAGGTGTTAGTACCGTTATAGAAGGCACTGGTGAGACCTCACCTGGAATACTGTGTGCAGTTCTGGTCTTCCATGTTTAAGAACGATGAATTCAAACTGGAATAGGTACAGAGAAGGGCTACTAGGATGATCTGAGGAATGGAAAACCTGTCTTGTGAAAGGAGACTCAAGGAGCTTGGCTTCTTTAGCCTAACCAAAAGATATGATTGCTCTCTATAAATATATCAGAGGGATAAATACTGGAGAGGGAGAGGAATTATTTAAGCTCAGTACCAATGTGGACACAAGAACAAATGGATATAAACTGGCCATCGGGAAGTTTAGACTTGAAATTAGATGAAGGTTTCTAGCCATCAGAGGAGTGAAGTTCTGGAATAGCCTTCCAAGGGAAGCAGTGGGGGCAAAAGACCTATCTGGCTTCAAGATTAAACTCGATAAGTTTATGGAGGAGATGGTATGATGGGATAACATGATTTTGGCAATTAATTGATCTTTAAATATTCATGGTAAATAGGCCCAAAGGCCTGTGATGGGATGTTAGATGGGGTGGGATTCTACTACAGAGAATTCTTTCCTGGGTATCTGGCTGGTGAATCTTGCCCATATGCTCAGGGTTCAGCTGATGGCCATATTTGGGATCGGGAAGGAATGTTCCTCCAGGGCAGATTGGAAGAGGCCCTGGGGTTTTTTTGCCTTCCTCTGTAGCATGGGGCACGGGTCACTTGCTGGAGGATTCTCTGCACCTTGAAGTCTTTAAACCATGATCTGAGGACTTCAATAGCTCAGACATAGCTGTAAGAGGTTTATCGCAGGAGTGGGTGGGTGAGATTCTGTGGCCTGCATTGTGCAGGAGGTCAGACTAGATGATCATAATGGTCCCTTCTGACCTTAATATCTATTAATCTATGAAAACTTCCTTGGCCTCCAAGCAGGCCTTTTGAAGGTGCACCCAGGGACGACATGCCAGACTGTATGCTGATCCTCAACTCTGCTTTCAGAATCGTCTATCCCATTTCTCCCATGCATGGTCCCAAATAACATTGGACCACTGGGTTCTTCACACGGTAGAAGTGGGATATTATTCTCTCCAATTCTGCTCCTCCCCTTCCTCTCACCCCTTCCCCGTCCCTCTTCAGGGACCCCTCTCATGAGCAGCTCCTTATCCAGGAGCTTCAATCATGCCTCACCATAGGAGCAGTGGAGGAGGTTCCTCAGGAGCTAAGGGGCAAGGGGTTCTACTCCCGTTATTTCCTAATCCCCAAGGCAAAGGGGGGTCTCAGACCGATTCTAGACCTGCGCAGCCTCAACAGGTTCATGGTGAAGTTGAAGTTCCACATTGTCTCCCTGAGCATGATTATCCCTTCCCTGGAACCGGGAGACTGGTATGCCACCCTCGACATGAAAGACGCATACTTTCACATAGCTATTTGGCCCACGCACAGACGATTTCTGCGGTTTGTAGCCAGCCACAAACACTATCAGTTCACGGTCCTCTTCTTTGGTCTGTCGACAGATTTCCCCCTCACCCCCCAGTGTTAACCAGGTGTATGTCAGTCATAGCAGCCTTCCTCCACAGGAGGCAGATGCCGGTATATCCCTACCTTGACAACTGGCTACTCAGGGGGCACACCAGGGAGCAGGTGGAGTCTCAAGTCTGACTAGTCAGAGCTACTTTCAAGAGGCTGGGACTCCTGCTCAACGTGAACAAGTCAACCTTGTCACTGACTCAAAGAATAGAATTCATCAGTGCAGAGCTGGAGTCGGTGCAGGCAAGGGTGTTCCTGCCAGAGACCTGATTTCAGAACATGACAGACATTATCCAAAGCCTCAGGTGGTACCCCTACCGTGAGGGGATGCCTTGGCCACATGGCAGCCTGAGCTTACGTGGTCCAGCGTACCAGACTGAGGCTCAGACCACTTCAAGCATGGCTTGCGTCTGTATACTGCCCAGGGCGCGACAGCCTGGAATCTGTGGTCACAATACCAGATGAAGTACACGAGTCCCTCCAGTGGTGGTTCGACCCTTGCACAGTGTGCAAGGGAGTCCTCTTCAATAACCCCCAGCCCTCCTTGTGCTTCGTAATGGATGCGTCAGCTCTGGGCTGCGGGGCGCATCTGGGAGAGCTCCAGACACAAGGATTATGGTTGCAGGATGAGCTCTCCCTGCATATCAATATCAGAGACCTTAGAGCAGTACAGCTAGCATGCCAAACCTTCCTATCCCGGCTCCAAAGCCTGTGAGTGGCAGAAATGATGGACAACACCCCGGCCATGTTTTACATCAACCAGCAGGGTGGAGCCCGCTTTCCCCCCTATATTGGGAGGCCCTTTAGCTATGGGAGTTCTGCATAGCCCACGCCATTCACCTGGAGGCGTTCTATCTCCCATGTGTGCAGAATGAACTAGCGGACCACCTCAGCAGATTGTTTCACAATCATGAGTGGGCCATCTGTCCGGATGTCATACATTCCATCTTCCAAAAGTGGGGGTTTGCCCAGGTCAGTCTGTTTGCACCTGGAGCAACAGGAGGTGCTCAATGTTCTGCTCCTTTCAGAGGCACAGCCCGGCTTCGATCTCAGATGCATTCCTGCTTCCCTGAGGAGACCGTCTCATGTATGCCTTTCTACCATTCCCACTCATGCACAGAGTACTGCTGAAAATCCTCAGAGACAAAGCGAAAGTAATTCTGCTGGCCCCAGTGTGGACCCGCCAACATTGGTACACCATGCTTCTGGAGCTGTCAGTGGACACTCCCATCATGTTACCGCTCTACCCTGATCTGATCACGCAGGACCACAGTCGCCTTCACCACCCAGACCTCCATTCCCTCCATCTCATTTCTTGGAAGCTTCATAGCTAAACCCAGTGGAGCACCTGTGCTCGGAACCAGTAAGAAAGGTCATAATGGCAGCAGAAAACCATCCACCAAGGCCACTTATCTGGCCAAGTGGAAAAGGTTCACTTGCTGGTGTGCCCAACATCACACTCCTACACCTCAAGCGTCTATACCACTTACCCCGGAGTACCTTCTGCACATCAACCAACAAGGCCTGGCAGCATCATCCATCATTCCATAAGGGCACAGGCCTCATCCACTGTGTTTCTGGCCCAGGTCCTGATACAGGAAATATGCACGGCAGCTACTTGATCTTCAGTGCATACGATCACCTCTCACTATGCCATCACACAGCATGCTAGAGATGAGGCAGCTTTCGGCAGAGCAGTGCTCCAATCAGTGATTCCTTAACTCTGACCCCACTTCTGGGGTACAGCTTGGGAGTCACCTGATCGGAATTGATGTGAACAAGCACTTGAAGAAGAAAAAACAGTTACTCAACTTCATGTAATCATTGGTCTTCAAGATGTGCTGTTCATGTCCATTCCAATACCCACCCTCCTAACCTTCTGTTGGAATAGCCAGCAAGAAGGAACTGAGGAGGGGCCGGGTCATATATGGAGCACCATGAAGGTGCCACTCCAGGGGGCTCCACAGCCAACCCGACAGGAGCTGCTGAGGGAAAAAATTCCAGCAACTGTGCACATAGCGCATGGACACACCTGATTGGAATGAATGTGAACAACACGCCTCAGAGAACAACAGTTACAAGACAGGTTTCAGAGTAGCAGCTGTGTTAGTCTGTATTCGCAAAAAGAAAAGGAGTACACCATGGCCATGTTTTACATCAACCAGGAGGGTGGAGCCCGCTCTTCCCCCTACAGCTCACTTCATTGGATGCTTATGCTCAAATAAATTTGTTAGTCTCTAAGGTGCCACAAGTACTCCTTTCCTAGTTACAAGACGGTGAGTAACCATTTTTTCCAATTTGGCAATACATCATTGGGAAGGTTAAAAAAAGTGAGGAGGACAGTGGAGTAATGTGGCAGGTCAGAAGGACAACAAATAGCACTCAGGAGAGAAGAGAGGCTGAGAAAACCCTTAAAAGATTATCCATGTCCCTAATTAATGTCAAAGCTTGGCAAATATTTCAAGGCACTATGTGATGCACTCAAAACCCTTTTCTTTTTTTGAAGCAAATCTCTCCCCTGCCCCCAACAGTTATCTTTTTGCTGTACATATCTGTTGGAAATGTAGCCTCTGCTTCCACAAGAGTCTCTGTGCTGCAGGTCCCCAAACCTTGCCGAATCAGGGCCATGATAATCTCTGTGAATGTCAGGCTGGCACTTCTTGTGTGTATTGGCTTAATGGTGCAGAGGCAAGCTTTATGCATGAGTGTTTTAGGTTCAAGTCCTAGCTCATCTATTGCAGAGGAAGTGGCAAATATTTTCTCTGGCACCTCTCATGCACTCAAGTTATTTTTTTAAAATGGGCTTGGGTTTTCAAAGGAGCCTAAGGAGTGGGGTGCCTAACTCCCTGAAGCCCCTTAGAAAATCTTTTGATACATGTTAACTTTACTTTTGATATGCGTTGGTTCTCAGTGCTAAGCATAGACTTGATGCTGCATATACTGAAGTCAATGGCCAATCTCCTTTCAGTGCTGAAAGATCAAGGCCTACAGGAACAATTATATTAAGATAAGGGCAAGATTCTAACATAAACCAGCAAAGGTCAAAGATTTCAGACCTAAAACTAGAACTCCTTCAGTTTACCACATTGGTGGCAATGATGATAATAACAATAATAAAATTTCTAATAATTTGCACTTATAAAACACCTTCCTTTCAAAGTTCTCAAAATGATTCACCTCCTACTGTGAGGTGTTTATCATTTACTGGGGGAGGGATCCTTTCCTATTGGAGAAACTGAGCCTAAGGTAATTAAACAGTGCTGCAAGTGATGAGCGTCTTCATCTCCCACTGATCGCCTTGCTCGACATGTCACAGGAGTGTTCTGCTCCATTTAGAATGTATCCTATAGTGAATCTGTGGCACAGTGAGGAATAAAACTCAGGACTCTTGAATCCCAACCTGCTGATCTAACTAGCAGACAACACTGCTTCCTTTGTAATAGGCATTACTTTGGATCTCACAGTTTTCACAAAAGCCTTAACTTTTTGCTACTGTGAATTTAGGTTAAACCTGTAACATATTCATTGTAACCTTTGTCTTGCTTTCTTGCATTAGATTTATTCCATTGAGATTGGATCAGTGTTAACTGCGATATGCTCTGTACATGTTGTGGCTGTATGCAATTTTATTAGAAATAGATCCAGACAAAACCCCAAGCTGTAATGTGGGGACATTTGCTTTAGAATCCAAACTTGGATTCAGATCCTCCTCATTTTTAAACTGTCAAACCAAAACCTTTGCTCGGTTCCCTCTTCCCCCTTCCCCCTCCCCACAAGCTTAGAAAGGTTTGAAATCTGGCTCAGACTTCCACAGCTGGAGTTATCTCCACTTCAGATCCAGAGCTCAGTAGGAATCTAGGGGGGAGTGGGGAGGGACAAAAAATATGAAAGTACCAGAGACACTGACTCCACTTCTCCATTGTATAAACAAAACAAAAATGTAAAGTCAGGCAACCTTGAGTTTACTTTGTGGGTGAAGGTCCCATGCTTGCACCATGACTTTTTCATGTGTTTATATCTATTTTTTTTTGTGCAGTTGGAGCCAGAGATTTGTCTTTCCCATTGATTTAAGAGATTCCTGACCTCAAACACTGTATTAATTTTCCTCTCCAAACTTACTTCTTGCTCATGTATTCTCTTTTCTCTTTCACTTTCTTAGCCCTTCTTTATCTTTCATCCCATTTTTTGCTGTTTTCTATTTATCTCCAACTACTTGCTTGCGTTCTTTCTTCCCAGTTCTATGTGTATGCCTTCTGCCTTTTGACTCTGACATATTTTTTAAATCTCTGACTTTATATAAAACCGTAGAATATTACCTAAATAGGTAATGGTATTCTTGACAGGGAGAATATATAATGTCTCTTATATTAGAAGATGTCATTGGGTATGTTGATATGAAACAAATTTTGTTCTCACAAATTATTTAAGTCATTCTACAGTGTATATTCACAGTGCAATGGAAAAATAGTTTCTGTAGCTGCACAACACATCTGTACTTTATTTCCCAAAGTGCTCTAATTGCATACAGTTATACACTGTAATTAAAGGTAGTGGAGGTAAACACATTAAATAAAATCCAGATGTCCTTTTGTAAGACCAATCATTTTATTATCAAAGTGAACAAGAGCTGTATAATTGATCTTCCAGGACCAATACTATCTTCCTTAAAAGGAAATTGGAGATTTCCTACATCCCTCTGGTGATTGAAATGCCTGAGGTTTTGCAACTGTATTTAGCCACACCATGAAGATTTGCCCATATTAGATTACCCTCTGTTGTCCAATTATCAATGGTCATGTGAAATGCTGTCAATTTTTATTTCGGAATTCCTCCATACATACATTTGGCATTACACTGCAATATACTCTACATGCTGATACACACGCATGCATACACAAGCCCACAGCCATGTTCTTACCTGCACATTTTCCCAGTAACTTATAAAGGATAACCGTTTAAAAATTTACGTTCTTAAGTTAACTACTAATTTTTATGGAACATCTGGATACCAATACATCTGAAACTGACAAGGCTACAGATACTAATTAGGAGGCTCAGCCAGAGACACTGCAGGGTTTCCTCTCTTGTTGGTGCCTGGGGATTTCAGCAGGTAGTTCCAGGAGCTTTACCAGGTGTTACGTATTTCAATTCCATTGGCACTGAGAAGAGAAGTCCGAAGCCTTTCTTGTTGTTTTGTTTTTATTTTGAAGGATGCTTCCAATGTATATTTTTGTATTTTTAACAGGATTTCCCCCCTACACACACGCTTTTTTGGAATAAGGCCTTGACAGTTTGAAATAGGAATCTGTTCTCTTGCTGTATTTGTTATCTTCTCTGTCGTGTGTAATCACAATACTTTGTTGTTCTCTAGGGTGGTTTTAGGAGAGCTTGGTTTCTGATATGCATTTAATGGACTTGATTCACCATTCAGTGCATCTTGTGTAGTCACTTATATCAGTGCAAATTGTTTGTAAACTGCTACTATTCTGATCTGATAGCATATTACACCCACTTTATACTGGTGTAAATGACTGCAAAGTGCAATGATATGGTGAATTGGGCACTATATATTTATATCTCTATATAAAATACATGTGTACACACACACGTAAACACCAAAGCATGTATCCTCAAGAGTGTACCTGTTTTACTTAATCGTCCTAAAGCTTGCTCCAAGGGTACATCCATGATGCTACACATACTGACAAAATTATTTTGTTGTCTAAGGAACTGGAAAGTTAGTAAGGATGTCCAATGTATGTGCATATGTATATAGTATTCTCAGGCAATCCTACAACAACAAATAAATATGTTTGTGTGATAGAGGATGAATAACATAACAGCAGGCCACCTGCCCCAGCACCCTGAGGGCTCAGTTCACTATTGACCTGAACTTTATTTGGCCATTTAAACTTGTGTCAAGTGGATATAAATGCTACTTTTCTGATTTAGCAGCACTTCCACTGGTGTAATTGACCACACAAAATGGAGGACTCTGGCCCTCATTTTACACTCATTTGACTCCTACAGATGGTTCATGGAACCTCATTGGGTCAAGACTATAGTCTTGCTTGAACCTCTCTTTCTAACCATGTGTCTGCCGGGATCAGCGAGACCCACACATTTTCTCTTCCTGTCTGCTCCAAGAGATGGAGAGAAATCACTTGTTTTCCAATATCAACATTCAAATCCAAAAGGTTGTTGGTTAAGTTTGAAGAAACCAGTGTTTGTTTCAGAAAAATGGAAGAGAATCACAGGAGAGAAAAGCTCAAATATTAATTGTTCTCACCCAGGTGAAAACTGTGCAAGGCTGTGATGCAGGGGCCTCTTGGCCTCAATTCTAGAAACTGTATGGTGAAATCCTGGCTCCACTGAAGTGTTATGTAAAACTTTCATTGAGTTCAGTGGGACCAGAATTTTGCTCATAGTGTCTAACCCTTACATACCAGAGTTTAGTCGGTCACTCCAAGACCATGGTATTTGCTTCCTGAGGAGAGCCAAAGGCTGATTCCCCTCCCTCTTACACAGATGTAAATCAGAAGTAATTCTAGTGAAGTCAGTGGAGTCGCCAGTATAAGTGAGAGAAGAATCAAGTCCCTGTCCATATATTTTTTTTCATCCACAAAAACCTCTGTCACTCTGTAACAGTGCAGCCTTCCCCCTTAAGAACCAAGAGGCCACGGGCCAGCCAAACCTGTTGAATTAGCCCTGGACTGGGTGTTGGATTTAAAAGGAGAAAAGCCCAGTTGTTAAGGGCTACATGAGGAAGAGAGCAGTTGAGCTGAATTGTGGCTGGAGTTCCAGGAGATTCAGGCAGGCAGTTCTCGCCCAGGGCTGGTGTTCCTGGATGGGATGCTCTAGAGCAGTGGTTCTTAACCCGCGGGCCACTTGTGGCCCTATCAGCACATAGCTGTGGCCCATGTGACATCCACAAGGCCATGCAAGTAGTATATGTATTGTATGGATGTGGCCTACATAACACATACAGAGCTACATATTCAGTCCACAAGGGTAAACAGGTTGAGAACCATTGCTCTAGAGGAGCCTAAGACAGATGACAGACTTTAGCCCAGAGAGTATTAAAAGATGCATCAGTATATTTGGTTTGGTTTGTAGTTTTCTGTTCCACCAAGGGGCACCAGGGAGATGCCCTGAGACCTACCACTCTGAAAGGAAGTTCTGTTTCTGTTCTATTCTGTTCTGAAGCTGCTGAGTTCTGTTTGATTTGGAAAGACATTGCTGCTGGGTGAGGGGACTTCAAAGAGGCCAGCTGGGGAAAATCAGTTTAAGGCCTGATCAGCTACAGCGGGATGTGCATACCCTGGAAGTGGCCTGAACTTGAAATATGATCTGGCTGTAGGGCAGGGTCAGAAGCTGCAAACTGCTGCAAAATCAGAACAGCAGACAATAGGGTGTGCTAGAGTAGATGAATGCAAGCCACGCCACATCCTGGCACGAGGAGGTGCTTCAATGGAGAGTTCCCCCTGTTACATATCTCCTGATACATATTTAAAATCAAGTTCTTTATCCCTTCCACAGGGCTTCTGCATTGCTGGTGGCTAGAGAGTGGGACACTACAAATGACAGGACATTTTGGCCATGCTTTTTTCCATCTTTTTAAGTGAGCCACTTGTTCAGAAAATCTGCTGTTTCTACTTAAAGCAAAGTTCATGTTTGAAACAATATACAGAAAAAGATTGTTAAATAGGTACAAGATGCAAGTTTTAAAGAAGCTCATTAAAGCATTTATTTTGAAAACAAAATCTCACAAATACTGGTGGGAATAAATGAACTCTGCAAACCGTTATAAGAAAAATGATACAGTCAGTCAGATTTGAGGGTTATTAACCTTGAAAATGTTTTATTACCCAAACATTTTAGCAATTTTAAGAGCTGGTATAATCATTGGGTAGGTCAAAACTGGCACCTCAGTCAATGACTGAAGAAAGGAGGCCGTGAAGATGTGTACAAAATATCAGAGGTTGTGGATTAAAACAGTAAAATTTTAAGCCACAGCATTGAGCTTGAGAATTGATATCAATAATAACATCAGCTGGAGGGCATTGTGCCTACTACAACTGTGAATGGAGCTCTAGTAGGACTGAATGCACAGGGTCAGATCCTCTGCTAGGGTAAGGACGTCAATGAAGCTAGGCCAATTTATACTAGCTATGAGGATCTGTCCAATAGTACTTTGAATCTCATTTGCATTGTAGCACAATTTATTGTTATGTATTTTATGAACTAAAGAAAAATGAGGTTGCATTCATGGTCCCATTCATCTGGTCAAGGAATTGAAATAATACCAAGTCACTTCTGTGATCAATCACAACTCATTTTACACAGTTTGAATTTTGAAAACTGAGGACTGAATATGTGCAGCAAATTGAGAAATAACCCTCCACCCCACATAAAAAAAATCATATCCAGTAAATTTTGATAAAAAAAACCCAAGGCCCTTGCAAACCCAAAAGCTACATTTGTCGAGTGAATTATTTGCTGCAAAGCGTTTGCTCAGCTGTGTTCACAATAAAATTCACTTTGCTTCAGGTTTCTTCCCCTAGTTTAATTTATAAAGGAGCCCAAGCCAAGTTTAGAATACAGTTAGACAGAGTTTTGGTACCAACAAGAGATTTATGATTTTGTGAGGAAATGATACAAAATTCTGAAGTTGTGACTGAGTTTTGCTTTGAACAAAATTTGCAGATTGAAAACATATGTAAAGTGAACTAAAACAGAAAAAGGTTTACAGAACCTTCAGGAAACTGAGACCACGGTGTTTCATATAAACTCTATTAAACAACTGGAGTATTCACTAATAATTTCACTCTTATCATTCATGTAAAGCAGGTTTTCTCAACCTTTCTCTACAAGTGCCAGTATAACTAGCAACATTTTCTAGGTGTGATCTCCCCATTCTTATAGTCCTTTTTGGTTATGTCCCATAATCTTTTTGTAGCTATTTTTTTTATTTTTTGTATTATTTATTGTATTTTTATTATTATTCTATTATTATTTTGTAACTATTAGAAATTACAATAACACACCTGTACTTCATTGTAAATCTTTTTTTCTGTGACACTGCTTAAATAAAATATTTAAAAGATCTATAGGATAAAGTTTACAATGGAGTCATGTTCCATAGATATCATATCTAGGGTCCTATATTCAGTCCATCAGTGTAATTCAGGTACATCCACAATTCTGTAATTTGCAACACCAATTCATTGCAGAATTTCCATGTGAAATATTACATATGGATTTGTTATGATTAACAATGAAACCATCAAAATCATATCACTTACCCTCACAATTTTGTTACTGTCGACAGTTATCAAAATACCAAAGAAATCAAAATGCCATCTTTGTTTTTAAAAAAAACTTTTTTTTTGAGAAAAGAAAACAATCATTATACTTTGGGTGCGGGGGGTAGGGGGAATCCACAAAAAGCATGCTACCTTTGCATTACTAGTAAATAGCATCACACGTGCGTCTTTCACTTTGTTGAATATTTGCAGTGAATGATATACCTTGTCATTTTCTTTCATAAAAAAGAATCCGTTCAGGATGGTGGTGGTCCTTGTTTTTATAAGGGGAGAAAACATTAGTTAGAGGGGGCTTCTAGCTGTCCTCCTTCAACTAAACAAAAGCAGAAAATTGAGTTCAAAATGTATGTTAAGGAAAAAGCTATAAGCTGTTCGAGAGCCTCACTCACCATGGGTATTTATGAACTTGTCCTCCTGCATAGAGAAACACTCAGTAAGACAAGTGCTCCTCATTAGTTGATCAAATTCATAGTTGTTTCGTATTCATAGATTCATCTTTATCAACATCAGTAGAAAACCAGAAATTTATTTTGTTGCTGTTAAACCAAATAGAGATTAGTTTTGGAGCTGTTCTTACAAATTGCTGAGCCCCTTCTGGGAAGTAATCTGTGCCTCAAAATCATATTGATGCTAAGGGGAATTGAGGATGTTGAGTAGAGCAGAGAAAATTAATGCAATTTTTTTTCCTACAAATATTTGTCCCCATTTTTAAATGAATCCACTTCAACCCTATTGCCTTTTCTGTGTTCACTTTCTACAAACATTGGAATGTTCGAGTCTATTGGTACAAATGTCTGGGGAAAATGAATTCCAGTATTCATGCTTGAAGTATTTACATGTTCATCCACCCAGGCAATAGAAATAATACTATATTATTCTTGTGATATATATGACCAATCACAATTATTCAACAAGCTGCAATGCAGAAATACATAATAGATTTATCCAGTACATAAGGCACACTGTCCTGTGTGGGAACCGTAATCAAGTCCCTAATCTTCTGGGTTCCTCAGTTCCCTCATCGATAAAATGAACAAATTGACACTTAGCTGTTTGGCTAAAGAATTTGGAAATCAGATTGTGAAAAGAGCTTTACTCGGTCTATCAGCCTGCATGTGCTGAAAGTGAGCAGCTTGTCTTTATTTCAGCTTCCCCACCACCACCTTTCACCTTCCACAGTTTGGCCAGGTCTCCCAGTGCCACCCTTTTGTAATCCACCTAGAGGTCATGAGTTCAAGGGGAAGAAAAGATTATGAGGAATATAATCTTATTTTGCAAAAGCATGTTGGTTAAAAGAATTAGAAAGCATGTGATAAGTCAAAAAGTTTTTTGGGTTTTGGTTTTTTTATTTGCATTTTCATTAACTATGCAGGACAAAGAAAAGTCCCATATATCCTGCTATGTTTAGAAAACTCTTTCTGCTCTTTAATCCATATAAGAAGAGGCAGTAAAATCACATATTTGCATTCTTTCTATGAAGTCTACATAATGAACTCCACATAAAAAACACATAATGTAGTTAAAAAGAAAAGGAGTACTTGTGGCACCTTAGAGACTAACCAATTTATTTGAGCATAAGCTTTCGTGAGCTACAGCTCACTTCATCGGATGCATTCAGTGGAAAATTGTTAGTGTCTAAGGTGCCACAAGTACTCCTTTTCTTTTTGTGAATACAGACTAACACGGCTGCTACTCTGAAACCTGTCATAATGTAGTTAGTATACTTTGGGGCTAAGTGTTCATTTGCTTATCCTGATTTTACATCAGTATAACTCCATTCACTTTAGGGAAATTGCTCTTTATTTACAGTGGTATAAGTTAGATCAGAATCAGACCCTTTCCCTCTTTAGGAGAGCCTGGTCAGTTAAGGCTATTTGCACTTATGTAGTTACTATATTTAACCTCTCCTTCTGAAGAAGATATGATTCTGTGGACATGGATTTTACAGTAAAATGCACAATTTGGAATTGAATTTCAGCAAGTTGTATAGCAAGAATAATAAGTATCTATTGAAAGAAAAGCCAGAGTAAAATCCATAGCCATAGATGTAAAAAGTGAAACTAACATGACATATGTCAGCCATCCATCTGTTTACTGTGTTGAACACAGCATCCCAGTTTCCCTTTTCCTCTATCTATATAGATTGCCAGCTTTTTAAGATAGACTACCTTTTGTTCTGTGTTTGTACAGTACTTGATACAAGGGGGCCCTGATCCTGATTAAAGCCTCCAGGTGCTAATGGAATACCTATACAACAATAATAATGGAGGCCCTGCAGGTCTGAGAACTTTTTTTTACTGTTTCCCTTTTCTCTGCCATATAATATTTTGTTCAAATTTGCATGCTTTGAAATTCCTCCCTGAACTAGTGCAACCAAATCCATTTAAAGCTCCACTCCAACACCACCAGTCCCAAGAGCCCACAACCTAACTGCAAAATTGCCTTTGATCCTTCCACTTTGTAATGAGCCCAAAACATACCTTTTCCCAGCTACTAAATATCCCAGATTTCCCTCTCACTCCAGTTTACCTCATCCTCCTCCAACATCCAACCCTTCCAGAGCCCCTATGGTAAAGTGACAAGCCCATAAATTCCCCCTGCAGCTCTCACGCCTTACCCCTGCAAATCTACTCTTTCTGGGATAAAGACTTGTGTACTGCACACCCCAGAGCGACGAGTTATACTGACCTAACTCCAGGTGTAGGCAGCGCTATGTCAATGGGAGGGCTTCTCACATCCACATAGCTACTGTCTCTTGGGGAGACAGAATACCTACACTGATGGGCGAAGCCCTCCCATCGGCGTAGGTAGCATCTTCACTAAGCACCACAGGGGCACAGCTGAACCAGTGCAGGTCTGTAAGTGTAGACAAGCCCTTGGATTAGAAACCTAGGGCCGAGGTGGCAGAGAGCAGAGACCAAACTACCCTCTCATCACTAAGATAGTAGGCTCTGTGGGGGCGGGTTGAGTGAGATTGACAGGATACAGTGCAGGAAACTGATACTGTTGTGTGGATGGAGAAATTTGGTTTATAACGTTGTCAGTTTTATAAGCCCTACGTGCAATTCCATTAAAAAAATGACCTATTTCTGACCGTAGTGTGTCTGTCTAGGGTCCGAGTGACTTCAGGCCTGTTAATTTTAAATTGGAAATCTGTGGTATGAAAAAATGAGATGCTTTTTCATTTCTCTGTATTCCTCCATTCAATTTCCCAGGGCTCTGCCTGTGTGCAGAGGCAGCAGACATTTTGTTCTCCAAACCATTATGGTATGTATAGTGGACATATATACACTGCACGCTCTCATGCTGTTAGTATTTATTTGTCTTGCAATAGCACCTAGGGGTCCTAGTAATGGAACAAGACTCCACTGTTCTAGGCGTTCTGAAAACACAGAATAATAAGATGGTCCCTGCTCTCAAAAGCTTACAGGTACTTTACTTTTGTTCCCTATTATTTTCCTTAAAGTAAAATAAATCACTCTGACTGAAAATAATACAGTGGCTCTCTGTGTATGAAAATAACAGCAAGGCCCAGGATTTAAAAATGTGGCAATGAAAGGCAATAGGATCATGTCATTGCCTTCAGCTCACCTCTTCTCTCATGCCTTTTTGTGTCAAAACACATGTGATCTGTAAGCCCCATCCTCTCACAGCTATTTTGTAATAGGCAGGATTTACCAGTGATTAGCCAGTTAACATTTTGGAAACTTAGCCTGAAGATAAAAATTAGGAAGAATTGCCTGAAGTTCACTGTGAAGGCTCTGTTGAGAATACAAAACACGGGAGGGAAAACCTTCGGAACAATTTCAAGTGTTATTTTTCAAGTTCATTAATAAATGTAGAGAATTTTAAAAAGGGAATTATGCTTCCTGAAGTCCTGAGGGATTTTACTGCCAACTGTCTGAAAATTATCATTTTTTTAGATAAACCAATTAAAAGGAAATAAGGCTTTTGCATCATACTGAGCGTACTAAACAGGGATTTTGAAAGGATCTATTTCTGCTTAATAGTTTAATAAGATTTTCCTTTTTTGTATTCTCATAATGGGCAATTGACAAGCAAAATCTCTTATTTAATTTCAATTAGAATCAAGTAATTTGTCGGATCGAGTCACTGACATTATTTGGGGGCATATAGGGGAAGGATCCCCTCTTGCTGTAGTAGTTTTCCAATGGAAAACTATTTTGGTTACGGCATGTAGGGGTTCTGAAGTGGTGATTCATGGTTCAAAGTAAGATTGATAGGCAGACATGGAGGAATCTAAATTAAAGCCATCAGTCATGGTACCAATCCAACCTCCACTGTGATCAGTGGAAAGGTTCCCATTTACTTCAATGGGCTTTGAATCAAGCTGTTACCTTTCTGGTCCTTGCACCAGCAGCAGTGGCAATATTGACATGTTAATCCAAGGAAAGGAAGGAATCTTGGTGATCATAGTGGTGTGGTTTCAGAGGAAAATGGTTTTGATTTGCCTGAGTTAGGATCCTTTGAAAATTGCACACAGGAAATGCACAATGGATTTTCGCCAAACCTCCCTCCCTTCCCCTGCATTAGTCTCATAAAGTGTGCGGCTAAGGAAAGGTTTGCTGCCCATGCAATTAATTTAGCTGCACAGTGGAATCTCTAATAAAATATATAGCTGCAAATTGGAAGGGACACTTGCACCTTCGGGAAGGACTGTTATGGATTTTGCGATGTGCATGGGGATCAACCAGGGTTCATGGGGACTTCATAAAGTGCACAAGTGTTGAATAGGATGGAGCCTTTGTCTTAGCTCTTGTAGATCAGAGCTGCTGAGGTGCATGTAAGAGGGGAGATCCAGATAAAAGAGGGCTTGTCCTGCACCAGGATGGACGTAGTCGCTCCTTTCTTCTGGTCACCTGGAAGGGATGGGTCAGCGTCCCCACGCTGACCCGGTATGAAGCTGCTGCTGCAAGTCACTCTCTGGCTCTTCAGCCCTTAAAGGGGCAGGGGCACACGCCTTTCCCCAAAAGCCAGACAACAGCCCTCACGGGTTAATGTACGGTGAGAGAGTTGCATTCTCAGACAGTTGCAAAAGCCAGCCTGGGGAAGTCCGGCTGGGGAATTAGAGCTGCTCACGTTATTTTTGTTGGAATTTTTTTTTTTGTCTTGCTTAGCCCTTTTGACGGAAGTGAAAATATTGGTGGAAACCCAAGCATTCTCAGTAATTATTTTTGAACCAAAATACAAGCATTTCTACAAAAAATGGCTTTTGAAAACCAAAGTATTAACCTCTGTCAAATATGTTAAGTGCAAACTATTCAGGTGCCGCAGCTCTAGTGACTTCTGGAAGGTGGGCAGGAGAAAGGGCCACTGTGAACTCTGCAAGGTGCACAGGATAGTCTCTTAGTGATGTATCTTTAGATCAGGGGTCTCAAACTCGCGGCCCGCGGGCCATCTGCAGCCCACAAACCTTCCCAATGTGGCCTGCGGGGATCCAGCAGTTTTGGGGCCGTGTCTCTCCCTTGGCCCCACCTGCCGCCGCCGGGCACTCTCCTCCCCCGCCCCAGGCAATTTAAAATGGCCTGGGGACCCTGGCAGTACAGCGCAGCTGAGCACCTCCTGCCTACTCACTCCACATGTCTGCCAGCCCCTCCCTGCGGCCCCGGGGCAGGGCAGGACTGTGCCTCCATGCACTGCCCAAACCGCTCCTGCAGCCAATGGGAAGCTGCAGGGGCGGTGCCTGGGGGCAGCAGCGCGCAAGGCCCCCCAGCCCGCCCCAACTTGGAGCCCCAGGTAAGCGCCGCACCCCCTGACCCGCTCCCAGAGCCTGCAACCCCAACCCCTTCCCACCTCCAAACTCCCTCCCAGAGCCTGCACCCCCTCGCCACACACCCCAGCGCCCAAACTCTGTCACAGAGCCTGCACCCCCTTCCCACACACCCCCTCCCACCTCCAAACTCCCTCCCAGAGCCTGCACCCGTCCCCTCTCCTACAGTCTGCAACCCCACCCCCTCCTCCTGCATCCCCATCCCCTGCCCCAGGCTGCACCCCAGCCCCTTCCCCCACCCAAACTCCCTCCCAGAACCTTAGGCAGGTGCGGGGTGGAGTTTTGGGGGCGAAGTTTTGGGGGCGGGTTCTGGGCAGCATGAGTGACATTATTGGTCCGCTGGGAGGATTTGAGGACTGGCACTGGCCCTAAGGTAAATTGAGTTTGAGACCCCTGCTTTAGATGCTCTTCAAACAGGGAGGGCAAAAATCCACTTTCCCCAACCTTGTAAGGCTGGCAGCAGAGAAGCTCTGTCCTACGCATGTGGGACAGCAGTGGTATTCAGATGGTGTCTAGCTAAATAGCTCCAGATTTTGGAATATTTAAAACAAGAGTAAAGCTCCTTTTATATGGATTTATTTATTTTCCTAATCTCCCCCGCTCCCCCAGTTAAAAATAAAGCTTTAGGAAATTCCACTGGGGAGTAGGGCCTTTGTTAATGGACTATTAAGCCTGCCTGGTTAAGGACCCACAATTAAAGATATAGCCCAGATAAGGTTTCTGTCTCTTTACCCTTTTTTGTATGCATTATGACACAGGACTAGACCCTCAGTTGGTGTATATTGGCATAGCTTTGTTGACTTCATTGGCACTTTTCCACATACACAAGCTGAAATTCTAGCTGACAGCTGTTAATTACATGATCACATACTGTTTCTCAAATAATACAATAGACTATATCATGCACTTTTTTTCTACAAACTTTGCTACGTGTAGTATGCGCTGCTTTGCATACAATGGACAAAATGAGACAAAACACATTTATGTGAAGAATATATAGTAAAGCATATTTACACAACACATTACAGATGAAGTATAAAGTAAAGAAGAATAGTGAAAATGGTCTTTATATATATATATATATTATATATATATATATATATATAAAACCTAAGGGCTTAATTGCATAATTTTAGTATATAAGTAGTACATCACTACAGTGGCATAATGTGTGGTGAGTTATTGATATGCATAAATATGTAGAGTATTGGGCCATATATTAGCATTTAATTTGATTCTGTTGTTCACTGCTTCAGCCCTTAAACTGGATCTGGAAAATTTGCACTGTGCTTGTGTGGGTATCTAAGTCATCTTCATAATTAACTGTCTTATGCTCTAAGCTGCACCTAATAAAGGCTGTGCTGCTGAATGAAAATAAAATGAACTTATTAAAATCTATATATAAACAGAAAAGACAATATATAAAATGTCTAGGTCAATAATAATACACAGGCTGACAGTGAAATCAGTGTGAATAAAAAACAGATGTTATGCATGTATCAAACCTGAAGAAAACATGCATTCTGATATATCGTATTATTTGAATAATAATATGCAATAATGAAATTAAAGACTTGTGGGTCAAATTATTAGCTGGTGTAAAACAGCATTGCTCCAGTGAAGTCAGTGGAGCTATGCTGATTGACACCAGCTGAGGATCTAGTCCGGTGGACCAAAGTTGCTCTCAGTTAGAGCTCTTTTCTACTACTTCACTGGAGTTACTCCAGATTTTCAGTAGTGTAATGGAGAGCAGAATTTGTCCCTCTATTGCAATGCACAGGCCTGGTCTACAGTGTGGGGGAGGGATCGATCTAAGTTACGCAACTTCAGCTACTTGAATAATGTAGCTGAAGTCGACGTACTTAGATCTACTTGCTGCGGTGTCTTCACTGCGGTAAGTCAATTGCTGACACTCCCTCGTCGACTCTGCCTGCGCCTCTCACTTTGGTGGAGTACAGGAGTCAATGGGAGAGTGCTCGGTGGTCGATTTATCACGTCTAGACTAGACGCGATCAATTGACCCTCACTGAATAGATCACTCCGGAGGTAAGTGTAGACATGCCCATAGAGAAGTAAGGTAGAGTTAGCATTGCATGTGCAACCTTAGCTTTGACATTTCCGACTTTAAGTGTGCAATGTCAAGGTCAAATTCTGCCTTCAGTTACAGCAACTGATGGCAGATTTTAAATCCTTACCGTTTTATTCAGTAGTCCATCCCATTAAAGTAATATTTAATGCCATTTCCATGCCCATCATCCCTCTGATGCTAGACATCAGTACATTGGATCCTATACTTCTGTTTTTGTGTTATTCTCCTCTCTCATTCTAGTTCTTATATGTCTTTTTTCATTTTTTTCCCCCTCTCCCTTCCTCCCTCCAATACAGGGACAGTTTCACTTAGAGTAATGGAGCAGTGGAAATTAAATGAGTTTACATGTAGTCCAATGAACTCAGTATACAGCTCATCTTGTAACTATACTTAATCTAAATAACCTTTTTTATGCTCTGCTGGAATGGCATTTTCAAAAGGCTATATAGTAGTAAATGAGTGTATATGTCAGGAAGGATTTGCTAGACAAATCAAATCTTCCTGACAAGTACATCTCTTTATTACTATTTACTACACATCCGAGTTTGAAGGACATTCTTTGTGATCGGACCATTAACATTTACTGTCATTTTGGCAGTGTCTTCCAACTTTTCTTTCGCTTTACCTCCTTTTTTGTGTGTTGCAGATTTTTCTTTCCAACAGAAGTCAGCTTTACAAGGAAGGATTATATCACCAATATGTTAATGAAAGATCCCTCCCACCCCCCAACCTTCTAACTGGCTTATTGCACAGAAGGTTCTTAAGTACAAAATAAAGGTTAAATACAAGGTTCCTAAGTACAACATTAAAAATTGAGAACAACTGCTGCCTTTGTAAACAAAACAACATGGATTCTTACGAGAAGGCCACCATTCCTGGACAGGAGTATTCACATGATTTTCTTACCAAGGGCCAAATGGCCAGCGGATGTAAATTGATGTAGCTCCGTTGACTTCAAGCTGAGGCCCTGGCTCTGAAGCCTGACAATGGTATGATCTGTGTCAATATCTTGTGCCTTTTTATTTGTATTATTGCTGTTTGATTCCATGAAAAAATATGTACTCTCTCTGAAAGTAAAGCCAACCAAACAAGAGAATTCACCAATTTGGAGGTCTCCCTCTCTTCACTTTTCAACTCTATCATGGCAATGGTGATCATGAAATTATTCATGTACATGCTTGACATGAAACTTTCCATTAAAAGTTTTAAACATAGAGGATGAAACCCTAGCCCCACAATGGCAAAACTCCCTTTGACTTCCTTGAGGTCAGGATTTCACCCAGACATCCTGGTCTAGGGAAACACATGAGGATTGGCCACAGCAATTCATCTGGCTAGTCATTGAGTTTGAAGTTCCTTTATGGGGCAGAGAACCTGTACAAGGCCTGCCTGAACTACTTCTGGGAGCACAAGTTCTATATGGACAAGTTCCAGTTCTTTTGGGCTAAGAAGTATCCCAGATAAAAATTATGGTGTGCAAGCAAGAGAGGAACAGGTAAAAGAGGAGAAATCAAGGCCCGAGAGGAGCGAGAGGGGAGCAACGAGGCTTGGCCAAAAGCTTAGCACAGAGATATACTGAGGGTAACAAACACCTGTGTGGAGTTTTGCTCTTTGCTGTTCAAGGACTTGTGAATATTTTGTAAATTAGTCAATCTAGAAAAATACTCTGGGTCTGTATCACCAGTATCTTTTCCAGGATAAAAAACATCCACTCCTAATCTGCTGCCACTCAGTGATGAAGCAACACTATATTAGACCCTTCAAGGTAGAGGAAAGTCCTTTGTCTGTTACCAGTGTGTTACCATGATTTTGGAGCATTCACAAGTACTATGTAAAATTCAATATACTTACCTACAAACAGTGCTATGTCCCTTGAATGAGAATGAAAGGGGGGGAACGAAATGTACTTGGTAGTGTACAGTTAAATGAAGTTTGCCCAATCCTCCAAACCCTTACTCTCAAATATAGTTCTTACTTGTCTGAGTAATAGCATAGGGTTGTTAATGAAGATGGGCCTGGTCAATAGGATTTGGTCCAGGATTAAGTCATTTTTTTTCTTTTGGTCATTTTAGGGTGGTATTATGGGCATTCAGCCTGGAAAGGGTTAATGAGTCTCAGAAGGGGCCAGTTAGCCTAATTCTTCCTCTGGTGTGGCCTGATAGGCAATCCCTGATTCAAGATGGAGCACAGCTGAGCAAAAACAAGAGGGGCTGGTATAAGGTTAGGAAGAAAGGAAAGAAGGAACTGCAGTGTGGAAACCTGCAGTCACTCTCTCTGCTTAGAGTGGGGAAGGAGGAAACCTAGTAGGAGAGTAGAAACTGTGGGATCTTGGCCTTGAAGAATGGTGGATAAGGAAGCTTGTAAAGATGGAATAGGAAGCAGTCCAGGGAAATAATAGCAAGGTTTATGCCGCAGTACACCTTGGCTGCTGATTGTAGAGTCCCTGGACTGGAACCTAAATTAGTGGGCAAGCCGGGGTTCCCCTACCTCACCACTGGGCAAGTGGAATAGCTTTGAATTAGACAACTGTAGAGAACTGTACCCATTCAGCCAGTTCAGTGAGACTTTGATACCCCAGAAGGGGAAAACTATATAGTAAGCTAGCAGGAGGGCCAAGCCAGGAAGAGGGAGGATCCTGACTCACCTACAGGAAGCGTTGTAACTCCTGGAGCAAAAGCAGGTTGCAGTGTGAACAAGAGACAGAAGGGGGCATCTGACTGGGTGGAGCAATTCCCCAGATATAGCCACAAGGAGGTTCTTCAGCCGTGAGTAAACGCTATGACAGATTTGTAGAAAGAGAACTCCTGACTACAAATATATAGCAGTGTGCAAGTGTAGCCAACACAGATATGGAAGAGCAAACTAGATAGCAAAGTGCCTCAGGCCTCATCATCAGAACTGTTGGAGCTGGCTGGAAAATTTTGAAATATTAAATATTCTGTCTAAAAACAGGAAATGCAGATGTTAAAGTCTGATTGCTGAATATTTATTACTGATTAGAAGTGGGGCTGACTGGAATCTGGAATTCCTGTTCCATGGAAAAAGCTGAAATTTCAAAAAATATCTCCTTCTGCACCTAAATAAAATTGACAACACTCCCCAAGGTCCCAGGAGTGCCGGTTGCCTTTCTGGTGGGATACCAAGAAGCTGGGGGGTTGAAAGCCCTGACAGCCTTCAGCTCTAGCTGGCGATCCCTACTGTGGAGCGGAGACCTTAGAAACTCTGAGAATGCCAGCCCTGATGGGTGAGCTGGCTGGAAGACTCAATGAACCTGGCACGTTCCTACTAAGTGTTGTGATTTCAGGGAACTGGCATTTTTCAACTGAAAAACAATCTGCTGGGAAATTCCTGACTAGATCTATTTAGAAAAGCTTGGCTTTCATATTCCAAGATGAGTCTGCAGCATTGGGATTTAAAAATATTCTTTTTTGATTTGTAAACCTGATTTGGATTCAGTGAGAGAGGATAAATATAGAACTCTTGGATGTCATTTTTACAGTTGCTTTTCTGACCATAACTGCACTGTAAGCTTGGAGTCTTTCTTACAGGTGTTCAGAAACATCCCTGAATGGTTAAAATCGAGTGGCTTCATTCACCACTGCATCTTATGTCAGCATAACCCCATTGTTTTGGTGTAAAACTGGAGTGGCACAGTGGTGGGTCACGTTTCTCGGTGTATAGCATTTTGAGTCTTGTTGCTTTAAACGAATTTTGCTGAACTGTGTAAGGAAGTAAATATGAAAAATGGATTACACAGAGCAGATCACTCATATCTAGGGTTTGATTCTGATTTAAACACACTAGTGTGGTATAACTTCATGGACATTAATGGAATTGCGTAGGTACAACCCTGGTGTTAGAGTATGCCCAAAGCTTCTATTAAATACAGGTCAGGGGCATATTTTTATTATATGGATTCAAGGTCAGATGTTCAAGGGTATACAATGGCATAGCTCCAGTGACATTACTGTACACCTGTCCCTATTTTTTTTAAATTATGAATCCCTTTTCATCTCCTCTCCTATTCCTCCTTGTATGGTTTTTGTTGTTTTTTTGGTTTTTTGGGTTTTTTTTTGCGTTAGGCCCCAGTGCTGCAAATATGCATGTAAATAATTCAGTGGTACAGGATCAGGCCCCTGAGAGCATACTTTGCTCAGAAGGTCAAGGAGGCAGAGTTCAGGTTGAATATTCAACTTTCACCCTACTGACAGTTGAGCCCTTGATTTTTTTATCCTTAATGTTGCACTTATGCTTGGGGATTTGTTTTGGGCTATTTTTCCCCATAGAATGTATTTTCTTTTGAAGTGGCTGGATTTATTGTTGAGCCTATTGAAAACAAGCAAATAATGTATTGGCAAAGACCTATCCGAATGAATCATGAATATTGCATCTATGGCTATGTCTGAAAGTTCAATATGAATTTCCTATGATAGAACTTTAGCCACCCAGACATAGCCAGCTGAAGCCAGGTAATCATGTTTGTCTTAGACCTAGACACAAAAGATCAAAGCATCTTTAATACAAATGGACTGGGAACAATGCCATAGATTGGGCTTCTCTGCGGTTTCTTATTTTTCATTCTAGGGCATCATCATTGAAGCAAAAGCAAACTAAAAATGCACCACTTGTAAATGCCTTTAAGAATCATCCTTCTAAGCTTAGCTTGGAAGTACACAGGGATACATCATTGCTTTTTAAAAGGCAAGGAGGATGCAAGGACTGTCTGTCCTTTAGAAGGTTAAGATTTTGTTTAGACATATTTCCTCTTCCCCCACCCCTCACGTTTGGGGAATAACATTGGGAGGAAAAACTGTCTATGAACAAAACATATTTGTTTGCATAAGGGTATTAACACCTCACAGTCTCCTTCAGCATTTCATGGGCTATGCATCACATATTCCCACAACTCCTGGAAATTAGAGACACAAGGTTCTGTGTTATTTGCTCAGTTCCAGGCAGTTGCTAATTACCGTCATGGTAGTCAGCTCCATCTGCTGTATTCAGCCAAGGCCTAGAAACTTCACACATTGGTTTTAGTCATCTTAATTTCCTCACTCCCACCCTTGGTTGGTGTCAGATTCTTCACTCAATCAGAGGCTGGGAGAAGAGAAAAACATGGCCTGAGTAAAGGCTGACTGGAGACACCTGGTCAAAGGGAAAGTGCAGCACCATAATGGGCTCCCCAGCTGATGGATGTGTCTGATTGGCAAGCTAGTTTGAAAAGTAAATCTATTCCCTGTGAGAATTTCCAAATCAAAACAGGGAAGGTGGACCTGCTGGAGACCTTTCAGTTTCTTTTCTTAATTACAAAAAGTGATTAGCTTCTCTACTGATGAACTCGAAAGGCAGGTTTGGTATGAAATTGGTCAATCAACTGGACGTTTTTTGTGGGTAATATTCTTGTTACAGAAAAAAAATGAATAACTAAGTGGGCCACCTCAGTAATTAGTGTTTCACATGACATCCACGAATAACGCATTTTAAATATTACTGGGATGGGGGAAAATAAACACATCTTTCAAGCAAGCATTGGCAGCATATCAATCCCAAGTACAATCATCCAGCAAAGACATATTTACCCATGAGACAACAGGAGCACGGCCTCTGCTTTCCCATCCTTCACTGCTCCTGGTTTTCTCTCACAGTTTCTGCCTTTATTAGCTATGGTTTTTACAATTTTATTTATTTTAGAAAATGCATGATGGCAGGACATTCAGCTGCTTATGGAAAATCCAATACCCCTCTGATTTAAATCAATACGATTTAACAGGTGCTTGTTTTGCTACTCACATTTGAAAAATCACCACAATTATATTTCTGCCATAATAAAGCACTCTCCAGATTAACGGCCCCTGAAACTCCTTGTTCACCTGCTGATTTTTTTCACTCACCTACTAGAATGCCTCCTCGCGCACCTCTGTAATGATCCTCTTCCACCTCAAACAACACTCCTTTGTCTATTGTAATGTGCCCATTGCACAGTCTCATGGGAAGTACCACCACTGGCGACGAACGCAAAATGTGTAGCTGATAATTTACTTGAGGACTTTATTTGATTGGGGATGTTACAAATCAGCAACAGAGTTGGGATAAATTAAGTAAAGCCCAAACAGAGTTATATGCTCAATAAATCTAGAGTAAAACAATTGTGAGACAAACTCAGACTTTTTATTGGTATTTTCAGTCTGGTTCTAGCTGGAAGTCAGAAGTGATAAAAGGGAAAAATGTTTCAGAAGAATTTACCAAATTCTTAGAATATTTATCAAAAAGAGTTTGGATTTTGATTCAGTTTTACTTCTTGCTTTATCGCAGCTATTTTTGTCCATTTGGAGTTACACTGGCTTAGATGAAATGTAATAGGAAGCAGACTTAAAACAAAGAAAAGGAAGTATTTCTTCACACCATACAGTCAACCTGTGGAACTTGTTGCCAGGGGATGTTATGAAGGTCAAAAGTATAACTGGGTTCAAAAAAGAACTAGATAAGTTCATAAAGGATCTGTCCATCAATGGCTATTAGCCAAGATGGTCAAGGATGCACCTCACGCGTCGGGTGTCCCTGAACTGCTAACTGCCAGAAACATCTAGCACTGGATGCTATCAGAGATAGGATATTGGGCTAGATGGACTATTGGTTTGACCCAGTATGGATATTCTTATGTTATATTAACTGGAGTAATACAGTGGAGAATCAAGCCTCCTGTTCTCAACGGTTTTCTAGCCTAATACTGGAGACTCAAACCTCTTAAGGCTCATGCAGATCTAGTTACAAATTAAGGATCTGCTCCTGCCACTTCCTGAGCTCAGGCACATCTCCAAGCTCATGTGAACCCCCATGATGCAAAGAGATGTGTTCAAGTAGATCCCTTTACGTGTGGTGCCTCATTAAAGCCAATGGAGCTAACTGGGTAGAAGGTAGAATCAGGGACTCTGAATCATATCAGATGTCTGACATAAAATTGTCCAGTGGATCTGTGGATTTCTTTACACATAAGATCTAATCAGCACTTCAGTCTTCAGCCTTGAGTTCCAAGAGTAAATTGGCTGTGAGCTGAAATGTGGCACATAAGGACCAGAGATTATTCTCTTTCCTCCCTACCCCCATCCTGCCCCCCCACCACCACTTTACTTACATCTGCTTGACTGTTTTTAAATTTCGGGAATACAGGTAAGAAAAGATTTTGAAGGCTTTGAAAAATTATAATGAATAAATGCTTGCAATTTATAAGCATCCCATTTTGGCAACGTCAGGTCCCCAATGTGGCTGATTTCCATTGTGCCTTTTAAAATAGATAAATGATTGCAAATAATGAAGATTAAAAAGAGGCTATTGTTGAAAGCCTAGTAACAACAACTTTACCAAAAGATAATCAGTGGCTTATTGTGTATACACAGCATGGTTTGCTGATTGCATATTAACAGACAAAAAAATATGCTGCATAATCTCCCTGTGACATAAGAGCCTCAACCTTTCAGTTCTATGGTGAGTGGTGTCAATTATTTGTGGATTAAGTATTCACAACAGCATACACAGACACAACTGATTGCAATAGTCTGGAAGAACCAGGAAATCCTGTTATATCAATCACTGATCTCAGGTTCCGTCAACAGTCAAGCTTAAGATAAGATAAGTGTAGTCTTGTGAACATCCTTGCTTTTGTATGTTCCATTCAGATCCTTTTTTTAACATATTTTATATGTGGTTTAGCTGAAAATGTTGATACCATGCAATATTTCTGCTCCTCAAATCCTTACGAACAGACCTCCCACTGAACTCAGTGAGGATTTTGGGTGCACAATCAAACCAGGATCAAGTCCTATTACTTAATGTTGGGCTTGAATTGATGACAAGTATGCCTAAAATGGAATGGGATGGGTCTTTGCTCGAAATTGTCATGATATAGTGTTGTAGCCATGGTGGTCCCAGGATATGAGACACACCAGGTGTGTGAGGTAATATATTTAGCTCAGTGTTTCTGCTAGATAGGTTAGTTTCCCAGATTTGAAGAAGAGCTCTGTGTAAGGTCAAACGCTTGTCTCTCTCTCACAAATAGAAGTTGGTCCAATAAAAGATATTACCTCACCCAGCTTCTCTCTGTGATATAGTGAATCAGGTTTTTTTTTATACAGGAGCTATTATTTAAAAGGAAACAGCTACTAAAATACAGGTAAACAGGCTTGCAAACAACTTGAGCCCCAACTTTGTCTCCCTTGTTTACCGGGCATCAACCCTGTCTGAAACTCTGTACAATACAGAACTATATAGTAGCTGTAAAATGTTTTTTGCAAGAAACATCAGTGATGATGTGGAGAAAATGGTAATGTGATTTAGATGTATTAGCAGGAGTGCTATATGTAGGACAGGGGAGGTAATATTTCCACTCTACTCGCATTGGTAAAGTCACAGCTGGAGTGCAGTGTCCAGTTTTGGATACCACATTTAAAGAAAAAAATGAAGAAATTGGAGAGAGTACAAAGGAGAGCAACAAAAATGATAAGAGGTTTAGAAACTCTGATCTAGGAGGAAAAGTTGAAAGAATTGGACATATTTTACCCCACAGAAGAAAAGGCTGAGGGCAGACATAAATCTTCAAATATAGAAAAGGCTGTTATAAAAAGGATAGTGCTTAATTGTTCTCGCTATCCATCAAGGGTAGGGCAAGTTGAAGCAAGGGGGATTCAGGTTAGATATTAAATATCCTTATAGTTAGAAAGGATTTCCTAACCCTGGAACAGGTTAGTTAAGGAAGTGGTAGAATCCCCATCACTGGTGATTTTTAAGAACCAGTTAGAGAAACAACTGTGAGGGATGGTCTAAAAATATTTAATTCCGCCTCAGCATGGCGTGATGGACTAGGCGACTTCCTGAGGTCCCTTCCAGCCCTATATTTCTATATTGTTATAGGAAAGAATAAGATAAGGGCGTGCTTTATGAGCTCTGACATGGTTTTTCCTAATTTTATGACTTCATCCAAGCCTCACTGGAAACAATTACTTAGACTGTAAGCTTTCTGGAACAGTCTTTGTGTTCTGTATTTGTACAGTGGCTAGCACAAGGGGGTCTTGGAACACAACTGGTCTTATAGGCAGTACTGTAATACAACTCATAATAAATAACTGTGCAACATTACAGAAGCAGTGCCAGGTAAATATATTCTCTTCAATCACTCAATTTCCTTTACATGTATTATTTAATATGTCTAATTTGTTTATAAATGCTGGATTTCTCTGGCTAACACAATAGCTGTCATACAATACATTCACTTCCTTAATAGATCAGTTTTCTCCTGTACTTCTGTTGCACTGGGGATGTATTAATTTTTATTGACTCTACAGCTGTACTAAGTTTTAATTTACAGAAGTTACATTGTATTTCTTGTGCAAAGAAACATTAGTCCTGAATAAAACCTATTATGCAGCTTGACCTGTTGTCTCCATTGAGTAACAGTCTCCTCTCTCTGTAAAAAGGAAGATAATAGTACATTGGTATCTCACAGGGCTGTGGTGAGGATTCATTAGTTGGTGTTTGGAGTGGTGTGAAGATAGAAATGCTAATGATTTATTAACTCCACAAATATATTTGTTGACTTAGGAAATGCACTAGAGCAACCTGAACACTATCAATGCAATCACTAAAAATCAAGGAAATCACCAGTTAACACACCTCATACACATGCCTTAACACTGACATACTATATGACATAAGCACCCAGACTCCTTACCTTCACAAGCCCCTTTACATTTCCACTATAAGCAATCACAATACATGCATGGAATTCCTCAATCACACACCCTTAACGCTAATCTTACGCATTTTTATGTGCAAACAGATCAAAAACATCGTCAATACACATGTTCTTCTTACTGAATGCTGAGCTTGCCAAGCCAATTTGCGGCAGCCTCATCAGCAGAGTGAGGAGCCCTGAGACAGCAAATCTGGTCCAGAGAGCAGTCATCAGTGATGTGTGATGCTGTCTGTCTGTGGCCATAGCAACATGTGGGATCCTCTCATTGGCCGCAGGTGTGAAGGCTGGCTCCGCATTGACCCTGGCCCATTCGAAATCAGTTCAGAAGAGCCCATGAGCAGTGTTGCAAATCAAAGTCAGGTACACATGTGGTTGGGTCAGTTAAAAGAGACTGGTTTCTCACATCAGCTACAGACCATTCTTCATGCCACATTGACATCTCGGAGAAATCCAGGCAAGGCAAGTGAGCCCACAATGGGTGCCTCGATGACTGGAATGCTCTTGGGTGATTGAAAAGGCTTCTGCGTGGTGGTAGGTTTGGGTTTGTCCTAATCTTCTCCACCATTTTGGTGGCATAACGGATGTGTGGAGGAGTGATGTTGCTTAACACAAGGAGCCATGGTACTGGAGTGGGTTGAATCATCCCAGTTATGATGTGCATGGCTAAATGTAGTCATGTGTCAGCCAACTTGACATGAGACGAATGGAGCCACAGGGAGCACAGTATTCTGCTACAGAGTAACTGAGGGCTAAACCAGAAGATCAGAGTTTAAGCATTTGCTCCCAAGGAAGTGCCAGCCAGTGTGCTTAGAAGGTTGTTACACAACCTCACCATAGCTGCAGTTTTCCTCTGGTAGTTAAGATATGTGAGAGAACCATCTTGGGTTACACTGAGGTAGATTGGGTAAGATGTGTGCTTCAAGCACTGTCTATTGAAAAAAATATTCAGTTCTTGGGCTGCTCTGGCATTGTAAAGATTGAACACACTCAAAACAGTCTTCGTCATGCTTGGTTGTAAACGCCACCAACTACAGTATCTTAATCGAGTCAGCATTTAGAAAATCTTCATGTTCTGGGAATGACAGCCCTTGGATGCATAAGCAAATGACATCTGTGTACGTGAACTTGCAAGACTGGGTATGTGGAAGATCATTTTCATACAAGTTGAAAGGTGTCAGTGTAAGCACAGAGCCTTGGGGTAGACTTATGGGTACTCATAGGTTTATAAGGTCCAGTCAAAAGCCCATGATTTCAATGGATATTGCATTAGTCCCTACAGATGTGTGAGTAGTAGCAATATACCATTTGTACATGCAAATGTATGGAGTCGGAGATAGGGGTGTGTGTTTAAGTGTCAACAAAATTATTAGACATTGTAAGTCACACATTACTTATACAAATGGATGGACTTTTTTGTCATGAAACTTTAAAAACAAAATACTTGAAACTGTCCCTACCTCTTGAGAACTACCAGCTTTAGCTGTATAGATAGTGAGAGTTCCAAGCTAAAAAGCAGTGACCCTGGGGACACAGAACTATGAACTATCCAGGAACCACAGAATGAAATTACGTATTGTTACCAATATTAAGGTGGATTTAGGATCCATTGATCTGTCCTTCCTCTCTTACAGCTACCCTCTTTGTTTCACTGAGCACCCTGTGCACTGTAGCTGAAGGGAATCTGAGTTCTGCAACTCTGGGAAGAGAATTTTGAGGAAGCATTAGCAGGTTATAAAAGGTTTGGAGGACATATATTCATTTCATTCTCTCTCCATCCCCATGCTCCTTTATGGTTACTGATAGAACTCCAGCATGTCCCTGTAACTATCTTCAATAAGAAAAGCTATTCCATGTTAATCATTTCAGTTTTGCCCATTTCACCTTTTTTTCACCATGTTTTTTTCCCCTCTCTCCCTCCCCATTTCCTTTCTTTTAACAAAGTGGCTGTTTGCTTACTCTGCCATTGATTGCAGATTTGTTTTGCTTTTAGTTGTGTTAAACTTTTGACTGGCACTATATAAACAAAAGAATCAAATGTATTTCAAATCAAAAGTGTGGAAAAAAACAATGATCTTCACTGGGTATGTCTGCACTGTATTAATATTCATAGAGAACCGACTAAACTCACAAAATCCTGTCCCAGCATGCACTGAGCTCATTATAAAATCTGAGCTGGATTTTCTTGGGTCATTCTCTTCTTTCAAAGTCCTGGTCAGGAATTTGGAAGGAATATTCATTACCTAGGATATTACAGGCAATATTATCTCAAAGGACATCAAATGACTCTGCTCTGATTAATGCTGTCATTTTATTCCTGGAAGAGGGAATGTTTTGTGCACCGGGACATGGTATCCTAGCTTCAGCCCATCTCAAAAATGAACACAAATTAATGCAAAAAAAAAGGGTGTTACTTAAGTGAAGTAAGATGAGTTAGCTTCGATCTAAAGATGTGCTTCTTGGGCTTAGACAATGAAAACTACTGGTAGGCTTATGTCATGGACTGTTTAAAAATAGAGATGTGTGGGTTGTAAAATATCTGCTGTGACACAGTTCTGATTGACTAATTATCTGCAACAAATTTTGGGTCCAATTCCTGCTCGCCAAACCCTTTTAGAATTCACCAGAGGGTGATTTTTTGGCAGGCTGTCAGCAAGAAAAGAGGGGAAAGAGTTGGGAAACATTAATAAAAGTTGAACACAACAGCTTCTGAGGCATTTGAATCATCATTCAAGTACTAGAAAAAGACTGCCATATGAGGAAATAGGAAAACAGAGTGAGAATAGATCAGAAAGAAAGGAAAGCTACATTTGGGAATCTGATGACAAATAAAAATTGTTCACTTGTTTTTTTCCTAAGCTTTCATGGGTAGAGTGTGTCAAGTACCCAGAGACTGAGGGTATGTCTACACTACCCGCCGGATCGGCAGGTAGTGATTGATCTATCGGGGATCAATTTATTGCGTCTAGTGTAGATGCAATAAATCGATCCCTGATCGCTCTGCGGTCGACTCCTGTACTCCACCGCGGTGAGAGGCAGAAGCGGAGTCGATGGGGGAGTGGCGGCAGTCGACCCTGCACAGTGAGGACGCGAGGTAAGTCGAACTAAGATATGTTGACTTCAGCTATGCTATTCTCTTAGCTGAAGTTGCATATATTAGGTCGATTCCCACCCCTCCAGTGTAGACCAGGCCTGAGGTTGCATGTTCTGTATTTGTACACACACACCTGCTGTGTTTAAACACACATGCCATAACAGAGCCCCATTTTTGTTTGCTTTAACTGGGAAAGTCATTAAAGCCAAGCTGAGAGAGGAGCGAGACTGTAACAGTCACTGAGAAAAAGACAAAGTCAAAGACCATGAGGAAGGCAACTACAGCCATAACAACAAAATTAACTCTTTTACAGATAGGTATAGGGAAGATAGGAATTTCTGATATTATATTTCTCACTAATAATTTATCCCCATATGTGTCTCCATCATCCCCTCCATCACACCACAAAAAAGAGAAATATGTGCACACATGCAAGTGTATACAGTGGGTTGAAAAAAGTAAAACACGCTTTGCAAATAAGTTTGAAGTCATTTGCATTCCATAGGTTTTGAAAAGGGAATGATTTTTCATTTATTCAAAAGTCTGCATGATTTGTTTATTAAAAATGTATCTTCTTTTCCTGTCCTCCCTCCCCCCCGGCTTTTTTTTTTTCATTTTGCCAGTAAAAATGGAGGGATGAATACCCTAAAGCCAGTTTCATCAAATAAAAGGAAAAGGTAAAATACATTCACAAAAAAATTTGAAAAAGATGACTTTTTAATTTCATTCAGAAAAAATTGGCCAGCTTTATACATAAACATCTAAAAAATCTCACAATATGACAATATTTCAGGAAAAAAGGACTAGAAACTAACATAGTCCTTTGCTGTCCTAATCATGGATCACATTCTGATACTTTAGGTCAGGCTATATACTAACAATGGGACTATTCACAGAGGTACAACTCAGTGTCAGTAAGCAGATCAGAATTTGCCTCTGTCAATATGTCACCAATGTTCAAAGATACTCACAGGACCACAGAATAGTATATAATGTTATAGTAATATTACTATATATTTATTGACTATATTATATTTATGTTCCTTCTAAGGCTCCTTTACACTGCTATAGATACAAAGGGCCTGAAAATACATGAGAAGAAGGCCCTATATATATGATTTGGGTGCTCTGTAAGCTACTTGCATCCCTATATGGCCATCATGGCCAAACTAAATGGCAGATGCCAGATTTTGAAACCCTTACTCTATAGCTTTATGTAGCTTGAGGCTTGGGTACAATACTAGAAGAGAGGCTTTTCTACACTGGCAATTGAGGCCAGATTATGTGCTCAGGCTAGCAGTCTCTAGGTCTGAATATGTGGTAGCTTCAGTGAAGGGTCCTTGTTTCTGTTTAGAGCGTACCGAAAATCAGAATTTCCATCCTATGGGACATTCCAATATTTCAACAATCATTTTCACTCTGAATTGTGATGAGAAGTTGACATATCTAAACTTTATAATGAATCATAAAAGATTCTGAAAACTTGAATCATTTTTATTTTCAATTCATTCAGAATTAGACTATAGGCACGGCTACACTTGCAAATGTAGAGCGCTTTGAGTTAAACCAGCCTTCGTAGAGCGCAGTAGCGAAAGCGCTGCAGTCTGTCCACACTGACAGCTGCAGGTGCACTGGCATGTCCACATTTTGTAGCACTTGCAGTGGCATTGGGAGCGGTGCATTGTGGGCAGCTATCCCACACAGCACCTCTTCCCATTCTGGCGCTGTGACTTGTGGGAAGGGGGCGGGGCATTCTGGGTCCTGTCCCAACGCCCCATGATGCATCGGTTCGCATCCCAGGAATCCCTCTGCTTCCGTCCACAATTCGCACCATCTTTCAACGTTTTTTGTATGGCGCGCTCTGTCTTCCTTTTCGGTCTGCGGGAATGGAGCCTGAACTGCTGAGGAATATGCTAACGAGTCTCGCCAGCACATCACGTTTGGCAGTCAAGTTACTCCTTAAAATCCAAAGTGACAGCGAGGACTCCAACAACATCAACGCAAGTAATGCATACAACACGAGATTGCTTGTGGCATTCACGGACATGCTCATCACCGTGGAACTCCACTTTTGGGCTCGGGAAACAAGCACTGAGTGGTGGGATCACATCGTCATGCAAGACTGGGATGACGAGCAATCGCTGCAGAACTTTCGGACGAGAAAAGCCACTTTCATGGGACTGTGTGAGGAGCTCGCCCCCACCTTGCGGTGCAAGGACACAAGATTGAGAGCTGCCCTGACGGTGGAGAAGCAGGTGACTGTTGCAATCTGGAAGCTGGCAACTCCAGACAGCTACCGATCAGTCGCTAACCAATTTGGAGTAGGGAAGTCGACCGTTGGAATTGTGTTGATGGAAGTTTGCGGGGCCATTAATCTCATCCTGCTCAGAAGAACCATGACTCTGGGTAATGTGCTGGCTTTGCACAAATGGGTTTCCCTAACTGTGAAGGGGCGATAGATGAGACACATATTCCAATTCTGGCACCAGCCCACCTAGCCTCCAAGTATGTTAATCGGAAGGGCTATTTCTCTATGGTTCTCCAGGTGCTTGTGGATCACTGTGGGCATTTCATTGACATCAACGCAGGCTGGCCCGGAAAGGTGCATGACCCACGCATCTTTCGGAACACTGGCCTGTTCAGAAAGCTGGAAGCCGGGACATTTTTCCCAGACCAGAAAATCACCGTAGGGGAAGTCGAAATGCCCATTGTGATCTTTGGAGACCCTGCTTACCCTTTAATGCCGTGGCTCATGAAACCCTGCACAGGGAGCCTTGACAGCAGCAAGGAGCAGTTCAACAACAGCCAGTGCAGAATGACTGTGGAGTGTGCTTTTGGCTGTTTAAAGGGCCACTGGCGCTCTCTGTATGGGAAGCTAAACTTGGCCGATAACAGCATCCCCACGGTTATATCCGCGTGCTGTACCTTCCATAACATTTGTGAAGGGAAGGGTGAAATATTCACTGAGGCATGGAACTCAGAGGTTCAACACCTGGAGGCTGAATTTGAACAGCCAGAGAGCAGGGCTATTCAAGGGGCCCAGCGTGGGGCTGCAAGGATTAGGGATGCCTTGATGGAGCAATTTGAGGCTGAAAGCCACCAGTAATGTCTGGTGCCCTACAAGGGAGTGAAGTGCAGTGGTTCCAATGTTAATAGGAATCTGAGTTTGCTGCGTATGATACACTGACTTGCAGTGCCTGTTGCTTTCCTGGGCTATGGTATCTTTTACATTATGCAATAATAAAGAATGTTTTCAAAGCAAAAAAATCTATTTAATGAAAAGAAAATGCATTTATTGAAAAGAATCACAACTGCTTGGGAAACAGAAAGGGCAAGGGGGTGGAGTGGGGAACGGTATAACCACAGGTTTGCGTATGTCCTGTTATCATACTCAGCTTTCCTGTTTGGAGTGCTGTGCAATGAGTGTTGCATTTCAGGATGGCTATACAGGGGGCTGAGTGCAGTGGGTAAGGGTTGTAGTTTTCAGGGCTGTGTGGTGTTGGAGGCAGCTGGTGACGATAAGAACCCGGATGTTGAGGAAATTGGGTTGGAGGTGACATGGGGGCACAAGGAAAAGAGATTTGGGACAAGGGCTGCAGGGAGGGGCGGGCGCGGTAGTGCTCCACCTGCATGGCTACGAGCGCCTGGATGGAGTCCGTTTGGTGCTCATGATGCTTATCAGCTGCTCTGTGCTTTGGTGCAGGCGATCCGCATTCTGCTGGCGGACCCTCCTTTCACTCTCCCACCACTCCTGCACTTTTTGATTTTCATTAAGGGAGTGCTGCATGACTTCATGCAGCATGTCCTCTTTGCTTCTACATGGCCTCTTCCTGATTCTTTGCAGCCTCTCGGCTGGTGATAACACAGATGGCTGAGATCTCAAGGTTGCATCTGTAAAGGCAAAATGCAACATTTGACAGAGGCAGCATTGTTCACACCAGACAAAGCAATGATTCCCCCATACTTAAGGGCAAGCACAGTCTACACAATAGCATAATTTGCCTGTCCCAAAGCGAGCGCACATAACCCACGGGAGCCCCAAAATGGTGAGTAAGCACAGGGTCATGGGGGACTAATGCTTTCATGGCTGTACTGTCCTCTGGGTTTCTGTGCCTTGGGGAGAGCCAACAGCTGCAGGGGGCCCCTGTAGTGAACACTGTCCCCACATTTTCCACAGGAGTTCATCCTGGAAGATATCTCGCTGCTGAAGGTGACCTGGGAAGCAAGGGAGGGGCTTCTACTTCAATGCGGCTTCCGCCTTGGCCCATATGCAGCTTGCCTGTGTGCAGCAATGGTTCCCCTGGCCCTCACGGCACAGTGGCACGGACATGTTAGCCTTACTGGGACAAGGACCACAGTGGCTCTCCCACGAAACCTGAGCAAGTGCATTGCCCAAGTTCTGGATGAGACCTTTGAAGAGATTACTGAGGCAGATTACCATGATGTGAGAGATCATATCAACGCCCTATTCTGCATCTAGGCATGCATGCAGCCCTAACCCTCCTTGCCCCAAGAGCCCGCACCGAATAACTTACTTCCCAAAATAAAAGCCGCTTACCGGAAACCACTTCTGGTGTTTGTCCTTCCCCAAGCACCAGCCGCCGCGACTGGCTACCTTCCTCCTGGTTTGAGAGCAGCTCCTGGCTGCATGCATCTAGGGATGCCGGTGTGTCTTCCTCCTCCTCAGCACCCTCGCTCCTGCTTTGCTCCTCCTCCTCCTCCTCCTCCTGCCTTGTTGGACTGTGCTCCAAAGCATCCATGGTGGTCCTCGGAGCGGAGGTGGGATCTCTCCCAAGTATTGCATCCAGCTCTTTGTAAAAATGGCAGGTTGTGGGAGCAGCACCAGAGCAGCTGTTTGCCTCATGGGCTCTGCGGTAGACATTCCACAGCTCCTTCACTTTAATCCTCCTGCAGAGCGTCTCAGTCATGGCCCCCTTCCACCATGTCCCTTGATATCTGCCTGAAGATATCGTAATTCCTGCGGTTGGAGCACAGCTGGGACTGGAGAGCTTCCTCCCCCCAAACACTGATGAAGTCCAGCACCTCGCCATTGCTCCAGACTGGGGCTCACCTGGAGCGTGGAGGCATGGTCACCTGGAAAGATTCACTATGAGCACTCCATGCCTGGCTGAGCAAACAGGAAGGGGATTTTCAAAATTCCCAGAGAATGTAAAGGGCAGGTCTGACGGTTGGTCACCTGAGGGCAGGGCAGTAGAGTTCAAAGTGATGACCAGAGTGGCTAGAACAGGCATTGTGGGACACTTCTGGAGGCCGATCAGAGCGTACTAACAGACCAGGGTGTCCACACTGGTGCTGTGGCGCTCCAGCGGGGGCGCAGCAAACGTTATTCCACTTGCCGAGGTGGAGTACCAGGAGCGCTCTAGCCGCGGAGTCAGAGCGCTCTACGTGCCTTGCCAGTGTGCATGTGTCATGAGAGCGCACTGGGCTGCTTTAATGCACTCTAACTCACAAATATAGCCATGCCCTATGTCTGTGTGAGCTCCCATGGTGTACTGCAGGAGCTCAGTCCGTGGGGAGGCAGGGGTGTATCATGGAAGATATAAGCCAAGTAGGGAGCCCAGCCCATAGAGGAGGATGGGGGCATTAGGCATGGTAACTACAACTTTCATGAGACACGGCAGCAGCTCCAGTGGATTCAAATGCAAACACAGCCTGAAACAAAATGTTTTGATTTTTTTCCTGACAGAAAATTAAAAAATTTAAACAAATCAACATATTTCTATGGATTTCTTTTTTGTGGAAACTTCATTTTCCATCAAAATCATAGACAGAAAATTCCTAATCAACTCTAATTCTGGTATTTGCTTCACTCCTTCTTCAACAGAGTTTGAGTTTGTTGATAATCAGGGCATTTATAGCTGCTTATCCCTTCTCTGACTTCTGCCTGAGGGGGTAAGAGCAGGGCATATTTATGTAATGTTTAAATTTCTGAAATCCGGGTTTCAGTCCTATTGACGAACTAATATAGTGTTTGTTTTAAGCTTTATATTTGGGCTGCCGATTACTCGCAGATAACTCACTCGATTACTCAAAAAAATTAATTACGATTTTAAAAGTAATCATGATTAATTGCAGTTTTAATCGCACTGTTAAACAGTACAATACCAATTGACATTTATTAAATATTTTGGCTGTTTTTTTCTACATTTTCATATATATTCTATTCTGTGTTGTAATTGAAATCAAGTGTATTATTTTTATTATAAATAATTGCACCGTAAAAATGATAAAAGAAATAGTATTTTTCAATTCACCTCATACAAGGACAGAAGTGCAATCTCTTTGTCGTGAAAGTGCAACTTACAAATGTAGATTTTTTTTTTGTTACATAACTGCACTCAAAAACAAAAACACTTTTGTAGCCTACATTGCAAGGTGGTTGACATGCCAGATGTGCTAAACATGCATATGCCCCTTTATGCTTTGCCACCATTCCAGAGGACATGCTGTTGATGCTCATTAAAAAATGTGTCAATTTTTTTACCCACATTCTGCCATATAGTATGATCTTATGTTTTGTCACCCTTATCTGTGTAAAAGAAAACTGTCTGTATATCAAATCTATTTAAGTAATTTAAAATTACCTTCTTCTTTCCTATGCTTCCTCCCCCCCAACCCCCAAAATAATCATGGTCCACAAAATATAACAACATCAGGACTTGCGAGATCAAAATTAACTTTTTCCAACAGTTTATTCATAAAATTCCATAAAGACAGTTCTGGCTATAGCTGCGGGCGGGGGGGGGGAAGCTTGGAATAAAATATGAACCAATCCAATTATTTGCCTCAAACTTAATTAGAATCATCTTTAAGGCTTGAAAAACTTTTCAACATTTTTATTTTAATTCCATGTAAATTTCCATTCCCAGTTCAGCTGGGACTGGAAACAGAGATATCAAAATAGCACAAGAAATGCGTCTTTCACGATTTCTGACCTAATTGAAACCAAGAGGTCGGATCTTGTAAGAAAGCCTGGCAAACCAGGGGGTTGGATGTGTTGAGATAATCTTTGGATAAGCACTTTGCGGGACCTGACTCATCACTGATTTACTCCAGTCTTATGCTGATGTAACTCCATTGAGTGAAATCCATTGTAATGCTAGTGGTGTTAAAATGGCATTGTACAGCTACTCATGCAGTAGTGTATCAGGAGCTTGGCTTTTGAGCTTAACCCTTAAAATTTCATCCATCACTAGTTCTAAAACCTGTGTTGTCATTCAGATTGCTGAGGTTTTTTTCTTCTAAAATACTAGTCACTTCTGTCTTTGACTGCTATAATCAAACAACAGAGTTTCACTTGAACCAGGTGAAAGTAGCCTATTACATTCTAATTAGATCAAAGAGTAGGTAAGCAGCCAAATTAACTAGAATTAATAGGTAGCATAAAACCAAGTTTTACAGAATACAAAGGGGAAATATTAAAAATCACTTTGAAAGGCAGAATATGAGTGAATCAATGTAATGGTAGATGCTTCCACAGAGTACAGTATTAGGCAGAGGTTTATAATCATGCCAAGAAAGTTTAAATAGCCTCAGGGTAGCTGTTAATTCTTATGAAAACTTAGTACAGACTTCATTGACTTAGGTGGGATTATTCCAGATTTACTGACAGTGAAATTTGTCCAACAAGTTTTTTGTTTACTGACAAGAAATTTGTCCAACAAGTGACCTTAGTTTATTCAAAATACTTTAAAAGAAAAGAACTTTTTTCTAATATTTTTAAAACCTGTGCTCACTTCCTTTTTGGCCAATAATCCTTTGATACCTTGGCATCTGTTTACATTATACAATACTTTTTTTGTTTAAAGAAATGTATATGATTTGTTTCAGAGTAACAGCCGTGTTAGTCTGTCTTCGCAAAAAGAAAAGGAGTACTTGTGGCACCTTAGAGACTAACCAATTTATTTGAGCATGAGCTTTCGTGAGCTACAGCTCACCTCATCGGATGCATACCGTGGAAACTGCAGAAGACATTATATACACACAGAGACCATGAAACAATACCTCCTCCCACCCCACTGGAAATGCTGGAAATGGCCCAACTTGATGATCACTTTATCTAAACTATTACCAGCAGGACAGTGGGGTGGGAGGAAGTATTGTTTCATGGTCTCTGTGTGTATATAATGTCTTCTGCAGTTTCCACGGTATGCATCCGATGAGGTGAGCTGTAGCTCACGAAAGCTCATGCTCAAATAAATTGGTTAGTCTCTAAGGTGCCACAAGTACTCCTTTTCTGTATATGATTTGGTAAACATCTAATTTCCCACTTTTGCAGACTTTGCAAACAAAGTTAAAGATTACAAAGGGTCACAGTTCAGTGTTATAAACATTGATGGTATTTCTTTAAATGTAAACACAGTCAAGAAGTAACTGAATATTAAGTAATAAGTGTAAGAAGACTGTTTAGTGTACTTCTCATTATACATATATGAAAGCTGCTAGTAGTATAAAAAGGGCCAGAACATCAGCTGGTATAAATTGGCATCGCTTCTCTATGGTTTTACCAAATGACATCAGTTGAGCATCTGGCTCTAAAAAAATGTGATACTTTTTCTCAAATTAGTAAAACTTCAGATTCACTTTTGTATGCAAAAATCTATGATTCATTGAAATATATATTATTATTTCTATATTGCATGGCACCCCATATGTGCTAGACACATTCATAGTTCTTTGGGAGAATCCACCTACATTGCTGGTTCAATGAATGTGTTTAGGATTCAAAAAATAGATGAAAATGTTTTTCATTATGGAGGAAAGATGATGTCATATGTGGCAGTGCCCTTTCCCCAATATCCAAAATCCCATCCCTGGACATGTTTACCAGCTGGTACCTGTGGCTGTGTGCATGCTAGATTGTTTGTTTGTTTGTTTTTTTCCCCGAACAATGCTCCACTATAGTTACTTACTATCCAGTTAGGGAAGCAATAATGGAAGCATTTGTGTGCATAGGCTCTGGGTGGCCACTGGTGTTCTAATTCCTCGTTAATAAACCTGCTTGGATAAGGTCTACAGGATAGGGTGAAAAACACAAGTGGCCATCAGCACCTTGTTAACTTTAGTCTGTGTAGCCTATCCTTAATGCCAATCCTGGCAGTCAACACAAAACTCCAATGGGAGCAGCAGCCTCCCACTGCTCTGGTTACAGTGTTCTTGGCATCTCAGCTATTGTTTAGTGGATAATACCAACCATAAAAAGGTTGTATCATTTTGCCAAACAATTACTTTGTGTTAAAAATTGTGTAGTTTCCAGAAGAGGAAGCTAATTTGCATACTACCCTGGTGGTTTATGGCCATGTTAGCCTAATTGCTTTAAAAGCACCTTTATCAAGTCATTCCTTTGAGTCCTGCTATGGGTTCACAGAGGCAATGAAGAGTCAAGCTGGGGTAGAGGGTTACCATAACTTACCATGAACCGGCTCATCTGTTCATATCAGTATTTATATGGAAACTTAAAGCTGTCACGCATGGAGAACATAAATACATTTCAACCAAGGCTTATGAATTACTATTCTTAATAAGACTAAACTAAAGGATAGATTTATTCAGGGTTTCTTCGTCACACGTCTGGGCATGTAATTTTCTACTTTCAGCCTTGTCTATTGGCTCCACTGTGCCAAGTTCTTGGAGCACAACTGATGTTTATGCTCTCAACACTGCTACTTTTAATGTGCTGTCTTACATACCAAATGCTGCCATTCTTCAGCATGGTATCTCAAAAATGAAACACAAGGAGCAGAGATTGATAAATTTAAAATGTGTCCAGTTGGGAGAGGTGTCCGTGTGCCACAGGAATCAGTGTTTGGATCTTTAACAATTTCATTAGTGGCCTGGAGGAGGGGTGGTTATATATGAATGACATATTTTAATATAATGTGTGTCTAATGTAAAGAGGCAATACATCTCATGGTCTGAGCATAGAACTGGAAGCCAGAAACTTCTGAATTCTCTTCCCAGCTTTGACAGTGAGTTCCTTTGTGACCTTCAGCAAATCACTTATGCCCAATTTTTCAGAGCTCTCCTTTAATTTGGATGCCTCCAATTTTGGGTTTAGTGTCCACGTAAGCCACCTTGCACTGGTTTTCACAGGTGCTGAGCATCCACGGTTCCTTCACTGTAAATAAGATCAGACCAGGCTTACTCTCTTGACCCCAAAAAGGGCATACAGAAATAACTTGTCTTGAGCATAGTATCAATCCATATCAGTGCAGCCAACATTCATCACCTCTTCTCCCTGCTCCACCACAGGGAGTCAGGAAATCTGAGGCAGCTGTTGAAAACAGGTCACCTGCACCCACCACGCATGCTGCTGGTGCCAAGTCATTGGGAAAGTTGGAAAGACCATGTTTAACTGTGTTTCATTTGGATTATTAATGTAGCTGTGCTAAGATATTAATAACATTATCTCAGTGGTGGTCCCATACCACTGAGCCACAAAGGTCAGCTACACTAGGTTTTAGAAGAAAATAGCAATGGGAAAAAATAATCCAATCTCTTTTAAAGTGACAGGTCTGAGCACTTCTACATTTTAATATTTTTTGCCATTGTTGTATGGCACAGAATTTTTTTTCCGATCATATTTTTTCCTGATTATATTTTTTTTTCCTTTTCATATTTGCTATTAACATGTTACTTTTTTGAATATCTTCTCAGGAAAGGACACTGGTTGAAATTTTTCAAATTGTCTAAGGGATTTAGACACCCAGTACATGTTCATTTTAATAGAACTCAAGCATCCAAATTCTCTTAGGTAGCTTTGAAAATCTGGGCCTATATGTATACAATTTCATACAAATACAATAGCATCAGATATGAGTGCCAGCAATGGAGTAGCAGGTTCTACAAACTTGGATAGAAATGTAGGATTCTTCTCTTGATCCACCCTGTTATTAAGGCCTCTAGCACTGCTAAAGCTGCTGAGTTAGTCCTGCTGACTCTTGCTGGCAAGTGTGGCTTGTTCACACTATTGGGATGTGAAAATGCTTGGTGATACCCTCTGTACAGTAGCAACAAGGGAGGGGAGAGAAAGATTCCACCTGAAACCCTAGGAACAACCCAGCGGCAGAAGACAATGACCTTCTTGCAATTTATGAAGCAGCAGGAAGCCCAACAAGAATGGCAGCAGGGCCAGGTTGAAGTCCAATAGCAACATATGCAATAGTTCCAGAACCAGCTGTTGCAGAGACTCATTAACGTCAGTGCACAGTCCAAACATGCCAATATGTCCCAGTCTTTCCCTAGCCAAGATGGGGCCAGAAGGTGGAAGATAACTCAGAAGTTTACCTGGTCACTTAAGTGAGTAGCTCTACTTGCAGCCCATTGGGAAAAGAAGTCATGGACTATTGACCTGGTCCTTTTCTTGCCAGGAGAGATGAAAATGATTTATTGGGCAGAGCTGGTCAGGATTTTTTTTTCTTTGACAAGTCTTTTTTGTCATCAAATGCTGATTTCTTGACATTGAAACTTTGTAGAAATTTGCACTGGAAAGGTTTGTTAGGTCCAGGACGAGAGAGAGAAAAGAGAGCAACCTCAGATCAACCAGTAGCCCAGTTGTTAGGACACTCACCTCTTTGTGTCTCTGTATAAATAATTCAATATTCACTAAGAGGTCAGCTCCAACAGGAGACAGAGAGAGAGAGAAACTGACTATAGTCTGGTGATTCGGGCCCTTGTGTGGCATGTAGAAGAAATAGGGTTGAGTTCCTAATCTTAATTAGGCAGCACAGGGACTGGAATTTGGGTGTCCTACATCCTAAGTGAGTTTCCTCATCCCCATTCTGAGGTATCACTCTATCTTGTTCTTTCATGAACAATGTTGAAAGGTCTTATTTTCATTCAGGAGCAGGACAAAAACAAATTTCAGCACCTCAAAACTTTTTATAAAGTGAAATTCTTGTTTTCCAGTCAGCCCTAGTACTGGATGTTAAGATACCATGAAGCCTGCTGCTTTGAATTGGTTGGGAGTCTTGCATGAGTAACACCAGCAAAGGTTTCAAAGTGAATCGTTCTTCTGAGGTGGGGCCATATACCTTTGCTCAGCACTTGATGGAGCTGGTGATTTGTTGATGAAACCAGAGGCACGCAAACAAGGAATGAATTACACTAATCAAAAGTGCAGTATTTAGAAAATCTGTGTAACAAATGCAGACCTGGGTGTTCCAGCTCTAGTTTACTATATTGATGGAGACTGTGGAACAAATGGGAATTGAATATGGCTACAACGTGAAACTGAGCAATAGTCCACGAGATACACAAAAGAACAATATCTTAAAGAAAAGTGAATGGACTTCGAGCCAAAAGGCCTTAACCTTCTGTTCTCTTCTCCAATGTTATAAAGTGGGAAATCTTTAGCCCAACAAGCTTTCCTTGGCATCTGAGCTGTCATCTGGGATATTTTCATTCCTGATGTCTGCAAGTCATCACAAATTCACTTCTGGCTAACTGGTTTCCATGTTAATATAGAATTGGAAGAACGGAGCATGCTCTAACATTTAAAGAGCTTGGCTGGCACATACAGCAGTTGGATTGGGCATAGTCTGAGACTGGGTAGAGTATGTGACTCCATCTAAAAATGCAATGGCCTATAAAGCCTGACTATGTTTTCATTTTCAAAGGCATTTCACCCACTTGGAACAATGAATATCCTGTGTGGCTACAGACACCTGAAGATTTTCGTCTACGTAGAACTTAGTTGTGCTGGAAATGGCCCACCTTGATTATCATACATATTGTAAAGAGAGTGGTCGCTTTGGATGGGCTATTACCAGCAGGAGAGAGAGTTTGTGGGGGTGTGGGGGGGGCGGAGGGTGAGAAAACCTGGATTTGTGCCGGAAATGGCCCAACTTGATTATCATACACATTGTAAGGAGAGTGATCACTTTAGATAAGCTATTACCAGCAGGAGAGTGGGGTGGGAGGAGGTATTGTTTCATGGTCTCTGTGTATATAATGTCTTCTGCAGTTTCCACATTATGCATCCGATGAAGTGAGCTGTAGCTCACGAAAGCTTATGCTCAAATAAATTGGTTAGTCTCTAAGGTGCCACAAGTACTCCTTTTCTTTTTGTAGAACTTAGTGTATGTTCAGGTAGTTTACAGTAAGTTTACTATAAAAAGGCATTTACTTTTATCATTTAGGGAAGGGGTGGGTGAGAGTTTTCAAAGAACAAAAAGAGGATAAGACAAAAAAACCCTAAAAAAAGCCACTTTAACCTTACATGTTCCAATATTTGCACAGAGATTTAGGCACATAATTCCTAATAAGGTCAATGGGAGTTACAGTATGTAGCTAAATCCCTATGAAATTCTCTGAAAATACAGGGCTATAATCTCCCAGTACTGGACACAAAATAGGAAAGACCCTCAAAACTGTGTATGAGAAAAATAAGAATGCAGGGATCTTAAAATACTAGGGAATTAACTTCTTTATGATATATAACATTTCCTCTTACCTCTGGTTTCATGATTCTGCATTTATGATTTGGATAAATGACAGCAGAAAATGTAGGATTATCACACACCGCCTGTGAGAGAAGGAGATTAGTTTATGCCTAAAATGAAGACCATCTCTTGCTAGAACAGATATTTCAAATGCTTGAGGCAAGGGCCTGGCTATATGCAGATATAGGTTTGACACGAGGGGCATCAGAAGAGTGTGTGAGATTGTTGCAGAAAGCAAGAGGAGAGCAACAAACACACAATAAGAAGTGGGGAAATTACACTAGACATACCACAAAAGTGGCAGAGACAGACTTCCGTGCATGAACAGATGCTGAAATGGAAATGAGCTTTTCAGCAAAGGCAGATAATGCCCAGATTGTGGTACTGTAGCTGCAAGGGCAGAAGTCCAAACGGAATCAACATCTCCACCTCATGATCCACTCATTGTGCACCTGAAGTACCCATTAAGGGGCAAAGCCCATCAGACTTTGTTTATGGGTCATCATGATGGGGTTCAAATCCAACTACAAGAGCTTCATTATTATTTCTGACTCCAACTTCTGCACTATCAGCCACTGCACTCGGGGGTGGGAGGGTAGTGCTGTTTCAGTTCAGAATGCGAACAGCTGAAAACAATTAAAATGCAAACTGAATTCACTCAATAGTATTCTCAGGGAATGGCGCAGTTCATAGTTGTAATGCAGTATGTCAGCACAAGAGAATAACATAGCATTTGAATGAGGTGAAGGGTAATACACTAGCCCCATGAAAATCAATGACAAATCTGCCATGGGCTTCCATTAAAATTCAGGAACTGCTGATACCCAGTGTTGCGCTTAGAACACTAGAGCGTATCTTGTGGTAAGACTGTTTTCTATAACTTTTTCCCCCCATCTGTGATAGGCATCTTTCTCTACTTCAGGAAGGAAGCTTTGTAGGTGTGGGTGACGTGTGTGATCATATTGCAGTAATTAAGTTAAAAGATGAATAGCAGATGCCCACGTTTTTGCCTCCCCTGGCCACATTCTGCCTACGTTTTAGGTAAATTTAGTGTTTGAAAGTCTAGAGGTTGGATTGGTGACCTGTTACTTCTAGAATCTATCATTCTAAAAAAAAAAAGAAAAAGAAAGAACGAACAATTGAATCCTCATGTAAATCCCTGTAGCTCTCTTGAAGTCACTGGAGCAAGGGCATTTATACCAGCTGAGGACCTGGCCCGAAGTCTCTGGCCTTAGCATTACATGATAACTGTATAAATTAGTACTGAGGCCCAGATCCTCAAAGGATTTTAGGTGCCTCACAGTGAAAGATAGAGGCACCTAAATATCTTTGAAGATCTGGGCCTGGCTGTATTGAAGACTTTTATTTCCTGCTTGGGGATTCCTGATGTCTGCAGGTCGGTTAGGATAGTTCTCTACCCTCTTAGCTGGCAAGCAGAGGCAATTGGGAGAAGTAGGGGAGATACAAGGATTGCATGTCATTCTTGTGAGCAGACAGTTGTGGAGAAGGGCTGTGAGAAGTGAATGGAATGAGAGAGAGACGGGAGCACGAAGGCCATGGCTGGGTTCAGGGAAATAAGGAGGAGCAACAAGGAAGCCATTTCTTTCCGCAGATGTAGGGGGTACGCTGGGCGAGGGAGGCCATTAAGGAGGAGTGTTACTACCAGATGAGATGGGAATTTTCCTAGTGATTAATAGTGGTAGCAGCCTTTAAAAACTTGTGGCTGCCATTTTGTTTTAGAGTGGGGACAACCCAGAAGTCTGTGCCTCACATTTGAGATACCAAAACTGCCTGGGTCCATAGTTCCAATGTGAAAAGTCACAACTGCCTCCTTCATCCTTCTGAGGTAAATTCCTTGTTTGCTCTGTGTGAATTTTCAGACAGCACCTTAAAACCTGAGGTTCTGTCTGTCCTGCCTAACTATAGATCCAATGACAACTTTCACATGATTAGGCATTTGCTCTGGAGTCCTTGTACAACATTTTCTCTCTACTGTAGTGCTATGCACCAGTTAGTTTCCATCCTCCACCTCAGAGTGGCTGCAGTTCACTGCTCTTTGTATCCTAGTGTATGTAGTTTGTAAAGCACTTCACCAGGGAAAGTATTCACAGTGATTTTACTCCAGCCTAATGCCACTGACTTCAGTGGATTTATTCCTTTCTTACCTTGTTGAAGTGAATCAGAATCTGACCCCAAAGCATCCCACTGAGATGAGCATTATTTCTACTAATTTTACAGAAGGATAATCAAACACAAGGAGGTTAAAGTCTAAATTGACAAAAGGACTCAGGCACCTAACTGATATTTTAGGCACCTACGTCCAACATTTAGGTACCACTGCAATCCTCAAAAGATCCACTCACCTTCCGCCTAACTCAGTAAGTGCCCAAAGTACCTGGGCACTTAAGTTTCCACTGTTAAAGTCCTTGAGGCACCTAAACTTTGTTGACTGTATGTGCTCAGAGCCGGCTCACCATCTGTCTCATGCCCTAAGCCCTGTCAGGATTCACAAACTGGCACGCATCCAGGATGTGAAAGAGTTGGGTCAATCTCCCCATCCCGCCTGGTGTGGGAATTAGATCCAGGTCTCCCATATCCCAGGTGAGTGCTCTAACCACTCGGCTAAAGTTTGTAAGGGAATCACCATTTATAAGTGGAGGAGGGACCTCTACTGTTTTAGGCACCAGACTCCAGGAGGGGATTCCTGGCTGTGAATCCCAAATGAAGACTGGTCTGGAAGGAGGCACCAAAATTAGGCACCCTGATCCTGGTGAGGAATGGGAGCTAGGCTACTAAATGGTCAGCTCCCTAAAATTAAGTGTTATAATGCTCAGTCCACGTCCCCTTTGGGAATCTAGTCCTAAGTCACTTGCCTGAGGTTATAAAGTGATTCAGTACCATAGCAGAGAGTAGAATGTAGTAGTCCAGAATATTTTGATTCCTAAACACTGGACATATTGGACCTGATCCTGATTTCAGATGGATATAAATCAGGAATAATTCCACTGAAGTCAGTGGATTTATACAGGTGTGAAACCAGTGCAAGTGGGAAGAAAATCAGGTCTACTATGCTGCTTGGGAATGTTAGAAAACAGGGAAGACCCTCTCTTAAAAAGGAAATTCATTGGGGTGGGAGGCTGTCCCTCTACAGAAGGACAAAGCTTCATGCACTTCTGCTCACCTCACAACAGAGGATCACCCCATGGTGACTACAGCTGCAAAACAGCAGTGCAGTATTTTGCCTCATGATTTTTGATCTTTATGGTCTTTATTTTATGTTTTGTTATATTTTTAATTGTATGTGCATCACTCTGGGCATCGTGGTGGGTGTTGCTTTATAAATGAAAGTATTATTACAATCATAGCAGTAAAATTACAAGATGTCAAAGGAAGCAGTTCCTAAGATCAGAGTACTCATGGGGACTAAACTGCTTAAAAGTCAACACATCTCCTGACTCTGTGATTGGCAAAACTCCTTTTTTTTTTTTAAGTTTGGTGTATCACTCACTGAACTAGCTTCGCTCTGCCTGGTCTCAGTGGCATTGTTTCAGACTGTTAAATGGATGCACAGAACTAAGAAATACCCATTGTGCATGGTGGGGTGTTGGAACAGGGTGGAGGGAGGAATCTGGTCTCAATTTTATAATCATCATTGTCTATACAAGTATAACATCTGGTTTGCTGTGTAGCTTAAAGACTAGACATTCTGTGAACTGGTTTTGCAGTGAGAAATTTTTCACAATGAACGTTAAGTAGAGCTGATAAATAACTAATTCAGTGTTTTTTTGTTTTCTTTTGCTTCTTGAGTCTTGCTCTCAGAGTGTAACTTCCTCAAATTTGTTGTTCAAAGCTATACACTACACTATTTGGCAAATATTTGTAATGCTGTTTTGATCATGAATGTTTTCCCATAAGCATTCATCATTTGCAATTTGAGCTGTTGTGATAGGTCAGAAAAGGCACATGGCAGTGCCCGTTCTCTAATTGAAAGTGGATGTCCACATCTGTTGCACGTGTGAATGTAAAATTTTGTTCCTGAGCATATACACATACATACCTGATATCTTCACTCTGGGCTTGATCCAATGTCCAATGAAGTTAATGGAAAGATTCCTATTGACTTCAGTTAATATTCATGCGAGCAAAACACAGTTGCTTGATTCTTTGCTGAAAGCAAGTATAAGAAGCAATATGGCCAAAGCATATTCATTAAAAAATTCCAACACAAATCATTGAAATTTTTTGTACTACTTACTGAGCTGTAAGGGTGACTTTAGCAAATATATATGAATTCACACACCATACATATGTCTGGTTATGATCTCACTTACCCCTGTTATACGTCTGTATAACTCCATCTTTTCAAAGCAAAAAGCAACTATTGTTGGGGAAAACTGGTCTTCACAGAGGGGAGAGACCTATGAATCCAGCCAAGCAGAATGTGAGCTCTTTTCTCTGTTACAGAAAAGTGATACAATTCATTGGGTTTCACTTAACTTAGCAAACTTTTCAAATAAGTCTACCACAATATTGATGAGCACAGGATGTGGTAGCTGCTTTTATGTGCTTATGAAGCTTTTATTTTCTCAAAGGTCATGCAACAATCTCCAACAAGTAAAGAATTACCTTACATTTCAGTCCCAAGAATTATTTAATAGTCGGGGCAGTACTGTGAAAGGAGAATGACTTTGGTAGATTTGGATTCAGTAAATTCTGACCATTATTTTTGTTGTTAGCATGAACAGAAAATAGAAAAAAAAAAATCTTTGAAGATATGAACAAACACGAGCTTAACAATTAAAGTACCCTCTCACTCCTAGAACCCAGGAAAGGTCCTTCTAGGTAAAACTTAAGGAACAAAAGAGCAATAAAGGGGAAATTTGAACCGTTCCTGCTTGTGCTGTGTCTGTTGCATCGCTAAACTGAAAGATTCAAGTCACACTGCTCTACAGCAGCCACCGGTGATGAACTGTAAATGGGGTCACTCTCCCTATCTCTGCCTGTAACTGAAGCTCTGCCAGCTCATGACAAAATGAGATGTCAAAACGGTGCTTCGCATGCCCTGATTGAGGGAGTAACCCCCATGGGCAGCATGTGAACCCCCCGTTCGGGAAGGTTAGCCCCCTGCCCTACCTCTTCCTCCTGAGGACCCACCCCACTCCATCCCTTCCACCCCTCACAATCACCCGCTGGGGCCAGAGGACCCCTCCCCCCCCCCCCCCGCAAAGCTCCCACCATGGCCAGATGAGCCCTGGCTGGCCTGTCCAAACTGCCTCGAGCCCTGGTCCATCAGCCGGCCCGCCCACGCCCTCCTAAGCCCCGGCCACCTGGAGGAGCTCTGAGCCCAGACCCCATGGCTGTGGCAGCGAGCATTAGTGGAAGTTTGGGGAGGCTTAGCTTCCCCCAAGCCTCCATTACGTGACACCCATGGTCACCCTCCACTGACCTACACACCCTAAGCAAAGGGTAGGGATCCCAAATCCCAGTGAAAGGAGAGAGAAGGTGGGGGACAGGTGTTCCTACTGGGTGGAGTGGGCTCTGATTAAGAGTCCTAGACACCATTTTATCTACCTCCACCCCAACTCCACTGTTTAAAGACAGCTGATTAGACTCAATTAAGAGTCTTTGGTTTAAGTGATCAGTAGAGCTGAAATTGCTGATAATCGGGTTGAGCTGCTGAGCTTTAGACATGCTGTGGGACAATGCTGCAGTAAAAGAAAGTACATAGCCTGCATTAGCAGTGAGGTTACCGCACACTGAAATCACTGAGCACTGGGTTAAGTGGTAGGACCTGAGGATGTGGCATTGCAGAGAGTGGCAGGTGGCAGAAGAGAAGCAGAGCAGCGCCAGGGCAAACGACAGTGCTGGCAAAAATGGTGGCCACAGCAGCCAGCGGGCCAGTAGAGTGAACGACTGCAATTGTGAGTCAGTGGCAGAGGTGTCAGCAGCAGCTGAGGCATTGCTTGATATCCCTACAGACCCTGAGAGTGGGAGGTGAACCCACATCTACAGACCTCTGGACTCTGGCTCTTTGCAGACCAAGGACAGTCAACTGTGAGCGGGGTGCAGTGGAGGGAGAGGAGAGTGGTGTGCTAAAAGGACATTCATTCACTGGCCACCGAGGCAAAGGACAATGCCCAACGCACTGTGGGCTCGGATTGGCTTACGATTGCTTGTTTTTGAATGTGGTTTGGGTTTTTTTCCTAAACTAATGCTTGGTTCCCTTTCCATTTTAATAAAAGTTCCCATTTGTTATACACAGACTCAGTGCTTGTGAGAGGGGAATTTCTTCTTAGAGGTGCCTAGGTGTTAACTGGATGGGGGCTCAAGCTGGTTCTGTTTTGCATTGTTAAGAGGAACCCCTAGATTTGAACCCAGGCCTTGTTGCTGCTGACTCCCACCTGGCAGAAGGGTTACAAAAGTGTCTTTTCACTTAACAAAGGTGGCTTTTGGGGCTAGCAAGGCCACTGAGAAGGAGTGGGACTGCCAATGTGAGATAGGAATTTTCCCAGTGATTCATAGTGTAGCAGCCTCTGAAACTCAGGGCAGTCATTTTTGTAGCAAAATGGTGGGGGGAGGAGGGTATATGCTTTAGCTTTTAGATACCAGAACTTCCCACAACCCCCCCTCCCTCCAATTGTCTGCTCACAAGAATGACATGAAATCCCTTTTTCTCCCAGTTGCCTCTGCTCACCAGCTGAGTGGGGAGAGAAGTGTCCTTACTGACCTGGAGACATCAGAAATCCCCCAAATAGGAAGTAAGTCTGCAATATGCCCAGGCCCAGATCCTCAAAGATATTTAGGTGCCTAACTCCCATTTCTCCTTCTGATTGCACAGCAGCTCAAAGGGGCAAGAGGACAGTGGAATTTTGCAGGGGTAGGAGGAGGGAATGAAGGGAAGACCAATGACAACTTGAGCCAATCTCTGCGTGTACCAAGAGTTGTATTTGTCAGAAACTATCAGTCTGCCCCTTGCAGCGCTCTACAAGCTGTTGAATGTGACGTGCCGAGACGTGATAGAGCAGCAACATAATATTGATATATCCCAAAATCATACCCAGGCATTTTTATGAACACACAATGAAAAATTACATTTAAATCTGACCTTGAAAATCAGCTGCTTTAAAAATAAAAATTCCTCTCATAAAAAGCCTGCTACGTTTTTATTGCACTTAGTCCAAAGGAGCCTTCCTTCCTTCCTTTTATCTCTCTCTCTCTCTCTCTCTCTCACTCACACACACACACACACACACACACACTTTTTAAAAAACAACTCCCCTGTTTTGACCTTCATTTGCTCTTCACAGCTGAAATAAATGGTTAATCTCTCAAGGGAGCATGCATGCTATTTGTTATTGATTTTATAGCTCAATAACAGAGCAGTGCTGTGAACAGGTTGGTATCAGATTAGGAAACAACCACTTAGAAGGAGACACCAGCTGTGCACTTGTGATAAATTACATTTTTTCCTATGAATTTTATACCTAGTTATAGCTAGTTTACAGGATTTGGCACCATATGGGCTGCCTGCTGGTGAGGTAACATTCACAAAAAATCCTTCCATGGTTAAGGAAGCAACCCCTTTTTGGAGGCATTTTTTGGAATAGTGTATCATAATCAAAGCTTTGGGATTCATGAAAGGTTTGGCACCCATCACTGTTTTCTGGATTTACCACAGACATGAGGTTGTATAAAACAGGATCCACAAATGGCAAATGTGATAAAATTAATATGCAGAGAACTTGGAACCAATGTGTCCTAAAAACAGGGATTTTACAAAATATATATAAATAAATGGTTTGATTGGTTTTGGAGCTGTGGAAAGGAAAAATCTCTGCAGTTGCATACCGGGAAAGAGAAACTCAAATGAAATATCGAATTGCTTTCCACAAATCACTCATGCAGTACAGTGGTTGCCATTACAACCTTTACAATTGTCATTTGTAAGTAATAAAAATTATCAGAGTATTTGCAGAACACAGGAATAATGTTAATTAGACAAACGATAAAATGGTAAATATTTCAATGGCAATCACTGCATCTGAGCAGAGTAGGCAGCTCGCAAAAGTAGTTTGCAAAGTACAGTATATTCAGAGCTTTCCACTTGATTCCAATTCTTTCACAGCAAGCCATACTTTGGGAGATTATATAGGTAGGTAGATAGATAGATATAGATATAATATATTTGGCCCTAATTAGCCTTCATTTAGACTACAATTCAGCCATATTGTAAGCATGTGAGGAGATAACTCTCTAAGACAGTTGGACTAGTCACATGCTTCAAGTTAGGCACATGCTTAACTTGTTCGCTAAAATGGCACTATATACTAGATATACCCAGTATAACAAATCAGTGGGGCTTACTTTTCTAACTTATACTGCTGTAAATTAAGAGTAACTCCCTGGAAGGAAGTAGAGCAGTGCTAGTGTAAAACCAGCGTGGGATCAGAACCAGACCCACAGACTTCAATGGTGGAACATCAGAGGATGTAATGACAGGTTTCAGAGTAGCAGCTGTGTTAGTCTGTATTCGCAAAAAGAAAAAGGAGTACTAGTGGCACCTTAGAGACTAACAAATTTATTTGAGCATAAGCTTTTGTGAGCTACAGCTCACTTCATCGGATGCACTCCGATGAAGTGAGCTGTAGCTCACGAAAGCTTATGCTCAAATAAATTCATTAGTCTCGAAGGTGCCACAAGTACTCCTTTTCTTTTAGAGGATGTAATGTTAGCCCCAATGAAGTCAATGGTAAAGTGACTATTGACTTCAGTAGGTCCAGGATTTCACCCTTAGCTCTTACATTAGCTTAAACAAGAGCAGAATTTAGTTATTTCAATCTGTTGGATAATGTGTCCAATACTAATTTTGCTAATCAGGCAAAACTGCCATTGATTTAAAGGCAATTGTATGGATTTCAGAACCACTTCGTGGGCCATAAACATGTAGCTTTGGGGCTGAATATTAGATTTTCACAAGCATAAGGAAAAACAAATTTGTCCTACTAGAGCCACCATTCAAAAGCCAAAAGTTATCAGTAAAGATGGATGAATAATTAAAAAATAATTGAATAGCTTATTCAAAAATGTGAAATTCATCAAATAAGTTATTTGAGTAACATGGCCATGTGAGTTATTCACCCAACTCAAAAAATAACAAAATTTGTTTAATAATGAATATGAAAAATATAATTACATTAATCAAATTAATCAGTTTTGGTTTCTTGTATTCTATCTGTACTGTATTCAACAGAATACTAGGATAGCCTGTATCTACTACAAATCTTATTCTAAAGTAGAATGTATAGGATATTTCTTTATAATAGAGCAGGGGTCGGCAACCTTAGGCACACGGACCATCAGGGTAGTCCACTGGCGGGCCATGGGACATTTTGTTTATGTTGACTGTCCACAGGCACGACCCCCCGCAGCTCCCAATGGGCGCGGTTCACCATTCCCGGCCAATGAGTACTGCGGGAAGTGGTACGGTTCCTCATCCCAGTCTCTTTGCCCAGTCAGTCCTAGTCTCTCCCTTTGAGCTTCTGATCGGAGTCCTAGTCCTCCACATCACATATATATCACTCCTCTCTGTTAGGTATATGTTTGATCACTTTTCTTGCAGGTCAGGTATGTGTTATAATTGATAACTGATTTTAAAATATCAGATATCCATTTTGTTACTCTACACAGCGACATTACTCATTGAGAAGTCTAAGGTATTTGAGATTGCATGTTTCAGAAGTGCAGACTTTGTTTTTCAATTTTATTGTGTTTCAACAACCATCAGCATATTTCTGTAAATTGGGCGGGGGGTGGGAGGGGAAGGTTTTCATCAAAGGCACAGTAACCTTTGCAACAGCCACCAGTGCTGTTTGGCTAAGATTTTCTGGTAGTAGTCTGCGAGTTCCTCCCACTGTTCTGTTCTGAGACCTTGAAGGTCACATCATTTAGGACCTTTTCTACCAAGTACTGAGCACCTGCAAAGTGCTGAGTGACCTGGAATGCTAACGCTGCCAGTGGGCATGGTGGTGTTTAGCTACTCACAGGATTGAGGGCTTGTTGATGTTGCCACTGCGGATTTCAAACAGTGTAAAGGATGGAAAACTTTAAGTCACTTTTGTTTCAGCTCTAGGTTTATTTTGTCATTTACTATAAAGCACCACTGAGACACTTTCCTGAATATATTGATTTCATCCAAAACATTTTATACATATGAAAAAGCCAAGATAGGTAGCAACAGAACAGTTCGGCCATAGCAAAGATTGGGTGTCTACCAAAACAGTCATTTTAGAAACAAAGTTTGCAATATAAATAGTCAAGTTAAGTTGATAGAATGTCAGCGCTTCCAGCTACTGCTTCTTAACACCTCTCTATCCCCCCCTCAACTGCAAAAAATAAATAAAAGGGCATTAATTTACAGAGACAGAAAAGATAGACCTTGATCCTGCAAGTCCTTCCCTGAACAGAGCAAATTGCAAAAGGATGTTGTACTGTGGAATAACTTGCCACAATATTTCATTGCATCCAAGAGAGTAGGAGGATTCAGAAAAAGATTGGATATTCATGTGGATAATAAGACTATCTGGAGCTATATTTGTAAATACATTTTTATTAAAACTTTGTTTTGTAGGAATGTAAAGACTTCTATTTTAAGTCATAATCCAGTTAAAAATGAGGAATAGATGGAAACATTTTCTGGGACTGTTGCATAACAGCCCACTGCCAGGCTTCTTCTGACTTCTTTGGAAACAGCTGGTGTTGCCCAATGACAGGATACTGGACAAGATGGGCAGCCAGAATTGAGCCAATAGAGCAATTACTATGTTTCCAACAGTAGTCATTACTGGATATTTTTGGCTTGACTTGAGATTGATATTTTATGCATGTATTCAATAAAAACCTAGAAATTTCTTTCTGCATCTAACCATTTGATCAAAATGTGTTGAAACAACAGGAATACTGAGCCATAAGTAATATGGGTCAGATTCAGTCAGTCTTACTCAGGTTGAATAGTACCTTATTCTACAGGTAGCCCCACTATAATCAATTGGACTACTATGAAGGATCAGGACCTTACTTCACAGAATTTACTTGTCCCCTTAACTTTGTTCATGTCAGTTGTCCCACTGAACTCAGCAGGATTACTCACATGTATAAAAGTAGGACCTGGGCCTTAGGTATGACTTAATTTGAGTAAGGGTGGTATCATCTAGCTCTGTGATAGCAATCCCTAACTAAATACAAACCATTTATCCTACAAAATGGTGTTCTAATGGAGTTTGTATCTCTCTCTCTGTATGTTATGGAATATATATGGGGAGGATTCAGTGGGTGCATTCTGCAGTCATTCTTGCATTACACTTTTGTAAAGAAGAAAATAGTTCCCAATAACAAAAGTGAAGTAATTAAGGGAGTCACGGAGGGGCATCTGGTGATTAACTCCAGAGTGTCCCTGGGGTATTCATTTGTCATGGGACTCATTCCTGGCTAAACTGATGGGGAAGTAGTTTAAGTTCTTTTTTGTTTTGTAAAGTGAGCTTGTCACAATAAAGGAACAAGAGGTTTTCAATTTAAAAGACTAAAATAACCCTTTGGAGAATCCATTTTTGTTTTTTTTTCACTTCTTCTGAAAAAAAGCCTTCAGAATAATATAGAAAATCATTAATAATGATATAATAATGCACTACTTTGCTATTACTGAGTGCCTTACATCCAAAGATCTCAAATAGCTTTTAAAATCTTAAACTCATCACAACCCTGGGAGTCAGGCACATATTATTACTGGAGGAGTATGACGAATTCTGAGAGATTCAACCCCCTCCCCAAAGTAAGCTTTTCACATTTTAATTTTAATTTTCAAAAACATCCCAAATGAATGACATTTGATGGGTTTCTGCTCAAGTGAAGAATCCTTTTTCACTGAAAACTGCTCTGACTAGGAGAGCTGGTTGGAAAATGTTGACTCATTGAAGTGCAGCATTTCACTGAATCTATTGCAGGTTTGACAATATTTTTATCAAAACACAGATAGGTTTCCAAAGGTGTTCCTGCAGCAGGGAACCTGCCATCCTCAAGAGCCCCCAGCTAGAGCTAGATCTCATTGCTAGGCTCCCCACTCGAGCTGGAGTTCTCAGGGCTTCCAGGCTCCGTGCTGAAGTACTGGGAGCCTGGATGTCCTTAAGACCAGCTCCCAAGGACTGGAGCTCAGTGGCAATCTGAGGCTCTGGACTCTCAGGCCAACTGGCTCTCTGAGTTGTCCTACTCCTAAGTGAGCAGTCTGCTGGCCTGGGAAGCTGGAAGCTCTGGGGTCCCTTGCCCTGGGCTTGCATAAAGGCTGCAGACCCTGCAAAGCCTGTTGGAGGACTTCAAGGCTCCCAGCCCTCCAACAGGAGAATGAGGGAGGATTTGATAGCTGTTTTCAACTACCTGGAAGGGGGTTCCAAAGAGGATGGATCTAGACTGTGGTAGCAGATGACAGAACAAGGAGTAATGGTCTCAAGTTGCAGTGGGGGAGGTTTAGGTTGGATATTAAGAAAAACATTTTCACTAGGAGGGTGGTGAAGCACTGGAATGGGTTACCTAGAGAGGTAGTGGAATCTCCTTCCTTAGAAGTTTTAAAGGTCAAGCTTGACAAAGCCTTGGCTGGGATGATTTAGTTGGAGATTGGTCCTGCTTTGAGCAGGGGGTTGGACTAGATGACCTCCTGAGGTCCATTCCCACCCTGATATTCTATGATTCTATGAACAGGGACCCTGGAAGCTAATACAGCCAATAGGTGGGTTACCAGAATCCCTGCCCTGAAGACTGAGTACAATTAGCAGCTGTGAAACAGGCAATGTCAATTTCACATATTTTGTTTTGGGAACGCCATATTTCAGCCTTTCCAAAACAAAATTTCCAGTTTGCTGAGACATTTCAGTGAATTTGCTTTTGTTCCACAATGGAAGGTCAGCAGATCTCAAAATACCCAAACTTTTGGCAATCCAGAACCTCTGAGTTTCATCCAGCTCTACCTATCTGTGAGGGGAAATTTTAAAACTTGACATTTTTTCTTAGACAAAGAAGGATGCCTCAAAAACAAGTAAAATGTTGCATGGTTTTGATGGGAAATAGAAATTTCACTTATTAATCAGCTTTCTGGACATCCCAACCATCAGTTTGTAGCAATGACTTTCCATTCCAGTGATGATTGACAGAGACAGATAGTTTAATCCCAAGGCTAAAAGCTTTTCTCACAGAGAGGTGTCTGATTGGACAAGTTTAGTAGGAAAGCCTCCAAAAGTTCTTTCCCTAGACAAAGAACTTGAAGAAATCTAAATTCATGTCAACTAAAGAATATCAAGAAAATCTGGGAGAGAGAGGAACAGAAAATAACTTGCTCTTGAGTGGGAGAATCATACATAATACACTGTCCTCTTGGGGCTAAAAAAAGAAAAGAAAGAGGCAGGAGCACTATGTACATAGATTTGGTATATACCTTTAGAGAGGCAGTGTAGCTGAGTGGATGACTCATAGGTCTGACATTTTAGAGAACTGTATTTTATATCCAGCTCTACCTTATGTAGCCTTGTGCAACCTCTCAGTTGACTTTGTTATAAAATAGGAGGAATGATACTTAACTGCAAGGGATATGAAATGTATAAAAGCATACATCGTAGTCAGTAGGTGTGAAACCTGAATTCCTTGTCTCCTGGGTTCCAGCTGAGGGTATCTTACATTTAACTAAAGGGCATGGGAGGCAGGTATAATAGGCATGGGGAGGCTAAGCTGTGGTAGCCCTGCCTGAGCTGCTCCTCTTCCCCTCCCTGCTCCAACCCTTCCCTGAGGCCCCCACCGCCCACTGCAGCTGCTGCCTGGTGAGTCCCTCCTCTCCTCCTCCATTCCATACCCCTTGAGGATTGACAGGTTCTTGTCCCAAGATCAGGCCCAGTATTTAAATTATTATGTAGTTGGGAACACCGATGTGCACAGTTGTTGGAGATCCCTGCTGCTCGCTGCATCCCTCCTCAATCTCCTGTAGCCCCATGGGCTAGCTTGCCTTTATTATATTCACTGCTTTGCATCATATTCAGCAATAATGCAAGAAACCTACAGGCCTGTATCCTGTAAGACATTAGTTTCAGCAAGTTAGCATAAGGCTTGAGGCTTATGAACTTTGCACATTTAAACGGACCAACGGGGAACCCCAAGTATTTGGGAAGCTGAAAATAGAGTTTAAGGCGAAGTTCTGACCACAGGTACATAAGTCAACCACAGAAGTATCCTGGCAACAAACTGACGTACACAGCCGGTACATGAGATACATCTAAGATAGCTTGCTTGCTTGCTTATATATCTTTTCTTATAAGTTTCTTATTTTCTTATAGGTTTGGTTATTTGTTTTATTATAATAGGTTTATATTAAAGTATATTTTGGTTGTTACACAAGGAACCTACAGGCCACATCCGGCATGTTGAGCTAAGGCAAACTTAGCGTACATATGTTTGGGACCTTTCACCTAGATAGATGGTGACTAGCTAAAGCATAAGGTCCATATATGGCTAAGACCTTTAACACAGAGGATGCGTTGAAGAAGATTGGCATAGGGGGCTTCCTCAGGTCATACCATTTTAAACTTAACAGGTACAACACAACTTGGAAAGAACCAAAATAACTGGTCAGGACAGAAATAACAAATGTGATACCCAACCATAAGAGGCCATGGTAATGAATTGATGTATATGATAATAAGTTGAGATCATGGATATACTAACCTATAGGAAAAAGACACCCAAACATTAGTAAGGTGAGGGAATACAAATAAGGAAAAGGGGGGAAATCCCCTACTGAATATGCATCAGACATAACGGCGTTAGCGTAACATATTATAAAAGTGGCATCCCAGCCTAGGGGCAGTAGAAGAGAGGTGTAGTCCTTGGGAAGTGCCAGAATGATGGGCACTAGTGATGATGGGGAAGGTGATGGTGATGAGGAAGATGACGGCTTACTGAGTTGGGGTGTTTGTGACTATGCTAAACGTATTAATAAACCATATTTATAAAGATAAAAGAGTTCCTATAGTGTGAGTGTTGCAACTGTGCACATCGGTGTTCCCAACTACATAATAATTTAAATACTGGGCCTGATCTTGGGACAAGAACCTGTCAATCCTCAAGGTGATAACTGGGGATTCTTAAGTAATCAATATAATGAATACATAATCTAAAGATCAGACAACACCCCCCTCCCAACATACACACACACCCTTGCAAGGGAGGGGATGGAGGAGAGGAGGGACATGAGGCATGATGGGCAGGGGGGCCTCACCGTGGGGGGGAGAACAGAGGAGGGAAGCGGCGAGCACTGGTGAAGGAAGCCAAGAGGGGAGGGGACAGGGCCTGGGGCAGAGCAGGGGTGAAGTGTGGGCGGGGCTGCAGGCAGAAGAGGTGGGCAGGGAACTAGTCTCCCGCAGGGGAAGCTTCATCCACCACCCATGCTCAAGGGTCTTCTGACGTCTCACTTTTCCGTAGAACAGACAATGCTGATTCAACTGAAAAGGGGAATGTTCCACAAAATCCAGTATATTTGAAAGTTCTGCTGTGGAGAGCTTGCTAGTCATATGGTACTCTGCTTCCACGTGAGAGTAACAGGTGGGAGGGAGTACTGAAGTGGAGAGCAAAAGCAGAGAGTGTGGTTAACTGCTGTCAGAAGGACAAAACACTCATCACGTTGAATGCAGCTAAAAATACATAAACACCTACCTGCCAATATTCTTCAGATTGGGAGAAACCGTTGCAGTTGCCACAGGAACACTGTGCAGTGGCAAATGGGAAGAAAAGTGGTCTTTGTGAATGCAAATGGAGAGGTGGTGTCAGGAAAATAATATCCTCACCAGTATGTGGCCCATACGGTAAGGAAGTTTGGGAATACTGGAGCTGACAAGCAAGTGGAGCTGGGTGGAAATGGTCAGTTACAGGGAGAGCAGCCAGGTGCTCACTATGGGGAATATTCTTCCCAGGAGCTTGGAGCAGGCAGGTCTGGACACATCAAAGGCATAATGAAAAATGAGTCTAGCCTAGTGAACGTGTTCTATCAGATGCCTCTCATGAAGATAAGTTTTTGCTTCCAGATCCATCGACCTCACAACCGTCAGCCATCTCTGGAAATGAGCACAAGTTGGCATTTCACAGATCTTTAATGGGGAAGAAATGTATTTCTTGGTCATGAACTGTTTTCATACTAAAGCCCTAACTGTGCAGTGAGCTCTGCACAGATGCTCTACCAGGCTCCCCCCCTACACTCTCAGAGCTTGTTGCCAGATAAGGTTGGACACTCTGTTGCCATTTCTGTGAAAATGTTCTTGTTGGTTTCAAATAATTCTGCTTATTTTACCCATTTTACAGAGGGGGTAAAAAAGAGGCATAAAACAGTCCTTAGCTTATAAGGGCCACAGCCTCAGCTGCTGTAAATCAACATGGCTCCAGTGGCTTCAATGGAGATATGTGGATTTATACCAACTGAAGATCTAGCCCTTCAGGGATGCTGTGTGGACAGCCATTCAGAAACAATAATATACACGATTTCCCAAGGCCATGTGGGGCCCAATCCTGAAGACCTCAGTCATGGGAAAACTAAAATCAATTGGGAATTCTGCCTGAATGAGGGCTTCTGGTTAAGGTCCACAATGAGTCACACTGAACTGAAAAGTTCCAACCCCCCTTTCTAATCAGAGGAATACAGTACCAGCGTATATGCACATTTTAAAGGGAAAAAATTCTGCCATGGTTAAATTATTAAAAAATAAAGAAATGTGCAGAAATCTGTTGGCACTAGAGGAAACAAGTTGGGCCATATCGGACGGAGATTAAGACTACAAACACAACATCATTTAGAATATTGAATATATAAAACAGAGCCTGGGTGGATTTTGTGTGGTCAATTCCCTGGAACCAGAAAATAATTAATGAACTACAGTGGGTTGTTTTCTCCCTTAAACATCCTATACTGTGTGTAGGAAGCTTAATCACATTGTTTAACTTTGTTTCTTGAGGCACAAAGTTTTCATTGACATGCAAATTGAGAGAGACTGTGGAAGAATCATCCTGAAGGTGGTAATTAGAAGTTTAAATGCTTGTTTTTAATGTATGAGGCTTATAAGATATGTTTTTCCCCCACAGAGAACTGTTTCCTAAGGGCTACCATATGACCAAGAGTTATGCAGCAGATGCTCTAAAATAGGATACAACAACCTTTTTAAGCCTGAAGAGACCCATGATAGTTGTGTCAGCTAAGCCCTATTGGATTTCTGTACGTAAGCAGTTGGATACAGGAAATTGTTGTCTGCTAAGTGGTCCACTAGGCTTTTATTTAGGTGTGAATGTACTCAGCTAGGATGTACTCTTTGAAACTGGAACAATATATAATTCCTGGTTCAGCTAGGACAGCACAAGGGTGATATGATCCTTTTACAATTGGAAGGAAACAATGAGAATGCAGAGTATAGATTGGAACAGAACTTTGCCCCTATCTGTATAAACAAAAGAAAATGGAAGGCAAATGTGATATGAAAATCATGCATACAAAGGTTTAGGAACCATGTGGTTCTTTTTACCTTCCCCCACCCCCGCGCACACACACACACATACAATTCAGAGCAATTCAATTTGTAACCTTAAAAATAATAAAATTACACCCAATGAAACCAAATTTCTCATTTTAACTTTGAAGCTTAATTTGGGTGATGGGGAATGATTTGAAAAACTTAGAACAAATTCAGTGCTATCAATACTGAAACAGCAGACAAGCCTAATCTAATAAAATAGGGAAATCACCAGTTCCAGGAATTAAAAGGATATGACTCATGATATGAGTATGGGTATGAAGATGCAGCTAAACCATTGCCATGTTACTCTTGGTGTGATTAACATCTGTACTAAGTCTCTGAGTGTGCTTTAAACTAGAGGTTTCTAGAAACCTGAACAGACTTGGACTAAGATGGAGGCCCATGCAGTTTGCGAAATACATGGTACCTTCCCTCTAGCCAGTCTATTTCCTAATTTCTTCCTAAGCACTATACAGGAATAGCACTACAACTGGTACAGAAATTCAGCATGAGGGGGTCCCAATCCTTCACTCCCATTGACTTCAGTGGAAGTTTTACCTGAGTAGGACAATCAATATCAGCATATGTTATGTTACGGGCAATTCCACAATTCAGATGCATGATTCTAATTTTGATAAGGACCAAACCCTGAGATCTTTATTCAGTCCATGCTCAGGGGAAGAACCTCCCTCTGGAGTTTGCCTTAGATTTTAATAAGGACAGACTGTGTGTTAAGACACAGACCTGTGTAACGGGTAGTGCAGCTATCTCCTGCCCCAAGAGCACACTAGCAAAGAAATCATGACTTTCTTCTTCTGGGGGGAAGTAATCTGCTACAGCCTTTTTCCCAGGGACATACTGCTTCCCTGCTGGGCAACTGTTATGGGGTAGGCTGGCAGAGACTTTGGTCCCCATCCACTCTAACCCCTTCCTGCTCAAAGGTGAGGGAGGGAAATAATAGCAAATAGCTCCTGGTTACTCCCCATGTCTGGGCCACAGGGACAATGGGGTAGGGAATTTTACTACCATTTATATTCCTGCATGGCCATTTTAGGCCCAATAAACCATTGGCTCAGGGGAACTTTGATGGTTATTTTAGAGCCAGCCATGATCTTGCCCTAAATTAGGGTCTCAGGATTTCTCCAAAAGAATCAACATTATTTTTAACCTATTTTTTCGGGACGGGGGGGGATTTTTTTTTTCTTCAACTAAAAGATATCTCCTCCTAACGCCAGATCTATATTTTTAAAACATACATATATATATGAGCCACATGGATCGTTGCTGTTTCCGTCTTAGAAACAGCAAGATCAATGAGATCTCAGATTAAATTTGAATTAAAAAGCTGAGTGGATCAGTAATTCAAGCTGCAAAGCCAACTTCACATCCAGAGCAGTGTCAAAAGAAAAGCTGAGTTTGTCTATCACAGGATCTTGAAAGTGAATGAAGAAGCACTGAATAGACTATTCCTCGATACACTATGCACTTCCGCCTCCTGTAGACCAAACCCCTCATACCCAGCCCCACCCCAAAGCCTGCACCCCAGCCGAAGTCCTCACCACCCCCACACACACTCCAACCCCTGCCTCCAGCCCTGAGCCCTCTCCCGCAACTTGAACCCCTCATTTCTGGCCCCACCCAGAGCCTGCACCCCCAGCCCAGAACCCAGACCACTCCCTCAGCCCAGAGCCCTCTCCCACACCCAAAACCCCTCATCCCTGGCCTCACCCCAGAGCCTGCACCCCCAGCTGGAGCCCTCACCTCCTTCTTGCACCCCAACCCCCTGCCCCAGCCCGGTGAAAGTGAGTGAGGGTGGGGGAGAGTGAGCGACGGAGGGAGGGGAGATGGAGAGAGCAGGGGTGGGGCCTCAGAGAAGGGACAGGGCAGGAGGCGGGGCAGGGGTGTTTGGTTTTGTGTGATTAGAAAATTGGCAACCCTAAACTGAGAGCTAAGCTGCAGTCATTTGCACTTAGGGGCAGATTCTACCACTCTGACATTGAGTAACATCTTACTGCGTGGGCAGTATCATTAATGCTAGCTGCTTCCAGTGAGCTGGACTGTGCCTGTACATGGCCTAGCTGCAGCTTTTGCCAGATGTGGAAGGGTAGAGAGGCTCTGCATGCTCTCTGCTTTCCCCCACCCAGCCCTAGGTGGGCTGGGAATGGGTGGAGCCTTGGTTCCACACACCCCTCTCCCCTCAACATGCCAGCCCACAAACTTGAGCTAACGCAGAGGAGGAAGTAATTTGCTGCTTGTATGGACCAGCAGCCAATTCTTCTCCCTTGAAGCAAAAGGAAAGCAGAGGTGAATTGTGCCTCTCTGAAGCATGACTTTCTACCTGCACTGCTCCAGGAATAACACATTAGTGTATTGCCCTTCACACAAGGCTTGTAGAAAAGCCACAATCTAGTCTGTACTCACAAGCTAGTTCTCAACTAACACCATCTTACAGGGGTTTTTTTTCTATAAGTACACAGGAGCCCTCTTACAACTCCTTTTGACTTTACAAGGTCTACCTTCTCCATCCACTTTTCACTTGAAAAGATTCACAGATGCTTGAGCTTTTTTCACAGCCCCTGCTTATGTCACAAAGTTCAGAGGAGTCCTAACACGCTTCGGATCTTAAAACGGTATGGGAGATTTTCTTACAGCATTAGATGTGCATAGTTTTTTGAAACATTTTTCATAATGCTTTAAAAATATCCCAAATGAGGGGGAGGCACCCAGAAATCCTACAGTGCATGTTCAATATGTTATTTTCAAAGATCTAATCTAGATTCATAAATATTAAGGTCAGAAGGGACCATTATGATCATCTAATCTGACCTCCTCCACAATGCAGGCCACAGAATCTCACCCACCCACTCCTGCAATAAACCTCTCACCTATGTCTGAGCTATTGAAGTCCTCAAATCATGGTTTAAAGACTTCAAGGAGCAGAGAATCCTCCAGCAAGTGACCTGTGCCCCATGCTACAGAGGAAGGCAAAAAAAACCCAGGACCTATTCCAATCTGCCCTGGAGGAACATTCCTTCCCAACCCCAAATATGGTGATCAGCTGAACCCTGAGCATATGGGCAAGATTCACCAGCCAGTTACCCAGGAAAGAATTCTCTGTAGTAACTCAGATCCCACCCCATCTAACATCCCATCACAGGCCTTTGGGCCTATTTACCATGAATACTTAAAGATCAATTAATTGCCAAAATCATGTTATCCCATCATACCATCTCCTCCATAAACTTATCGAGTTTAATCTTGAAGCCAGATAGGTCTTTTGCCCCCACTGCTTCCCTTGGAAGACTATTCCAAAACTTCACTCCTCTGGTGGTTAGAAACCTTCATCTAATTTCAAGTCTAAACTTCCCGATGGCCAGTTTATATCCATTTGTTCTTGTGTCCACATTGGTACTGAGCTTAAATAATTCCTCTCCCTCTCCGCTATTTATCCCTCTGATATATTTATAGAGAGCTATCGTATCTTTTGGTTAGGCTAAACAAGCCAAGCTCCTTGAGTCTCCTTTCATAAGACAGGTTTTCCATTCCTCAGATCATCCTAGTAGCCCTTCTCTGTACCTGTTCCAGTTTGAATTCATCCTTCTTAAACATGGGAGACCAGAACTGCACATAGTATTCCAGGTGAGGTCTCACCAGTGCCTTCTATAACGGTTCTAACACGTCCTTATCTCTACTGGAAATACCTCGCCTGAGGCATCCCAAGGCCGCATTAGCTTTTTTCATGGCCATATCACATTGACGGCTCATAGTCATCCTGTGGTCAACCAATATTCCAAGGTCCTTCTCCTCCTCCGTTACTTCTAATTGATGCATCCCCAGCTTATAACTAAAATTCTTGTTATTAATCCCTAAATGCATGACCTTACACATCTCACTATTAAATTTCATCCTACTACTATTACTCCAGTTTACAAGGTCATCCAGATCCTCCTGTATGATATCCTGGTCCTTCTCTAAATTGGCAATACCTCCCAGCTTTGTATCATCCACAAACTTTATTAGCACACTCCCACTTTTTGTGCCGAGGTCAGTAATAAAAAGATTAAATAAGATTGGTCCCAAAACCGATCCCTGTGGGACTCCAGTGGTAACCTCCCTTCAGCCTGACAGTTCACCTTTCAGTATGACCCTCTGTAGTCTCCCTTTTAACCAATTCCTTATCCACCTTTCAATTTTCATATTGATCCCCATCTTTTCCAATTTAACTAATAATTCCCCATGTGACACCATATCAAACGCCTTACTGAAATCTAGGTAAATTAGATCCACTGTGTTTCCTTTGTCTAAAAAAAATCTGTTACTTTTTCAAAGAAGGAGATCAGGTTGGTTTGGCATGATCTACCTTTTGTAAAACCATGTTGTATTTTGTCCCATTTACCATTGACCACAATGTCCTTAGCTACTTTCTCCTTCAAAATTTTTTCCAAGACATTGCATACTACAGATGTCAAACTAACAGGCCTGTAGTTACCTGGATCACGTTTTTTTTTCCTTTCTTAAAAATAGGAAGTATGTTAGCAATTCTCCAATCATATGGTACAACCCCCGAGTTTACAGATTCATTAAAAATTCTTGATAATGGGCTTGCAATTTCATGTGCCAATTCCTTTAATATTCCTGGATGAAGATTATCTGGGCCCCCCGATTTAGTCCCATTAAGCTGTTCAAGTTTCACTTCTGCCTCAGATATGGTAATATCTACCTCCATATCCTCATTCCCATTTGTCATGCTACCATTATCCCTAAGATTCTCACTAGCCTTATTAAAGACTGAGGCAAAGTATTTGTTTAGATATTGGGCCATGCCTAGATTATCCTTAACCTCCATTCCATCCTCAGTGTTTAGCGGTCCCACTTCTTCTTTCTTTGATTTCTTCTTATTTATATGGCTATAGAACCTTTTACTATTGGTTTTAATTCCCTTTGCAAGGTCCAACTCTACTTGACTTTTAGCCTTTCTCACTTTATCCCTACATGTTCTGACCTCAATAAAGTAGCTTTCCTTGCTGATCCCTCCCATCTTCCACTCCCTGTAGGCTTTCTCCTTTTTCTTAATCACATCTCTGAGATGCTTGCTCATCCAGCTTGGTCTACAACTCCTGCCTATGAATTTTTTCCCCTTTCTTGGGATGCAGGCTTCTGATAGCTTCTGCAGCTTTGACTTAAAGTAATCCCAGCCCTCCTCTGCCTTTAGATTGATAAGTTCTTCAGTCCAATCCACTTCCCTAACTAATTTCCTTAATTTTTGAAAGTCAGCCCTTTTGAAATCAAAAACCCTAGTCGCAGATTTATTTTTGTTTATCCTTCTGTTCAGTTTGAACTGAATTAGCTCATGATCGCTTGAGCCAAGGTTGCCCCCTACAACTATTTCTTCTATGAGGTCCTCACTACTCACCAAAACCAAATTTAAAATGGCATCCCCTCTTGTCGGTTCAGCAACTACTTGATGAAGGAATCCATCAGCTATCATATCTAGGAAAATCTGAGCCCTATTATTATTACTAGCACTCGTCCTCCAGTCTGTATCTGGGAAGTTAAAGTCTCCCATGATCACGCAGTTTCCATTAGTATTTACTTTATTAAAAACATTAAAGAGGGCTCTATCCATATCCAAATTAGACCCCGGCGGTCTATAGCACACCCCAAGCACTATCACAGGGGAGGCTCTAGTAGTTTTCTTCCCCAGTGTGATTTTTGCCCAGACGGACTCTGTCTTATCCATTCCATCACTTCTTATTTCTTTACATTCTACCTCATCATTAATATACAATGCTACACCACTACCTTTACCTTTATTTCTGTCTTTCCTAAACAGCACATACCCTTCAGTACCTGTAGTCCAGTCATGACTACTATTCCACCATGTTTCTGTTATCCCTATAATATCTGGTTTCACTTCCTGCACCAGTAGCTCTAGTTCCTCCATTTTGTTACCTAGGTTCCTCGCATTGGTGTACAAACATCTTAATTTTTGCTGTTTGGCCTCGCTCACATTCTTTACCCGATTAGGCACAGACATTCTACCACCAGTATGACCTATTAGACTGGTATCCACACTGGCCAAATCAGAACCAATTCTTCCTCTTACAATCAAAGGCACTTCTCCTTAGTAAAGTTTGTTTCCCTGCTGTATTTCAACTCCCAATTCCCAGCTGTTTTGGCAGGAGAGATTTTTTTTTTTTAGTGTGCTTTTATATAGATAGATACTATAGGGGAAGAAGTGTTTTATCCCCACTCTCCTCAAACTCAAAAATGGTTAAACAGTTTTCACTCAAAGCTTAAGAAAACAAAGCAACAACAACTTCTGGGCAAAAGCCAAGTATAGAAAATTTCAAGCAAAATGGTGAAAGATTTGGGCTCCTTAAAAAAATAAGGTAAGAGCAGCAACTGCCAATCTTGCTATAATACAGAGATGGGATTGATGAAAATTCCCATATCTGAACACCCCTGAATCTAGGAGCTGGTAGTTTAGAATTCAAATCCAATCTGGGATCAGAATTTCTTAGCTAACATCTTTTTTTAATTGTCAGTAATAATACCACCAATCAGAACTCCACAAATTTTATAGGGTTGAGTTCAAAATTCAGAGACTCAGACACATTTATGCTATATATCCTGCGGACAATACCAAGTGCTGCATATAAAAATGACAGCACGTATAATATAGGCTGTGATTCTCAAAATCTGGTCAGTGGACAACTGGTAGTCTGTGGAACACTCACTTGTTATCCAGAGAGAGCTGGTTGGTCTATTGTGCTGGTTTCCAATTGATAAATTGCATAAAGAAAGCTAAACATATATGAAATAATTTCTTTATCTTGCTTTTCCAGGTAAACAATTGATGCAACTGCCACAGCAATGTTGTTATCAGATCATAAATGGGAGGGGACGTGGTCTATACAGCTGAAAATGCAGAGGTGAGAAGTGCTTACGAGACAGTCTCTTTATTAAGTTGTGGTCCACACTATGGAAAAATTTGAGAATCCAGAATATAGAGAAACTTGTCCACTAAGGGTCTTGATTATTCGTTCGACTTTTGCCCAACATTCCTTTAATGAGCCCCAAAAATTTCACCTACATTTTTCATACCCAGAATTTCAGGCATAACTCTCTGCCACTTACCCAGATGTGCCCCTAATTAGTGACACCCAAATCTGTTGTCTAAGTGACAGCATTTTCTTCTACAAATTAACTCTGAGAGCAGAGAGTCTGATGCCCTGATTCTGATCTCCCCAGGTTTTTGCAATGCTGAAACTCCTGATTTACATCACCCTAACACTGTAGCAGATTTGGGGCCAAAACATCCAATAAGGAAAGATAAAGAATAAGGTGCAGGAGAAAATGGACTTTGATTCTCTAACCAAGCGGATATTTATTTATTCAAACAGTCCCTGTTCATTATTAAAATACATGGCCAGGTTCTAGGAGCACAAAGTGAATTGCCGACGGAGTGACACAGTGATGTTTGACAGACGACATCTGTACAGATGCTGAACTCTTCCCTTGCCTTTATCAATCATCAGAACACAAATTGGAAAAGTGGAAACAGCAAGATTGGGTCAGATAAGTGCATATTTAAACATTTCAAAGGTTGGAGGGTCGGGAGCAGCGATCTGCCTCTGGTGTTCCATTAATTCAGAGACAGCTGTCATTTATCTTTTGATGGAAGTTAGAGGTAGAAATGCTTGACACAACATATCAAACCTAATATGGGAAGATAAGAACAATGTGGGCTCAGTTCCGAAAAAGTGAGTTACTATGCAAAGAGGTTTTATAATTCCCCTACTGACATTTAACAAAGAACTTTGTCCACATTTCAGCAAAAACAAATTGGCCAGTTATAGTTTTTTCGTTAAAGCCTCATAGGACTCTTTAAATATTGAAGAGCAGTGAGCAGTGTAAAAGTGGGATTTTGAAATGCATGTAGGTAGGCAAAAAGTCAAATAAAAGGCTAGGGAAACATTTCATTTTGCCCATGGAAGACTGGATTGTGTGGTGACAAGTGAGACCTGCCAAATTCTTCAGATCATTCAGTAACAAATCCCATAAAAAAAAAAGAATGCTTATTCAGTAACTTCTTATAAGCCTGTCAAATAAAAGTGTCTTCTCTGAACTGCTACATCTTTAGAAAGAAAATGAATAACTAGAAATCAGGCTTAAAAGATAAAACTTTTCAAAATATGAAAGGGAAACAGGAGAAAATGTGTCAAGAAAGCATACTTTTGTTTTGTATGTATTTGTTGAGGGAACGATTTTCAAAATGTTCTAAGGGATTTAGGAGCCAATGGGACTTGAGACGGGTGAAACCTTGCTATGTGTTGAATTAACCCCCCCATTCAGACTGATAGGTGTGAACTTGCCTTTCAATTAACATAACTATAAGCATAAGCCCTCATGTAAGACAAAAGGTGTGCATGAAACTGCCTAGGAGTTTTAAACTGAGTATTGTTTTGTGTAGGTGTATGTGTGGGAGGAAAGAGCGAACACATGGAAACTGAGAACATACAAGAACAGAGAGAGATGCACAGGCAAAAAACAATAAAGCCAAGCAGCAGCTTGTGAACACAGTGTGACCCTGGAAAAAACGAGAGCGAAAGCTTTGGGAACTTTTGGCTAAAGAGGCCTGGGGCTGTAAGCTAAGAAACTGCCCCTTTTCTTCTTGGTTTCTTCTGCTTTTGGAGAAGCAGGACTTTGTATCAAAGAAAATAGCAGACTCTATCAATTTCTACTTCCAACTGGACCATCCACAGGGCCCTGAACTTTGACTACTCGTCAGTCAAAAAGGAGCAACAGTGTGTATTTAGTTAGGAGGAAGATTTTCAAAAGTGCCTATGGAATTTAGGAACCAATAGGACATGTGCTTCTAAATCCCTAAACCTCCCCTTTAATTGTGTGAATTTAGGGTCAGATTTTCAAAAGCACTCAGCACGTGGCAGCTCCTGTTGTTCTCGGTGGAAGCTGCTGGAGGCTCCACCTTTCTGAAAATCTGACCATTAGTGACTGGGTGTTGGCTTGATAGGGCCAACTGCAGCTATTATATATAAATACACACGACAATTACAACACAAACAGTGGCAGTTCAAGCCTCCCCCAACTATGTGTACTGCAATCTGAGAGCACTGTCTCTGGGGATGAGAGAGTGTTTTAACTGCCATACTCATTTTGGAGCAGCATCAGCTAGGTCCCATCTCTAAAAATAAATGTGCCCTATTATCCAAACACCAAGGAGAGACAAGAATTGGTTAGGGGGTTCTAATATGAATTAATGGGATGAAACAGAGAAAAGGGGACATCAACAGTGTGGTCTAGACGCTAGACTGCAGAGTAGTCTTGCAGAGGTGGTGGAAGATCTATCATGAGAGTCTTTAAAAAGTCCCCAATCCTGCATTGTGAGCTGTGCGGACAGACAGATTGAGTTCAGTGGGGCTGTGTGTCGATGCAGCAGTTGACCCAGCAGGATGAGGACTTGACTTTGTCCTCTATATTAATACACTAATATAGTTTAAGCAACCATCAGTCCTTCACTGGCAGCATGAGGGCAACAGGATGACCAGAAACACTGACATTTTCAAAAGGTCAGTCATGCAATTGCTCATACAAAAAATTTGCACACACAGCTACAAGAATGACTTGCTAAAGTGCATGTGCAAATGACTCGGGTTAAATGCAGATGACCAGTTTCCTCTCTCTGTTACATCATTTTTCCCCAGTGAAGCAAACTGAGCTACACTAGCATAAAACTGGTGTGACAGAGTGGTGACTCAAGCCCATAAACATTTACCACAATACTGTGTGTATCAAGTATTCCTTTTCTTTTCACAATACTGTGGTAAATGTACATTAGATGTACATTAACAGTGTGCATAAGGTTTTACATGCGCATTTGTGAGTGTGACTTTTTGAATAAGATTCTAGACGTCTTTTCCATTTTTAGTTCCTATTATTCTATGACAAAATGGAAAAGAACCCATTTTCTGCAAAGCCAAAATATAGATAGATGAAAAGCATGGTGGGTTTAGTGTATGAGGCCTACACTCCTCCAAATGGCTGCTAAATTGGAATAGTCCTGTTTAGAAAAGAAAGAGGACATCGGTCTTCATTGCTTTCAATCCAATGCTTTTCATAAGCACCTTTCTTATGATTAGTAAATAAAATAAGAAAAGTCTCTTTTAACAAGGTGCAGTTTTTATAACTAGCCTCACAGACTGAATGAAGCAGAGGTGACATTTGCCCCCACCAGAGTAAGAAAAACTGGCGGTATGCATGCCTGTGATACAAAAGTGAACATAAATATCTCTCTGAAACCAGTACACTTCTAAACCATAAAAGAGACAGAGAGCAAGATCCTTTTCATGCCAATACAAAATCCAAGGGTTTTTATCACTTTATGTATAAACCTTTGTCTGAAAAGAAAGATATATATCCCTTCTATTTGAGGAAGGGTGTCAGCTGTTTATGTATAAGATTTTTTCCCAGTGTATGCAGTGTAGATTATTAGAGACAAGAAAAAAAAGTCATGATATTGAAAAAGCTGAAACCAGTGTTTTGGGCACACATGAAAATACAAAGCTCCAGGTCTTTTGGATAAAAGGCTGTCATGATCAGTTAATGTCAGATCTCAGCTGACTCACATTCTTCCCGGGACATTAGAATTGTGACAGCTAGCTCCCCAAAACTTATTTTGAAAAGACTAGGGAATTATCTTAGACATGGTGTCAGCAGTTACAACTCCACTGGTTTCACTGGAGTTTTACTCACTCACACCAGGTCTGGATTTGGCCCATTGCTTTGTAAAGCACATCGGGTTACGTTCAAGATAATGAAACAAATTATATTTTTCTATTCTATTTGAATCACACTGCTGGAAGGAACAAACAGTAACACTAAACAAAAATCTGCACATAAAGGGTCAAATTCTAATCACCTTTCTCTTCAGCTGCACTGAAGTAATATTTTACACCTCCACATATGCATGATACCAAATCATTTCACAAACTACATACACAAAGCTGCCACTTAAATGCTGTTGGATTGGCAACAAACCAACCAAGAACATGCAGTACAACAGTAGGGAGAAAGGACATTTTCCCCAAGGTTATTAGCACAATGCACTGGATGGAAACCTTGGTGTCCATATGCAGTAAACAGCAACTTGGCTTTTTAAAGTAGCATGTGAAAGACGCATGGGGCCTGATCCAAATCCCATAGAAGTCAGTATACTATAGGGTCACCAAAATTGGGTCACCAGAATGCGTCAAAGGGTTGTGTGAGAGGCCTAGGGATGATGGGTTAGGTCCTGGCCCATGGCAGTGGGGTAGAGGGAGGTTGGGTACTGACTGCAGTAGGGATTGCAAAACCTGCCCTGCACTCACCCCGCAGAATTAGCTCTTGCAGCTTCAGTCCTGCAGGGCTGCCTGGGCCTGGCTCCTCACTCTGAGCATTGCAACTTGGTGCAAGAGTTGCAGCACTGCTCACACTTGGCCCAGCCACCCCTCCATCCTGATGATAAGAGAGAGGCTGGGGGTGGGGAGGTAGGCCAAACCTGAGCAGGACTGCAACCCCAGAGATTGTAACACTTAGAGTAGTGAGCTAGAGGCCACAGCAGCCACCTCTGTGGTAGGTACGGTGTACTTATTTAGTACTTAGGGCACTAATATGTATACTATATATCATGGGTAAAAAATGTTTAGTAAACCAGTAAACTAAAGCTATTTACTAGGTCACGACAGGCAATCAAGATTTAGAAATGGGTTCTGAGCCCAAAGAGATTGAGAACCACTCCTTTAGATGAGACCCATAACGAACCAATTGGATGGAATTCATTTTACCTCCTTCAGAAAGGTGAGGGCTAAGTTCAGAGACAAACTCAGGGTTTGCAGATCAGTCCAGTAAAGTAGTTCTGTGAAGCTCCATCTATCCATGTAATTTCCATTTTCTTCTATTTAAAAAAATCACGAGTATTTGACTTAGTATCAAAGTGACATTTATGTATATATATTCAGTTTATTTTTGTATTGTTCTCTTCTCTAAAATTATGCTTATAACAGATGTCAATAATTTGACTGTTCATTAAACCCAGGTACCATGCAAACAGAAGGATGGCCTTGTGTTCGACACTGAACTAGGACTCACGAGATTAGGTCTGAATGCCCAGATCTTCCACAGACTTCTTCTACAACCTAGAGCAAGTTCCTTCACCTCTGTGATTCAGCTTCTTGGCTGTAAATGGGTCTGATAATATTTCCTGTGTCCTGCCCTTTATCTGTTTTAGCTATTTAAGCTGTAAATTCTTTAGGGCAGTAAGAGATTCTTTTTGTCTGTATAGTCCCAAGCACTATGGGGACCTGATCACTGTTGGGGCCTCTAGGCGCTACCAAAATTTAAGCACTGAAATTAAATAGTGAATTAGAGCTGCTGGCATAGGTGCTGACTCTGTGGGTGCTCCATGGGCTGGAGCATCCATGGAAAAAAATAGTGAGTGCTCAGCACACACTGGCAGCCCTGTGGATCAGCTCCTCCTCCTCCCTCCCAGCTCCTCCCGCCCACCATGATCAGATGTTCAGCGGCCTGCAGGAGGTGCTGGAGGGGAGGGAGAGGAGAGGGAGCATGAAGAGGGGGGGAAGGGGCGGGTAAGGGGCTTGAAGAGGCAGGGTGGGGGTGGAGTGGGGGCAGGGCCTGAGGCAGAGGAGGAGTCGAGTACCCCCCAGCATCTCAGGAAGTTGGTGCCTCTGGCTGCTGGGATTATTTTTTCAATGAAAAAGAGGACAATTTTGACAACAAAATTTTCCATGAGAAATTTTCCAAAACTTTGATTTGCTCTTGGCATGAAATCATAGAAGTGCAGGGCTAAAAGGCATCTCAAGAGGTCATCTAATCCAGTGGTTCTCAAAGCCGGTCTGCCACTTGTTCAGGGAACGCCTCGGCACGCCGGACGGGTTTGTTTACCTGCCGCGTCCACAGGTTTGGCCGATCGCGGCTCCCAGTGGCCACGGTTCGCCGCTCCAGACCAATGGGGGCTGTGAGAAGAGCAGCCAGCATGTCCGTTGGCCCGCGCCGCTTCCCGCAGCCCCCATTGGCCTGGAGCAGCGAACTGCAGCCAGTGGGAGCCGTGATCGGCCAAACTTGCAGACGCAGCAGGTAAACAAACCGGTCCAGCACGCCAGGGGCTTTCCCTGAACAAGCGGCGGACCGACTTTGAGAACCACCGATCTAATCCATTCCACCATGCTGAGGCAGGGAAAAAAACTGCAGATACTGGGGCCTGAAGCCAGGACCTCACACATGAACTCTATATCTGTTATTTTCACAGTAGTAATATTTTATGACTAAGTAGAATAGTGTGAGGTGAATTTTTGCAATGTACTGTCTTCAACGGGAGAGCTACCCCAGATCAGGGGGTTGTGAGAGAGAACAGATTTTCACCAAAGGAGGCATTTACACCATATTTAGGTTTAACTCAGGATGATGTACAAAAATATTGAGTATAGAGATGGCTCAAGCTAGTCCCAACAAATAACTAATTCTGCACTACCCAATGAATATAGGCTGAGCTGTGTCCATTGTTGCCAGCTCTTTCAGTTTTATTATGAGTACCACAATATTTTCTGTGCAGCTCCTGACATCAAATGATTATGTGAGAATCTCAACTTTTATTTAAAAAAAGAAGGGGAAAAAAGTTTCTAGTTCTTATGGTTGCAGAGAGAAGCTTGAAAATGAGACCAAAGGCTCAAACCTGAAAAAGGAAATAAAAGAATACAAAATGTGTTTTTAATCTCATGGGTTTTTAAGACAACTTCATGATTTTTTTGAGGACTGGCTTATGATTTCTGAGTGGCAATACTCTGTGCCTTTAGAGCAATGTTGCAGTGCTACACAGATCCTAATGCTTCCAGGGGGATATGTGGACTGGACAGTCCTTCCCATACCCTACTCTGAAAGACCAATCAGATCCATAAATCGGTCAGGGGGAGGGCGTGTAGGCAGAGGAGAGGGGACATGGCTCCATCTCCTCCCTGCGTGTTTTGAGCTATCTTGCACTGGAGAGGTTGCATGAAGCAGTCCCTGTGCTTCAGGGACCACAGTATCTGCAATTTTCATGCTGTTTCACAGAGACACTAGAGGGCAGGGGGTAGAGGGGGACTCTATCACGTGCACTCTATCACGCCTTGCATACCAGGGAAGCAGCAAGGCATAATATGGCTCTATATAATTAGTCAATGAGACAAATTAATACTAGAGTGATCACTGTTATTAGTGGGAGTAACTATAATTACATACAGCCACAATCGTAGCTTTCATCATGGTGATAACTGCTAGCAGACTGCCTTCCCCTCCATGTTAGTTTGGCTGGTGGGTTCAAATGATCAAGGGTCCCTTTGGTACCATGGAGATGTGCAAAAAAGAACCAGTTATGTGTAGCAGGTAAGCAGTTTGCCCTCTCCATTTCTTTTCTCATGATGATGCTGACGTTTTGCAAGGTGTAGCACCATTTGGGGAGTTCCAGTTGGTGGAGAGAAGCAACCACTGCTATTGTGGGGACGGGAATAGAGTTTTCCCTCCCAAGAACAGCACAGGTTCAAAGCACCAGGGAACAATCCAGGTTGGGGTAACTTGCAGGGGTGTGTGGGGTGTCCTCCAGAGCAATGCTAGGGGAAGTACTAGTTGTGGAGGGGACAGGAACAATGAGCAGGATCCTAGCAGTGAGAGTTAAATTCATGAAGATCCTTGGAACATGGACATAAGCATAATATTTATTTTTCTAGTGTAAGCATGTAGGATGGGTTGCCCATTGTGATACTTTCCCACAGGCTGCAGTTCAGAATTCACTTTCAACACAGCAGATCATTGTTATTCAGACCTGCACTGGGCATTCCACTTCCTGAAAAATGCATCTACAAAATGATCCCACTGCAGAGAGCTGCCTAAGTAACTTAAAAAGAAAAGGAGTACTTGTGGCACCTTAGAGGCTAACCAATTTATTTGAGCATAAGCTTTCGTGAACTACAGCTCACTTCATCGGAAGCATACTGTGGAAAGTGTAGAAGATCTTTTATACACACAAAGCATGAAAAAATACCTCTCCCCACCCCACTCTCCTGATCACTTTGGATAAGCTATTGCCAGCAGGAGAGTGGGGTGGGGGGAGGTATTTTTTCATGCTTTGTGTGTATAAAAGATCTTCTACACTTTCCACAGTATGCATCCGATGAAGTGAGCTGTAGCTCACGAAAGCTTATGCTCAGATAAATTGGTTAGTCTCTAAGGTGCCACAAGTACTCCTTTTCTTTTTGCAAATACAGACTAACACGGCTGTTACTCTGAAACCTAAGTGACTTATTGCATTCTAATAGTGTCAACATGTAAACATTACCCACTGGACGTCTTATTGATCCTCGCTACCAAACATGACATCATTATTAATAAAAATATAATGGGGTCTTATAAAAATGCAAAATAATAAGATATTAACCTAAGTAACACCAACAAATTGCAAACCTTATCATAAAATTGAAAAGCACTAATCAAACACTGTGCTCTTTGTTCATATCAGGAACAGTCAGGAATCATGCATAATGTAACAGTGCAACTGCTAACAACAACCTCATGAAGATAATTTAAGCCAGAGCTGGGCAAGCTCCAGAAAATTTGCCTAGAGAGCAAATTCCTTTCTTGTCTCTCTCCTTTTAAACAAAACAGTTCTCTGGCTTTGTCTGTCTCATCAGCCTAGGTGAGTCTTATTAAAAGGCAATGGATCATTTTAAAAGTTAAGAAAAATATAAAGAGTTCACGAATAATACAAATAAAAACAACTAGCTCTGTCTAGTCCAATGGAAATCCCAAAGCGGTGTTCGATAGTAAACTGTTCAGGGCAGGAATCATCATATTCTATGTCTTGTAAACTATCACATATATTTACAATTTACAGAAATCATAAATGTTAATATAATGTCATCACATCAATGACTAGAATAATCATAGTAATTAGTAAAGGGCCCACAAACAAGAGCTGTTTGTATGCTATGGCTCAAAAAGAAGCTGGGAGGGGGAACGAGAGAAACTACTGAGACGGGAGGACAGGGAGGACCAGCTGGTTCTGGCTGGGAAGAGGCTTCCCAGAAGTTCCTACTGCCGTCCCTGCTGGTGCCCTGTGCTCCTCTCCCACCACCTCAACAGCTGGTATCCTGTGTGACGACACTCCCTGCCTCCCATCCAGGAGCCAGTATCCTGTCCTGTCCCCCATCCCACCTACGTGGTTGGTGCTTGTGGTCCTGCCTCTCCCCCAGGCTGGGTTTCTCCACTGCAACCCACAATGGCTGGAAGGAGGGACTGGGCTGGGCAGGGGAGTCCTATCTGCTCCCCAGTGGCTGGCCCAATCACATGCAACACAGTGACCACTCCAGCTCCTCCTCCAGGTCTCGCTCTCACCTCTGCAAGATATTGTAAATCCATGAAGCAGAAAACAGTTGTGGAGGGAAAAACTTAAAACCCAGAAGGAAAAAGAAAAAGACGCTCATTTTAATCTCCTAATTTTTAAGACAATCTCATGATTTTTTGAAGGGGGCTGACTCATGATTTTTGAATGATTGGGACTAGCAATACTGTCTATGTTTTATGGTAGCACCTCAAGGCCTCAAATGAGATCAAGACCCTCTTGTTCTAGGCCCTGGAGATGCACGTAGTAAGAGAGTCGCAGTCACCAAAAAGTTTACAGTTCACAAACAGAAAAAGGGTAGAAAAGGAAACAGAGGCAGACAGATGTAAAGTGACTTGTGCAAGGTCCCATAACCGGTCAGTAACAGAGTCAGGAATAAACCCCAGTCCAAATCTTAGAACATAAGAACAGCCATATTGTTTCAAACCAATCGTCTATCTAGCCCAGTATCCTGTCTTCCGTTCTTTATTATAGTTTCAGCCAATATAGCTGGTACTGAAGTTAGGCTTACCAGCCTGTAATTGCTGGGATTCTGGAACCTTTTAAAAAAAATTGGCGTGTCACATTAGCTATCTTCTAGTCATCTGGTACAAAAGCTGATTTAAGCGACCACTTACATTCCAGTTAGTAGTTCTGCAATTTCATATTTGAGTTCCTTCAGAACACTGAGGTGAATACCATCTGGTCCTGGTGACTTATTACTGTTTAATTTATCAATTTGTTCCAAAAGCTCCTCCTCTTGATACCCTATTAATTTAGCTCTGACCTGCTAGGAAAAATTAATAATCGCTGCTTGAGCCCAGACAAGCACTCTCAGTTTATACCTTTAAACATGAATCACTGTGAATTTCTCTGTCTTTGGCTTCGTCCCCACTGGTAATTCAGATAAAAGAGACTCTTCCTGACTGGAATTTGACAGGCACAGGTGGTACCACCAGCTGCGGTTTTATCAGTGTTCTTGGCTCAGGAACTGCTCTTGTTCTTTCCAAAGTTCTTTTTAGTGATGGTGAAGAAGCAAAAAGGGAGGAGGAAAACATAACAAACCCTTGGTGTTCTTGTTCAACTGTTTAGTAATCACAGTGGGTGTCCCGAATTGCTATTCAGCATTTATTCACAAAATACCATAATAGGTTATTCTTGCAGATCTCGACCATGCTCCACTGATGTCAATGGGAGATTGTCACTGATTTCAATGATAGCAAAATTGGGCCCAGAGCCGGGGAGAGGGTACATTATGGGAAGGGATAAATAAAATAGTTTGGATGTAATAAGAACTGACCGAAAGCTGCATTAAAAAAAATCAAATTTGAATTGGGATAGTTTTAAAGTTCAAAAATATTTCATTAAATGTGTATTTCATTTTATATTTTCATGTTTCTCTTTCCCTGATTGGACTAGAGGCAGAAGTGCCAAGATATGCTGAGAAATACTGTTTTTCTGGTATTTCCACCCATGTCTGGGGTCTCAAAGCACTTGGAACACAAGGCACTATGAGCGAAATCCTGGCCCATTGAATCAAAGGCAAAACTCCCATTGACTTCAATGAGGCCAGAATTTCACCCATAACAGTTCATATCGCACACGACTGAAGGGCTCCAGGTATGATGTTCTCCCAGGAGTGGCTTGTGAACTTGACCTTGCCATTAGGGTTGGAAGGCTGGCTGCAGTTCTAACTTGGAATCATGTGTGCAAACTTGACTGACATACATGAAATAGCTCTTAGACTGGCCTACTAAAATGGCTCTGAAATTCTGCTTGGCCATAACTATATTCTGAAAAAATCTACTAAATTCCCCTTAAATTCAGCATGCTTTGATAAAGAGACAAAGATTTCTCTATACTGTACCCCAGAATTATGATATATAACAGATAAACAGGAGGGGAGCTTCCCCTATTTCCTTTTTACAGTATCATCCATGCCTATATGCAAAACACTTAATAAAATAGATCATGGCCCCAAACTCTCGTATATGTCATATTATGGCTATAAATTTTACATATCAAACAGGCATAATATCAAGCCAATTAGTACTCTATTAGTGAAGATCTGGACACACAAATATATAAAGATCTGGAAAGGGCCTTAGATATTCTTAATTGGATTGAAAAAAAAAATACAACGATACTTGAAAATATACCCCAGAGCCAGAATTTAATCTTACATATTAATGTATTTTCAGCCCTTGGATTAGGAAAACCTTTAGATAAATGTATGTCACATGCTACCAATGCACAAAGTATTTGTAAATTACACACTTAAGGCCCAGCACTACCCATTGATGATGGGGAGTTTGTGCAGTAGTGATAAAAAAAATGAATAAACTTTTAGAATTCATAAAGAAGGAGATAGAAAAACGTATACTGAAAATGTTATCATGCAGATATTTAAATTAATGGTATGCCATCACCTGAAATACAACTTTTACTTCTGGTGATAAAGTTTCAATTCAAAGATAAAGTAGAAGTACAAGGAGTTCAGAGATAGATGGCAGAAGTGAGTAGATAGAGACAAGATATGTGTGAGGTGACATTTCTTATTGGACCAACTTGTGTTGGTGGAAGGTTCAAGCTTTCGAGCTGCACAGAGCTCTTCTTCAGATCGATAATTAGAAATCACTAGAGTCAAGGATAGACTCTCTGTATGAAGACAGAGTCAAACGAATAGGACTGTTTAGAAAGGAGACCAAAAACGGGGGATACCAAAAGAGGTGTCTAAAACAATGGGTGACATAGAGAGGGTAACTGGGAGCTCTTGCTTATCATCTTTCTATAGGCACAAGGACATATTCAAAGGTAGCGAAAGGCAAAGAATATAAAACTGATACAAGAAAACATCACACCATATAACTGAGCTGTGGAACTCATTGTTACAAGACGTCATTGAGGCCCAGAGTGTAGTAGGATTCAGAAAAGGATTATTTTTTTCCATGAATAACAAGAATATTGAGAGTTTCAGTATTTAAGACAAAACATTGTTTTAGAAGGGATGTGAGCTCTCATTCAGCCAAGCATCAGTCAATGACTAACTGTCTGGGTTTAGAAAGAAACTTCCCTTATAGGAGGTATTTTTTGCTTCAACTTCTTCCCCACTGGTAATTCAGATAAAAGATACTCTTCCTGACTGGAATTTGACAGGCACAGGTGGTATAATACAATGGTTGACATAGAGAGGGTAACTGGGAGCTACTACATTCTGCAACGTTTTCTGAGTCAGATGGAACCAGCCTCTCTCAGAGATAGGACACCAGACTAGATGGACCACTGATCTGATCTAGTATGGCAATTCCTGTGTTCCTAAATGTTGACAAAACATTTGACAGAAAAATGTGCTATAAATTCTATAATGAACAATTTAAGTTTTGGACTCTAATTTCATCCTCCCTACTGTATATGAATTATACATGAGGGCGGGTGTACTTTTTTCCCCTTAAATTCAGGGAACATGTGGTGAATGCTATGTCTATAGGCAAAGAGTGAAGTTTTTTGTGGGGGAGAGGCTAACCTGTTTTTTCCTTTTCTCCTTCAGCCTTGTTTCTTTATATACCAAGCCTCCTGCAACACATTCACCATAGCTGTGATGCACATTGCACACTACTTACAATATTTTGTTCAAAAAGTTTGATAGGAAATAAGCATCTCTATCATTTATGGGTAATGGCCAAACCACTCCAGGAGACAAGTCTATCTACTAAGTTCTAATACTGTACTCATTACCATGGTATCTGAATGCTATACCATGAAAAATAAGTTAAAAGTGGGAAAAAAATTCTTGTGCCTCTTGTTCTTCTTACCTTATGATGTGTTTGGAGGGTTTTTGGTCTTAATGGCTTTATGTGTACATATATATATATATAAAAATATCCCCATATTTATAAATATGCATATAGTTGTGATTCCATTCCACGCTCCTAACTGGTATATGTCTTTGAGGATGTAGAGATGGCATTCATTAAAATGAGATTTTCAAGATAAGACAGTGAAGAACTGCAGACTTGCAAACCCCCAAACAAGGGAAGAAAACTTATATGTATATATTACTTTATGTCATAGCGGGTTGTATATCTTTGTATCTCATTGCAGAAAAGGGACGTTTGTGCCTTTAAAGTCTAACTTGCAATAAGCACAGCTCCACTTTGGCATTTGATCAAACTCAACTGGTCTTTAGTGTTAGGACCAAACAGTTTTCCCATCGATTGCAATGGAAGCTTCAATAACAACTTTTAAACACAGAGTAAATCCCACAGACTCTATGCGCCCTCTTATTTCTCATTTGTCCATATTTGTTTTTTTGTTTTGTTTTAATGAAGGCATTTATGCTTTGCATTGAAACATGAAAAATGCCTTTTCACTTGGCCTAGCTACTCTTCTTTCAGCTGGGTCTCTAATAGCTGGACCCAAATCTGCCATCACTGGGCACACTGCATTTCCATTGGCTTTATCTGTAGCTGCACAAATGGAAAAATGACAAGATATGGCTTTGTAGTGATGCCTGTTTGTCAACAGCAGACTAGGGGAATAGTGCATTATACAAGCAAAAAACTTGGAGAAGAAAGCAAACTGTTTTCTGTTCGTTTACAAAGTAAATTGTTATTAAAATAATATGCAAATACTGTGTAACCCTTCTGCCAGGTGGAGCCAGAAGCAACCAGGGCCGGATTCAATATCTAGGGGGCCATTTCCAATGATACAACACAGAATCGGCTCAAGCTCCCACCCAGTAACCTCAGAAATTTACACACCACCCAGGGTGCCTCTGAGAGGCAGTACTTCCCCACTCACACGCACAGCATCTGAGTGTAGAAAAGAAACTTTTAATAAAAGGAGGGAAGTAACTTGGCGTTAATTTGGGAAAACACTGCAAACATGGTTCATAAACATAAACCATGATTAGAAGACCCACCACCAAGTAGGTTGGACAGTGTCCTTTCCCCCTCAGGTTCTTAAGTCCAGCAACCCAAAAGCCCCCTTCACGTGCCCAACCTTTCTCTGCACTCACTCACAGTTGCTGTGCTTGGTCAGTACAGACCCAGAATTCAGAGGTGCATCTGCATAGTTAACCTCCCACCCAGGGGAGGGAGGGTAAAGAGGCACCTTATTTGCTCCATTGCTCGGGCACTTGCTTGCTACCCCTCTCTGCCAGCCACCCTGCTGGCCACTCACTGGTTGCTCCCGCAGGCCACCTGTTCACCACTCCCGCCATGCCTTTCTGCCGCCACCTGCTCACTGCTCTTACCATGCCTCTCCACCAGCTGCCCTGCTGGCCACTCATCATGCCTCTCTACCAGCCACCGTACTGGTCGCTCGTCACGCCTCTCCACCAGCCACCCTGCTGGTTGCTCGTCATGCTTCTCTGCCGCCGCCCTGCTTGTTGCACTTCTCCGCCTCACCAGCCACTCATCCACCAGCTGACTGTCAATCACCATCTCCTGCCACCTGCCTCTCTGCTGTGATCTCTACACATCAGTCTCTTAGTAATTTCCAGGTCTGGGCAGGCAGGGCAGAAACACAGTTCTACCACCACTGGTTTCAGTTCTGACTGAGCAATTTAACGTAACAAAAGAGGCTCCTAATGAAGCCTATTTAGCTCTATTCCTACAACAGTGGGGAACAGGTTAAACCAGTCTTAGAGAGGACCCTTGTTGAGGGTCTGAAGACGTGAAGGGGGGGGTTATCCACAAAAATGTATGCCCAAATAAATCTGTTAGTCTCTAAGGTGCTACTGGACCCCTCATTGTTTTTTGTGGATTCAGACTAACATGGCTATCCCTCTGATAATTGTTGAGGGTGTGCAATCTCATAGCTAGGAGACCTGTCTCTTGCCCCCTCACAGAGCTCTGACATTTGTGCCCTCAGCTTACCAAGGTTATTTCAACTAAGGGTGACCCCCTCCTTTGGGACAGGTTAAGCACAGTCCTACTTTTCTGTATTCCCACAATAATTACAACATTGGTAACCATATTTCATTACCCCTGCATTTAGCACTAAAGTGATTTGTACCCAACCCTAGCCAAGTTGATCACTTTGATACCGTAGTATCTGCTAAATATGTAAGCAAAGTAGGAACAAACTGTATTTACATAAACACACTCAAGTCTCTTCCCCTTCCAGCTAGCTGTCAGGGAAGCATTCATTCAGACCCTGCATATATCTGCATACTTTTATTAAATTAATCACAATACTTTAAATTTAATTTTAATTTCTTTTGCTAATAAATCATAAGATGAAAGACATTTGGTAAAAATGTTGCCAGGCAAACTCAGCAATAACTTGGCTTGGGGCATGTGTTTTCTTCCTGTTTGTAACATTGTAGAACTTTGTTTCCAAAACAGAGAAATAAAAATAACACTAACAGCATAGCAGCATTTTACACAGCGAATCAGAGTGCTAATTACTGAGCAAAATCCTTCATTCCTTTTGCAAAACAACTTTGCAATATAACAGCCAGTCACTAGCATTGGAACTGTGATTTGCACACTACAATGTGCTGTAACTCTATGGGATTTTCATTCTCCTTTGCTAGACATGGAATTTCATTACTTACCTGCAAGCTAAGAAAGGGCTGTGGGAGGTCCTTCGTGCAGCATAACCTGTGTAAGGGAGGGGGAGAAAGAGGAGCAGGATCTCCACTTCCTGTGTTCTGCAAGCATTTCCTGTATCCCAAGGCTAATACACACAGCCTGTGTAAGCAGCGTGAGCTAAGAACCGCACAATGAAGCAGGAGAATATGCTTCTTACACCCCTTGGACCACATAAGAAATGAGTGAGCAAGCTATATTGTACACAAGAACCTCAGAGTTAGGAACACTAGAGTTAGGAACTGACCAGTCAACTCATTTGGAACCAGATGTAGGCAGTCAGGCAGCAGCAGCAGAGATAAACAAACAAACAAAGCAAATACAGCACACTACTATGTTAAAGTTCACGACTACAAAAAATAAAGGGAAAGTTTTAAAAAAAACGATTGGACAAGATAAGGAATCTGTTTCTGTGCTAATTTCATTTCAATTAAGATGGTTAAAAGCAGCATTTTTCTTCTGCATAGTAAAGTTTCAAAGCTGTATTAAGTCAATGCTGTAAACTTTTGAAAGAACAACCATAACATTTTGTTCAGAATTATAAACACTTCATAGTTCTGAACAACCTCCATTCCTGATGTGTTTGTAACTCTGAGATTCTACTGTCCTTTGTTCACTACTATTTGAAGAGTCCTTTAAAGACTGACCTCCTAAGACCCAATCAAAACTTTTAGGGGTTGCCGTTGAATCACAAACACAACCTCATCCTCCCTGAATCTGCCCCTAGCCCTTTACCCTGCCCCAGGTCTGCCTCTGTGCACTCCTCTCTCCCCACCCAAGTAATCCACTCCACAGATGTTTTATCTAAACCAGGATTTAGGCACACACTGTGTGGTAACAGCTGTGTTCCTCAATTTGTGAGCTAGGAACCAGGGAGTGCTTAGTATCTGTGAGTGCCCAGTATGCTCAGCCAAGAATCTCCTTTAGGTTTCCTATACCTGAATCCCGTCTTTTCTCCATCAAGAGGGACAACACTCTACTGTCCCTCTTCCCTCCAGCCCCAGCCTGCTTCAGCAGCCCTCTTTCACCCTAGTAAGAATATATTAGCGCTCCCCTTTTAAGCAGTATTGTGTGTTAGTACAGTACTATGGGTTTGAGGTGCAGCTGAACCCACTTACACAGCCAGTTCCCCTCCTCAGTGTATATATACACACACACACACAACTCAGTCTTCTGCTTCCAGCCTTTTCAGGTTTCTCCACCCCAACTTCCTGCACTCATCCTCTGTCCATAGCCATTTATTACAACGCCCCTCAGTGAACTTCATTTCTGCTGAAGACAAATAATTTCACTGCAATTACTGTTTCCAATGCATTATCCAAAGTATTAAAGGAGCATTATACATTAATTTGGTTGTTGTTTTTATTCCCTTGTTTTACCATCCTAAGAGAAACTGGAAACTAGATTTGATTTACATATACATGTGCTTACAGCAAGTATATTTTTCAGTGTTTCTGGAAGCCACTTCTATATGTCTCATAGGTGGCTGAGCTCTTGCAATCTAATAGTAGTCTAGCTCTGCAGCATCTGTTATGCTTTCTACAATATCACACACACAATTTACAGTTTTAGGGCTAGATTGTAAATGCACAATCTGCCCTGTGTGTGAGGCAGTGCATAACTGCATTGCTCCAGAAGTAGCACAGGGGAGAAATGGTGCCTTAGAAAGGCATGACTCTTACCCTGTTTGCCCCTTTCTCCAAGGGTAATGTGCTACTGGCCCTTACCGGTAGTGGATTCCAATTCCCTGCCTGTACACCCACTGTCCCTCCATGCCAACACAATGACTGTGGGCAGATGCAAGATTCCACCCACTCACTGCCCCTTTCCACCTACCTTTTCAGGCCTGGATCCAAGGTCTGGCAAAGCCATGCAGGGGTGTATCTCTTACTCTCCTACACAGCTGTGTAGGCCAGGCCACCATATGGCCCTTAGTTACAAGCAAGTGAACCATTACATCAGGAGCCCTAATGACAAGTTGACTCCACAGACAACACTGGCTGTGATCAAACCAACCTTCCTGTACCCTAATGCACAGGAAAGACTGGGAGAAAAGTCAATCCATCCACAATAACATATATTAATTTTCTAGCTCCACCCCCTCACCCCAACCCACTTGAAAAGAGGTGTGTGCATGCATGCAGCAGCCAGAGTGGCTACTATGCCCACATACCATTTCCTTGGGCCATAGGTTGGGAAGAGGAATTGGCCGTGTAAGTGGGTTCTGTGGCATTTCAAACCCACAGTGCCTGCATCATCCTTCCACTAAGAACACGTTAGCATTCCCCTTTCGGTAGAACTGTGTGTTATCCCCTTGCTCCATATCATACATCATCTTATGAAACACCTGAAATCATTACAATGCATGCTTATTTTGAGACAGCGGCACAATCTGATGTTTTGACATTAAAAATCTTTGGCAAATCCGTTACTCAGTGCGCAAAGACTGAATCAGCCCTTCTCAAAGATTTATTGTTTTAGGTCCTTCATATCAGACATCCATTCACTTTGCAGAGCAGCTTCTTTTAATAATTCCACTCAGGCTTTCAGCACTGCTGCTGTCACTGCTGCTCCTGCACTATAAGTACAATCAATAGCTGGGTGGACAAAAATTAAATCATTTAATGGATTTCTGGTTGAGTTGATTTAGGTCACAGGGTTGCCCACCGCTTCTGGCAGCCAACATGATTTCATATTCCTGTATTGTCATAACAATGCACATTTCCACTTGGTTGCTATCCTGTGGCATGTCTGAGCAGAGAATACAGCTTAGCTGGGGCATGTGAGGTTACGAGAGGAACCTATCATAGCTACGGTCACCGGCACAGAGGTTTCACATCAGCTTTGTTGGTTATTACAGTAATGGCTATCGGAAGGGTCTGCCTAAAAAGCATGTTGCTTTCTTTCCCTGGAGAATATTACTGTTGAAAACCATGCCTGGTCTGCAAGTGTAGACATTCAGCCTTTTCCAGTAGGAGTCTTGTAATACAGTATATTCCTTTGCATGGTATACGCAGTTGCTGCCATTGAAAAGTTGCTTTTACCAATAATTACCACACCATGTTACCGGAGATACTTCAATTATTTTCTCTTCTACTTTTAGGGAAATGGGTAAAGGGTCCCTGGTTGGCATAATAGCTCTACGCTTCATAGGTCCCAGGGGACAACGGGGTGCCTAAAGATTGGCAATCCCTGGTGGCAAAATGGCCTATAGGTTGCTCTAATTTATGCCAGGCTAGCTCCTACCCAGAGGCAGGGTCAGCAGAATACAAAGCCACATTTGTTCCTCCACCCGCTGGTCCTGCACTGAGTACGCTTTGGGCAAGCCAGAGAATCTATATATAGCACAGCACTCTATTCACCCCCACTCACTTAGTCTTCCTCCAAGCTTTTCTGCAGGCAGAAAACCAATACAGTGATGGTCTGCCTGGAGCTGGGTTTCAGCACCTTAAGAAGCCCACACCCTTCACTATGGCATGAGGCCCTGAGCTGGATGGGACACCTGAGAAAGCAGGTGGGGCTGGAGAGGACAGTAGCTTGCCAGACACCCAAGAGTACCACTGTTATGTCCCCTCAGCCAGGAGTGTCATAGAATCCCAACTACACATTATAGCTGCCCTCCCCTGACAGAAAGCTCTGGAAATCTGTGTTGGAAGCACCTGGTACAGCTATCTCTGTTGGCACAACAAGGTGTAGTTTGAACACACAACCTGCCATCGGTGAGGGTAGCGAATCCAGCCCAGAATGTGCTAAACATTATGGTCTATTGCATCAATATGTAATCATAAACCTGCATATTACACTATACCTAATCATAGATTTTTTTTTTACAGAATGTTTTAGCTACTCAATCGCATGCAATGGCTTGGAGTAAATAGGCATTTTAATCTGTTTTTAATTGGCATGTTATACTTCTGAATCAGGAATAAAAGGAATTAATAAATGTTACAAAAATGGAATGGGATAGCAGCTAAACTTGAATAAAGGCATTATAGTCTATGGAGTAAGTAAGTATTTATAAATTAATTTATAAATATATTTGAAATGCTAATCATTTAACCACCAGGCTATAACAGCTTGTTGTGCACCATTATAATTTGTCATGTAAACACATATTTTGAAACAAAATAAAACCATGAAAAAAGAAAATAGTAAGTGTGTGTAAACAGCAGTAGCCTTAGCTAACCATCATTCATGTTGTTTGTTGTTCTTGTTGCTTTTTTTAAAAAGCTTTTTTTTCTCTCATTGGGGAACCCAAAACAGTTTTGCATCTGGCCAATTCAATTTCCCTTGAAACTCTTATAATTTAAGAAGAGCTCATTAAAAACATCAGGCTAGATTGTGGCATATTTGCACCAGATCAGATTCTAGTCCATATATGTGCACTCTGACTGCTTTGCAACAGTGCAATAATGCTAGATCTTAGCTACCTATAAGGCCCCCATTACCCTACTCTCCAAGTGCCTCACAATCTTTAATTGTGTTTATCCTCAGAAAAACCCTGGGAGGTAGGAAAGTGCTAGTATCCCCATTTTATATACGGGGAACTGCGGCCCTGATCCTCAACGGCAGTTAGGTAGTTAACTCCCATTGATTTAAGCACCTAAACACTTTTGAGGATCTGGCCAAAGTCCCACAGGAAGTCCGTGGCAGAGCAAGTACTTGAGGTCTCCTAAGCCTCCTAAGCCAGGCTAATGCCCTGACCAGTGTCCTCCCATTTTTTGAACTCCATCCACTCATCCCTTTTCCCCTCTCCATATGTCATACACTGGGTGCTAGGTACTGGCTACTCCAGCTCTACGTCTCTGCAGAGATTCCTGTTATACTGGGAGAATTCCCAAGAAGTCAGTTAGTTTCTTAGCTGATTAGGATGGGGGTAGTAGCTACATTTTCTGACAAACTTATACCTCATGAATAACATGGGATCATTGGACCCACGAGAGTTAAAATTTCACTTATACTGCCTTAAGCGTCAGTGTTGCAAACTGACACTCTGTTCAGCATATGGAGGAGTTGGGTAGCAGAAATAATACGAGAGAAAGAGGGAAAGAGAGAGTAAAAGTTGTCAGATTGCCCATGGTGAAACTGTCTTCAATAGTTTCTATTTGCATTGTCTTCAAGAGAACTGATTTTTCTCTTGTTGAATATATTACCATTGTTACAGCTCTTTCAAATTAAAAGAAAGGAGAAAAATTGGGGTCCTCGATAAATATGTGATTTGATTTGTGCTCTGTCAGTGATGGATATATTTAAATATTCCTGACAGAGAGTGAGCAGGAGATTTCTATTAGGGATGCAGTGTGCAGCCTTCTAAAGCAACAGGAGCCTTGCATCTGGAGTTTCAGAGCTGCTGAACCAACACAGCCGGATCAGAGTTGAAAGTTCGCTTCAGCTGGGAACTCTCAAATGAAGCAAAAGCAGAAGGGAAGGGCTCAACCTCTGCTAAACCAGGATCATGTGTGTTGGGATCACCACAGTGACCTTCTCCCATCTTAGGCTGCTGTGCTAGCTTTTTCTAAAGTGACTCTCTCAATAAAAATTGTCTAGTGTAACCTAAATATCACAAGCAAAATATTAAAGAGAGAGGTGTGTTTCTGTGAGTGTGTTCATGTGCATGCATATTTTAACACATAAAATAAACAGCAGCCTCTTAGCTGGGGTAAATCGACATAGCACCACTGACATCAATATCCCTAATAGAAATTGATCCCTAATAGACACTGAAGTCAGTACTTTACATCACTGAGGATCTGGCCCAGATTTACTTTAAATATTTTAATTCATCTTTGTTTTTGTAAAGAGTGATTTTTTTTTTTAATTTTTGCATGCTCATTGTGATTTTATTAACCCTTCAGAGAAGTTAACACACCAGGAATTCAGCTCAACCTTTCACCCATTCCCACTTGACTCATGTGCACACTGGGACAGCAAATTAATTGCAGAAGTGCCCCCTGTGTGTAGGGCAACTATATGTCCCATTTTGGCTGGGACAGTCCCTTTTTTAAACCCTGTCCCGGCCATCCCAATTTTGGGGGCAAAACTGGGCATCAATTGGCAAAAACAAACGGGACAAAGGCACAGGTTTGCCAGAAAAGTGGGGTGCAACCCCTAGAAGAGCACAGAAGAAAGTGTGGGGGGGAGGAGCAGCAATGCCAACCCTGCACAGGAGGGAGGGCTCAGGAGAGCGGCTGGGGCCGGGCTAGCCCCATGTGGGCAGGCGGCAGAGGGGGTCTTGGGCCAATCCCATGTGCAGTGGGCAGAGGGGGGCCTCAGGCCAGTCACACACGCATGGGGAAGAGGAGGGCCTTGAGCTGGTCCCACATGCGGGGAGGAGAGGGGGGACTCAGGCCAGCCCGATGCAAGCACATAGGAATGGGAAGTAAGGATGCGGGGGGTGCTCCTATCCTGTCTGCTGGCCCTATGCCCCTGCCACCCGGGGTCCCAGCCAACAGCCCCACTGCTGCCCGGTGGCTCTGTTGCAAGCCCTGGGTCCCGTTTGACCGCTGGCCCGGAGTCCCGCTCAGCCGCTGGCCCCGGGGACTCCACAGCTGGCCCCAGGGTCCCACCCAGTTGCTGGACCTGCGCCCAGAGGCTCTGCTGCCAGCCCCATGCCAGGGCTCTGCACCTGCCCCTAGCTGTGGCCCCATCTTCCACCACCTTACCCCTGTTTGCATCCCCTCCTCCTGGAGCCACAGCCCTGCTCCCAGCCCCAGCACTAGGGGGCAGTGTGGGGCGCAGACAGGGGTAAGAGGGATGCAGCTCAGCACCCTCACTCCAAAACCTGTTCCAGCACCACTGTGTGGGCAGGTGTCAGGCAGGCCAGGGGGCTGGGAGCAGCCCCATGCAGACGGGCAGCTGGCAGGCTGGCAGGGAGGCGGGGGCCAGCCCTGTGCATGAGCAGGCAGGGAGGCTGGGACCAACCCTGCACGTGGGCAGGCAGGGGGGCTGGAGCCAGCCTCATGGGCGGGCAGGCAGGTGGGTGGCAGGCAGGGGGGCCTTGGGCCAACCCATGTGAGGGGGTTCGGGGGGCCTTGGGCCAGCCCTGTGTGGTGTCCCATTTTCCCTTTGGGAAAATATGGTCACCCTACCTGTGGGGAATGGTAGATTTAAGTATGCCAGATTTATGTTGTTTGGGCAGCAGAATTAGGAGTCCTAGAAAATGGAGTAGGGGCTGAAAAGGGGATGAAAAAAATCATTGTCTCAAACCTGTTGAATTTGTAAACTGCTTGGCCCCGGGGGAGGCTTAGGGGTGGGATGGAACTTACAGCCTTTGTATTGTTTTACTGTCTCAGCTCTTGGGTCATGCATAAGTAGTTAATCTGAATAGTGAATCCATAATATGCTAAGAAATAAAGGAATTAGCCATTCACCAATATTATTTATTATTGGTATTACAACAGTGCCAGAGGTCCCAACCTAAACCAGGGCCCCACTGTGCTAGGTGCTAATCACTAAGGGCAAATTGTGACCTATCCTAAGTGCCTGTGCAGGGGAGTTTGGATTGCTACTAAAAGAGTTCTCTACCTGTATATATGTTAATAGTTAGTAGATAAGGTGGCAGTAGATGAGAAGTCAGAGTGTGTAACATTTTTCATAGAGTTTGTAGAACCCAGTAATGAGTAAGCTTCCTCCCACCCCCTCCAGCAAAATTATGAAATTGGACTTCTCTTCACTTGCCTTCTGGCTCTTTGAACCTTTAGGGGGTTACATTTTCAAGCTTTTCTTTGCAACCAGGAAGGCTAGAAAGTTCCCTTTTTTGTTTGCTTGTTTGTTTGTTTGTTTTTAAATGTGTAACTCCAGGGTCCAGGGCTTTAGGAAAAACACCAAATATCATAAGACTCTTAATAAAATCACAGAGTTGGCAAAGCTGAAGACCAATAAAACTTCTTGTTGTCGTGCACTGTTAATAGCTTCCTGTGTGTTGCTCTTTATGTGGTGTCAGCGGTAAGGCAATAAGGCACTACTTTAGTCTTCTGCCCAGGGTAGCAGTATCATGGGTCACAATGCAAGGGGGCAACAGTCCACACAGGACTGGTCCTGTCCCTCCTGCAAAGGTGAGCAAGCAATGGACCGTACCTTCGCTCTGCTTCCCCAATGCCCGGGCCAGCATAGCTGAGCTGGCCCAAAGCGGGAAGCAATGTGCACCAGCTGTAGGGTTGGTGTAGATTACTTCCCCCTCAAGCCTTCCAGAGCAAGAGGGAAGCCAGGAACCAGATGGTGATAATCTGGTTCCAGGTTTGCTCTTGAGGCAGCACGGTTACATGCTATCCTTTATGCAGGGCTTGTGGCAAAGCCATAATTTAGCTCTTTGTGTGAAATTAATCTATGGTGTAGAAAGCTGGTCCCTGCACTACTGCAGACCACGTCTGTGAAGGGAAGCACAAATTGGCACAAAAGTGGCAACAGAGGCCAGGCATGGTACAGGACAGGAGAAAGAGAACCAGGAGCCAGGTTTACAAAGAGCCAGTGGCTACAAAAACCTGCAAGTGCAAGTTGTGTGAGGGGACCATGGCCACTATACCAGCCAACGGGGGAAGCTGTGATGTAGCCTTGTGTTCTGACCCCAATTTATGAGGTAAATTTCTTCTCCCTACCCACCCACATATGTCTTGTGTAGATCCTGAGCAATTGGGATCTCTGGGAGAAATAGATCTTGCCCTTAACAAATAAGAGACTCTAGAGCACTTCATAACAATCATTTTTTGTTTATCCTTACTTAATCATTCTTGTTTCAAAGAACATAAGTGCTAACATGAACGAAACATTGTGTGTGTGTGTGTGTGTGTGTGTGTGTGTGTGTGTGTGTGTGTGTGTGTGTGTAAAAAGTATACTTGCAAATACACACAAACACACACCCTTTTATACATACATAAAGTATACATAGGATGTTCATAGCTGGAATTTTTTTCCAAAAATCCTATTGGTTAATATCAGGCAATATAACCCTAAATAGAATTTTCTATTGTTGGCAAATTAACACAAGTATATACTACTCATTAGAAGGACAGGAGTTTACAATAGCCATCATTACTGACATCCTTTAGGGACAGAGGAGAGAAGGTCAGTGTTAGTGGGGGGGGGAGGAGAGGGAGGCTAAGAACTGCAAACAAAAATTGAGTGCTCCAGTACTGAGGCTTTCTTGATGTCTCCCTGCATGGACCAGAACCAGCCCTGATTCTCTGATTCTCCTGGACAGGCAAGGAGCCCACCCTGATACTTCTAATTTGGGAGTCATGCTGCCCCTTCTCCCAAACACAGTTCCTGAAATAGGAGAATAAAAAATGGCACCCAAACACCTTCCCTCACTCAAGTATCTCCTGTTGAACTATGGAACTGCACTCTATAGTTTTGTATTTTGAAAGCTATTGAGCATCATCAATTCTTACATTGGCATTTTCTCTAACTACTCAGCACAGTTGCAGTGTAAATTTTGTTAATTACAGTAGAACCTCAGAGTTACAAACACCAGAGTTATGAACTGACCAGTCAACCACACACCTCATTGGAACTGGAATTATGCAATCATCATCTGCAGAGCCCCCCCTCTCCCCAGAAAGTAAATACACTACTGTACTGTGTTAAACGTAAACAACTAAAAAAATAAAGGGAAAGGGGTTTTTTTAGGACAGGTAAGGAAACTGTTTCTGTGCTTGTTTCATTTAAATTATGATGGTTAAAAGCAGCATTTTAATTCTGCATAGTAAAGTTTCAAAGCTGTATTGAGTCAATGTTCACTTGGAAACTTTTGAAAGAACAACCAAAACGTTTTGTTCCCAGTTATGAATATTTCAGGGATACGAACAACCTCCATTCCCGAGGTGTTCATAATGCTGAGGTTCTACTGTAGTCTTAGTTGTGGTCAGAAGGCTTTATTATATTGTATGGGCCAGATCCTCAGCTGATGTAAAACAGCGTATCTAATTTAAACTCAGTGAAGCTATGCTGACCACCACCAGCTGAGGATCTGGCCCTATACATACATTCAGGTCTAAAACTTGGTGTACATTGATGTACAATGGAGCTGGTTTTGACCTGGAAATGTGATCTATGAGAAGAGATGTGTCTGTTTTCCAAACTTCTGTACTAAAGATCTACCTGTCTCTCGGTGTCTATTGTTTATATACCCCTCTCCTTATATCGAGTGAGATGAGTATAGTCTTTGTTTGGGGCTATGCTTCCTCTACAGATGAGTGACAGAATTCATAAACTCTATTCAGGACTGAAGTTTTCTGGGAAATCTCAGACAACAACTTCAGGCAGTTTTGCTGGCCAGATTACCATAGCAAGCGAGACAGATGGATGTCTTTTACTTTGTGTGCCTGTATTTTAAAGTGAAGTGAACACGATTTAGTGGCCCTTTCTTATACAAATCAGAGATTCATGTGTCAGCTACAAAATATTTCACATGCAAAAACAATATAGAAAAGGAAATATGGCCAAAAAAGAATACAGTCTACAATTGTATGCAGGACCTTAAAAAGTAACATATAAATCTGTAAAACAGAGGTTCTTAAAACTCTTTCTAGTGTGGAACACATCTTAATGGTGTGATGATCTCATAGACACCTCTTCTCCGATTCTCAATAACATCCCTGTGGCAACTCCAGCAATTGCTTTCATGGAAAAGTAATCTCTGTAAAATGAATGTACTTTAGCTGTCTTTTAACATAATTTAGCGCAGGAAACAAGAAGAGCCAGTACCTTGTGACCTGCCAGCTCTCTACACACCACCAGCAAAAGATCCACAGACCACCACTGAGCGGTCCACAGACCACAGTTTAAGAACCTATGATGCGAAGAAGCAACATAACTTTATATAGTAATTACTTCATGGCAGACCCTTTGGGCATAACTCACTTGGTTGCAGGGAGGGAGGGGAGTAGTTCCACTGTCTCCTGGGAGGTCTATCAGAAGATTCCAGCATTAAGTTCTGGCTGGGATTCAATAGGAAACTTACCATTTAGGACAGCAGAGAAGGGATACGGGCAGGACTCGCAAACAAATGGTAAACACCACAGGGGTCTTGACTGCAAACACGGCATTCTCCAGTCTAGAGACAGACTAATGGGTAATCACTAGCAATCAAGGAGGTAGCTCCACTGGGTACTGTTTTTTACTAAATAATTCCCAGGTAACGCAAAGGATTGTACCGTAGCTCCAGTATACTGGCTCCTTTGGCTCACTGGTGCTCTCACTGTTTTTCTAGAGAGGTCTGGAGCTTCTGAAGTTTAGCAAATGGGAACATCTTTCTCAGATCTCAGGGGGGGAAGAGAAGTGTGTCAAGAATGACCACCCAGTGCCATTCACTCCCTCCTGAAGCAAGGACAGGTTCTGTCTGCATCTTACCTCCAGACTGACATCTGAGCAGCAACTTTCAACGTCCACTTTGGAACCCACCTTCGGAGTGGACATGAAACAAGAGCCAGTTGACTAGCTTTACATTATACTGGTCATTGCTAACTTTCCTTTATCCCTCTTTTCTTGAGTCTAATTCTTGTTTCTAGACTACTTGCCAGTTCCCAGCAATCTGTCTCCAGACAGCAATATTACATGTAAAAAAAAATCATATACATTTTGGGGTAGAAAATTTGACATTAGACTCAAGGCGTAAAGCATATATGCTAAAATCCCACCATAATTTCAGTATTAGCTCGGAACAAAACAACCCCTTGCCTTCTCCCCCTCCCATCCCCACCTGTGTCATCAAATGTATATCAGCAAATTATCTTTTCCAGCCAGGCATTGTAGTGCCCAGACATTCTAACGTTTCCCAAAGTGGCATCAATGAGGGCACTCGGAAAGCAGGGATGTGACCTAGGGGGGAAAACACTTGCAGACTGCAATTTACTTCAACACTGAAGGGCCACTACAAGTGCAGCTCTCACCTTCTCATTATTTTTAGATGAACAAAAGACAAAGACTGCATGATTAACATAGAAGCCTTTCAGTGACAGTACATTCTGACAAGTTTCTTCAAGGTCCGAAGGGGGCCTCTCTTTTTTTTAAACAAGGACTCAAGAGCAGTTTGGGCTGGAGGATCACAAAGAAAAAAAAATAAGCATGGACTGTAAAGAGATGTCCCATATTACAAAACAAAGTTCCCTGGGAGCATTGTACAAGCATACTTCCAATTAGGGTTGACAAACTAACAGAACAAAGCAATTATATTTAGTTTCATTTTATTTCCCGCCCCACCCCCCGGCAAATACTAAAACATTTCAACTGCTCAACAATGTGAAACAATCTGGGACCAATTCTGCCTGGATTTACATCCTGTCTTCATTTTCAAGGCCCTTCACAGCATACCCCCACTCTAGCTACCATCTCTCATTCACTATCAAGATGGCGACTCTTGCCTAGGATCAGCCCTTGATCCCAGCCTCCATCACCCATTTGTTAAATATTCTAACAAGCTCCTTTGTGCTTTCTCCCATGCTGCCCCACGTGCTTAGGAGGAGCTCCTGACAAACTTCTGCAAAGCTACCTCATAATCTTCCTTCAAATCCCACCTCTGCCTACGAAAAATGATGCCTCCAAAAAATTTGACAACAGTTAGGCTGCTGGAGGGCTGAAATGACTGCCTATCATGCTGACCAATGTTGTCTTGTTATTTCCTTGGGCACCTCCATCAATCCGCAGCCATCTGTTGTCTCTTGTTTTATACTTAGATTGTAAGGTCTTTGGGGCAGGGACTGTATTTTTTGCTTTGTGTTTGTACAACGCCTGGCGCAATGGGGTCCTGGTCCATGACTGGGTCTCCGAGTGCTATAGCAACACAAATAATAAATAAAAATGAATAATAAGAATTGGGCCTAAATCACTACACCACTGGTGTTAATGCCGGTTTACACTGAATTGACAAACTGGGCTACCTACTCTGTCATTTCAGAGCAGAAATTTCTGCCCTAGACTTGATCTCCTTTTAATAAGGGCTTGGAAGAACTCCCATTGACTTCAATTGCAGTTGAATCAGGTTCTTAAATGGTGTTTGCATTGGTGTAACTCCACGGACTTCAGTTGAATAGCTCCTGACTTACACTACTGTGATGTGAATAAGAGGAGGATCAGTCACTGGATGTACAGAATACAGGTTTTAGGATGTTCAGCTGATTGAGCAATCTCATAGCTCAAACACTACTAAATGCATGTAATTATGAGATTTTAAAAGATCAATATTGGGGTTTTTTTTAAATCAACATATTACTTACGCCTGATGGAAGTTGATTGTGGCCTAACTGCATTGGAATTAGGGGACTCCTGCTGAGCAGTAAATGCACTGAGCTAGAGGGTCATGAAATAGATTGAGCAGTTCTAGGCAGAGGTCTGAGTTATTGCGAATGACGTATGCACTTGATGTGGAAACAGCAGAGTGGTTTATCAATATGTTCTATGAGGACAGTTATAGAAAGTGTTAGAATCATGGCTGATGAGACAGAAGATTATTTAGCCTGCATCATTTTAGAGGGGCTTGACTCAGATACTCAAAACTAAGAAAAGAGGGAGTGAAAACTGCCACATCCCTCCTCTACATTATTACATATTCTGAAAAGTAGATGGTGAAAGATGGATGAAACTAGTGGCTGATAAACTTGGAAGTAATAAAATATTTTCATAACAGCTTTGTCTCTTTGCTGCAGGGTGTCACTGAGTCAACATAGTTTGCAAAATTTTTAAAGAAAGCTGTGTAATTTTATGATATCTGAAGCATCAATATAGGGCATTTCTAGAGGCAGGGCCAGGGCTTGGAGGCCCAATTGTTTCAATCATTAGGGGAGTGATTGCGCCTGATTCTGTTCTCAGTTAAGCTGGCATGAATGTGGAGTAATGCTATTGAAGTTGATGGAGTTACATGGATGTGAAAGCAATGTGAGCTCAGAATCAGGTCCACTGTTGTTTAAAACTGTATTAACAATTTGAATAGACAGCAACATTTCCCTAGTGCTTCCCCCACCACTGCCATCCCTTAGACATGTTGTGTCATTCACTTAGCAATGATGAAACAGTCTCAGCACTTGCCAAGGAGGAGTTCATAAAGCACTAAGTGAGCAATGCAGATGAGAGAAGAGAGGATGAAGAAGAAGAAAAATGAGATTATGGAGAGGTGGAGAGAGGAAGAACTCCTTCACCTATCTGCGCTTTTTCCTGGGATACAAATAGTAGATATTATTAATCCCTCTTGTTCTTGAATTATTATCAGTTATTGTTAATACTTAAGACATGCACCCATCATGTAATCAGGTTGAGGTTTTGTTTCTAAGCACACTACTCAGCCCTTCATCCTCACTCCAAACTGCTACTGTGGGCAATTGGCATTTTGCCCAAGTAAGGAGTAAGGATAGCGGATCTGGTATGTTTCATCCTTGCTGAGATGACAGAAAATGTAGTAGCTACTGTTTACCCTAAATAAACTAGTAGAATATGTTAATGAATCAAGCCAGTTAATTAAATGATCTGATGCACCGAGGTACCTACAGAGTGATGGATAGTCACAGACCAAAGCTGAATTGCTCTGCAAAATCAGTGATTGATGTGAATTTCAAGTACTGTGTTCTCCCAGTGCATGTGTGCGCTCACATGCATGCACGAGAAGACCACAAAACTACACATTACAGATAGTAGACAATACTTTACTCTCTTCTTTTAGGCCCCAATCATGCAATAATCACTTTGTGGGCATGTCTCTGCTGCCTGCCTTCATCCCCAAAACATCTCTTCTAAAGTTCCACTAATTTGGCACTACCTACAAGGAACTAGCACGTAGGTGGGTTGTGACAAAGCAGAGAGGAGGAAGGATGGTCCAATGGTTAAGGCACTAATCATCTGGGACTTGGGAGACTCTAGTTCAATTCCTTGCTTGACAGCAGACTTTCTTTGTGACCCTGAGCATCTCCCTTACCTCAGCCTCATTTCACAGATGGGGAACTAACAGCTCTTTCTGACCTCACCGGGGTGTTGTGAGGATAGATACATTACAGATTGGGAGGCGCTTAGATACTGTTGTAATGTGAGCTATATGCTATATATGTTTCTTAAACAGAAAGAAGTGAACAAATGGCGTCATGAGGTTGGAATCTTTGATAGCGCTGGGGGGAAATATATGTGTGTGTGAGGGGGTGGTGATGTAAATCTTTGCTAGAGTACTAGCCTAGGACTTGGAGACCTGATTTCATGTCTCTTCTCAACCATAGACTACCTGTGTGATCTGAAGCAAGTCACTCAGTTTTCTGTTGTACAATGGGGATAATACGTTAACGGTTGTGTGGTGTTCAGATGCTATGAGCCATCAAAATAGGTCAGTTAGGCTACATCTACACTTAGAAGTAGGGGGTGTGATTCCTAGCTCAAGTAGACGTACTCGTGCTAGCTCTCATTGAGTAATAGCGACCAGTAGTGTCGCCGCAGTAGCAAGGCAGTGGCAGGTGGCACGGGCTCGCCACCCCAGTCACAAACCTGTGAGGATGTACTCGGGACCACTAGCTTGTGCCACCGCTCGCTGCTGCCTGTGCTAGCTCAATGAGAGGACGCATGAGTGTATCTACAGGAGCTGGGAATCACAAGCATTGCTCCGAGTTAGACAGAGCCTTAGATAGAGACGAAGTGGGGGAATCAACAGATGGAGGAGTGCAGGGGCTAAGGGTTAATAGGGTGGAATTTGTGTTAGGATAGAGAGGAAAGTCAAGGCTGAAGAAGAGAATAGAGTGGAGGATTCAGCAGAGAAGGGAGGGAGGAGTAGGAACTAGGGACTACGATATTAAAATACAACAGAACGGAAGCTGCAATAAGTAATTTGCCAGGGATGAAAACTCTGGTGAACAAGCCCTTTTTCTGATTTCAAGCGCCATACCATTAGCCTAGCCTTCATTGCAAACTTGTTAATCTGACAAGTGCCTTGTTACGCTCATAAGGGAAAGCAAGGATTTTAAGAATATTTTTAACTATTTGGCTCAACCCAGGAGCCTGAAAGTTCATAGGGTAGGAAGCCATTCTCCATGTGAATAAGCTGTGAAATGTCTTTGAAAATTAAATTTTTAATTACATTTGACATTACTGAGCCTCCTGCTGATGGTATCTTTCTAAAAGAAAAAGTGACATAATTTGTGACAGTGGAAACTCTGTGAGAGACTGTAAAACAGTTTGCAAGCTATTATTTATTGAGGCATAGACTTCTCATTGCCACTCATCATTAAGTCATTTGAACGCACCTCATACATTAATGAGCTTAACTTCACAATGCCTCTCTCTGAAGTAGGGAACTATTGGTATCCCTGTTTTTCAGTTACGAGACTGAGACACAAGGCAGCTGAATTACTGGCCCATGGCCCTGCATGGGGGGCAAATATTTGTTCTTTTGTGGTCCCTCCAGTGGTATGAAGGGGATAAAAGTGTTCCTTAGTGAATATCCTCTGAGGTGCAGAGCTGTCACCGCAGCCCTACACTGCCTCCATTTGCAGTCCCCATTGTAGAGGGAATGCTGGGGACCTAAGGATGTGTGGCAGGAGTGCATTGCATTCCATTCTTGGCTGCTTCAAATAGAACATATGTTAGAGCAGCCATGAAGATGTTGTAACTTATGCTTGAAACCAAAAAGGCCTAGGACAGCTGCAGAATATGGGAAAACACAGAGATGGCTTAAAGCTATCTTTGCCTTCTCTTCCCCACCACCCAATTCTTCCAACAAGCACAGTACAGAGTCGTGAAAAAATAGTTTCTCAGAAGCTTGCCATGGACTTGCTATGTGATGTGAGCAAATTACTGAAAATATTAAATCATTCTGTCTGGAAAATAAACTTGTGCATTTCCCTCCATTGGCCAAAGCAGCATCTTCCTGGCCACAGAAGATTATTATTTTTTACTAGTTCTTGGAATTTCCTTTCTCTTTGGAAAATTAACCATTTAGGAGTTTGACAATTAAGTATGTTCCATCACCATGTTTTTTTTTAACTCCCATGTCCTGGTAGACAATGAAACTTAAGCTAGGAAATTTGAAAGTATAAGGATTTTTCCCCCAGTTACTTGGTTCATCAAAATCAGCATTTTCATTGGAAGTTGGTTGCCTCCTAATTTAGGCAGAGACTGCAACCTCTCCAAAATGCAACAACCGATACTTACAGATGTGGGATGGGAGGCTTGATCTTCTGGCTCCAGAAACATAGGCCTTTTCCATTTGAGCTAAAGGACTATCTCTGAGCTGTGAACTATATATAAAAAAATCATATTTTTTTCTAAACCCCAAACACCACTATGTCCACACCAATAGGGCCTGTACCTGTTCTCACTGAATTCAAGGGTAAAAGAAAAGCCCTCCCACCAACATCACTGTGAGCACTATGGGGCCCATAAACCCCACTTCAATCAATAGGAGCAGGATCGAGTCCCAAAACTATCACAAAAAAATTATGTTATCATCATTACTACCTATTTTCTTCAAACATACACAATACTTTTATTTTAAAAATGTAAGAATTGCAATACTGGACCTGACCCAAGGTCCATCTAGTCCAGTATCCTGTCTCTGACAGAGGGCAGCACAGATTTTTCAGACGAAGGTATTAGAACCCAGTCATAGGCAGATATGGGATAATCTGCTTCTACATTATTGTGATATTTAATAGTTAGTGATTGGCTAAGCCCTGGAGCATGAGGTTTAATATCTCTTCCAAAATTATAAGAACCCTGGATATTCATTAGAAAGTCTGAGTCCTAACAAGTCATTTTTGAGCTGAGGGAACCCAAAGAAAAGTTGGACAAAAATCCAAATTTGACTTCAGCATACTTTTAAATTATCTATAACTCAGAAACTGTTTGTTAAAATGTCTTCATACTTTATAGAAATAGTCATCCTTCCTATCAGAGGAAATGTGGCGATTCTCAAGGCGAGTTAAAGCCTAATTCAGCAAAGCATCCCTGCTCAGAGGAGTGCTTAACTTGAAGCACATGCTTATGTCCCACCGACCTAATGATACTTACATTTAAGCACATGCCTGAATGCTTTCCTCCATAGATTTGGACTTAAGTTCAGTGCTTTCATAAATTAGGGTGCAATTTTCCAAGCCAAAATTATAGGTGGGGATAAAAAGTATTTTAGAATGGAAGCTGATTGCCAACCTACCTGTAGATAATTATGTGCAGGTTGGTTATCTATGTACATATACAGAGATGCACAAAAGAGGAGTTGAGTTAAAAGAAGGCAATGACTTATATTCTCTGGTTCCATTTCCTGAAGGGACAAGGGCCTGGTTTGGCATGTGTCAGTCAAAGAGACATGAGACGTTAAACTGGAATTATAGGCAGCTAGAGTGAGGGAAGAAAATCTGAGACTGAGGGTATAATAGCTATTATTGCTGGTTGTTGTTTGTTATGGGATGCCAGCAGATAAGGCATCCTGTGTCCCACCAGTACCCTATAGTACATGCAAAGTAACCTGTACACAAGGGCTACAAAGGAACTACATAAGAAAAATCATAAACATGCAAACTCCCTGCATTGAGGCAACCAAATTATATGTAAATGCAACATATAAACCAATCTCAATGTAGCTAATGTAGATGTGAAGTGAATTGCCATGTCTGTCCAGGAAGCAGTGCAATCAGAGCAACCATACTGATACAGCATATCTCCACTTACACAGCCTCTGCATGGCAGGCTACTAAGAAGCCTTGGAGAAGACTTAGGTGCTCCTGATTGTGACAGCCACAATTGAAGAAGGGGGAGGGGGCTGTGATACAACTTGCTCTCCTTTCAGTGTTTCACCACTTGGACTCAAACACCCATGCTGGCAACTACTCATGCTCACGCATATATTTACCATGCATCAGAGCCAACCATAGCATGATATAGAGTTATTCAGTCATGCTCCTAGTCTTTCGTGAATCCAAGAGCCAACCACAAAATGGTCTGAACTAATTATCATTATTATTTATTGGTATTATTATTAATGAATCCACTACTTTGTTCATTTTGATAAGATTTGTTTGAGGAGGGGATACTAAAAGTTTGTCACTGGAAATTATTCACCTTTTCCTACTATAAAAGAAAATGTATCTTGAGCACTCTCCCTGTAACACCATGATATAATTTATATCCTGTTCTGTTAGCATCTCACGGTGCTAGAGAACATATTCTTCTGGAAAAAGATATATATATTTTTAATCGTAGCCGAGTTGCAGCCCAGTATCACTATTTTGGATGTAACAAAAATCACATCATAAATACAGATTTCAGAGTAGCAGCCATGTTAGTCTGTATCCACAAAAAGAACAGGAGTACTTGTGGCACCTTAGAGACTAACAAATGTATTTGAGCATAAGCTTTCATGAGCTACAGCTCACTTCATCGGATGCATTCAGCTCACGAAAGCTTATGCTCAAATAAATTTGTTCGTCGCTAAGGTGCCACAAGTCCTCCTTTTCTTTTTATCATAAATACAGAAAACACAACAAAGTCTGTACTAACATTAAAATATATAAATCTCATTAAAATATGTATTACACTCCTTCTAAAAATCTGTCATCTTTCATAGCCATCAACCAACCAAGCTGAGAAGCACTATGTAGCAGTAACAGGCCATTCTTGCATTAGTGCATTGTTCAACCAATTAGTGGCCAGATAAATAAAATAATAATAAACAGATTGTTTAAAAGAGATTAAAGGATAATTAAAATGAACTAGTCATGATTGATTCTCATCCTAAACCACATTTTCAAAGTTAATTCAATGTTCTAAATATATCCTCAATTAATTTAAGCAACAGGAAATCTTACCGAGACTACAGTAAATCATTTGGATGAATTCACCAGGGAAGGCTGCATGGGAAGGGTTTCTGGAGAGCACAGTGTACCGTAAGAAAAAATGTATCCACATATAGTAACCTAGATGGAACAACCAAAGAAATGTGCAAAGAAGATGCCACTAATATTAGACCTGACTGTGCCCAATTGAAGTCAGATGGTGTTTTGTCGGGTTCTGGCACATAGTTATCAACAAAAAGATTGATAAACAGCTCAAATATAAAAATATTACAAAGAAAGGATTTCAATATGCCTCTTGAGTCAAGGTCTTCTTGATCAATTGCTGTTTGCCTCATATTTAGACTTGCAGACATTTCTGGGTTTAGTTATACTCTGGATCAAAGGAACTATTGCAGTTTACATCCGCTGAGAATCTGGCCCATTATGTTTAAGAACTAAAATTTCAAAAAACATTCTCTAAAATTTCTGCATGAAATCCATTATGGGTGCAGGTAAAATTAGAATCTGGTCCTATACTCCTTAATAAGGAGTAAACCTTACTCACACAATTAATCTGACTGGGTTTAAGGATTAGCCCCTCGAAGTGTCTGTCTAACTGATTTCTGGGTGCAAACACCATTTGTCATATAGGCACCGATTTATTAATGTACATTTGAAGAAAATGCATTGATTTCCACTTATAAAATACTTTTTAAAAGTATCTCTCTTGCTCTAGGTATTCTTGCATAATGAAATCTATGACACCGCAAAGTCAAAAATAACAGTAGCAAACCAGCAACCCTTTGTAAAAGAAACTAGTCCACAAACACAAAGTTTCCATGTCTTCATGCCCCCAAAAAGTTTTCCTTAAAGGCTCCACAAAAACCCTATCCCATAAAACAATAAATTAAAAAAAAAAAAAAGGATGTGTTTTTTCTGTGTGATTTTGCCATCAGACTCCTCTTCAATGCTCTTGTAGGTCTTTTTCTATTAATCATTTCAGAGAAGCCACAGCATTATTGTTGTTGCTCTAATACCTGAGCACTCCGTCGGCTTTTGGTACTGAAAACTGGCAGTGAAACATGTTTTCCTTCCAGTATGTCATTTGTGAATAAAACCTTTGCTATCAGATGCTGGCGTGTTGAGTGTTTAAGGTAGTGTCGCTCTGAGCAAGAGCGAATGGAAGCATATTGAGATCAACTGAGTTATTCATAAGGTGCCACAGCAACAACTAAACAGGCCACCTGCTGTTTCGCTACCTCAAGAGACTTTTTCTCTACCACTACATTCAAAATAATTTGGTGGCCAGACTGGAGCGAAATTCAGATTAAGAAGTGTAAGTTAAGCAAAGTCGCTGTCACTGTCATGTGTGTATACATATACATACTTCTCTGTGTGTCTTTGTATACAGACACCTGCACAAGCCCTGCACGAGTTAACAATAATGCAACATTGAACTGAATTTAACCATGCAAAAGTGAAACAATTCAGTACTTTATATTCCTCCAGCAATGTTAACTCTGCCACCTTGTAGAAAGAGTTTGTTGTACAATGTGCATTTGACAGCACAAGCAATAATATATTTAACAAGGGACAGAATATACTTAGCAGGAAAAGCAGGAATTGAAAATAGAACATATGGCAAATTGCCTTCTGCTTCCTTGCCTAACCTCCAGATACTGCCATCCATTCTGTCTTCTTGGCTGGCTCTTTCCCACATTCTTCTTAGCTTGAAAACAGCCCACCCAATTGTCCTATCTTTACTCTTTAGTCTAAGACCTATCACGCATTCTCTCTCCTGGGCCAATTCCTTCTCATCATCTCATATTCCCCTCAATCTAATCCACCACTTAGTTGGTTACTCTCCAACTCTTGATTCATGTTTTTGGTCCTCCGCCCAGTCATGCCTGATGGCCAGTTCTTTTCTGGCCTCAAGAACATTGTCCCCAGCATGCTACCTTCCTTTGCCTGCCCTCCAGGTCTCCAGAACCACCACTTGTGCCCCTAAGAGTACCCCACTGTTATGATATATACCCCAAAAACTCATGTAATACATCACTGGAAAACTAACTGATTGTTAGTATCCTTGCACGATGTATGTATGGTAAACCCACAAAGGATTTTATAGATATACCCTGCAAATATGTTCTTAAAATGTATTTGTCAAGCAGTCTCTAAGCCACAACTGTTTCAGACAAAGGAATGGAGGTCCACCTGCTTGAATGTGTCTTCAATGTAAATTAAGCAAGGTGTGACAAAGAAAAGCACATTTACGTGCAAAGTAAACAAAGCTATCAGGAGACCAAGCGGAGAAAGGTGACTCAAGAGGGAATGGGGACCACATCCCCAGGAAGCCTTCCTGCCTCTTAAAGCAAGGTCAATGAACTTTGGGAAGATATAAGAAGAGAGAAGAAGCCATTTTTGCATCCCTCAACTGAGGAACTAAAGGGGCCAGAATTCTTGACATCACAGACTGTTGAATCCTTCAACCAACATGGGTCAAAGTCTCTGGAAATGGAGTATAAGTGAGAAACATACTTAGGCAAAGATTGTAACTTGTTGAAATTAAGTTTTAGTCTTAGAAGCATATTTTTATTTTGTTTGCTTGTAACTCTTTCTATTTTTATTCCTTACATTTGGTATCACTTCAACCTATGATATTTTGTTGAATAAACTTGTTTTACTTTTACTATAAGCCAATTCGGTGCTTTGATGAAAAACCATTTGTTAGCTCCAGTTAAGGTAATCAGCTACTGAGTACTGTCTCTTTAAGAGAGCAGAGAACTTAATAACTTCTGTAGGTGTTCAATGAGAGGGCTGGACACTGTAGGGCAGACAGTTTGGTGGATTTTGGGGAGTCACCCTGAAAAAAGTAACTGGGCGTTGGAAGCCAGAGTGTGACCTGTATGCTTATAGGCTGGCTGTTGGTGTCAGAGCTATGGTCTACTGCAGCATAGCATTTAAGGCACCCATAGCTGTGGGGCAGGCGGTGATAGAACTCCTTGCTGATCTGGGTTGAACCTCCGAGCATCACTTCACCCCAACATTCCCATGCACAAACATAAGCTTTGATTTGGTCAGGTATTTAAACGTGCTTAAAATTAGGCATGGGCTTTAGTCTTTTGTTCAGTTGGACCCTTAACTTCATCCTCAATTGTAAGCTTAAGACATAAGTGCATCAGGTATGTCAGAGTCTCCAGGGGTCCCCTGCTCCATTTTTAAGCACACTAATGTAGCTCCTTATCTGCTCCTTCTGCTCACTAATTACCTCTTGTTTCCCCTCCTAAACTAATACAAAAATAAAAGTTTTATGTACACGAATGTATATAATATTATGTAATACATTGTAAAAACACAGTGTTACTGTTAAATAAAAAAGTTTAAAACTATTATACATTACACATAAACAAGAACATTAAGGTTACAAAGTCAAGCCCTCAGAAGTCAGGAAATGCAAGAATTAAGGTTGCACGTGCAACCTAATTTGGCCCCTTTGAATGCATACCTTATGATATAGACTTTAATTACATGATCACATAGTATTTTTCCACAGGACCCCTCCTACTCTTATTGCCCAGCCAGTCCCAGTCTCCACATCCCTAGGCATGATCAAATCTCAGTCTTCCCTTCCAGTCAGTTCTAGTCCCCCTCTCCCCAAGCTCCTTGTCTAATCTCTTTTCCATCCTCATAGTGAGGGCCTTACCACTGGCTCACAGCCTCCCCTCCCCCCAGCCACCTCAGTTTCCTGTCCCAGTCTTCACCACCTGCAGCTCCATGTTTCCCTTAGCCCCCTTCACTAGCTTCCAGTTCCACTCTTCTCCTCTCACCCCCTATCCTGGCTCCTTGCCCCAACTGATTCCCTCTATCGCCTCCCTCTCCCACCCAGGATCTGGCCTTTGTCCCTTCTGTATTTCAGTCAGGTGGCTTCTTCCTTCGCACTACCTGGGTGCCAGCAGAAAAAGCACTGAGAACACAAGAGAGATTGTCTCCTGTATATACATGGGGCAGGTCCCAGTTTAAGAGTAGGAGGAACCACGAGATTACAGCACGACATTAAGATAGGTATGGGTAAGAGCCCAGCACCCAAGGGGGTACACTCAGAGATACTAAAGGGACAGAGGTGTAGGTATATACCAATGTTATTCATTATTATTAATAATTATTATTATTATTAATGTATTATTAATGTATTAAATTCTTCTGTCTGTACTGCAATGTATTGTACAATACTGTATTACTTCCACTGTCCAAAGAACTATTCAACTTTCCCCTTTGTATGCTATATTATTCAGTTCTTTAGCTGGACTACTAGAGTCTCATACGGGGCTGTCAAAACAACTCAATCTGTGCTGACTAGCTAAAGGGAAACATATAGTTTTCCACCAGTGCCTCCAGAGTAACAGTTCAGACAAAGAAGCATTGGGGACCATGATCTGAATATCAGAGGCTCACCAGGATAGGAAGCCTGAAGAAGAAGGGAGGAAAAAAGCAGGAGTTCTTTGGGTAATAAATTATTCATTGCTTCTAACTATCCAAGATAATTAAAGTTACCTGCTTTCAGCAGATATGCCATTAACTGCAATTTCCCTTTTTTTTAAATAGAGCTGATTCACATATCTGTTTCAAACAGCTGGATCTATAATGTGTGTGTATACATTTACACGGATGCATTACACACACCTATACCGTAGCACTCACGTTTGTGTGTGTGGGCATGTGCATGCATACAAGCGTAGGTAATGTAACATAGTTCCACAAAGTGAGGACCTAATTGTAATAAGAACTAGACATCAGGTATGCCACAGTATTCCTGAACAGAAACAAAAAATAGATCCCTTCAGTGGAGCTAAACTGATTTAAACAGAGGCTCAGCCCCGGTGTTCCTAGATGTCTGTAAATTAGCTAGCAGGTTAGCTGGTTGGCTAGTTAGTTACAATAATGTGACATACTCCAATAACATGAAAGCACTGTGTGCAGTGTAGTGCCAGCGAAAAGTATCAGTGGCAATGTGTGCAGTGTTTGCAGACTGAAAGGAATAAAAGCTAATTGAAATCACCTGCTTTCCGTGTATAGGCAGCTCTCCTGATCACTTTAAACAGTCTTTCAATACAGCATATTTTTTCCCTGACTTAAGTCCCTTTAAACTGTGACTCCTTAGTTTATGTTGGCTTCTGATGCGATGCAAAATATAACCTTCTGTAATGCACCTGCTTTAGAAATGAACAACTCAGAGAATCAGAGATCTCCCATCAGATTGAGCAAGATAGCAAACAAGTAGCTAAACGCAAAAAAGCCAAACAGGAGCACCATATAACAAAAGATGAGATGCCTCCTTCCTAATTCCCTGCCCTGGTGTCTCGAGGGACTGATCTCCCCCTAATTCATTAAGGGTGTGTTTTGCTTTACTCTTGTTTCCCCCCCCCCCACTTCTTCACTCCAAATGCTAAATGATATCACACTGACAGCAAGAAAGGCCATGCTATACTGAAATGTAAATTCTGAGCAGAAAGTAAGCAAGCAAGAAATGTCAAGAACAAAAGAATTTAAAACAAAGAGATTTTTTTTAAATATGTATAACTGTTGAATTTAAACAAAATAGCCCCAGAAAGCAAGGTATCACACACAAAAATGTCCACAATAGATAGGGACAGAGAATAAAACAAAACTGATGCAGTGTGGTGAAGGAATCAAGGTAAAGTGTTTTCTCAATATTTCAGCTCTGTGGTAGGGGATTGACAAAGCTCCATATTTTCCATTGCTGCCTGAGATCAATAGCATAATAAAGAACAAATAGGCAAGCCAGTATACAAAACACCACACATGATTCTTTCAAATCTGTCTTTGTGATCTTTTGCATATTTAAGATGGTCATCTAAGTGTTTCATTACAGGTAAACAAAACAACAATAAAAGCACACTTCAAAAGAAATGAAAGATTATGCAAGTTGAAAGGAAGCAAAAGCATACTACAGAATTACATTTGTGCTATGTGGTAGTTCGAGTTGTTTTTCGACAACAAAGCTAGCACCAGAAATATTGCAGGATGATTTAATTCAAGCTACCATAAGTCAAGGTCATGCTTGATCTCTGCTCCCAAAGGTGCTTACAGAAAACTTTCAATGAATTCAGATTATGGGTCAGATCATTAAGCTAGCTGACTGACTCATTCCTGCTATTAATAAAGAACTCATCTTGGAGATTTTCCACACAGCTATATGGATAACCTGAATTTATGTGGATCTCAGCAGTTCAAAGCCTGAATTTTTTTGCTAAAAACAAGCAGAGTCTGAAGTTTATTAGCACGCAAAAAAAAGTTCCCCTTTCATTAGCTTATTCTGAAGTGCTTTCCATTACATAACACATCATGTAATCTGTTACTTCCATGTGGGGGGATGACATGAAATACCTTATAACTCACAGGAATGGAGATAAAATGCTATCCCAGGCTATTTAGGGCCTGATTCTCCACTAAATTTTACATTGGGTAGTTGTCCACACCTGTAGAAAGTGGATGCAAAATGACACCAGCCTGATCTAGTGGCCTTTTACAGTTACTTGGCCTAGTTATAAATAGCTATGTAAGGTAGAAAGCAGTGGAAAATCATGATTTTTTTAAACCATGAGTTCTTCTTCAAGTAGATGCAGACATGTATTCTACTTAGATGTGCATCTGCCCAGCACACCTGAGCCAGAGAACTTTGTCTAGGGGTACCTGTAGTGGCAACACTCATGCCCTGAAGCCCTAACCCCTCCTCTGGCCATATAGGGGTGGTGCTGCCCCAATCCTTTCAGTTCCTTCTCATCACCCATGGCTACAGTCAAAGATCCAAGTGGTGTTTTCACCTCACCCTTTTGGTCTCCGTTTTCTGAGCAATTTTTCTTCTATAGAGTTGTAGTAATAGCTTAAGTAGGCTTAGTATTAATATAATATTAGTTAGAGGAGTTGGCTGCCCTGTGTGATGCCCTCACCAGAGTTCAAGCATTGTCCATCTTGGAGGGGGCATTCCCAACCATGATCGGCAGAGGAAGTGCTTGTTGTGTCTCAGTGAAGGACACATTAAAGACTGGTGCTACATCTTCTCTGATACAGTGAGGAAGAGGTCCCAAAAAATGAATCGTGACCATTCCCAGGCTCAGGGACACTCTTCCTCATCTTCAAAGAGGAGCGCTGACTGGGACCAAGGGATGGAGCAGGTCTGTCCAATCACTTCTGATACTGAGCCAAGATCAGTGAGAGCCCACACTATTGACTCCAGTTCCAGCCATGAGGCATCCATTCAGTCTTGTACAGATGACATTGGCACTAACTGACTCCACACTAGGTGGCATCAGACAAGTTTTGCCTCTCAGTTCCAGACTCTCCACTGGTTTTGGAGTTCTCTGGCACCACTACTCACACTGCCTAGGCCTCAGACTGTGAAGCTAAGGCCAGTGCAGGTCCCGGCACTGAAGGCCCCCTTGACACTAGTGCATCCTTTGGCACTGTCAGGGTCCCCCCCTCCGAACTCTGGGGTATAGATGTGGGGATCCGCATAAAAGTCCCCCTAAGCTTATATTCTACCAGCTTAGGTTGAAAACTTCCCCAAGGCACAAATTTCTTTCCTTGTCCTTGGACGGTATTGCTGCCACCATCAAGTGATTTACACAAAAATTCAGGGCAGGGTCACTTGGAATCCTTATCCCCCCAAAATATTTCCCCAAGCCCCTTCACCCCCTTTCCTGGGGAGGCTTGAGAATAATATACCAGCCAATTGCCTTTAATGTAAGCGCAGACCAGATCCTTTATCTTTAGGACACTAAAATTAATCAGGTTCTTAAAAGAAGAATTTTATTATAAAGAAAAAAGTAAAAGAATCACACCTGCAAAATCAGGACAGAAGGTAACTTTACAGGGTAATAAAAAGATTTAAAACACAGAGGACTTCCCTCTGGACTCTGCTTCACAGTTACAAAAACAGGAATAAAACTATCTCTTAGCATAGGGAAAATTCACAAGCCAAAACAAAAGATAAACGCATTTCCTTGCCTTACTTACAATGTATGTAATTTTAGATGGATCATTTCAGGTTATGTTTTCATAACAAGAGATGTTGTACTTGCCTGGTCTCTCTCTCTCTGTTCTGAGAGAGAACAAAAAAGAGAGCCACAAACAAATCCGCCCCTCCTCAGGTTTGAAAGTATCTTCTTTCCTCATTGGTCCTGCTGGTCAGGTGCAAACTAGGTTATTTGAGCTTCATAACCCCTTACAGGTAAAGCGATTTAGTACAGCTGCCAAGGAGGGATTTTATGCTATCCTTCTCTCTATATTTATGACAGGCACAGTCATTGTCTATGTAGCAGAGATGTTCTTTGAGTTCGATACTACCCTTAGTCTTGGTGCTGACACCCCTCCTGGTACTGGGTGACAGTGTGTCTTATTAGGTACTTCTGGTGCCAATCCCACATTCCTCTTCGGCACTGATGCTGCTCCCATACTGGGCTTCAGACGAGACTGACCATTTGTTTTCCCCATTGAGGCCAGCTCCGCCAATGAATGTCACAAGAGAATCTCCATGACTCCTCAAAATTTAGGTCAGGCTTGTCCTCGCCCTCATTATCTCCTAAAAGGTGCTGGAAATTGCCCTCAGATCACCATCAATACTAAGAACAGCATCTGTAACATAGTTGGGATAGGGGGTTCTCATTCTGGTATCTAATGGTCACCAATGCCTTACCCATATGCCCACTGGCCTCCTTGGAACACTCATCATTCCTTAAGGTCCCACTTTTCAACATACTCCAGAGCAAGATCACCGGGCCCAACAGTGGCTCCTTCTCCAAAATCACCTTAGCAGCAAGCAACCACTGAGCCCATTTCCTCTGGGCTGCTGGGGTTATTCCGATCAGCTTCTGTGGTACAAGAACAAGATATGGCACTGGTGCAGCAAACTGCCTCTTCATTCTCTCCAGCTACTCTACTGTGGTGGAATCTTCCTCTCTCTAGATGCCTGAGGACTTTAAGTCATATCAGGACCACCTGAGGGATATGGCCGCCACCTTGGGCATCAAGGCAGAATTCCTGAAGGAGAATACACAGAAGCTACTAGATATTCTCTAGTCATCAGCTCTGGGGAGAATAGCCCTCCTGATAAATAAGGCTCTCTTGGAGCATGTCTACACTGGAATAAAAGACCTGCCTCACAGCTATGGCTAGCCCAGGTCAGCTGACTAGGGCTCACAGGGCTAAAAATTGTGTAGACATTCAGGCTTGGGCTGGAGACCAGGGATTGGGACCCTCTCCCCTTGCAGGCTCCCAGCCTGAGTCCAAACATCTATGGAGCGATTTTATAGCCAGCACATCCCTCGGCCCACATTGCTTCCCACAGCCCCCATTGGCCGGGAGCGGCAAACCGCGGCCAGTGGGAGCTGCTATCAGCCAAACCTGCGGACTCTGCAGGTAAACAAATTGACCTGGCCTACCAGCGGATTTCCCTGACAGGCCGCATGCCAAAGGTTGCTGATCCCTGCTGTACCAAGTTATCTCAGAACAAAGGAAACCAAATGTAATAAAATTCTGTAAGTACAGACCTGAGAGACATCAAATATTATACATTTCAGGTCATTCAATTTACTAGGCTTAGTTAAAACAGAGAAAAAAACGATCACCTTATTTCTTATCTTTCAGAAAAAGTCTGTGGTCAGCCTCCAGCTGAGGTTTTGTGCAACAGCCTTTCTGCTTTCTGGAACTCTGACCTTTTTGTTGTGGTGGTGGCGGTTGTTGCAGCCCTGCGAATCAGTCTGCAACTAAAAAATGTGAGATTTGTGGACTGTATAAAGCTTCTGAAGATTTCTCCAATAGCCTGCATGTGAGGTGACAGCCCTGAATATTAAGCAAGGTAGAAGGGGAAGAAAGTACATGTCTGTGAGACTTGTGGCTCCATTCATAAAATGCTTCTATTTAATTGTAATCATCCCTATGTGACCCATTCATGCAGAGTCAGAAGCTGAGAAACTGCTTTGATTGTCATGAGGTAGACAGGGTGGGTGAGGTAATATCCTTTATTAGACCAACTTTGTTGGTGAAAGCTTTCAAGCTCCACGGAGCTCTTCCTCAGGAGTCAGACAGGCAGACAAAAATAGGGGACACATTCTTTTGTACAAAATGGTTTACAGGCTCTGTGCCTTGGATTACACTGTGAAGTATTACAAATAACAAATTTGCTGTGGTTTGGCACTAAACAGAGTTTTCATGTAGTGAATTTCATAGGGATTTCAAAAGGTGCTGAGCACCTACAGCCCTCCCATTGACTTTCGTGGTCATTTGTGGGTGCTCAGCCCCTCTGAAAATCAGATTAAAAGAGGCAAAGTCTGCAACACCAGTCTAAAATTGTCTTTAAATATAATGCAATAAAATTATCTTTAAATATAATGCAATCACTTGAGGGTTAGAAAATTGTCTGGGCCAAATTAAAATAACTGACTCTATTTGCACCTGCATTTTTACATGGAACCTCATTTGCCCCCACAGAAGATAGAATATGAGCATGCAAAGAGGATTGGCTCAAGAAATTTGATAGTTGTAATTTACATGTAGAAATTCTGGATGTTATACAGGAGGACCCGGAAGCAGTAGGAGAGTGCTAGAGGGGAACTATATAAGCTCAGGGCTAATTAAGGCGTGGTTCCCTATAGACTAGGGAAGGTGGCTGCAGGTTAATTGGAGCACCTGCAGTCAATTAAGGCCCTGTTAGGAACCTAGTAAAACCTCCTGCGCCAGGCAGAGAGAGGAGGACGGACGGTCGGTCGGTCGGTCGGTCGGTCGGTCGGTCGGTCGGGTGTGTGTGTGTGTGTGTGTGTGTGTGTGTGTGTGTGTTGAGAGATTTGGAAGACCTGAGAACTGAAGTAAGGGAGACCCTGCCCAGCAGGACAGGGAGACTCCCTTCCCCCCAGCATCTAAGGACCGAGGGTAACCCCACCTAAGGGGGACGAGAGTAAGAAATCCACAGGGGTTGAGAGGGGCTGGGACTCAGAGCAAGGAGCAAACCCAGACCCCTCCCCCGCTTCCCTCCTCTCCACCTTCCTGGGCTAGTAGCGGGGCCCTCGGCACCCAAGAGCAGGGGCAGAGGGTGGCATCTTAGCTCCCCTCCAAGAAAAGTGCAGGACCCACCAGACTAAAATTGGCCATCTTGCCACATGGGTAAAGGAGTTTCCTGGGCAAAATGACAGTGCCTGCCAAATTGTAAGTGCTAAATTACAAGCTGGGTTGAAGCCCCTTTCACAACGTGGGAATCTGTTTTAGTGTGTCTATTATTCAAATGGGGCATACATTGCTAATTAAGCACTAGACTACACAATATTCTATTTGCAGACTCATTCTGTGACAGCTGTTACTGTAGTTGTATGAGAATTTGATTCTTCAGAAGATACTGTTTTGTCTCAGGCAGTTAGATTAAAACCTTTCTCTCGGAGCACAAAATCTGAACTTGCGGAGTGAGTGGGGGGTACTAAGGTCCATCTGTTTTAATAGGCTCATCAGGCAATATGTCTTGCAAAAATCACTAACGATTAGCTTTCTCCAAAAGAATGTGATCTCTTTGAGCTAGCTTCTTTGTCCTTGCACGGTGGGTCTCCATAGCATCCATAGGCTGCACAAGGGCAGATTACAAATAGCAATCTGTGCAAGCAAGGTCTGCTCAGTCCTTGATCCCTCCAATACAAGGAGTAAATCAGCTGCAACGTGACGGGAGAGAAGGGGAAAAGGTGAGGACATGGCCCAGGGAGTGAGACCCTAATAAATAGTTGGGACCCCATCACTCCTCCATCCCTAGGATCAAGACACATGAATATTTTGTTGCCAAAAGACCGGGTGAATTTCACCTTAATAATATTTTTCAGAAAATGCAATTCAGAAAGATTATTTCCTGGGTGATTAAAGTCATTCATCCTTCAGCCTCATGCAATATAAAGCTAAGACCCACAACAATCATTGCTTAATCATTAGCAATAGTAAGCTAATGATTATGGTATTTAATTCATAATAGCACATAGTTTAGGTGATCTCTGGGAAATGCATTCATGCTCGGTTCAATTTTTGTCTCTCTTTTGGTCAGTGTATTTTGCAGGGTAGTGGGTTTTTTTACATTTCTTAGCTCTCCGGAGTTTTACCAGCTTATGAAAATCAAGTGCTTTTTTTTTTGCTTCTTGCATCATTGCTGAAAACAGCCAAGTAGCTGAACACAAAATGTGGTCTTTATTATTCAGGCTGTGTGAGGCATACAGAAATGATACCAACAACATTCACTTTCATATGCAGTAGGAAAAATAAAATAAAAATCAATAAAATAATACAAAATGGAATTTTTTCATAGCAAAAGACATAATGCCTAGATAGAACTCTGTCAGTTTTCTCCTGAAATATTGGGCTTTCAATTGAGCTGCATCAGTTCACACCAGCTGCTGATCTAATCCATTGTCTTTATAATATATTCATCCAGAAGTCAGCTACTAACTTATTGTCCTTGGCAACAGCACTGTAAAGAACCTGTGTCTAATATCATTGGAGAAGGTGGAATCTGGAAGGCTAAATATTCGAGTTAGTAAGGGCAGTGTAGAGGTGAATGTCTCCAGTTACTGGGCTCTCTAATCAAAGAACTGCCAGTCGGTATTGAGGTACATACTATCACTTTTATTAATAATGTCTGCCCTGTATTGTTATCTACAGAATACTAAGTGAAATCCTTAGTCTTTCCCAGCATGCACTGTGCTTCAGGTAAAATCTGGGATAGATTTTTTTGAAGAGTCAAAATGACTGCCTTCCAAGTCTCGGTCAGGAATCTGGAGGGGATCTTCCCAGGTCATTACAATAGACATGACTAATACTCTCAACAACCCCAATAACCAAGAAGTGAAAGGTACTCAACAAACCTTTCAACGTGGTGCCCCAGCAATGAGGTTGATAGAAACGTAGGGTCCAAACCTGCAATGAACAGTTTTCCAATAGACCCCTGCGCATGAGCAGAGTCACTGTGAGGCTTTGTGTGGGTGGACCCTTGTGTCTGCATTGAATTCATTCCAGGACTGAAGCCTTAAATTTGCAAAAAGTAGATCTGTTCAAGAAGACTCTCTAATATTTTCTGGAAGAGGAAGGATGGTCCAGTGGTTAGGATAGCATAGCATTTAAGACACCTGGGCTCAAGTCCCTGTTATACCACAAACATCCTGTGTCACCTTTGGCAAGTCACTTACCCTCTCTCTCCCATCTGTGAAATGGGGATAATAGAACTTCTCTACCTTACTAGGGTGTTGTGAGAATTAATACATTAAAGATTGTGAGGCACTGTGGTAAAGGAGCCCAGATATGTATTTTAGATAAACAGCATTTTTAAAATAAAAATATAGTAAGATGTATCATTAGAAAAATTGTTTTGCAGTAAAAAATAGTCATAATGAAATGCTAATTAAAAGAAAAAAATTCATTTTAATTATCTTTCATAACAGTAACATTTAGAAAAGAGTCTGTGGTAGCAATGGGTTGTGCACTTTCCAGCAATTAAATTTCCTACTTGCCTGATTTTGTTATAATTTATTGGTCTAACAGGAATTTAATAAAGTGGACAGTTTTAAAAGAATTTAATCTATTCTCTCTAGAACAAACAAGATTAACAAGATAAGATTCAGATTTGAAAAACAATATTTTAAGAGAGAAGCTAAATTAGAAAGTGGGGGGAAAAGTTCTTGTGACTCCTGAAAAGTCACATAACTGCAGGAAATAAATTTAAAACTGAAAAACAAAGGTTAACAGGCAATATAGGAGTAATTTCTTTTCTCATAAAATAATTAACCTTTGGAAAAGGCTTCCTGTCAATTCAGTCTTTTTACTATGTCATTTAAGGAAAAGGCACATCCCTGACAAGTGAATAATAAGGAAACTTAAATAAGACAATGAATACCCAAGCACCTTAGGTGTAGGCAGTTCATGGGAGAAGGGATCTTTGCAGAACAGAAACCAAACCCTTCTTTAACTGTTTAATGGTGAAGCTAGACTGGCACAATAAAATCAGACACTTTGTTAAACTGGGGTATAGCTGAAACACACAGTTTTAAGACTCCCCTAATCCCTGCATGATGTAATGATCTGTTTCAATTCATGGCCATGACTTTTCAACATATGGATTGGCTGACTAAGGGGGAGTCCACACTGCAAGTTATATAGGCCTGGACATGCAGCTTAGAACAGATGAACTATAATCACTATGAGCTCTATTCTACAGCCTTTACTCCCTTTATGAAAGCAGTTCTACCAAAGGATTTACTCTGTGAGTAAGGGCTACATAGTCATGGAGTTATAATAATTCTCACTGTGAGCACAACAATGAAAGAAGCTCATATTTACAAAGGAACCTAAAGGCATTAAATCCCTAGCTGCCACTGATTTCAATACAGGTTGGGTGCCCAAGTCCATTGGGCTCCTTTGAAAACCCCAGCCTAAATCGTCTGTGAAGAACAATCTGCTTCCTTACCCACCCCCACCCCCCAAAATAGGGATCCCATTAAAGCTGAAAAAAGTTTTAAATTCCATAAAGACATTTATTTTATGTGAATAAGGAATCATGCAGAAGAGCTGTATTGGAATAGCAGTAAACCACCAGTCATTTGTTACAGCATTTCATTTCTAGACAGATGGGAGAAATGAATACACTCACCCATCTATCTAGAAATCAAATATCATATACATCCACTTATTCTTTATTGCTTAATTCTATTCAGGGTATAGGTTACAGTGATTTCTCCAGGGTGAAATTGTCCTTCCCCATCTCACCATATTCTGATAATAAGTGGAATGAGTTTGATATATTGAAACACTCCTTTCCCCGATTGTATTTTTCATTCAGTACTAAAGCTGAGAACACTGTGGCTGCAAATACTGTATAATATTTTCTTAGAAAAATAACGAATTCCAGGTCTCAAACAAAAGACCTAAATATATGGCATTTTAACAAACCAGTGCAATTCCCTACAATAAAATAATAAGCTTGAACAGAAAAAGAAGAAAATTATGTTCAGATTTGATCATTATATCTGAAAATTCCCAAGAATACAATGACCAAGCAGTGAACTGTGCACCTCCTTTATAAAACTATGCACCTCCTTTATTAAAGTGATACGTAATATACACAAGAATGACCTGTGGAGTGAAGTAATGCAAAGCACAGAATTAAAACAAAATGGATATAACCCAGCAAAAAGGACATTATTTTCTAAAAAAAAATAGAAAGATACAGGATAGATTAAGACCTACCTCTTTATATTAGCTTTCCCCCAATAACTGTGTTTTGATAGATAATACAACAAATACATTTCTATCAAACCTCATGGGTTTACACAAAGAAAATGGAAAAATTCAGGAGAATGCAATAGAGTCTGATCTCTTTAAATGTGCTCGGCTCTCGAATCCCATGATGATGGGCATGTTACAATAAATGGAGAGATTATGGAGTGGTGACAGGGGCAGAGGGATGCCATGACCATATTCTTCAGGACACAGTACAGACAAAAAAAAAAAAGACCTGCATACACAGCACTAAATCTTCAGATGGTGTGAATCAATGAAGCTCTATTGCCGTCTATGGAGCTACAGCCATTTACATCAGCTAAGGATTTAGACCAAAGGCTCTCTAAAAAGATCGTATTTGTAACATATATGTCCATCTTTGGAGACAGGTACTGGAAAAGGTATATCATGGAGCAGATGGCAATGTTCTATAATTAAGGTTGCAACTGAGATTTCTATTATAATAACAAATGTGGCTCTTATTCCTGGCTCTAAATTCTACACTCTCTCTCTCTCTCGCATCAGACTTGACAAGCTGTAGCTTAGTTCTCTGGCCGAGGTAGAATTTGCAGCGATAAAAACATGGAATTCCTGAATTAGGACACTCTAAAATAATGTTTACCAGGGTTCATAAAACCTGAACTTTCTTGCCACTTCATAGCCCTGCCCAAAAGCAGAAGATAATAAGCACACCGCGGAAAGAAGAAAATAAGACAATGTACTGACTTTTCTGGCTGACAGCTAATGCACAGCACCAAAATGACATAACAATCACACTTCAAAAGCTATTACCATTTTGAATAGGATTATTTTTATGAATTATCCTCCCACAGCAGGGACCATGCAGGGCAGATATTTTGTACCTTGGTTCTCGTTTCACCCACACAAGGCCTGGCCCACTGCCTATTATACAAGCACACCTCCTAGAACCTATAGGAAGGAAACTCTGCTTCTAGAGGAGAGAGAATGGGGCTTAGGGAAGGACATCTTGAGGTCTACAGGAGGGGAGAACCCCAAGCCTCTCATGAGCCTTAGTTAGATCTATTCGTCCCATGTCAGTGTACATACCTCTATGTAGGCCTCTCGGATCAATCTATTGACTTTAGAGCTTGATTTTATTTATTTATTTCAGGAATAATATCACAGACACTGATTGTAGATTTGATAATTATAGCACATAGGCCATTATTTTATGTATGTATTACCAGAGTGTGACACACTGTACCCCATGTAATACCCTGCAACCCCATATTCACCACTCTTATATGGTCAGACGTTGTATAAAGTATGCCTTGTGAGGTTTCATTTGAAAAGTCATAGTCTACTGAACATTGTCTGGTTAAAATGTGTGTATCAGCTGTGTCTATGGAGTTATTAGATTTTGCTACATGTTTGTTAGTGAAACATGTAGTGATTCTGGGGAACATCCATAGACTAGCTCCTCAGAGATAACAAAGGACTGTAAACAAGCCTTGCATGTCACCTCAAAAGTCACGTACACAGCAGGTGTGTGCAAGAAATTTACAGTTCACCTGAGAGACACTTCGAATCTCATGTACACCACAGACTTATTGTCTGCACTCCAGCAGGGGACGGTGTGGAAGGACAGTATTCCTCAAAGGCAGAAGGAGCCTATAAAATAAGGGACAATGGCTTCCTCATTGCCTTTCCTCCCCCACTTCTATGCATAGCAGCAAGACTGCTTGAAAGACAAAAGGGAGCATCTTTGAACTGTTAGGGGTAGTCCTGGCTGGAATGTTTTCCAATCAGTATGAAGTGTTGAAAGATATTAGGTAAGAGACCACTTTTGCTTTCAAATCTTACTTACCTTGGTAAAAGTTTCGGAATTAGAATGTGTTATTATTTTTTGTAACCAATTCTGACCTTTATGCCTTATCACTTATCTTTCTCTAGTGATTAAACTTGCTTCATTGTTTATTTAAACCCATGTGCTTTTGGTTGAAGTGCCTGGGGAATCTCTACTCAGATCAACAAAGGCTGTTGCATGTTCATTACTCTTTGATTAAATGACCGACTTTTAAGAAGCTTACATGTTTGGGGTGGGGGTAGGAGGCCTTGAACAGTGTAAAACTCGTATTTCTGGGGCACAAGCCTGGGACTGAGGTATATGCTGGTGTTGCCCTGTATCATGAGTGGCTGAAAGGGAGCATTTGTGTAACTTTGCTGGGCATGCTAATGGCTGTGTGAGCAGGGCCTGGAGAGGCTGGTTTTCACTAACAGAGCAGCGTAAGAGACACTCTGGTCTGGAGAATAAAGGTGACTCGGCAGTTCAGTGGCTCAGGCTGCACCATGAGGGATGTCACACAAAGCAAGGGCCTGCTTCTGCAAGTACTGTACATCTTAATATGTGCAGTGCTTACTACCGTGGACTACAGTGAGGCTGCAAAGTAGTAAATAGAGCTGGTTGGAAATATTTTGAGAAACAGTTTTTCATCAGAAAATGCCAGTTTGTCAGAACTGAAACTTTTCATGGAAATGTACCAGTTTCACCAAGAAGGCTGCTTTGGTCCAGGATGGAATTTCTGATTAAAACCAGAGAGAGGCCTCTCCCTTCCCCCACGCCCAGAAGAGCCAGTAGGCTGGTGGATAGGGTACTTATCTAGGATGCTAAACATCCTGGTTCAACTCCCTATACTACCTGATTCAGCACAGGGACTTAAACTGTGACTTCCACATCCTAGGGGAGTGCCCTATTGCCTGGGCTATGGAGTCACTCTCTCCCAATAAATATTTAATTTTTTATGCAAAGTGGAACAACTCCAACAAGAAAGGTAGAATCAGGCAGACCAGCGGCTTGAGTCTCCCACATTCCATCTGAGTGGGGATTAAACTGGATTATGTTGAGTTAATCTGCTTTTAAAACGCTGGTGTATACCTGACACAATTCATTAACTCTTCATTTATTGTGAACTCTGAAATCCTCATTCAAAGTGAACTGAATGTGCTGCAAATTGAGGTTGTTCAGTCTGTTTCAAGTGCACACAATGCTGCTGCCTACTGCTTTTGCAGTCCTCCGGTGGCTGTTTTGTGGATTTGTGCTGGAAATGGCCCACCTTGATTATCATGCACGTTGTAGGGAGAGTGGTCACTTTGGATAAGCTATTACCAGCAGGAGAGTGAGTTTGTGTGTGTGGTTTTTGGAGGGGGGTGAGGGAGTGAGAGAACCTGGATTTGTGCAGGAAATGGCCCACCTTGATTATCATACACATTGTGAAGAGAGTAGTCACTTTGGATGGGCTATTACCAGCAGGAGAGTGAGTTTGGGGGGGGGAGGTGGAGGGTGAGAAAACCTGGATTTGTGCTGGAAATGGCCCAACTTGATGATCACTTTAGATAAGCTATTACCAGCAGGACAGTGGGGCGGGAGGAGGTATTGTTTCATGGTCTCTGTGTGTATATAATGTCTTCTGCAGTTTCCACGGTATGCATCCAATGAAGTGAGCTGTAGCTCACGAAAGCTCATGCTCAAATAAATTGGTTAGTCTCTAAGGTGCCACAAGTACTCCTTTTCTTTTTGCGAATACAGACTAACACGGCTGTTACTCTGAAACCCATCACTGACCTGTCTGTTTACCTGTGAGTTCTCGCCTGCTTTGGTGTCAAGCTGACCAGTTGTCCCCTCCCTATTTGAAAACCACTGCAGGGTCAGAATCTGCCCATTTGCTCCTGGATTTGAGAATATCGGCATTGGTGCGATATTACTCCAGAAGCCCTGCAGCGTGCCTTGCACAGCTGCTTGGAGCCATGCTGAGCACTGGATCTCATCACCATCTGAGGAGACGCATCAGTACACAAAGTGCTTGTGGCAAGCCACCAAAATAAAAGTCTTTCTCTGGAGTCTGCTAAGCAGATAACCACAAGCGGCCACAGCTGAGAAACTAAACAGTGCAGGATAAAAAGCAAACAGCTCAGGAGAACTTAAATTGAAACTAGGGATGCTGAGAAAAGGTCTGGAAATGTCACTTGATCATTCTTTTAGGTGCTGGACAGGATTTTGCATAGTCCAATCCAGCACTGCTGCTCACTCTCTCACCTCCGTATCCCCCAAAGATGACCAGCAAGAGTCATGTACATGAGGAGACAAGGGAAGAGCCCTCCATGGAAAGCAAGCATCTCTTTGGGACCCAGTACCATGACATCGGCCAGGTAGAAGGCGAGCCTGATTTCTGCTGTGTAGCAAGTGAGCCAGATTCCTTCCATGTAGCAGGCACGCCCAGTTCCCAGCCAGAAACCCAGGCTGGGACTCGGGAGGCAGATCCTCCAGAGGGAATTTCAGCATGTAAGTATCTATCTTTACAATGTATTACTGTTAGTACTATTACTGTGCTACACTGCTTCATGAGCTTCTGCTCAAGGTGCCCCAAGGTTGCAGCCATTTTAGGTGGATGTGAGCTAGCAGACTTTCCGAGTGTCAAGCTCCCTCCCTCGAGCCAGGCCGTCCATTTAGCAGGCCTGGAGAAGTTTTCAAAATGGGGACTGCCCCAGCCATGCAATCAGCCTCTGTCTCATGCTAAAAACCCAACTATTGACTGTTTTGAGTTCCACCGCATGGAGGGCACATACACATCTATCTTTTTTCCTTTCTCTTCCCTTTATCTGACGTGCTCGGCGAAGACTCCACACCCCCGTCAGCACTGCTTGCCAGCTTAAAACAGTGTCCAATAGGATGGCACTGGCGCAGTCTCACACCACCACTAGACACCCCCTCAGTGGCTGATTTGGATAAAGAAAACATTCATTTGTGAGAAATTCAACAGCTTATTGAGGCAGTGGTTACAGGAAGTTTGGTTAGTATTCTCAGCTTACATGAAATAGACATGGATATTGCATGCCTGTAAAGGTACAAAGACTACAGCTTCCCACAGAGGTGTAGATGCGCTATAATATGCATGCTCATAGGAAAAGAGCTTTACCTTAGGGACAGCAAATGTCTGAATGGCTTTTCACAGGCTTACCTAGAGCAAGACTAATGACAGTGATATGTTTCTCAGTCATTGCAAACCCACTCTATATTTCTCTGCATTTTTGCCATGTCTCCAGGAGAGAGAAAGCAGGATCTAAGACTTAGAACTTGCTCAATTTTTGTCCAGATGTTATGGGGGATAGCTGCTCAGTCATTCCCCTGATATACTCACAACTCCCTTCCACTCCTGCACCACTTCTGCAGGGGCAGTATGTTGGTGAATAACTCACTGCCCTTTGCCAGCCTAAAGGGGATGTACGGAGTTAATCCTCTGACACCATAAGAGCAGCGCCAAGGCATAGCAAAACTGTACATCAAAACTGGAAACAGAATTCTCTCTCCATGTCCTCCAAGATACAATGGCAAAGCCAAACAGCATATACTGCACAGACAAAAATGCCACTGTAGCCCTCCTCATGTGCCCACCATTTCTATCTCTAAGGTTCCCCCAAAACTGCGAAGAATCTCAGGGAAGGAAAATCAGACATCCATATTTTAAAAATGCTATCATAGCCTTTCTGGAATATGCACAATGACTCTTTTTGCTACTGCTGATATTTTTTTTCCTACTCCCACAGCCAGACCCTCAAGGACAGGGCCTTTATCAACGGCTGAGCAGCTGGGTAACCTGAGGAGGAGAAAATGGAAAACTCAGGATGAAATATTTGCAGACCTCATTGCAGAGCCCCAGTGACAAATGAAAATAGCAGAGAGTGGAGGCTGTACTTGAGGACAGAGAGGGAAAAGAAACAGAGCTCTCCAGAGAGATCATGGGAGTGGGCAAGGACAGCACAGCAATTGCCAGGGACAGCCATGGCAAAAGACAGCTATACCCTCCTACTTTTTACTGGCCACAAGGGCTCGCAAAGGGTAGAAGAGAGGAGTGAATGGGGGGTGGGGTCTTGCAGGGAAGAGGCAGCGCAGGAACGGGGCCTTGGGGGAACGGGCAATGCGGGTGTGGGGCTTGGGGAGAAGGGGTGGCATGGGAACGGAGTCTCAGGGGGATGGGCTGGCACAAGGGTGGGGGCACAGGGAGAAGAGATGGTGCCTTGGCAGGAGAGGCAGCATGGGGGCAAGGCCACAGTTCAGGTGCCAGTGGCCCCCCACACACACACACTTTTAGCACCCTTCTGCCACTCCTGACAGAAGTGCATGCTGCTGTTAGGGCAGCAGTCAATGCAGTATTGTAACCAGGATCCAGCCACGTCATGCAGACCCTGAACAATACATGCCACTGGAAACACCAGCAATTCCTCTCCTCTGTACCCCTGCAGCAGAGCAGAGGCCATTCCCTTCACAGACTCCAGCTCAGGGAAGTGAGAACAGTCGCACTTGGGCTCCAGCTCTTTTGAGACTCTTAACGCCCTTGATAACTTTGAGTCTTGCCACTTATCGCTAAAAGGCCCACAAACAAGAAGAGGCAGAGGCAAAGCATATTCTCGCCTGGGACTTTAAGACCCTCTCCCCTTGTGTTGTGCCCTGCACTGTTGCACTTCGATTTTGCTGTTTCACATTTGTTTTCTTTCTAGTTGTTAGATAATAGATTGCTTTTTAATACATGGTTTAATAATAAAAACCTGTTATTTCATTATTGTTTCAGTTAAAGGTTTATAATCATTTGTTACACAATTGAGTCTTGTTTAATAGTAAAAATGTTTAAAAATTCATAAGTAAGGAGTTATCAATATATTTTACACAGAAAATCCTTATGTTTGAACTAATTCATTTTTACCCAAGCATCTCCCTTCCACCCTCATGGGTTAACAGCTAGATGTACAGCTGCACATTTTAAGGCCAGAAATTCAAAGTAAGAGCAATAGGCATTCCTGACAATATTGCCCCAGTTGTTTCCTTCTATAGATAGATAGATAGATAGATCTTGTTGGTTGCTCAAACCATTGAGCAAGTCTCTGCACCTCAGCCTCCCACCCATCATTAAGGCTTTCTCCCTTACGCTCACAGATATTGTACAAAATACATCATGATGCTAATTGTTAGGTTGGGAAGCAGCAGGGGGAAAATGTACTATTTCACAAACAGCACCATCTTCCTTTCAAATGGCCAAATGCGCACACTACTACCATTCTTGCAACTACTGAGATGATAGTTAAACAGTTCCTTTCATCTGTCCAAGTGGCCTGTGAATGGCTTCATTAACCAGAGAAGCAGAGGCCAAGCCAGGTCTCCCACGATAACTGGAAAAATCGCCACACCATTGATGCCCATAGTGATCCTAGGGGCACACAGTCCTATATCCAGTCATAGCTGAGCTTTCTGAAAGATGTGAGCATCATAGACCCTTCAAGGCCACCACGCATTTATGTCTGTAAATCTGCCACGGAGGTCAATGAGCCCTCGCAGCACCCTTTCTGCTAATACAGTCAGTGCCCTGGTGAAGGGACAAAAAATAGGCACATGGGTCCCTATCTGTTGTCCCAGTGCAGTTTGGGACTGCCATGTGTGAAAAACCATCTATAATCTCTTGAGCATTACCAAACTTTATAATCCAATGCAATAGTATGTTTTTCATGGCAGTACACAGCCACATGACAATGACCCTAACAGCTTATCATCCACGCTAAACTGGTTTCCTATGGACTGGTAGCATTTGGGTGTGGCCAGCTTCCAGTTGGCAATGGCGACCCACTTTTCCACAGGCTTGGGGCATTGCACATAGGTATGCTGCTACATTAGCTCCAGGGTCAGTTCAGCACAGCTCTCAAAAAAGGTTGCCTTCACCATCCTGAAATTCTCTCACTACCATTGGTCACCTCATCTCTGCAGAACTACCCTTTCCCACCAATCCACGCTGGTTTTCCAAGCCCAGAAAGAGCGCTGCACCACAGGAAGCTTTGTTCCAGGAACTTTTCCTCTAGTATCAGCTCCTCCTCATCTTCCTCATCCCGCTTCCTCCAGCACTGAAGTTCCTCCTGCTGTGGAGATGCTGCTCCTGCCACACCGCCGGCTCAGTGGTGCAGTAGGCAGAGTCCAAAGTGAAATTCATCCAGTTTTGAAAGATGAAATAAAGCCAAATAAGTCTCTGCATATTCATGGTTGCCAGCATAGCCACACGGAGCATTGTTGGGTGCGTGCAATCTGACAGCAATTCAGAAACGGTGCTAGCCCACCCAGAAAGGAAACATGGAGTAGAGACAGAGGAAACATGGCATTTTTTAAAAATGTTCTGCTTCTGCTATGCATCCCACAGTTCAAAATTCAAAAGAGCGTAGGACATACTCCAAGAATGCCACGGGCTTAATACACAGCAAACTGCCACTGTGTGTACACATGATGCAGATTGAAAGATGGCACAGGTGTCCTGTGTGCACACTGTTAGGCAACTTGAGTCTTGCACCTTACCTGATGTGCATCAAAAAGCTTCAGATTAAACCATCCGTGTGGACAAACCCTTTGCATGTGAACTCATTAAGGGAGTACTTCCATGCTAAGCAAGAAAGTGACCAACCACTTGGGAAGCAACAATGAATATCCTGTTTTTTTATCAAAACCCCTCTCTCCTTTTCCCTCACCAAATTAATGATAAATATTCTTTATCAGATATCTTTCATGTTCATGCACACTACTTATGAAGAGCGGAGAAGTGCATCTTCACTAGAGCTGATCAAAACTTTTTGTACACTAGTTGTTTCCAACAAACAATGGCTTTTTTTCCCACAAAAAAAAATTGTGGAAAATTTTTGTTAATTGACGTTTTTTTCAATGAGAAACCCAAAACATTTTGGGAAACCAGAAACAACCCAAAACTAATTTTTTTTTTTTAACACAGGAAGTTTTCCATGAAAATTTTCAAAAAGAAAAGGGAGCAATTTTTCATTTCTTTTGAATATTTTCCTAGGAAATATTTATCAGTTTCCAGACAACACTAACATTTGCATTTCCAGGTTTATCCTCACGCTTTCTGTTCTGGAATAACTGAGTGCCATGAATGGATAGATGGATGTGGATGATCACTTATTACAATAACTCTTTTAAAAATCTATGTTGGTGTATCTAGGAAGTGACCTGTCTGCTAGGGGGGAAAAAACCCATCACTTAAATGCAGGCAAATAATATAGAATTAGGGCTGGCTTGAGCCATTCCTTCAAAGGAGAAAAACTGGGGGTGGATTATAGAACAATTGCTTTGTCACCATGCTGATATACTGAAAGCAGCTGACTCTTAGACCAACATATTTATTTCTTTGGAGGAATGTAGGTGTTTGAAACCAGGCCATATTTCTGGAGTAGGCTTTGCCAAAGATGACTCAGAGAAACTTGATTTAAGTTATAAAACCAACTAAACCTTTCGTAACAAAACCAAGAAAACAACAACAAAGTTTTACAATTCGTCAGTGCTTGAACACACACCAAGTTATGAATTTTGCTCCTGAGGCTGTACGGCAGCATTTCCTTGACCGACCAGCCTGGAGCTTGAAATAGAATGAGTACTATAGCATTAAACTAGAACAGGGTGTGCATTAGTGGGCAATTGGTGCATACCTTGGGTGTGTTGCGTGAGGTAAGAGGATGAAAGCCAAGTGCTTTCCCTTTGGCCAACTGAGGAGCACATAATTAGTAACCTACTAACGCATACCCTGGAGGGGAGGCTAATTGCTATTAGAGCAGGCACATTGATTTTACTATTCTTCTCTTGCATGCATCTTGTGCTGGATAGTAACATGAGGGGACTCTGTGTTTCCAAAACTGAACTGCCTCTTTATTAAGAGGTCTGTTTACAGAGATGCTGAAACTGTGTGCATTCAAGTCTGTGTGCATTCAAATCATGTGCACACAGACTGACTTCCTGGTGCCTCTTCAAAACACTTTCCTTCTGTAGTTTGTGCTCCTGTTATACCAATAAAATAAAATAAAAACCAGCAGGATCTTATCAAAGGGGAAAAGGCAAAATGCCACATTTATTGTGAATACAGAAAGAATCATAGTAAGCAGTTAGTTATAGCTATAACATTCCATTCAATTTCATATTTATTCACACATTCATTCATACACACACACACACACACACACACAGGTTCTGCAAGGTTGTTATCATAGTTACCAGCCTTAGAGTTGCTCATGCTAAGCCACTGGCCAGGTGGCCTGGACATGAGGAGGGAGCAGGGCCTTGTCAGATGCTCATCTGATGCTCCTGGAAGTTGGTTTGCAGAATCAGACCCCCCAAAGTTCTCACTTTCTAGAGTCCATTTTGATAGGAATTTCTTCCTAGGCCAGTCTAGGGGAATTGCTTCATCATGCTGTTGCTGAATTAATCAGCAAATGGCACATTCCTGACGGCTCTGTGCTGCCAGATGTTATCTTGTTCTTTGGTTCTCCAATTCTTGAGGCTGTTGGGTGGATTCCAGTCTGCCCTCCAGGACGCTCTGGGTTATTTCCACTTGATGCCTTCTTTAGCAGATGGACACTGGATTCTTAGGCTGGCACCCCCCTGATCATTAAGTTATTATCCACACCAGGCATCCATCCACATACATCCTCTATCTCTATTTTAATCACACTTGTTAACAAAGCGAGATGACTACAACAAAAGGGCGGGGAGTCTCTGGGTGCTGTTTCTGTTGTTACAGAGTATTGCTTTGAGTCTCTCTCTGTGTGAGTAGTTGTTGTTACAAAGAATTGCTTTGAGAACAGACTCTGTCTTAGAATGTACTAACATAATTAGCAGCTTGCAAGTTTCACACATAGAGGGAGAGAAACAGAGACCTCTTAATAGTAATACCCTGGAATTTAAACTATGGGGAATCAAACTCATTTGTGATTTTAATACACACTCCTCCCTCCACGTTTAATATGATCCAACACTCCTCCCTCCACGTTTCATGCCAGTTGCTACAAATTTGGATTAATGAACATCTCCTAATTTAGCTGTTCACTAGAAATTAAGTTAAAAGTGGCTGAAAGGGTCATGGCCCGCTTCTGAAATGGCAGCTGAGCATGTGGCGGGTAAGGAGGAGAAATTCAAACTTGTCACTTTCTCCATCTGCCTCGAAGCTCTTCCGCTTCCTGCTTCTCTTCAGCTGCATACCAATTCTATGTCCTTTCCCCATCAACATAGTCATTTAGCATTATGTGTGTGGGGATTTATTTTTGAATGTGACTGACTGAAGACATCCCAGGTGGGTACTATTGAGGGGATGCACTGCTACAGCTTCATCAATAAAGGCCCAGCTATCAGAATGCTAGCTCTCAGAATGCAATTTTGAAAAAAACAGTCTCTCCAAACACATCTACTTTTTATTTATTATTATTTTTAATTATTAATTATTATTATTAATGATTACTCAAGAGACATATAGCATCTGAAGTGTTTCAGGTACTTTGCAGACAGAAAAAAGACTAGTCCCTGCTTCAAGGGCTTACATTCTAAGGACCTGATCCTGCAAAGCCATATTTTAATTTTACACACAGTGAGTACCCCATTGACTTACACATGTGCATAAATTTAAGACCAGTGTGACAGGGCAAGGCCAGATGGCTACAGAAAAGTAGTGGGAGATAGAATAATTAGCTCCAGGCTAAACAAATCCCTGGTACCAGGTTAAGTGAAATGGAAGCTGCTCCAGGTCAATTAAGACACCTGGGGCCAATTAAGAACTTTCCAGAAGGCAGGGAGAATGCTAGGTTGATTGGGACACCTGAAGCCAATCAGGGGCTGGCTGAAACTAGTTAAAAACCTCCCAGTCAGTCAGGTGGGTGTGCATGTCAAGAGCTGTGGGAGGAAGTTGCGCTGTTGGAGAGGCTGAGTAGTACACACCATATCAGGCACAAGGAAGGAGGCCCTGAGGTAAGGGTGAAGTGGATCTTGAGGAAGTGAGGGCTGCTGTGGGGGAAGTAGCCCAGGGAATTGTACATGTCATGCTTCTAAAGGTCAGCTACCATAGCTGATACTATTAGGGTCCCTGGGCTGGAGCCCGGAGTAGAGGGTGGGCCCGGGCTCCCCCCACCACCACCTTTGCCCCCTGATTAATCACTGAGACTGGGAGACAACAGAGACTGTGCAAGGAAGGATAACTTCTCCTCACCTCCCTTACTGGCTTATGATGAAAATGGCTCAGTCGACTGTGACCTTTGTCTCTAGAGAAAGAAGGGTTATGTGGAGGGTCACAGTGAGCCTCTGAGGCTAGCAAAATCTGCCAGGAAACATGGGACTCACGGAGGCAAGGACAGAGCTTTGTCACCACCAGATATAAATCTTTTCTGGATCAAGTTCTAAACTTAGATACACCATACTTCAGCTAGTTCATTCAGTCTTTTATACAGCAGCATTAACCATAATCCCTCAGTTCTTACTACTGATTACCACACCTATGATTATTTACATTAGTTCCATCTGAACTGGTCCAGGCCTATGGATAGCATTATCAGAGAGCTTCTCACAGCTTCACAGATCTAGACTATTTCTGGATAAAACTGGGAAGAAGAAACTGTTGTTATTGCTCAATAGGTAGCATACATGAAGAAAAGAGAAAAGACAGAATGGTGCAGTGATAGAGGAAAAATGGAGAAGAAGGTGTTAGTTTAGTATTAGAGCTGGCTGGCAAAGAGAGGAAAAATTCACACACAAAAATTTCCTTTTTTATTTACATTTCTAATTTTCATATTTTTAAATTCAAAATTTCTTCACAATTAAAAAAAGTCAACCAGCTCATCACTCACACATACACACACACATATATATAATATATACCAGAAAACATTCCCAGAATATGAGACAGTGACATTCATTTGGAACATCCCCATAGATGTTGGAATGAAGGGGAAATTATGAAACTTTCATTTATCTCCTTAGGATTTTTATTCTCTGGGATCCCCAAATAAATAAATAATAAAACAAACAAAACAAACAAACCCCCAAAGCAATGGAGATAACAATAAATCATTTTCATACAAATTCCCTGAGAGCCCTTTCCAGAGGATTAAAGGATTAAATTTTTCCCCAGGTCAGACTGACAGAGACCCTGGGGATGTGGAGGCAGGGTCACCTTCCCCTGCAGCGTGACACAGGTCACTTTTTGGTTTGAATTAGAGTAAATGGTGGATTCTCTGTATCTTAAAGTCTTAAATCAAGAGGATTTCAGTAACTTAACCAGAGAATATGGGTGAGGTTCTGTGGCCTGCAATGTGCAGGAGGTCAGACTAGAACTAGATGACCATGATGATCCCTTCTGTCCTTAAAATCTATGGGTCTAATTACAGCCTAATATAAACAAAGTTAACTATCCCATTATGATGGTACTAGTCTTTCTACCCCTAGTAGGCTAGCCATGTCATTGCAGTCGCTGTGCATTTATTTGAAAGCATTTCTGCCTAGGGTCTGCCTAAGTTAAGTTAGTAGCAAGGACAAATTTCAGAACTGCAAGAAAAGCAATTGCTTCAAAAGCTCTTCAGCAGCAGATCCACACATTCAAACACACCCACAAACACACACAGCCCTACACAAAGGAAAAGAGTCAAGTACAAAAATCTTTGTGTGCAAAATCCTAAGAAACTACTACACACATTTTAGAAGGAATTTCAATGTATGTAAAATGAGCCAGGGAGAAGGGGAAGGAAAACGAGATTCTCGCTTCAAAAGCTCTGCAATAATATCATGTTCATTGCTATGGTGTGCACTTTATCAGTCACACTTCTGAAGGTTTTGAAAAATGTGACTGGGAGTGTTTAACAGTATTGTGTTAGCAGTTAATCATCAACAACTTAAAAAGACATTGAAATCTGTTGTCTAGGAAGAAAAGGAAGAAATGTGGGAGGGGGGAGCACGCAGAGGGGTTGAAAATTAAATCAGTTTGAATATTCGTTAGTATTACACAGTCAGTAGCAGGAAATTTGTTCCTGAGAAATGTGGGGTTGTGACCTTTTTATTCCAAGAGATCCTGATTTTGCATGGGTCTTCATGATATCTTCTCCTCCTACCTATACCCCAGGGGCATGGTTTCTCCTACTGAGAAGGAGATTAAAGAGGGAATTGCTGAGCGGGGGAGAGAAAAGCAGAAAAAGAGATGAATAAACTGGCACTAAAGTCCTTACTATCCAAGTGGTGATTAAAATTCAATCGCCCCACAACAGCACTCTTATTTTTATACAGACGTCAACAACTTCTTTGAACTCATGTTGAAAGGTAACCCAAAAACTTTTTATTAGAGTTTGAGACCATTTCCTGAGGACACCAACGAGCTGTTTTTGACATATACTAGTGGTGCTCACTTGCTGTATAATGAGTATCCATCTACCTACATTCTCTTCCCTGACTTAATCTGGCTTACACAAGTAGAGCAACTTGCCTATTAAATGGCAAACTGTGGAACATACTGTATAGTTGGTGACTGATTACTTTGCAATTAGTGATCATCTAAGGAGCTTTGCCTTGGTTGAAAAACTAGTATTCAGGATACTAACAGAATTAATCAGTCATTAATATTATCAAGCTACTATACAACCCTATAAATTATTGTTACATCCTATTTTAAAATACACTATTTAAAGGCTAGAGGGTGTCCTTGTCTTACTTTGAACAAGTGGAGGAGTGATGGTTCCTCCACACACCGTTGGCTGAGTGAGAACTATCCAGATCTTGGATCTGGGTCTGGTGGTTTCCAGATATTTCCCCATGCAAAAAGCAGGACAGTGAAGGCAGATAGAGAGCCAGAGAGTGGATAAACCGTTGGCTCTGTTTCCCTTTCCACAGTCATTGGCCTGAGTAGCTGACCATGCACAAAGTGGAGAGTGAAGGTTCCAGTTGAAACACCAAGGAAGCAGAACTTAATAACTACCCCAGCAGAGCACTGAAGGAATCTATAAATAAACCTATGCAGTGTTACAGTGCCCCACTCAGACCTCGGTCTTAACCAACACAACTCGTCCTTATGCACATAGCGCCTGAGCTGCAGCCCAATGAAGTCAATGGGAATCTTCCATTGACTTCCATTGACTTCATTTATAGGCATTGCTTCAGGCCTATAAATAGTCCCATTGATCTCATTGTGACTACTTTTGCAAGTGACACTAGTCACCTGAAAAAGTGCTTCCAGGAATGGGCATTAAAACTTTTGACCTATTTCTAATGCTCATGTGAGGTTGGGTAATTTCTTCCCTGGCAGACTGGATGTCAGTTTCATAGGGAAGAATTATAAAGTGGGCTCTCCTGGGTTTGACAGCTCTGGAGAAAACAAAAGTGGAGATTGTAGTTCAAGGATTATGTTGTTTCCATTGATAGATGTAAGGCCCGGGGTGACCTTTGATCATCTAGTGTGACCTCATGAAAAACACAGGCCAAATAATTTCACTCAGTAGCTCTTGCTCCAAGCCCATAACTTGTGGTTGAGCCAGAGCATATATTTTAGAAAGACATCCAATCTTGATTAACAGACTTCAAGAGTTGGGAAATCCTGCACACCCATAGGTAAATTATTCCAGTGATTAATTACCCTCACTACTAAAACATGTACCTCAACTCCAGCCTGAATTTAACTAGGCTCAGCTTTCTGCCATTAGATCTTGTTATGCCTTGGTCTGCTAGATTCAAGACTCCTTGCTTCCTCATCAAAACAAATAAATGAAGAAAAACTACATCCCCCCAAACCCCACAAAAATTATTTCTTACTATGTGAATATACAGAATTATAACGTACAGTATATACAGTTGTGGTTCCCAGGTGAAACTGTAATAAAATAAAATAAAATAATAATTTATTATTATTATTAAATTAATTAGCAGTAATAGCCAAATAATTAACACTTACTGAAGAAATGATCTTTGTTTTTCACATGCAAAATTTACAGAAGATACTGTATTTATGATAACTATTTATCATGTGTTCATGAATATTTAATGACTAATAATGGTGGGTTTTGGGGTAGCATAGTTCTTTCATTAGTTGTCATGACTATAGGAAGGTAACTACATGGGACAAAATGGGGCAGAAATGCCTTCAAACATGCGGAAGCAGGAAGAGCTCTGTGTCTGCACTCCTGGTCTCTGACAGAAACTTCTCTCTAGGAGAAGTGTATTGCAGGTTATTGCAGTTTTTGGAGGGGGGAGGGTGTGTAAAGGGAGTAGCTGCTCTCCATTGCATGCTCCTCCCTGTGCTGTAACAATTTTTGATGGAAATTTGTGTGGTACTTACATCTGGTAACCCCTCCGCTCCTGCAGGGTCTCTCAGAGAAGGACTGGAGCTAAGGTGCTGAACAGTCTGTCCCCAGTCCAGCAAAGCATTTAAGAATGTGCTTAATATGACATACATAAGTAGTGGTTATGTATGTATACAAATATAATATTAGAAATTATTGAAAACACACACACAAGTCTTTGAAAAGAATCAGCTCAGCTCACTGAGTGGGCATATGCACGATTTATAGAATTTATTTAATATAAACTGAATATGAATTCTCAGTGCAATTCTGTTGCCTAAAACAAGGTCAGTTCCAATCTGGGTTGCATCTATAAAGGAATCTGCGACAAAGTAACAAAGGTTATATTACCACTTTATACTGGCTGGGTAAGACTGCGTTTGGAATACTGAGAGCAGTTCTGTTAGCTCAAACTTAAAAACTATATTGAAAAGAGGCTCAACTAAAATGATACAAGGTATTGAGAGTATCTTACCCACGATGAGACTGAACAAGTCTATTTAATTTTGAAAATATGCAGTGTTGTAGCCAGTGCTGGTCCCAGGATATTAGAGAGACAAGGTGGGTGAGACAATAGCTTTTATTGGACCAACTTCTGTTAGCGAGAGAGAAGCTACACAGAGCTCTTCTTCAGAAGATAAAGATATTACGTCACCCACCCTGTCTCTCTTGTTTTGAAGTAGACATTTGAGAAAGGAGAGGCCAGGCAAACTCTATTTCATACAAAAAACAATACAACAGCCTGCCTGTGCAACCTTCACTCTGTCCCTTTTTGGTAAAGTATTTAATTAAATGATCACATACTCTTTTTTCCACAGTTCCTCCTCCTCTCCTGCCTCATTCAGTGCACAGGATGGACATTGCTCACTCTATAGGCAGTCAGTCAGTCAAGGTCTTTTTTGTTATCCTAACAATTCATTATGTGCCCCTGTATCTTACCATCAAAACCCTGCACAAATATGGAATATTTTATTTCCTCATGGACTTTTCTATTGCACACAGCCTGTGATATCTGAGTGCCTTGCATACATTATTTTTTTTCTTCATAACCCTTATTTTTCAGATGGAAAACTGAGGCATGGAGGTCTCAGTTTAGGCCAATATTTATACAAGTGCACCAACCGAACAGACCACCTGTATGCATACAACAGGCAGACAGAAAAAATACCATTGCAGATGTCAATTATTTACAATACAGAGCCAGAAAAGGTTATCTACTCTGTATTGTGACAGACCCAGACCAGTGGGGTACAGGAGTCTGGAGAAGGCAAATATACTGGCCACTGGATGAATAGTTTTTTGTTCCCTGAGTGACCAGAGCAGGGGCTGCACTAGAGCAATCAAGAACCTACTAGAATCAATTATGGCAGGCAGACTAATCAGGACACCTGGTTTAAAAAGGACGTCCCATCAGTTAGGGGAGGGTGTGCAAGGAGTAGAGAGTGAGAAGGCGTGCTGCTGGAGGACTGAGGAGTACAAGCATGATCAGGCTTCAGGAGGAAGATCCTGCGGAGAGGGTAAAGAAGGTGTTGGGAGGAGGCCATGGGGAAGTAGCCCAGGGAGTTGTAGCTGTAACGCAGCTGTTGCAAGAGACACTGTGAACAGTTGCAATCCACAGGACCCTGGGCTGGAACCCAGAGTAGAGGGCGGGCCCGGGTTCCCCCCATTCCCCTCAATTCCCTATTTGAGACAAGAGGAGGTGACCTGGACCGTGGGTCCCAGAAGAGGGGAAGGTCCCTGGCCTATCCCCCGACCCACTAGGTGGGTCAGCAGAGACTGCGGGGATTGTTCTCCTCCCTTTCCCTATGCTGGCCAGTGATGAGGTTAGCTGAGTGAATGGCAGGTTTGAGCCACTAGCAAAAGTGCCCAAACTGAGGGCGGCTGTGAAGCTCCGAGGCGAGCAAATCTGCCAATAAGCGCAGGACCCACCAAGGCAGAGGAGGAACTTTGTCACAGTATGTATATTTTAAGAATCAGTATATTTACTTGTGAGACTGGCGCAGGTTAACAAACAATTTCTCATTGGATCTTTCATTGATTCTCTTCATGATGAGGTAAAGCAAATGTTAGTTTATCTTTATTTTTAATCCCCTAATATCATCTAAATTATCAGGGGAGATAAGACAACATGGTATCAGGGATTTGCATGACAATACAAAAGTGAATATTTTGTTAAAATCTAACAGAGAAAACATGAGTCGCATCTCTGGAAGTTGCATGTGGAAAATGTAATTAAAAACATGAAAGGGAAAGATAACAGCCTAAGTGGCGCATAGTTTATCACACTACACTACAAAAAATTACTAAGCATACAGCACTACAAAAAGTCTGGTTCATGCCTCTGAGATTCTAAAAGACTGCAAACAGCAGAAAACCTCATAATGAGTAAATACAAACATATCAGTCACCCCATATTGAACAAGTAAGGCAAAATTTTCAAAATACCTCATCCTCAGACATCCAAGTACTTTGATTTCAAAACTCCTTTATTTCTTTCCCCATTTCCACAACTATACAGAGAGATGGGCTCAAGCAACAAAATTTCAATTTCATCTGTAATTCAGACAACCCTGAGTTTGGCCATGTTTGGATCAAATGATTTTGATTTGATTCATTATAAAAGTAGGGTCCAGGAAAATGTGGACACAGTTTTGGGTATTGAAACACACACGCTTAGTTTAAACCCCTCTCTAATTACAAATATAACCATATCATTTAGGGGATAATTAGGCCTGGTAAAAACATTCCTGTTGGTTTTTCAACAAAACAAAAATTTTCATGAAAAATATTGTTTTCTGCAGAAAATTTGGAATTTTTGTTGAAAAACCAAAGGTCTGAAAACTGAAATATTTCAATTTGGATCTCTAATTGAATTGTAGTTCTGTTCCCTCTGTCCCCATTTTCCAATGTGGGTCGGCGTTCACAGCCAGACTACATCTTCCATATTGCACTACAACCAGGGGTTCCCATGATTCAGTTTCCTGCCCTAACCTTGAGAGAAGACCACTGTGCATCATGGGAGATGTAGTCTGACCAGGAAGCACAGGCTATAGGAGAGAATGGGAGCAAGAGGCACCTGAACTACAACTCCCATGAGGCACTACAACATTTCCAAACTGAATATTTCAGTTTTCTGCCAAAATATTTGTTTCCAGTTTTCTCCAAAAAGTCAAATCCTTTCACTGTAGAAAACAGACCATTTTTCCAACCAGCGTTTGTTATCATATACATGATCCAAGGATTCAAATGCCATTCACACATCAGCTCAAGCATGCTGGCCACGAAAAAGAGCATCAGCAACAACTCAATACTACATACCACTGAGATTTCACAAAATGTGTCCCCAAAAATAATGGGGCAAATTGAGTGAGTGGTTTAAGGGGAGGAGAAGACACTTGCCTCTCCTGAGCTGGGGATTCCCCACTTTAGAAGAGCTCTCCATGGGCTTAAAGTGTCATAACTGGCACCCAGTGTACAATGTGTTGGTGAAGGTAGAGAAGTGTCAGGAGCATGGCCAGAGCACCAAATTTTCTGGCTGGCCTCAGCTGGTGGACCATCTATAAGGGACAATTACCAGTTAGTTTAGAGTAGAGTCATATCCAGGCTGCTCTAACCTACCCTAGAGCCAGCATAGAACCAAGCTGAGAATCAGGGAGCCTGAGAGCCCTCTCTTCTCTTATATGCTGAGGAAATCTCAACCACAGTGGAGAATCTAGCTTTGTATCTCCAAAAGAAAAAAAAATGGGTCTTATGGCACAATTGTCTGCTTGACACAGAGGGGAGGGCAAATCATAGCAAATATATTGAAATGGAGCTAAAAACCATGGGAAAAGAGACACAAGACTTATGTCACAAGGCTCCCTTAATTCTTTCTCTCCTGCCTCACCCAGTATCTCCAGTTTCAGAGAGTCCCTGTGAGCAAACACCATATCCCTGGGGGGCCTGGAGAATTCGAAGGGCATGGCTGGCCAGGATGGCACCCTGAGTAGATAGTCTAGGATGCTTGCTCCCTAATCAATTTGCAGAATTCTGTTTAAATGAATGTGATTCCTTGTAGCATTAAATTGCCATACACTGTATTTATCCTCACTCCAGGATTGGAGATAGAACATAACTAACTGCTGTCAAGAAAATCAATAATATTCTGGCATGTCCCCAACCAGACCATGCTGCTAATGAGAAGTGGGGTCCAGGACAATGTACGCAAAGGAAAGTTGGACATTAAGCCAGACTTCCTTATAGATCATTAGCCAGAACAAGATTCAGAGTAGCAGCCATGTTAGTCTGTATTCACAAAAAGAAAAGGAGTACTTGTGGCACCTTAGAGACTAACAAATTTATTTGAGCATAAGCTTTCATGAGCTACAGCTCACTTCATCGGATGCATTCAGTGGAAGCTGTAGCTCACGAAAGCTTATGCTCAAATAAATGTTTTGTTAGTCTCTAAAGTGCCACAAGTCCTCCTTTTCTTTTAGCCAGAACAAAGTAATCCCCTGTTTTATGCATCCCCCACCTGTATTTCAATGAAAAGAGAATGATTCAGGCTTTATGGAGGTGGAAACTCATAGGGTGAAATCCTGCCTCGGTTGAAGTCAGTGGGGACAGGAATTCAGACACAGAGTTGTAATGTTAGTTTTTCTCCCTCGCAGATGTGGAGGACAATGGCTTGGTCCATAAGAAAAATTTTACAGCGGCCTTTACTAGACAAATGTGTATCAACTGCAGTTAAGCATTTTTAATCCTGTCTTGTAAAAAATTAGTCAGATTGTTATTGTTGCTGATCTGATGACTCCACTAATATTAGTAAAAAGAAAAGGAGTACTTGTGGCACCTTAGAGACTAACCAATTTATTTGAGCATGAGCTTTCGTGAGCTACAGCTCACTTCATCGGATGCATACCGTGGAAACTGCAGCAGACTTTATATATACACAGAGAATATGAAACAATACCTCCTCCCACCCCACTGTCCTGCTGGGTTACCAGCAGGGTAACCAGCTGGGTTACCAGCAGGACAGTGGGGTGGGAGGAGGTATTGTTTCATATTCTCTGTGTATATATAAAGTCTGCTGCAGTTTCCACGGTATGCATCCGATGAAGTGAGCTGTAGCTCACGAAAGCTCATGCTCAAATAAATTGGTTAGTCTCTAAGGTGCCACAAGTACTCCTTTTCTTTTTGCGAATACAGACTAACACGGCTGCTACTCTGAAACTAATATTAGTGTAACACATTGCTGTTTGCTCTGAAAATACATTATTGATCAGCTGTTTATATTGCCATCTGAGCACAAAGTCTGAGCACAGTCAATGTTCCAGTCTCAGTGGGGTTATTCTTTAAAGTCATTGCCCCCTCATGGAAGAAAAATATTGGTTAAGGGCAACCTGCCATAAGCCAACAAAATAAGAATATGGAGTTAAAATTAAACAGATGCCCATCTGAATCTGAACCATTATATTATTATTATTATATTATAGTATATTATTATTAATTATTATTATTATATTATATTATTATTATTAGAACCATTATAAACCTTCCTTGGTGAGTGTTTCTGAGGGCAGAGAGGAAAAACACTTGGAAGATAGTGCTAAGGATACAGTCAAGAAGCCTTTCTTCAGACAAAACTCCCTTTGAGTTCAATGAGGATTTTTGCCTGTGTAAGTACTTCAAGAGCAGCCAATAACAGGAAAAATGTTAGAGGAAATCAATAAAATCTAAATCTATTCCAATGTTTTTTTAGGCCTGATCTATCCACAGTCTTTATACCTGTATAACTATTAGGTTCAGTGGAGGGGGATATTTTACTGAAAAAATTACACTGGTACAATCTAATGTGGACATAGTTATATACCTGTATAAAAGTGCCTTATGCCACTATAGCTTACTCCCCTTCCTACACAGGGCTATGCTGAAGTAAAGCTCTGCACAGTTACTACTATCCACTGATATAACTGTGTCCATACTAGAAGGGTTGAATCACTTCAACTATATCAATGTAATTAAAGCTGTACAACTTTCTAGCGTAGACAAGGCTTTATTTTTCAAACACATTTTTCCTTCAAAGTAATTTTTTCCTGTGCTAAGTGTTATTAACAACATCTTGTTTTTTCTCAGGCGAGCAGAATAAGTCTGAAAGCATTATTTGGTGACTAGAATTTTTTATCCTCCATTGAACAACTTACATGACCTTTAAATGTGGTTTTAAAGCTCAGTTGCCCATTCATTAGGTTGACAAACTTGTCAAAAGCCTCTAGGTCTATGTCAGTTATGTCAGAAATGCTTACAGGAGCCACAGTACATGTCAGCACTCAACTGACGCCTGTCAGCCATTGCAGAAATGACAAGAAACCCTTCTGGGGACAAAAGGCTACAGAAGGAAAAGAGAGATCCCCACTCATATTTTTGTTGACTCTGGCCAATTGTATTGCATTTGTGCCATTTATTGTAATCACATCTGTTGACTTTGACTTTGCAAAACCATTGTTTAACACAATGATTTTGGTATATCCCAACCATATCTGCCAGTACACATAAAATTAAGCTCTGAATTTCAGTAGTGGCTTCAGGAAATCCCCCTCAAACTAATACAGTTAATAAATATTAGACCCGCACAGGACATTTCATCAGAAATAAAATTCTGATGAAAAATGAGATGTTTTGTTTACGTTTTCACATTCTCCTTCCCCCCTCCCCCCAAACACACACACACACACCAATTTTCTAAACAGCTCTAGAGCTGGTGGGAAAATATGGCTGAAAATAAAATTTGGATTAAAATCAGAAATGAATATTTTCCTAAATTTTCACAACTGTTTTCCATTTTGCCACCAGTGCTAAATAAAAATTATTCTGACTTAAATATCAGAATATCAGCAAACGTACAGAGAAATAAATATTAATTCCTTCAGATCCCTCCCTAAAACTCTCATTTTCCATGATGTCTTCAAGAGCTTGACAATTGTTAGGCTGTTGGTGTGCTGAAACCACTGCCTTTCATGTTGAACAATATTGCCTGATTGTTTCCTTGTAATCCCTCAACCATCTGCATCCACCTGTTGTTTCTTGTCTTACACTTAGGGATTGTGTTTCTGTTCTGTGTTTGTACATTGTCTAGTACAATGGGGTCCTGCTCTCTGAGCAGGGTTCCCAGGCAGTGCAATAATACAGATAATAATAAAAGAAGGCCACCACTAGTAATGAACCTAAGAAACGCAAATTATTCCCCTCTGCTTTCTCATGAGGATTAGAATTATTTTCCTTCCTCTTAACATGCCTACAAAGAACACAAGTAAATGCTTGGGGAACAGGAGGAGACAATAAATAACAAATATAAACAAAATAGATATATGTTAGAAATTAAGGAGTAGATGTCACTCTTCTTGTTTATTTAGACTGCCCTGTACTATTAACTAACCAAACAAGTCTGTTTTCTTTCCCCATAAAACCATTCCAATAAATTACAAAGAGGGCTTTCCAGGCTAGCATGATGACAGCTGAAGGGTTTACAATGTCAATGGCTAATAGCAGGGCAGGGGAAAGGGGATTGGAATGAAGTATCCCAGACATTTTAGATTAAAAATAAAATGAAAAACCACCACTATATTAACCCCTTGCTTCCCTCACATAACTCTTAGGAGACATTCAGGTGCTGTTGCATTCCCTTCATTTCATGAGAATGCCTAAGCATGGGCGGGTGATGTACAACTGACAAAATACATATCAGCATCACCAAAGTGGTTCAAGAGTCCTACAGATTAGAAAGTGACTATATAAAAGGAAGGGGCAGTGGTAGGAAACCCAAGAGAGCATAAAGTTTCCTCTAGGCTTTATTCCAACATGCCTCTTTTCCTGTCAGCATTGTATTTATAATGAAAACACCTAGCACTTGGATAGATTTTTTTCCTCCACAGATCTCCACAAAGGAGGGTAAGGATCATTATTCCTATTTTACGGATAGAGAAGCTGAGGGACAGAGAAATAAGTGACTTGTCCAATGTCACATAGTGACACAGGCAGGAATACAGCACACATACAACTTCCAAGGCATCTCTAATGTTATTTTTTTCAACATGGCATGTGATCCTTCATTCCTCCATTGGTGGGGAAAACATGTCTCTCTTTCTCTTCTTCCGTACTTCAAGAATCAGACAGAAAATAAGTGGCCCTGGTCATTTTCTGTAGTGCAAAGGAGTGCTCTGGAGAAAAAAGATGCAACCAAAAGTGTGCAGGAAGAGGACACACCATGTGCATACCACAGCACAGAATAAATGAGCACAGACTCAATGGATGGGTGAATAAATGGATGGATGGTTAGACTTGTAGTCATGTATTTGATAAATATGTAGATGTGAAGGAGAACTGATGCCCCACCTTTCCTTATGTATGCAAAAGGTGGTAGACAGACTAGGCACATGGCCTACACTAGCAATTAGACATGGAAATGATAAAGGTATATGGTTGCCAACAAATGTGGGAACAGCATCCACTGCTGGACCCGAAAAACACCTGAAAACAACCTGTTTAATGAATACCCCAAGCATAGCAGTAGATGACTAACAGAACACCCCCTACACCTCCCAGGAATGAAAAAGACATCAGAGGGTCTTGAGAAGAGAATGTGCTTGAGCCAACAACTTCAGATCTAGATAAAACAATCCCAAGCTCAGTGTGTTCAGATACTGAGTCTTGGTTCCACCAATTTATAGTGACAAGATCAGCAATGGAGAAGTTTGGACCTGGATCTGAATCTCACCAAACGTTTGGAAATGACTGGATACAGGAATTTTTTTTTTCAGATATTTCTCTAGTACTGAAAGATGTGGTGAAGCAGGGATTTCTGATATGTTTAGCACTCGAAGGATGGTCCTCTGATAGGATACATTGACATGCATAGGCATTGCTATCCTGCTCAAAGAGCAAGACATTCTGCCCATATATCAAAGCAGGGCATTAACTGAAACTCTAATATCTGTAATAATGTTGCATATGCAGTGAATGACAGATGGTGACAGTTTAATGAATGACACTGGGTACGAAGATCTAAATGCTACCTCTGGCAGCTGAAAGAGTAGTCATGATGACAATCATTAAAAATGAATAACAGCAGTTTTCATTCACTGTATCCTCAGAAGCAAGAACTTGACTTTGTTACTGCTTAGTCCTGATAAATCTACTGAAACAAACAGGGGGCACAGGCACAAGAACGAGTAGCAATGTCCTGATGGATTCGGTCAGAGCCGAGCAGTGGTGCATGATGAACAACCTACCTCAGACTTTAACTAGAAGCTCTCCTAGCTCATTTACCCATTTGTTGTAAGAGATGGGAATATACAGCACTGCTGGCATTCCCCTGGCCATGCCCATTCACCGACTATGCCCAGTCATTCCCTGCTTTGCTTACGGCATGTGTTGCTGAGTGATGAGACACTCTGTTGCCTTCAGTGCACAAGGCAGCTTCAGAACATTCCTGTCACTGTAGACCTTTTTCAGTTTATTCTGAGCATATATAACCCACACACCTCCTGGGTGTGGTGTTCTGTCCCTTTTAGTGGCACAGAGACCACTTAGAGAGAGAGATTAATGAGTCTGCTCTACAGCCTTAGCTAACAAACACGTGGCTTTTAGTTTCAGGCAGAAGAGGCTCATGCATTTAGCTCCAGAGTTCCCAGATTCAGTCATGTTCGCCAACAACCGGGGTCTGTTGGTGTTACACATACAGAGAAATTTACCTGTGTTTTCACTCTGGGGCTGAATGCCTGATGGGTGGCCTGGGCTTATCAGTCTCATGGCTGAATAATTCCTACAGGACTTATCAGAATCTTCATGCATTCAGGTGTACATAAAGAGGAAGAGACTTTGGGTAACATTTTTCAATAGCACCTTAGTGACTTAGAAACCCAAGTCCCATTTTTAAAAGTAAAGTCAATGGAATTTAGGCTTCTGAGTGCCCAAATCACTTCTGAAAATTAGATTAAGTCACTTAGGCATGTATGAATATGTTACCTTTTGTACTAGATATATAATTATATATCTAATACGTAATACATAATATTGTTACCCTTTGGATTTTTATATATATAAAATACTTAGTCCTGCCATGAGTGCAAGGGTCTGGACTAGATGATCTCTCAAGGTCTCTTCTAGTCCTACAACTCTATGATTCTAGATTACGATATCCTTACACTAATTTAGGCCCAGATTCTCAAAAGTATTTAGGTGCCTAAATCTGTGGGAGTTAGGCACTTAAATACTTTTGAGGATCTGAGCCTTATTAATGAAGTTTACCTATAAATGTTAGCAGAACTACTCAAGCAATATGGTACTGTGCTGTACAATTATTACAATCTGCCCTTTTATGACCAATTTTACAGCATTTTTCTTTGTTTAGGTTTATAAAACTACAGTAGCAACCATGCCATGCTGTGGATGCCCTTAGAAAATATAAAATGCACAGTAGATTCAATTAAGTAGTTCATCCACCTTAGTATTCAACGGCCCCAAAACTTTACCACAGAATCATGATAACAGCCATAATAACCAAATTATGTTAATAATGTCCTTTCCTCCCCATATCTCCCTCCTTCCCATGTGACTGGGAGAGAGGTGGCGGGGAGGGGCAGAGGAGGAAATGGGCTTTGAAGCACATATGGAAGGTCTAATAGACCAAGTGGAGAAGTGAATTCCAGAGATAAATAGCCCTCAGGGAGGATCCTTATATTGTGAAATTCAACCCATGGAAGGGATCAACACAAGTCCTTTTCACCATAAATACCCTACTTCGGTCCTCACAAAGGGTTTAGATGAGATTTAGGTGGTAGACAGACTTTCTGCTGGTCAGGGGTGAATTTCACGTATAATTAAAAAGTGCCAGCCTAAGTGCCTCTGCTGATCTCAGCTGACAGAATAAGTTCTGGGGAGAAGAGCCTGAGATCTCTCAGGTAATCCCAATCACAACCAATTAAGGTTTTTATAATATAAAAACCAGCACCCTGAACCCCACCTGGACATGCCTGTGCAGTGCAGTGGATGTGGCTCCTAGAAGGAGTTGACCCTCCCTCTCATCTCCTGCTCCCAAACAGATCTCAGAGGCTCTCAGACACCTCCTGCAACTGCTGCTCACACCCCTGTCATGTAACCTTTTCATTGTAACATTCCCACCGTAAAACCTAAGGGTATGTCTACACTAGACTTTTGTACCTCTAGTTAATTGATTGCCAATTAACTCAAGGTACCTATCATGTTTGTAAAGGCTGGTGTGGAGACACCAAACATATTTATAGTAGGCTACAAACATTTGTTCTTTACTCTAGGATCAGCCTAGGGTAAAGAAAAGAAGCCTAGTGCAGCAAAGCCCCAAAAGAGTCAAAATAGCCTCTCCCCTGCGCTTTTGAAAGTACTGTGGGTTCACGCATAACACTGGCCAATTCCAAATGCTAACAAATTTTAGAAGAAAGTAAGCACATTTGCTCTCCCTGCCATTGCAGTTGCTAAGCATCTGGTCAAAGTTTTCTTGTACAAACAGCACAGCCATGGTATTTTTTTAAATCTGGGGTCTAAAAATATAACTCTCACACAGCCCATTGCTTCCTCTGATGTTTTAATGCACTTTTCCTGAAGGCCTGAGCTTGTCAGTGTTAACATGAATGCACTGCCCATACAGTGCACTGCAACAATTTCAGTTATTTACAAGTGAACTTTCATGGTGCACAATTGTATTGTTGCTTTTGTTTCCAGTAGTGGTGTCAATGCATGAACTGTCATTGGTGATAATGGAGCTATGCCCATTTACAACAGTGAAAAGAAAAGGAGGACTTGTGGCACCTTAGAGACTAACCAATTTATTTGAGCATAAGCTTTCCTGAGCTACAGCTCACTTCATCGGATGCAGCTCACGAAAGCTTATGCTCAAATAAATTGGTTAGTCTCTAAGGTGCCACAAGTCCTCCTTTTCTTTTTGCGAATACAGACTAACACGGCTGTTACTCTGAAACCTGTCATTTTACAACAGTGGTGAATTTGACCCTAAATGTCTATGTATTAGACCTAATACCAATGTGCATGCAACATTTTGACAGTCGTTTTTAAAGTCATGTAGGGTGAAATTCACGCTGGTGCAGAGGGCCTTCAGAAGGCCATATGCACCAATTAAAGCCTTGTGAGAAAGGTAATCTATTCCTTTCTCTGTTGGATGTGAAACATGTTTCCAATATAGTTTGCCTTGCTATCATTGCTGTTCGGAAGCAAGTTCTGTGATCTCAAGATATAATTAATGTTGATGGAATGGCATACACATAAACCAGGAATAGCTTTTATATCTCTTTTTTCAAGATTTCTTTGATCCTACTCGTAATTATCCCCTCCTCCCCCTCACAAATGCAGGATAGAACTGTCTTTTAAAAACACGCATAATAAAGCTTTGTTGTGTATTTCCCAATAAGTCCCCAGAGGGATAATGGCCTCATTTTTCACCTTATGAAGTCAACAATGTTTGTGACAAGGTTAGGCTAAAATTTTGGGCCTTGCTCCACACAGCCCTTTAGGGTAATAAAGAACTGTATATTCCTTTTAGGTTACTGCAATGATTTTTCACTCATTTCAGCATATGCTCATGTTATACCTGTATCTTAGGTAGTTTTTAAACTATTTTTCACACACATTTTTGACAGTGTTCTTTACTTATTCCACCCTGACTCCTTTGCTGTCTGCCTTCACCATTCAAGATTCCTCGGCTGTGACAGTGAGTGCTGCTAATCATGCCTGATATGTATTGTGTAGTGTATGAAATGAGTCCCAGGTCATTGCTAGGGAAGTCAGAAGCCTTTAGTGGTGCCTGGAGCTAGTGGTGTTTTACTTATGGAACACACTGCATACGATATTTATGTCTTTATAATACATATATATAATCCTATGTTTTTGTTATGCCAGAAACTGAAGAAAGAATATACAGGTGCGTTGGGGGGAAGGGCATGTATATTAGGGTAACCAGATAGCAAGTGTGAAAAATCAGGATGGTGGTGAGGGGTAATAGGCGCCTATATAAGAAAAAGACCTGAATATGGAGACTATCCCTATAAAATCAGGACATCTGGTCACCCTAATGTGTGTGTATATATGTGTGTGTTTGCATGTTATATATGTATATATAACATTTGTATGTCTTTAGTATAATTAAACCAACAGATGCTGCTATGCTGAATTGGAATTTTGCTTTTCAGGTTGGTTTGCTTTTTTCATTTCCATTTCAAAGCACAACTTTCAGCGTCAAAATGTCCAAGTAGTCAACTAATCTTTGTCCACCCAATTTGCACATACATGCAGTAAAATCTCTAATTTGAATGATCAAATGGGACGTCACATGAGAACTAATTTTGCATGCACTCCAATAGGTGCATGAGCAAACACTGTGGGCACAACTGAGATGGCATCTATGAAAATCTCAACCTCAGTGCAGCTGATAATAAGCCTCCCTGAAATGCAAACAAAGCACAAAATCTCTGTCTTTCAGTTAATGGCAATATATCTGCCTACAGACAAAAAGAGCAGCTTTTCATTGTTTTGCTTTCTTTGGGTGAAATTTACCCTGTGCAGAGAGGCGACACAAGGCCTATGCCTATATCACTTATGTACCACATAGGTCCTCAAATTTGGACCTTAGTAGTGCATTGGTCTTTTGCTAGACCTCTACTCAAGGTAAATTTCACCCTTTGTTAATTTTTTTTCTACACAATTCCATTAAATTGTGTTACAGATTTTATCTGAGAGAGAATTTATTCCCCAGTTGAGGTTTTTTCAAGAAGGCCTTTTACTTTATCACTGTACTGTCTCTTTGTGGAATATTTTAGCATTGTGCCAGCTAAACACCCAGACTATTTGTTTCGGACAGCATAGTCCTTGCATGATAATACGAGCAGACATACGACAACAAAACCATCCTAGTGTTTGACAGAAACATAGGGAAAAGATCCTTGGCTCCATACCATATGTTTATCCAATTTGCCAGCAGGAAGTATTCTTTTGTGAATGTAAAAGCACTGATCACATGTTCTGGGGAAGATGGGAGAGGTCCTGTATGTGCCATATTCCCTTATTGTTCCTGGCAGTGATAACTGTGGCAAGAAATGCTATTTAGACAAGAACTGCTACAGTAAAGCCAGTTATTACGGCTACTTAATTAGATTTTCATTTTGCCTGTTAAATTTTCTCTTTATTTTCTTTAAATTGGATAATTTCTTCCATGCAATATCTACTAAATTATGTTGAATTGCAGTGTTTAATATGTATGCAGCATGGGGCCAGAGTGTGTTCATCTGCTCTGTAGACTCACAATAAGATGGCAGGAAGGGGCTCATAGAAGCCCATATCCCCCCAATGATACCATTATGCCAAAATGCAGCAGCTAGACACAATTGCAATGCTTAATATTTCCCCTAGAATGGAAGACATTTCAAAGAGGACAAGAGAATGTAGTTCACGCCCAGCCCCTTCAGTGCCCCTTATGGATAAGCAGCAACTCCTCGAAGAGCTCTAAGAGCCATCCAGGCTTCCTGGGGCAAAATTTCTTCTGGAATTTCTCCTTCCAATGTAGGGACCTAATCCAAAGCCCTTTAAAGTCTTTCCATTGTGTTCAATTAACTTAATCCAAAGCCCATAAATAGGATTCCAGTCCAGCAAAGCACTTAAGTATGTTTAACTATAAGCACATGAGGCGACCCATCTAAGCCTGTGGGTCAGATCCTCCCCACCGGTGAAATTGACATAGCTCCATTTACATCAAATGGAACTATGCCAATTTACAATGGATGAGTATCTGGCCCAATGGGACAACCCTCATGCTTAAAGATAAAAAAAAGCCCCTCTGTGTTTGCTAGATAGAAGGGGAGCTAGGGGCAAAATTCAAGGAGGAGATTAAGTACCTCCCAAGAATGGACCCAATATGTTGGAGGTGGGGATAGCGACACATAAAACAGAATTATCCTCCCTGCCCTCTAGACACCATAAAATAAGTCAAACAGTTCTTTGGCAATAGTTGCATCATTCATAGGAATGAGAGAACTGGATTAGATAAAATAGTAAGTGACCTGAACTGTTGTCCTTCTATCATGTAAAACCCAAATCAAATCCAATGTTAAAAATGTTCCTGCATCTTTATACTGCCTGTTTTTTGGAGAAGACTTAAACTGGAAATCCAGAAATGCAGCACGCGTGTGGATGCGCACACAGGCACACACAAAGCCATATTCCCAGATTTCTGATCCCATGAAAATCAAGTTGTACTAGATATTTTGTGAGATTTTCCAGATCAATTTCTTGATAAACGTGGTGTGAATGATACTCGGAGGAGCAGCTGAAATTTCAATCCTTATCAGAACTAAGCCAAATGTCAAAATGTTTGCCATAGCTTTGTTTGAAATGCTTCTACTTCTACGTGCTGGCCAGGTAGATAAAGTCAATTTCAGCATCTTAATGTAAAGAGAAAGGGTTTAAATCCACTAGGCACCAGCAACTGGTTTGAGAAGGGGTGTCCACACAACAGAATGGGCTCTATCTTAATCAAAGTGAAACCAGGCCAATAATAAAGAAAATTGACATCTGTGGTAGATTATTTAATCCCAGATCTGGGAGAAAACAGACACACTGAGGAGCGCTCCAATCAAACAAAGATATCTGATAGGGATAAAATTAATACAGTGGTATCTGTAATCTCTCCTCTGGTTCCCCTTTGATACCATATCCAGTTCAAGTTTCTTGTCAGTGTCTTTGAAGCGCTGCATAATTGTGTTCCTCCCTAATTATCTATTCTGACTTCTTCTCTCTTTGCCCTCTACCTGCTCTGTTCTGTCACTAATGGCAGCATTGTCCACTCCTGTCACAAATGTCTCTATGATTTCCTCAACACTTCCTCTTAGATCTCGATCAGTCTCAGTGAACTAATCCTTAAGGCCACTACCAACTCCCCCTTTATATTTCTTCTCAGGCTCCATACCAGGACCAATGTTGTTTAATGTGATTATTAAGTTCTGGAGAAAGGGATGAACAGAGACGTGGCAAAATCTGTGTACAATCATTTAGGTGAGTTAGCACTGGAGAAGGCTGTGAGGAAATTCAGATCGGCCTAACAATGCTAGGTGAAAGTGCTGGAGAGTGCCAGCTGACATTGAACAGCAACTCTGCCGAGGGCAAGAAATGGGCTTGTTGGGAGCGTAGCCAGTGAGTTCACACATGTATTGCAAATAAATAGGAGCATCCATTGGAGATGGTCAGTGGGCCACCACTTACTCTGCTTCCCCCTTAGTGGCTGGCCATAAACTGTCGATGTGGTATCAGTACCCAAAGCATATGTTTGGACTGAGGGTCCCTTTCCTCCAGCTTCACTGTGCTGTAGCTCCCGGCCAGGAATTTTTTTTTTACCCTGACTTTGATCCAATTTCCAGCACTTGGCCTATTGTTGTCATCGTAACAAAGAATCAAGGATCTCTAACTAATAAATCAATTGCCAAAAAAAAAAAAAAAAAGCCAAAAAAGATGACGTCCATATTTGAAACCTACAACAAAATACAGTTCTGTGAATAACATGGAACTAATTCCATGTAGGTTTCTAGTGACATTAGAAACTGCTCCTATTTTATTTCAATTATTAAGTTTTCCATACCCAAAGAGGAAAAAATGTGTGTTTTTGGTGTAGGTGACTTTTATTTTAGATTAAGAAAAATAACAAAGAATAGAAATACACTCTGAATGAGACAGAGTGTGTACTGACTCCAAGATCTTCCATCCTGAATTCCTACCTCTACAGCAGATTAATTACATTTGAAGTCAACAGATGTACTACTGTGTTTAAAGTTAGGCACGTGCTTACATATCTTGCTGAATCAGGGCCCTTGTTAACAGGTGCTGGAAACTTGCAGGACACTACATGTTAATTACTGCTGACTCACTGGGGCAAATGCAATATTAGAAATAAGGGGGGTGGCAGAGGGAACTGGGGTCAGGGACAGACAGGTCACCCCTATAAGCAGCAGTATCTGGGGAGAAGGCTTAGGCTGGGGTTGCTGTAGGGTTAATTTGTAATTTCACTGGAATACCATAACAGAATTCACTCTGGTTTTAAACCACTTCTCTATGTATCTGATTGGAGCCTGACAAATCGTTTTCTATATGGTCAGCTGGAAAAGGATAATGTTTGATTTTACATAATACCAGTAGAGTCCACTGGTTCTCAAACTCATTTGCATACTGTGAACCATGGCATCCGTTAAGACAGAAATCTTCACATAGATCATCTCCTCTCCCAGGCTTCCAACTCTAATTCTAAACAATCCCTGTAGCAATTATGGAGTTTGCTTACACAAAAAAGCACTATTAGGAGACCTCTTAAAGTGACAAGATGAAAATAAACTTCCTTTAATGCAATGTGTATAGTTACTTGGTTATGTTGCCCATTTTAAAATCTAGTCTATTTCCTTCCCATAGATATAGGGCTTTATATTACTACCAGCCCTCCAATCATGACCCACTGCTCTCATCAGGCAGATTGCTTTCATTTTTGGTTCTGTTCTCTTTTGTTTTGCTGCCCCTCCAATTATGGTTTCGTCCTCTGACTGGATTACTCTGGGTTTCCACCAAACACCCAACAAGGAAAGACATGAAGCAGCCACCTAGGATTCAGAGGGGGCTGGGATTGAGCTATAGCCAGGAAGGAGCATCACAGTTTTAAGATTTTCAGATGTGTCACCCCCATGACAGAAGCACTTCTATGGACCACTTGGAAGAGTGTTGCATATGCAAAGCCTGATTTTCCACTGTCTGCCACCTTGTGCTGTCATATACATTTGTGTAAAGTGCATGCAGAGCGGGGGTCAAATGCCACCAAATCAGAACACATGAGCTTCATATCCACTGTGCCCTAGTGTAAGTGATGGCACAAGGGGCAATTGTAAGATTTTTGGCAATTTTATGCAATTGTTTTCTTGTATGTAACAATGCAACAAAATCCCACCTCCCTACCTCAGCATTGGTGTGGGGATGAATGGGGTTTGACAGCAAAATACAGTGGAGCATATCCTCAGGCAGGTCTTACCAAGCCAAGAAGGTGTTGAGCTAGCGTCTAGGGTAGTAGGTAGTCCGACTGTACCTCTATTACTCTAGGGCAACCCAGCCAAAGTGGAGGGAGTTCTGCAGTTACAGGGGACAAGGGCTGGCACTCCAAATGCACTGCTGCAAAATTCTCCTGCCAAACAAGCCACACAAAGCAGGAAAAAATAGGAAACTGAGCACAGACTCATGCATCAGCCTGACCAATATTCACAAACCAGGGTAGCACAGGATGAAAAACAGAAAATGGCTAAAAGAATAGTCCAAATATTCGATGCTAGTCACAACACGAGCACACTATCATCTGATCCGTACATTGATACTTACATTGAAGTCACAAAATCAATAAAAACCGTCATTGGGATATGCGAAACAAGAAGAACAAAAAACCTCACTGCAGCATGGAAAAGTGGAGAGCAAATATTCCTAGGAAGATCATTCAACAACAGAGCAAGGACTGGAGGCATTGGATTCATTGTCAGGAAAGAAACCATTCCAAGGATAGTCAACTGCAATATCATATCACCCCAGACAGCAGTTCTCATGCTTCTGATAAGATAAAGGAGAACGATTAAAATTATTTAGGTGTATGCTCCCATTCAGCAAGTGAAAGACAAAGAAATGGAACATTTCTATGAAGAGCTGAGGAGGTAATGCAGAAAAGAGCTACCTACACAATTATCCGAGGGGACTTCAATGCAATAGTAGGTGGAAAGGAAAGTGAGAAAGAAAAGTGCGTGGGAAAATTCAGTGAAGGTGTAAGAAATTATTGTGGAGCACATCTGGTTGCATTTGCAGAGGCTAACTGTCTCCACATTTTGAACATGATATTTCAAAAAGAACAGCATTGGCTGTGGACATGGAAAAACCCAGCTTGAGTCACACTGAATCAGACTGATTATGTAATGACGGATACCAGAAGAATCTTCAACCATGTAGCGACAATAGTAGAACAAGTCATTTTCACAGGCTCAGACCATCCTTTGCACTAAAAACTATGCATTAACAATGTTTACAAAGACTGGGTTAAGAAACTGAAGCAAAAATGGCACTTCAGAGAAGAGGCATTTGCACAGGAAGTAAGTGAAATGGACCTCGAGTATAAGGTGTGACAAAGTTCCTCCTCTACCTTGGTGGGTCTTGCGCTTATTGGCAGGTTTGCTCGCCTTGGAGCTTCACGGCAGCTCTCAGTTTCGCTGTTTTCGTGAACCCACAGCCCAGATCAACTCCTCCTGTGTCTGATCAGGAGTTGGGAGGTTTGGGGGAAAACCGGGCCCGCCCTCTACTCCAGGTTCCAGCCCAGGGCCATGTGGAATGCAGCTGTCTAGAGTGCCTCCTGGAACACCTGTGCAACAGCTACAACTCCCTGGGCTACTTCCCCATGGCCTCCTCCCAACACCTTGTTTATCCTCACCATAGGACCTTCCTCCTGGTATCTGATAATGCTTGTACTCCTCAGTCCTCCAACAGTATGTGTTCTCACTCTCAGCTCCTAGTACCTCTTGCTCCCAGCTACTCACACATGCACCACAAATTGAAGTGAGCTCCTTTTTAAACCCAGGTGCCCTGATTAGCCTTCCTTAATTGATTCTAGCAGCTTCTTGATTGGCTGCAGGTGTTCTAACCAGCCTGTCTGTCTTAATTGTCTCCAGAAGGTTCCTGATTGTTCTGGAACCTTCCCTGTTACCTCACCCAGGGAAAAGGGACCTACTTAACCTGGGGCTAATATATCTGCCTCTATTACTCTCCTATAGCCATCTGGCCCGATCCTGTCACAAAGGTCAACAAGGACCTCGATGAGGACTATCTCACAGATAATCTCAGCAGCTAAGAGGGAAAGGCATTGTAAACGCTAGGATGCAAGCAGAGGATCAGCGAGGAAACTGTGAATCTGATAGCAAGGAGGGCACACATGCAATTAGAAGGAAAAATGGGCAAAGAATACAGAACACTGTGCAAAGAAATTTGTGTGAAGATCAAAGAAGACTACGAAGACTTTAGAAAGAAGAAATTGAGAGAGGCGGCCGAAAAGAATGAGAATCTGTAGAAAGAGATGTTAGGCTGCAACAGATTATCCCAGCAGTGCTGAAAGATGAAAATGGTGAAAGGACATTGGAAAGGAGCAAGGTGAACAAAAAATATGTACAAAATTCTATAATGACCTCTATTCCTCGCATGTCAATGTCCAGCGTACGCCACCAAGGCAGCAGGTTACAGAAGAGGTTCCCAACATTATGTGGGAAGAAATTGAATATGCAGTTCATAACACAAAGAGAGGGAAGAATCCAGGAGTGGATGATGTTTTGCTGGAATATCTCAAAGCAGGGGAAGATTCTCTCTTCAAAGCATTGGCACAATGGTTCACCATCCACATCAATAGCAAGCATGTTCCAGATGCATTGAAGAAATCAAAAACAATACTATTGATGAAGAAAGGCGATCCAGAAGACTGAGCAACTACTGTCCAATCACACTCCTCTCACAGGTGTATAAAGACTTCACCCACTTCATACTCAATCCGATTAAGAAGGATCTTGAAATCATGAAAGCAGAGAACAAGCTTGTTTCTACTCAGAGTATTCGACAATTGATCACATCGGTTCGGCAGCTCATCGAAAAATGCAAGGGATACAAAGTACCATTGTGTATTGCATTTGTCAACTACAAAAAGGCATTTGATTCAGTAGAGATTAATGTTGTACGCAACGCACTCAATGAAAACGGAATCGACCCAAGGTACTTCGACCCGCTGGAAGAAATTAATCACAATAGCTCAACAGAGATAACATCATTCAATGTCCCCTGCATTATTACTATACCCAGAGGAGTTAGACAAGGCAACACAATCTTATGAAAGCTGTTTGCAGCAGTACTGGAGTCACTGTTCAAGAAATTGAATTGGGAAGAAGGAATCAGAATTGACGGAGAACAGTTAATGCATCTTCTCTTCGCTGATGACTGTGTAATACTGGCGAAGGAAACAGCAGAACTGGAGAACAATTGCTGCAACTGCAAACACTTTCGCTTGATATCGGGTTGGAAATTAACACGTCGAAGATGAAGTGGATGTGGAATGAGCATTGTGCAGAAGGAACTTATCAATGTAAATGGGAAAGAAATCAAGATCAACAAATATATTTACTTGGGTAAGCAACTAAGACAACTCATTCGAAGGGGAATGCAGTAGGAGGCGAAAGACGGGATGGGCAAGTTTCAACAAAATAAAGATGTCTCTAACGGATGATGAACTGCCCATGAAGAAAAGGAAAGAACTGTTTAACTCGTCTATTCTGCCAGCAACGATGTACGGAGCAGAAAGCTGGTCAATGATGAAAGCGGAGGAATAAAAATTCGCTATCACCCAGAAAGCAATGGAAAGGCGTATTTGTAAGATATTGCTCTGTGATCACATACCGAATGAGGAAGTCAGAAGGCATACAGGTGACCAATGTAGTGCAGGCAATATATGATGCAAAACAAAGATGGGTGGGTCATGTAGTCCTCAGGCAAGACAATAGGTGGACAACTCGCATCTGTGACTGGATTCCCAGAGACCACAAGCGACCGCTGGGCAGACCAAAAATGCACTGGGCCAATCCCATGACAAAACTCTTTGTCCAGAAATGGAAAGAATGTGCTCACAACAAAATAGAATGGTGTGGTGTCCACTTGCATCCATGGAGGGACGGACAAGGACAAGCTGGACAAATGTGAACAGGGCAACAAATAATTTAAGACTAGCCTGTACCCCCCTTACTCTGGTGAACATTTACTCAGGTAAGAAGTCCTGATATGTGGGGCTTCTTGCCTGAGTAAACGTTCACCAAAGTGAGTAAGGTTTGCAAAGCCTGGTCTTAAATGATGTGCTTGCACCTTTACATAGGACTACATGTGTATGTGCTTGCCAACATACGTAAGGGTTCCACAGTTAAGCCCTGAAAGAAACTATGACAGAGTCCTTGGTGGATCTTCCCTCAAGGGATGGGGGAATGTGACCCTGACCATTTGTATACACTGGTTGCTCAAACACCAGCCCCACTTCCCCACTATTCACAAGGGCTGCTTTCCCCTTGTGGGCCTCCTTAATTCTCTCCAGCTGGGGGATCAAAATGGAAGTCACAAACTCCCGCCACACCTTTAGGGATACTCTCTCCCTGAGGCTCCAGAAAAAGGCAGGGAGGTGGTAAGCCTGTCTATCTGTCTTACCTTGGGGGTCTGCTGTCCACTCCTCAGGCCCAGGGTGAAATTCACTCTAGAGCAGTAGGAGTCACTCCAGTACCTAGCAGTCCAGTACCTAGGACAATCCTACTCCTTCCCCACCCCTGCTAACTACAGTTTCCTCCTTCTTAAAGTCCACCTCCCTGTCGTGCATGATTGACAGGTCTGGAAGAGTGGGGCTATCCCTACCACCAGGGCCTCTCTGGCCCCTTCCTCATCTGTGTGGGGACTATACCTATCATCACACAGACATTTTGCTCTTGTTCTGAGCATAGAAATTCCATTTGTACCCCTGGCAGGTTTGCACAAAGATCAAAAGTAGACTACTGTGTAGTCCTTAACAATTAAAATATCTGGGGTTTAGTGTGTTTTGCTACCATCATAAATCATGAGAGCAAGGGGAGTCAAATTGAAAAGACTTGTCATGGCTGATGTCTCCAGTGATATTAGCCGTTTGTCTCTTCTGGTTTGGGAAAATTCTGGAAAGCAGCTATTTCTAGAGTAGTGAAATCAGTAACAGTGCAAAACCTAGCTGTGAACATGCAATCACTCCCCATACTGCCAGATATTTTACCTGAATTCATCTGAATGATTCCAGAAACTGTACATATGCAAATTTAATCTCAGGGTTTCAAAAAAGAAAAACTATGGCATGCCTGCAAAATGGGATCCTTAGCGTCAACTCTCTGTACATATTATATATGATGGTATCCTCTTTTAAATCAACTGATTCAAACAAACAACCATGCTAGGAATATATTGTTCCTGCCCCATCACCTACATGTAACAGTTTTCCACTGTATTGTGGTTAGATTAATTAACATTCATGCTGTGGTCTGTCACCTCATTTGTTTCATTGTTGGCTTTGAATTTGCCTGCTGAAATAGTTTCACACTGTACATGCTCTGGCTCATCATCTGTTGTTTCATTTGACTCTAACGTTTTTAATATGTGTACATTTTATATATGTGCGTAATACATGTGTGTATATGTGCGTGCACACACATCTGTTATTATCTATCTAAAATACATAACAAGGTTTTATCTGCATGAGTTTGATATGGCCACAACACTCATTATAGCTGAACCTATTATCTTCCTTCTTCTTCAATCATCTTGAGTCTTTTCAAAGAGAAGAAGTGCATGATGTTTCCTTTAAGGTTAACATAATGGCCCAGATGCTGCCCTGAAGTGAGGATTCCTTGTGCAGGTTTAAAATTGACTACCTGATGTCATGAGCACTCCTCCTGCTTAAAGAAATCTGTGGGTGGTTCTCACATGTCACATCAGCTCCTTCATCACCCGTCTCCCAGCCATCAGTGTGGGGGCCATGTCAATGACAAAGAGGGTATGGCTAGGATGTTAGCCTTTGAAGACAATCTCTTAAATGGAATGGGAATTCAATAAGTACCAAAATGAGAGCTGAAATTTCAAATCTTTGCACAGAGATTTTCAGCTCCACATACAGGAACTGGGTGTCCACATCTTTGATAACTGTTTCCGTCTTGCAGTGCAAGTGGATATAAAATTAGACAAAAGTAGTTTGCCTATGCTTAATGTGGTATGTGTGTGTGCATATATACAAAAATTCAGGATCAGAACTAGTCCATCCTGAAAATACTGGATTGCTCTTGAGGTTCTCAGAAAACCTCTTCTCAATATATGGCCATCATTTTAGTTAGCAGCTCCTTTTTCTCCTTCTCTTGTTAACATGGATGAAAAAAGTTGTTTATTTTATATAGCATTATTAAAATAATTATATAACACCTTTTATCCAAAGATCAAATAGCCCATCTCAGATGTAGGAAAATGTTATACCAATTTGGCATGTGAGAGACTGAGGTACAGGAGTTATACAAAGTTAAATAATAATGAAGTGGCATAGTCAGGAACAGAATTAAGGTGGTCAGATTTTCAGACTCTTGGACTAACCTGAAGACCACACCCCGTCTTCAGTGAAAGTTTCTCAGGGTTCAGACCCGCTAGTTGAATAAAATGCTACCAGAGAACTCAAATCTTTTGCATCAGTCCTGTAATTAATCTTTTTATTGTGGCACAAATAGAAAAAAAAAACAGATAATGGCAATCCCAGTATCAAACTGCATTCACTTAATACGGGCTAGTTTCCTACTTACATAGATAAAAGCAGCCAACCCTGGCCAAATGCTTCTCACTATCCTTAGGGTAAAGAGGACTTTTCTCTGGAGAACTCAACAAATATGAAGGGACATGAAGAATAATTAGTTGGAACCCCTAATTAAGTGGCACAGTCGAGGAGTCAGAGCTTTTGTGCCCTATTTGTGCCATCCAGCACTTCACAGGAAGTGACATTGACTCAAACAAGGATCTGGAATGTAGATTAACTGTAATTCTGACAGCCTTGAAACTGAACAGAAAGTGACACCAAGGTGTGAAACTATTTCAAATGCCCCTGTGGAAGTAAAAGGCTAAAATGTATTGAATGTGGATAAGCAGGACAAGAAGATTGCCTCATTACACATTTTCCTAAATTAGGAATTGACAGGACAAACCACAGAAATTGCCCTTAGCACTAGTTTGTACTCAGGGTGTGAGGTTAAGTAAAGAAAAATAAGCAAACACAGGCATTGCTTAATGTTGAAAAATCAGCAGGCCTCTTAGGAAAACGTAAAAATAATCAGAGCTTTTGGGGGAGGGGATTATGATCAGAAATATAATTTTAATTTATTTAAATGAGTCTTTCAGGTAAATGCTTTACATTTACATTGATGTCAAGGATTAGCTAATGTTCTGAGGTGTCTGATACTTTTCTATGAAAACTTCTGATGAAGAGTTAAATGGTATTTGTGTAGGACTACTGGATCATGCTGCTGGTCCATATATTCTGATATCTTTTCTCCGAGAGTGGCTGTGACCACAAGATGTCTTAGAGCAAAGGAACACCACATTGGAATAACCCTTTAGGGAAAGTTTCTTCTTAATCCATGTTATTTAGTGGCTGTCTTGTTCCTTGAAGTATGAGGGTTTATAGCCCACATATATTTTCTATCCTGCCTAATACTGAAATATTTGTATTGAGAGAAACACTTAATCCTTTTCTCAATCCTACCAGCTTCAATGCTACTGTTTCTTGTGGTAAGGAGTTCCATAGGTCAATTAGTCATTGTGTTTAAAGAAAATTCATTTTAAATGTGGTCTTTCAATATAATTGAATTACCCCTTGTTCTTGTATAATGTGGGAGGGAGTTAAAATTGTTTATTATTTTACATATCTCTACCAATGTTCCCTCAGGCATTATTTTCCATGCCTCCCAGGTAAAAACAAAACATAGTAGATTCAAAAAATCCAAACCTATATGCACCAAGCAAAATGGGCAGTAGGCTGCTGATTTTCTAGACAGAAATGCTATCACAGATAAAAACTGAAAGCAACAATTATTATGTATCCAAAACTGAGGTGCAAGTTTAGAGTCCAACTTGTGGGTTTGGATATTTGGCTCTTTTCAAACTGCCCTAAAAAGAGAAGCCTATTCATTGTTTTCATTATAGGTGCACCCCGTTTGTCTAGGACCTGTATGACTGGTAAAGTTAAAATGACAGAGGTAAAAATATCTGTATCAAGAGTTTGCACCATTGCTAGCACCTATTGCTAGCACTGCTGTCAGACAAACAGTGCAAAAATCCACAGACCACACCAGGAAGACATGAAATGGGTAACTAGAATCAAAGTCAGACAGGAATCCTTTGGGATGAGCTGATGTAAATTCTAGAACTGCCTGGACAGATATACCTGTATTAAATAGAAAGGGAAAGAGCCACAGAAACAGATTTGTTCAAATCTAGACCAGAGCTGCATATACAGATTTAAAATTCTGAAAGGCAAGACAATTAATGGGAGTTCCACACGGTATAGCAGTATCAGGGACTCCACCATGGGAACTGGAGAAGAGAAATTTGGCCTACATGACAACATCCTAATAATGAACTCAGAAGCCTGATATAGTGAAAGCCCCTTCTTTTGTAGTTCTGATCTTAGATGGATCATTTGGAACATGCCATAGTAAATCATGAGAACAATCTGGCCCAGATTTTTTCCCATCGATCTGTGCAAGGAGAGAACGTGGACCTTTCCCCTTCCTTGCAGAACATGGGCTTAGCCCTATCCCCCACTAGCACTAGGGGAGGAGGTGAAGAGGAGTGGGAGAGCTGGGTGGCTGTGCAACATTCTTCCCTCTGGCCCTTCCAAATTGAATCAGAAAAAAGAAGAAAGCCCCACATTATGTTGCATTTTCCATATATCCCTTCTCTTCAGGGATCCTGGGGGCAATCCTTGGGGTGAGGCCCTGGAAGCACAGTTCCAATGGAGCCATGCTGCCAGGGAGCCCAATAGCAGACACCAGGATGTAGAGGCACTTTCCTCCATGTCAAAGGACCTGGATCCCTCTGAACCCCAAAAGATCTGTCAGATCCGGGAGCTCACCCTATGGCCTTTTTCACTGGGGGAAATTCCATTACCCAAACAGGACTATGGGGGTGAAATCTTCTCCATAAGGGGATACTCAAAGACTTCATCTCCCAAGCTTCATTCCTGGGAGGGGGTATCACAGCCTTTATTTTTTGATACTTACAGAACTTTATGAGGAAAAGGAAAAAAGCTGAAGTTCAAACTCTGTAGCCTGCTGGCTGCTTACTGAATAAGCCTCATTTTCTTGTGTTCACAATACCAAACATGTACTGTATGCACTGATGGATGACTCAAAGTTTAGAACTCAATCTCAAGTACTTTTTCTTCTTCTATGACATTTGGGAATTGATAGTGTTCCATGTAGTGATCTCAACAATTAGTATTTAAAGGTTCAATAAATAGTTGTCTTTCTCCTGACCTCCTTTCATATAGGCTGTCTGGTTTAGAAACCACGCGGGACCATCCATCTGGCTAGTACAATCTCCCTTGCATGCTGATTCTACAGGTCAGGCTACACCTTTTAGTTAATATTCAGATATTTCTAGTATTGTTAATTCATACAAATAAAAAAGAACCAGAAAGGCCTGATTCTCCTTTACACTCTAACCCTCTGTACTGCTCTGGCAGCATCAAGGGGCCTGGAAGTAGGAGTAAATTCCATTCACACCCCCTTAGAATCCCTTTACATAGCCGAAGTGGTGTAATATGGCAGTAGTGTAAATGAGAATCAGACCCAGAAATATTTGCCTTACATCTTGCTTAGGTCAGGACTTCAAATCAAAGACAAATCCAACATTCTGTCTAAAAAATATACTAAAATGAATTTATTATTCAAAGCAGTGAACCAACTTGGCAAAGGCAATTGAATGTATGGAAAGCTAGCTTTTTTTTAATCAAATGGCAAAGAAAATTAAATTATTAATTCCACTAAAATATTATTTTTTAAAAATCAAAATAAAATGGAGCCCTCCAAATCTCCCATAGGCTTCATTAAGGTATCATATTCAGTAGTTAGCCTTCTAGCCCATCTCACACCTGCAATTCTTTCTAATTTTTATGGATTGTTAACTGAAATTAGAGCCAAGTCTATTACAGGGTTCAGGGTGCAATCCAGACCAATAAGGGGTTATATCACCACTTGCCTTGCCACCCTGTGGTTTTTTGCAGTGCTTGTTGGTGTAGCATGCAGCCTGGAACACCCACAATCAGCCTATAAGCATGCAGGTCATACCCTGAAATATGTGTGTGCCAGACAGCCCTGGTTCAGCAGATCTAACCCCAGCAGCCTCAGTACAGCCCCCACTCTGGCTTTCACCAACCTTCATTACAACCTGCAAAGTGACCTCAACACACTCCCAATACCAAATTTCCCCCAAGCTGTGTGCTCTGCAATGTCCAGTTCTTTCTTGGAAAAATAACACGGTTCATTTGTTCCTCTAAAGACACAAAAACACTTTAGAGCTTAACAACTTAATTGGGATAAATACACCCTTCTATTTAAATGCAGCACTCTGTTGGTTTATAGTAAAAATAAAACAAATTTATTAACAAATGAGACATATGTTAAGTGATGCCAAGTAAAAGGAATAAAGTTAGAGTTACAAGTAAATAAAAGTGAAAATGCATCTAAAAGTCTAAAACTTAATCTAGCAAGGTACAGGTTTTGATAAAGTTGGTTTCTCACCTATATTCAGTTACCAGAGACTTCAATCTGCCCTTGGCTGAAGGATTCATCTATCTCATCTTGCAAGAGTGCTGTTCTCTTGTGTCTGTATCGTGGTGGATGCCAAAGATGGCTTCTGTCTTGCTTATATCTTCCAAAGTTCAATTACTTTGCTTTAAGCGGCAGAATGACCTTAATCTGTTTTTTTCCTCCAGTGGATTTCCCATTCCCAGTTGATTTCTATGTAAATGGGGTCTTCCATTCTTTCTGGTCATACCTGGCTTAATTTCATTGGAGACAGATAGATAGCTGCCTTCTCTCCTGTCTCGGGGAAAGCTTGTTTCTCCCTTTGTTTGGTCACAGACTGGAAAGCCTAATATCAATGAGCATTCCTAATTCCTTATATAGTGTTAGTACAACAGGATTCACCAGTGCACCATAGGCTTTCATAAAAGACTTCAGTCTATACACTTTTGTAATACATAATATTGTATATAAACAGTTGATTCAATTGTTTATCACTTGAGGTTCAGACCCCTTGCTTTCATAGGCCAGTCAGCCTTTGAAATGGATTTTTCTCAGTCTTATCCCTCAAAGAAACATTTATTCAAGCTGTGAGGAAGATAACATGGAGTATGGCAGTGAAGGAAGCTCCACACTCTTTCTTCCCCAACTTTTTGGCTTAAGAGCTTTGTTTATTTAATAAGTAAAAATAGAACTTAATTGTCTTTGCATGAAGACTGGGAGGGTCAAAGAATCACTACAGATTTGTTTGTCTAAGCCAGACCTGTTTGCCTCACCTCAGTCCCTGGAAAAATCATGGAGCAGGTCCTCAAGGAATCAATTCTGAGGCACTTAGAGGAGAGGAAAGTGATTAGGAACAATCAGCATGGATTCACCAAGGGCAAGTCTTGCCTGACTAACCTAATTGCCTTCTGTAATGACATTACTCGCTCAGTGGATGAGGGGAAAGCAGTGGATGTGTTATTCCTTGACTTTAGCAAAGCTTTTGATATGGTCTCCCACAGTATTCTTGCCAGGAAGTTAAAGATAAATGAACTATAAGGTGGATAGAAAGCTGGCTAGATCATCAGGCTCAACAGGTAGTGATCAATGGCTCCATGACTAATTGGCAGCCAGTATCAAGTGGAGTGCCCCAAGGGTCGGTTCTTGGGCCAGTTTTGTTCAATATCTTCATTAATGATCTGGAGGATGGCGTGGATTGCACCCTCAGCAATTTTGCAGATGACACTAAACTGGGAGGAGTGGTAGATATGCTGGAGGGTAGGGATAGGATACAGAGGGACCTAGACAAATTAGAGGATTGGGCCAAAAGAAATCTGATGAGGTTCAACAAAGAGAAGTGCAGAATCCTGCACTTAGGATGGAAGAATCCCATGCATTGCTACAGACTAGGGATCGAGTGGCTACAGACTAGGGACCAAGTGGCTAGGCAGCAGTTCTGCAGAAAAGGACATAGGGGTTACATTGGACAAGAAAGCTAATGGCATTTTGGGCTGTATAAGTAGGGGCATTGCCAGCAGATCGAGGGACATGATCATTCCCCACTATTTGACATTGGTGAGGCCTCATCTGGAGTACTGTGTCTAGTTTTGGGCCCCACACTACAAGAAGGGTGTTGAAAAATTAGAGGGCTGGAGCACATGACTTATGAGGAGAGGCTGAGGAAACTGGGATTGTTTAGTCTGCAGAAGAGAAGGAAGAGGGGGGATTTGATAGCTGCTTTCAACTACCTGAAAGGGGATGGATCTAGACTGTTCTCAGTGGTAGCAGATGACAGAACAAGGAGTAATGGTCTCAAGCTGCAGTGGGGAAGGTTTAGGTTGGATGTTAGGAAAAACTTTTTTACTAGGAGGGTAGTGAAGCACTGGAATAGGTTATCTAGTGAGGTGGTGGAATCTCCTTCCTTGGAGGTTTTCAAGGTCAGGCTTGACAAAGCCCTGACTGGGATGATTTAGTTGGGGATTGGTCCTGCTTTTAGCAGAGGGTTGGACTCGATGACCTCCTGAGGTCCCTTCCAACTCTGATATTCAATTATTCTAGTCTATGATTCTATGACATGCCTAGTTTAAACACACTTTAGTCATAATTCCAGCATATATTCATAACTTTGTGTACACACCCTGTGTATACTTCATGCAAGAATATCAATGATCAGTGCGTTATTAGTTTTCAAATGGTACCTCACAAGGCATATTTTGTACAAAGAATATGACACTATTGTATGGGGTGTGAATGCATTTGTCACAGAGTCAAAATGGGGACTGCAGGTTTCAAGGGGGTTGTAACTGGATTATGAAGACTTACCTCTGGCTCACTGGTTTGAATCCTGTAAAGGTCAATAGTTACCAAGGCCCCAACTCATGAGTCCATCCCTATTCAGCATAACACTTAAAGCCCATGATTAACTTAAGCATATGCTGAAGTCCTATTGGCTTCACAGGTATGCATTTAAGCATATTCTGAAATTATTCCCTGAACTAGAGCTAGAAAGACTTAATCCTCTAATGGCTGGTTGGTGGTCTATGTGAAATTAATGGCGGTCTTGGTCCAATTCCCAAGGCACAGGGGGCCACATCACAAAACCTCCATCAATACTGGTATCATTTAGAAGCCTTGGCCTATTGGATAATGATTAAATTAGCAAGAAGAATGTGCTTTGCTGTCACCCAACTTCCAGTTCAATGCTGAAGAGACAAGAAAATAGAGGATGTGAAAAATGCAAAGACAAATAAACACCTCTGGATGACAGTCGGTGCTCTGCTAACATGGACTCAGGAAAAGATAGCCCTAAGCAGTTCAGACAAGTTTGAACTAAGCACTGTTGATAATAATTCGTACTCACCTATATCAGAGAGATGTTTTTGAGAATTAATGTTTATAGAATTCTTTGAAAATACATTATGCCACGTGTGCCTGACCAAAAGCCTATAGAAGTCAATGGGATCAGGTCTTCTAAGTTTTAAGTATTATTATTTCATTTTTAATAAGAGATAAGTGGAAGAAACTAGGGGTTTCTGTGAGAGAAATTCTGGAAGAGTTAATCAGGATTTAATACCATTAACCACCCCATTCCTGCACCCAAAAAAATGAATATGACAATATATCTGCACAATAAGTGACTTCCCATAGAGAAAGAATTGCTATTATTGCTCAATGGGGTAGATAAGATATGACAATTAAAATAAATTTCTCCTTAGAAATAAACTTTACCCCAGATAACCAAAATCTTGGAATGGCCTGAATATTATTTTCTACTAAGATAACACAATCTTCCTCCAGCTAAAAACAAATGGGTTTAAAATACTTCAAATTTTTATATGCCGGACACCAGGTTTTAAATTAAGAATGAACCAGTTATTTTGTAAAAAGAAAAGGAGTACTTGTGGCACCTTAGAGACTAACAAATTTATTTGAGCATTATATCATGTTAAGTTTTCACATTTTTCACAGCTCCCATTTTGCCCGGCCTAAAGACATATTGCACATTATCACTTCATCTGTCATAGATTATTACGGATATAGTTGCACATGACTTCTAAGGAAAAGAAGCTCTGTACTGCCAACAGTCTTTGAAAACTCGCTCCCTAAAGCAGAAGAAAGCTCAAGGAAATGAGCCAAAAGGAGAAGGAAAAATAAATGCACATTAGAGAGGAAGAAACAAGGGGGAGAAACAGGTTTCAAGCACTCTGTTTTCTCCTTAATGAGATTAATCCATATGTTTGTTTCTGTGTTTTCTTTGTTATTGGATTGCTTTTAAGCACTCTGCATAAAGCTGCTATTATTTTCCTTTCTATTGCGTTGCAGCAGCTATTGCCTGGTTATTCTGCTGTTAAAGGAAATAGACCGTCCCAAGGTTGTGTGATTGCACTTCTATATGCTCACTCTCTGCACGCTGGTACAGTGCCCTTCTCTCAGCAGCCCGACTTCAGTGCAAGGGTGCATTTGCTAGAAATGGTGGCTGACAGCCAAAATCTGCACCACCATAGACTTTCCACTGTCTTTTAGTAATTAAAAAGCAGATCTGATAAAAAATTAAAGATCATGTCTCTTTTGCTGTCCATGTACCATTCTTCCAGTTTTGCTAAGGAGAGAGAATGCTACTTAATCTACTGAGGTACTTGCACCCAACTCATTCAGGTAGGTATACACATAAAATACAGTGCTAAGGGGGTCTGTGCCTAGGTATAGTGACAAAGTTATTACACCTTATGTTCAGAAAAATAAAATGAAGTCCTTGTTCTTTACTGAACCAAGAGGAAAGCTCTTCACAGCTAAACCAAATTGACAGCTGATGTATATATATTCCTAATTAATTGGCAACAATTTCAACATAAATATTAACTTATTTAGAAAGAATAATGATTCTACATAAAGAAGTCTTCTGGGTAACTGATAGCACAACCTCTCTGTTCCCTCAGGTACGCAATTCACAAAATCATCCCAAAAACAAGGTAATCATTCCTCTGCCGCTGATGCATTGGGTTTGCATAATGAATGTAAAAAAAAAAAAAAAGTAACTTTTAAAAATGTTCAAGACTTTCAAAAGGGACATAAGTTATTGATGTGATCAGAACAATAGCTGCTAATGGATGAAGATGTTTCACAGTTTTTATGCACCTGCTTATTCTTCTGTTAATTAAAATCTCTGATTGTCAGAGTACTTTTGCATAGCAGATATATGCAGCTTCAGAAGTAAGTGACACATTTTCAAATGGGGGTGGGGGAGAAACACCTCTGTCAGTCAATCCAATCCATAGAAAATTAGTTTATTTTTAAATTTCTAAATGAATATATTGCTTATAAAAAGTGCTACAAGAACAGTTGCTCTAATGATTGAAGTCCTCAGGCGTGCCATGGAGGTGAATTATGTGCGGTGTTTGTAATACTAGAGTTGCCATATATGCCAACTCTGACCTGGTGAGACTACTGGATCTGAAGGAGTAAAAAAGATACGTCAATAACTGTGCCAGTTCAATCTTTGGCTTTTCACTGAGATCACCAGGAAGGACACCAATGAATGGCCAGAATCATAGAAATGTAGCGCCCAAAGGGATCTCAAGAAGCCATCGATTCCAGCTCCCTGTGCTCAGGCAGGACCAAGTAAACCTAGACCATCTCTGACAGGTGTTTGCCCAATCTGTTCTTAAAAAATTCCAGTGCTGGGGATTCCACAACCTCCTTTGGAAACCTATTGCAGAGCCTAACTACCCATATAGTTAGAAAGTTTTTCCTGATATCTAACCTAAATCTCCCTTCCTGCAAATTAAGCCCATTACTTCTTGGCCTATATTCAATGGACATAGTGAACAATTTATCACAATCCTCTTATAATATAAGGATATTATATATCCTTAATATATTTGAAAACTGTTAACATAGTCTCCTTTTCTCAAGACTAAACATGCCTAGTTTTTTTTCAACCTTTCCTCATAGGTAAGGTTTTCTAATGTTTTTATCATTTTTGTTGTTCTCCTCAGGACTTTCTCCAGTTTGTCCACATCTTTCCTAAAGTGTGGTATCGGACATGGTACTCCAGCTGAGGCCTCATCAGCATTGAATAAAGCAGGACAGTTACCTCCTGCTTATATATGACACTCATATTAATAGCCCTTGTACGATTAGCCTTCTTCACAACTTCATCCCATTGTTGAGTCATTTTCAATTTGAGATCCACTGTAACCCCCAGATCTTTTACAGCAGTACTACCACCTAACCAGTTATTCCCCATTTTGTAGTTGTGAATTTGATTTTTCCTTCCCTAGTTCTCTGGTCCCTCACCTGTCTTCCATGAGTGCTTGAAGATAGTTGTTAATGATTTCAGGATTTCTTCAGCTCGTTCCTTATGTACTCTAGGATGAATTTCATGAGACCCTGCTGACTTGAATACATCTAACTTATCTAAATATTCTTTAACCAGTTCTTTCCCCATTTTGGATTGCATTCCTTTCCCCTGCTGTTAATATTGATTGTGTTGAGTATCTGGTCACCATTAACCATTTTAGTGAAGAATCATAGAGATGTAGGGGCACAGTGAATTTACATAGCCACCTTCTTCTGAAGATGAAAGAGTTTGCATACATTAATTAAATTAAGCCTCACAGTTACAGCTGGCCAGATACAGCTGGCCAGATAATATCATTGAATATTTTATTAGCAAGCTTTACCTTTCTTAATGACAACTTAATCAATATTTTAAATTCTTACTATTTCCCCCACAGTTTATGCCACTGGGCAAGTGATTTCTGAACATGTCTAATGCCTGGTCTATTTGACACATTTTGCAATTTTATTTTGAATGAAATATTTGCCAACTAACTTTTTAAATTGTTTTCCCAGTTCTACTCACAATACCCATGTAGGGAAAAGAATTGTTATTATCCTGTTATCTCACAGATGGGGCACTGAGACACAGGAGCTAGCATGATCTGACCAAGGTCACACAGTGAATTGTTGGCATAAGTCCCACTTAAACCTATAGGGTGTACAGGCCTTGTCTGAATGCTCCACACTTATGATGGTGACCCTGAACACACAGTTCAGATCTGGGATCAAACTTTCCTAAAATTCAGTGGGAGAGTGTTCAGATCTAGGATTTTGATTCAGGCCCATCTCTTTTTTTGGAAATGCATATATCAGTGCCCATTGTAAGCCATCAATAAACAAAAGCACTATGCAAATCTTTTAAGTTACAAAAGGCCCAACAACTGAATCCTCAGCTCCCAACAAGCTACCCTGATCTTTTTTATTGAACTAAAATAAAAGAATGTTGACAGAGATGAGCAAACCAGTGATGTCTGTCTTACATTGTTCCCTGAAACTTTCTAAGCTCTGGCTTTGGTGGACATAGTTCACAAAGGCAAAGGCACTCCACAGAGAAGACCATGTTGCTGACCATCTGCAAGAATGGACAGTGAGAACAACCCAAAGGATTATATATATTGGATAAGGTAATTTTCACAGATCATATGTTCCATCCAATACTCAGCAAATCTCAGCAGTTTCAGGTGAGTTTGCTTCAAGTCCCGGGGTTTGTTTGACTCCCCAGATTGAAAAGATATGAATCCAACATGCACCAAAACTGGAAACAAGATTTGGGTGAAATGCTACTAATTGAAACTACTGTGTTTTGTGCAGTTCTGGGTTGGATCTTGACAAAGAGAAGAGTGGGAGAAGCTGAAGTACTACTCTATGCTTGCATACTGATAGGACCAGACAATCTTAATTCTACTGATGTGCAGCCACTAATCAGGCAAAAGTCCTTTTGCGGTCAAGAGGAGTTTTGCCTGAGTAATGATGCAAAAATAATACCCTACATCTTACAGAGTTGTCAGTAAAGCAAAATGTAGGGCTAAATTGTGGCTTTGCCCAGGGCCGGCTCTAGGATTTTTGCTGCCCCAAGCAAAAAAAATTTTGCCCTCCCACCCTTTCTTTTTGGCTTTTACACATGTTTGCACTTTGCATGTTTTTGGTTTGGATTGGGGTTTTTTGATTGTTTAAAATTTTTTAAAAATGAAAACAGAGAATTTGTAGTGAGTGAAATAAAACAATTTCCTACTAGTGTACTCATTTAATTTTAACAAAATCACAATTACAAACAATTTGGGTTCAACTATACGCTGTAATGAAAAATGTTCGTGTCTTCTGGTGCGCTCCATTTCTCATAAATTAAAAGAATTTATATGAACTGAATTTTTCTGGTTTTTATTCTTGCATAGTCTTTTAATAATTCAGTGAAATCTAAATTTTTTGCAATGGTACTTTCAACTGAAATTAATGTGAGTCCTGACAAATGATTTTGAGACATGGTGGACCTCAAATAATTTTTTAGTAATTTCAGTTTTGAGAAACTGCGCTCACCAGAAGCCACTGATACTGGTAATATGAAAAGAATGCATAATGCTATAGCAGTGTTTGGAGTGAGGTGCTCAGGGCTGTACATCCCGCCCGATCTCAAACCCGGTCCCACCCCCACAGGGGGAACAGTAACTGACAGAGTGGTTTGGGGGTGGGTCAGCCGCAGGGAGGAGAGCAGACCAGGGGCGCCCGCCCAGCGCCAAGCTGCCTGGGGCAGCGGGTCCTTACCGGCCGCAGGTTCTGCCCTGATCCTGGGCTCCCCTCTGCTCAGCTCCAGCTCTTCCACCACTTGTGACACGTGCGGCAGGGGAGGGCAGGGCAGGGAGGAACCACATCGCCCCACTCCCCCGGCAGCGGGGGGCCAGGGCAGAGACCGCCCCTGGGCCGGGACCCCCCCGCTGAGCCCGCCGCCCCGCCCCATGTAGGAGCTCATTGGTTGACTGAGCAGGGCCGGGGGGGAAAAAAAGGATGGCCGGAACGTTGCCCCTGGAAATGTGCCACCCCAAGCACGTGCTTCCTTTGCTGATGCCTAGAGCTTTGCCACAAGCCCTCTGTATGGGAAGTGCACTGCCATGTGGCCTTAGGAGCAGGCCAGGACCAGATCATGTCTCATAGAGACAATCTGTCCCGTGCATTGTTAGTGCTCTGGTACACATGTACCTGCCCTATACCTGGGGCACTATATGTGTACTGGCTAGCACACTGGGGATAACAGAGGAGGAGTCAAGGATGCACCTATTCCCACCCACATGCATGAGGGAGACATAGCAGCTCACAGTATGATTAGCAGGTGCAGAGGAGTAAGGCAGCCATTGTATTCATTTTGTTTAGATGAGAAAACAAAAATGTCGCGATATGACCAGTCCTCGTAAAGAATATTGCTTGAACCCTGTCAGTCTCAGAAGTACAATATGAATTAAATGCCATAGACTGAATAAACATTTTAGAGACAAGATTTACAGTACAGCTGTTTCTTTTTGGGAAAGGCTGAGTAAATTGGCCTAATCAGCCAAATTAAGAAGCTGTAGCCCCTGTAATGCTGAATCTCCCCTAATGCAACTGAATTTTTCTAAGGAAAAAATAATAAAAATGTCTTATCATGGATCAATAGTTGAAAGTGATGGACTTACAGGACTGAATTTAAATGAGTTTGTGAGTCTAGGATCAAACATTCCTTTCTAGCCTTGGGATTTGCTTGATTTTTTTTCCTGTTATCTCTAGTGATTACTTTAAAGTATTATGTTTAAGTTCATTAACATCCAAAATGACATGTGCTGAGACATATCAGAATGTAACAGGCTGGTTTAGTTATGTGTCTGGAGATTGTCTTAGGTATCACTTAAGAGGGAAAAGGTGTGGAGGGGAATTTTAAGACAAATACAAGTAGTTCTGGATTTGGGTGCTCTCCTGGTATTAAGTTTTGTTACTATGAAATGGGATAGGAGATGTACTAAATTTCCACTAAATTGAATGCAAGTGCTAGAAAAACAATACCAACTTTGTATCCAAGACTATTCCACATTGTTTACTGCAGCAGCTTCAACATAATTTGTTTCTCTACCACCTATACCAGAACTATTCTAATGTGGGCAAGAGGCACCAAGAATGCTAACCTCTTTCACAAGTACAACTTGGAGAAAGCAGTGTATTAAATCAGTTACTCTGTCTGCTACTCCTATAGTGCATTCTTTTGATGGGGGTTGGGGGAAGAAACACAGCTCAGAAGTAGCAATCAAAATTCAGTTTGTGGAGAGCCCTCTGGGCCTTCTTGAGTACCCCTACTATCTGCCGCTACACACATCACATCTCAGCCATTGATGTCTCATTGCAAAAGGAAGAACTGAGTTGACTAGTTCTTGAATTCAGGACTGTCTGAACGGGAAACCAACTTTAAGTACCAAAAGAACTTCTGGCTAGCACTGCCTTTGAAAATTATTCAGATCTATATTGTGAAGACTTTGCGTGCAGCTGAATTCGTTTAGGCACACTATATCCTCCGCTGGAGTAAATTGTATTGCTCCATTGACTTCAATTTACCCCCAGCTGAGTGTCTAGCCCTTTATTTCCTGTCATCCTCATCAGTCCATTTTGTCCCCTATGATTAACATCAAGAAACCCAAAAAGGCGGGCACCCAGTACACAGTGTAGACCAAAAAAAAGCTCTCCCTTTTACTCTTGTTGAATATTCATCTTCCTTAATATTTCACGACCATACATACAGTCCCTTGCTGTATAATCTTTTGCATGTGACAGCCCTGCTGCTTAAAGGTTTCCAGTAAATGCATTAGTTTTAGAGCTGTGAGAAAAAAGTTTTATGATCAAAATAAAACTGAAATTGGGCAACATTTCACCCATTTAGAAGTTACTTACATTTTCTTACAAGCATTTTGCAAGCTCTTACACATCTTGCCCATCTGAAATAAGTATCTAAACAATGCTTGCATGTATTCTGGAATAAAGGCCTTATTAAAGGCATTTCATATGTCACATTTTATGCTAGCAAGGGTTTATTTGGTGTAATGTACTTCGTTGCATTGTGGCAGATTCAGGAGATTCATATCTTGCCCTGCATACTCAGAATATATACTATATAATGATGATATCTATATGACACATTGCAAAACCATATAAATTGCATTTAACATGCACCCCACGTGCACTCTGCCCACTTATCCAAGTTTAGTCAGACTGCATCGAACATTCTTAAATTCTGAAAAGCTTTGAATAGTTACTAGCCCTTTTTGTAACCCCAACCTTCTAGAGAAATATTTCTCGTTTTTATTCTAAATGTGGAACATTCCACTAAATTAGCACAGGGATCAAGAGAGAAAATATCCACTGTGACAAGTAGAAGGATGGTATCGCCTGGTCCAGGAGGGAAGAAATGGCAGTTTTATAGCACTGGAAAGGGGAGATCTAAGCTTCCCAATGGGACACACATTTGCTTCAAACCCTGGTAGGTCCAGAGAATATGATATTAAAGGATAGTACTATTTTGAAAAGTGAAAGATCAGCCAGCAAAGAGAGGGGAAGATTCAGGCCTGCTGCTGTTCCTAAAAAAAGGAGAAAAAGAAAAGGGTTTATAAAGACTCAGAAAGATAACCAGGAAGGAGGCCCACATTGCTTTAGTATTGATAATGTCCCAGGAACTCAGTTATAGGCAATGGCACCAGATGCAAATACAGATCATGTACAGGGTAAGTGACATAAGTTCCATTTAGAATTCAAATCTATTGTACTTTGTAGCACTCAAATTAATTTAGTTCTTTATTTCTTAGACAGTATTTTCTCCCTCCTGGCTAACAATGGAATATAATAATCCAATCAGCAGCATACCTTCTCTTCAGGATAAACATCTAGTCTCATATGTTGAGCTTGACTGAAAAAATTAAAATATATTGCCTGAATTATTTTTTCCACCAGCTCCTCGGTGTTTATTCAAGAGCAAATATGGTCACAGTAGACACCATTTACAACATTTTTACAGTGGCAAATAAAAAAAAACATCTCTGAGAAACGACAGGGAAGCTATGAATGCTCGGTCAGGTGTAGTGTTAATGATTAAAACGCCCCCCCACCCCCACACACACAGACACAGTGCAGCTAGATATCAAGAACATGGCTTTCAATGTCACAAGCGGCCCTTAAAGGAAACATGCTTAATGTATTCAAGAGTTGTGGGAATGAAAAGTAGCAGGGACATCAGATTTTCTGAACTGCACATTAAAAGTGTCAGCATTTCTACCTCTCCACTGGATTTTTCAAATGGGTTTTACTCTGTCCTGACTAGAATAATAGACACTGTGCATCCCAACAGCAAGTAGCAAACTGGTGAAAAGAGATTCCAACATCAGCAACGTGAAGAGAAATCTAATTTTTTTCCATATTAAACTTGGTAAGGGTGGGGTGCATTTTTCAATCTTCATTTTATTTCTCTTCTCTGAGCCAGATGCTGATACCCTTAGTCGCCTTGAACAGTACCTTACCTCTCAAAACATCTCATCAATTTCCATAGGAGTACCCCAGTAAAGTACTACTCAATGAAAGTAATCCGTAACTTGGTCCAACATGGTCAAATAAATGGCAACATATTACATTAAGAAATCATTTTTTTAAGTTGTACCAAACAATGTATGTCTATCTGAGATAACTAGGACACTGAATATTTTCAATAGGTAATTTTTCAGAACACAGACCTAGTACTTTCCCAAATGGCAGAGAAAAAGTGGGTACTGCTTTGGAGTGATAACAGTGGTGGTGAGGGTTATGGAAAGCAGGGACTTAACAGCATAGTTAGAAGCATAAATCTTACTCCAGAACCAAACTATGTATTTCCCCTCAGAAGATCAGATTCTGACCCCATGACTCATGCTGGATAGTCTTGTACACAAGGTATGCTCTCAGTAAAGTCAGTCTGGACTGCTAACCAAATAAGATACTACTCAACATAAATAAGGCCCATAAGGAATTATGAATAATTAAAAAGCATCTTGTTTGTAATGATTTACACTCTATTTCCTGGAAGCCAAACTACTGAGGGATGTATTTTTGTTTTTAAGGTGTCTTTTGCATTCAGATGTTACAGCTAAAAAGTAACCTACAAAAACTGACAACTAGTTGTAAAAAAGGACAGACCAGAAAGGGATAGGCAGTAGGAAAGGCAGCCATACAAATGAAACTCGATATAACACAAAATGGAACAGTGCACATGAGCCAGATTTAGACAGCCTTATTCATACTGACTTACTCCACAAGCAGTGCCACTGAAATCAACCAGATTAGCTGCAGAAAGTGCTACTCATGATGAGTAAAGGTGTCAGAATCTGGCCCCAAAGCATTCTTTATAGAAGTCCCTTATCCATATGGTCTAGATTCTAACTTTTCAATCTGTCCTGAGTGAGGGTCTCATAGTCCAAATTCCCTCCCTTTTCCTTCCCCCACCCCCACCCCCACCCCACAACAACCTGGTTCCCTCTTTTTCCAGGAAAAAAAGTTCTCTGTTATTCCTCTAAACCAGTAGCAAATTAGTTCCACCCTCTGTGCTGACTCAGTTTGCTGGCTAGTGATTTTTTTGGGGGGGTAGACTTCCACTCATTTCTTGCCTTTGACCACATGCTATCTGCTCACCTGGATGACTAAGAATAGCAGGCCCACGGGAGTTGCTCTTCTCTGTGTGCGGAGACAAGTGTTGCGATGCTGCCGCACGGTGTGATAAGGGCAGGACACAATCCTGTCTGCAGAACATAAATAAATGTTGGATAAAAAGGCCCAAATTAATATATAACTCCATGCTAGTTAATATACCGGATGTCTTTCTAAAAAGAGATGCCATAGCTCAAACAGAATTTATGGTTTTGATGCAGAAATTACTGGGTGAGGTTCTATGCCCTCTGCTATACAGGAGTTCAGACTAGATGGTCATAATGGTCCCTTCTGGCCTTAATACAGATGAATATGAAAGGTTTGTCATACCTAGCTATATAAATCTTAACAGTCATCATATATTATGGAGGCACTGAGCATGGCTCAATAGTTAAGGTGCATATGTCCTGTGAAAAGGCATTTCTACCCTGGTAATAACAAAGAATGTAGACAGAGGGTTCGTTTTTGAATTATCAGAGCAGCAAACATATCAGAATTCTTAAGTTTCCCCAATGATCATTAATATTTGTGAGGAATTATAGGGATTAGCAAAAAAACAAATATTGATATCTTAAGTTAAATAATCAATCATTTAAAATAAATATTCACATGATCCTTATTTTCTTCTTGGTTACAAAGGCAATTCTTTGTTTGAACAAGGAGGAAAATGAATCTCTCAGAAGTTGTTTACACACTGAAAAGGAGGATTCCAACAAGAGGCGGCACATTAGTAGGCAAGGTTGTATTGTGCAAGTCCAAAACTTCTTCCTCAATATGGGGGATGTTCAATACATTCATCCATTGGCATTGTGTTTAGTACAGTATTGCCAAGTCCAAACACTCTAAAATCATGAGTCAGGACACACACACACACCGCCAAATCATGAGATTGGCTTTAAAATAATGAGATTTAAGTATATGTAAATATAGCTCTTATTTGCCTTCTAGTTTGAGCCTTTCTAGGTCACTTTTCCAAGCTTATCTCTGCAACTAAAAGGGCTAGAAACTTTTTTTTAAAATTAAAAGCTGAGCTTTATACATAGTCACATGACTCCAAGAGCTTGTGCTTTAAGGAAAACACCAAATCCTGTGAGACTCTCAATACAAGTCCAAGAATTGGCCACACTCCTGGTGCATAACTGGGCACCACAAGCCTATTATTTTGATCTCAGTTGCCCCTGATTGCAGGCTTACTCTTCACTCTCTGTACTCAGGTCAGTGATGAGCTATGCAGCCTCAGAGAAAGCTCCAAGAGGCATTCTGTCTCAAGGAAACAGAGGGCCTAATTTTCTGCTTATATAATGTGGCTGCATTGACCCAGAATATCTCCTGGAACTCTCCAGCATGCAGCGGCGGGGCAGAGGGATGGAAAGAGAATGCCAATAGCTAAATTCCATCAAACATATTCCTCCTCTGTGTCCAACTAGTGCTGCTCGCCATGACCTCACCTACTGCATCCCTACCTCCGTTGGGTTGCTTTGCAACTCAGTAGATGAAGAGAGGGGCCAGCCCCTTGTGAGTTAAGGAGCACCAGGACTGCAGGAGTGCCCAGCTGCTGTGTCGGGGCATGGCACAGGTGAGACTCTTCACACGCTCCTCACCCTTGCATACTGACTCCAATGAGAGGTCCCGTTGACTGAAAACGGTGCGATTTACCATGCTGTGTGTCACCTGGCTGTGTAGCTTTGGAAGTATGTGGTTAATGGAACATTTTATATTCCAGATATTCCAGAACATTTTATATTCCAGCTATCATTAGCTTACACATATGGGCCAGGTCCCACTCCCATTCAAGTCAATAGGAGTTCTGCCATTAAATTCCATGGAGCATGACTGTGCTCATAAATACTAGGAACATAGGAAAATAAACAGGGAGCTCTGCCTCAAAACCTCTGCTCATTTTTACCACCAAACTTACATTTATTTGTATACCATTCAACATGTCCTTGTGTATACAAGATTCCACCTTGGAAAACTTATTCCAGAATGTCCCTTTTCCATTTGTGTTTATGCTGTAGGTCAAAGTCTATTTTAACTTATCACTCACATTAAAGGAAATTTCACATGGTATAAATCAGGGCACAATTTGGCCCAATACTTTTTATTCGCTATTTATTACATTCAGTGCGCAACCATGCTTAATACTTTACATGAGACATGGTGGGCCTTCTGGCTTTGGGATGCGTGGGACTGTGAATCTATGAGTCCTCCTATTCATTCCCTTCCTTCATGGGCCACGGGGAGAATGGGATTATGTACACTGCTCTCAACAAGCTCACAAACATTAGCAGCTCTGCATTAAGATAATTACTATAATCAAATCTCATGTGTCAGGACTTCATCTGTTCATCTGCCCGGGTCAGGAAGGAATTTTTTCACTGATGAAAAATTGGCTAGATGTATTCTGTTTTGAAGGTTTTTTTCCCCTCTCCTTCCTCTGACACATCAAAGATTGGCCACAGCTGGAGATGGAACATGGGATGGGATAGGCTAATGCTCTGAGGTGGTACAGAGAATCCTCTTTCTGGAAGCCTGGCTGGTGTGCCTTGCTCACAGGCTTGCGGGGTCAGACTGACTGCCAGATTTGGGGCTAGAAAGGAATTTTACCCCACATCAGATTGGTTGGGATCCGGGGGGCAAGGGAAGGTTCCTTTCCTCTGCAGCAGAGGTACAGTTCACCTGCTAGGATCATCTGGGCATATCTCACCTAATCAATTCACTGCCATTGCAGGGGCCTCAGGCATTGGTGGCACCTTGATCTCCCTCTCATTCTTTGCCTGTGGCACATAACTTAGTCTTCTGAGGACTGAAATGCATTGTCTAACTAGTCTTTGAGTTTAATATACGTATTTCTAGATGAAAATTAATGCCCTGAGATAAACAGCAGGTCAGATTAGCTGATCTAATGTTCTCTTTTGGCCTTAGACTCTACGAATCTCTTACCAACTAGTACCTTCCATACTTACATCATACATACATTGAAAACATTATTCCTGTTGCTTTGTGAATATAAATACAATGGAAGTTTTTTGGATCTCTCAACATAATATAAAATCAAATTTCTGTAATACTCTTTCAATTAACTCCCTTGAATCATGTAACACAATGTACTTTTTCTGTTAACCTTTAAAATATTCAGAGAACAACAACTTAAACATATTAAAGAGTTTAATTTATAACAATCACTTGAAAGAGATTCTATTTGCACAAAAGACACCAGCTTCTAGCCCTTTTCTAAATTATTATAATTGAACTTAACCTTTCCCTTCCCTTGAGTGGCCTCTTTACAGTTATGATGCCCGACCTACTTCTTAGCTGTTTCCCTAACGGTAACAAAATACCCTCCAGAATTTCCCAAATGATGAAAAATCAGTGTTAATAATGTTTAATAAATAAACTTGGTTAAAACAGTCTAAACCTATGGATCAGAACCCCCAGCAGTCCTCTCTCTCTTCCCAAAGCTGATTTGCATACTGGGTCATGGAACAGTTTCCAGGATATTTAACTGGAGACTTCACTGAAAGATCCTTAATAATGTGTTCCTATACCACTTCATGTAGCATGCTACCAAAGAAAGCTCCAGTCTTGTGGTCCTTGAACAGCTAAGTCACCTTTTGAAGTCAGTAAGCATTTTGGGTGTGTAAGAAACATGCATTCAGGTCCTAACTGTATTCCTTGCTGGGAGCCAGATTCTGATACTCTTACTCAATGTTGTATAGCGCCTTACTACACAAAAAGAGTCCCAATGACCTCAATAGAACTATAGACAGTACTTCTCAAACAGAATCTGGCCCTTGAGGATTAATAAGGCTGCCTCTGATGAAACATGTCTATCTACACACAGAGAAAGAATAAGTGGCCATGTGGCATGAAGGTTTTATCAGTAGGAATTTAAAATGGCTGCATTACTCACAAGGGCATTGTACATAGACCGTCTCAAATGAATTCCAATAACACTTCTATAGCACATCACCTAACATACGTTATGTATGTGCCACAGGTAGTACAGCATGCTACCGAAGCGATACATTATAGTGTTTTGGATTATTGCCTATACGTTGTGTCACTTATACATGAGTTGTACGTCCCTCCAACTTTAAAGCCATCCTCCCTTCGAGCTACGTTTTCAATTGCCAAGGGCTAAGAAAACGATAACTAATAAATATTAGAAATCTCGATAAACACTTTAAAATACTATTTTTACAGTAATAACTGACTTCAGCAGAAGCAGACTTAGGCAAAGATGGTTGAAAATCCTAGCGCTGGGCAAAGATGAGTATTGTTGACAATTCCCCCCTTACAATCTAAGAGGCTAAAACCTACTAAAACTAAAAGCGGTTATTGGAAATCTAGGAATCTCCACTTATAAAGAAACTAGTCTAGCCCCAATGCTTCATAAGTTATTGGGCATTAAGTCTGATCCAGTTTTAAGACTTAGGCCCAATTTTGGTGAGAATTTCCATATTTGGGGGAATGAAAGAAAAGAGGTTGTGACTGGAGATTTTTTTTTAATGAGTTCATTAAAACTGTTCGAAGAACTGTGGTCATGTTAGAAATAGTACTGATAGAAATGAATCTAGGGGAAATTGACCTGGGAAAATACTAAATTTTTTTCAACAAAACTTCATTTGAAATTTTAAACTAATTTATTTCAGCTGGGATCATACCATTTTTCATGTTTGCTTAATGCAAATATTCTGGCAAATGAATTTCCTGACAGTAATATTCACTGAAACAGTGAATTGTGAATGTGCATTTAATATTTTATTTATAAATTTCAATTTCAATATGCTCACTTAAAAGAAGTGTAAGTTCTAAGTTTCTTTGTGAATCTAGCCCCTACATCCCATTCATTTCAATGGGAGTTAAGTGCCTAAATACCTTGGAGGGTCTGGTTCAAAAGCAAGGAAAAGGTGGTCTTTGAGCCTTCCTAGCAGTATAAAGCTGCTGTTTCTACCCCTAGGGATTTATCAGACCTTAACCCTTTCACTGGTCCAAGACAAAATATCAGAATATTGTCACTTTCCACACAAAGCCACATGAAATTTGGCAGTTTCAGCTGAGTTTCACACTGAAGATCTTGAATTGACTTCATGCCCAGACTTCAAAGCAAAACTTGGGGAATGTGAACCCCATATATGCCAAAGGAAACAAAAATATTCACATACACCCCTGTGAAATGAAGCTACAGAAGTAGTGGCTATATTGGGAATTTGCCCCATTTCCAGCAATCAATAGCCAGCCACATATGTAGCTGCACAAATGCAAACCACAAGTGTTGACTAAAGAAGCTATAATTTACCTCTGTTTCAATTATTTACCCTCGTCCTCTCTTTCCCATATGTCCTGAAAATATTTAAGGCCCCTTTGCACTGCCTGAAGAAGCACCATATCTTACATCACTGCACACTAGTCACCAACAGCTTTCAGATTTTTTCTCCCCATTGATTGATCGGGGTTGTTGTGTCTTGACTAGTCACTGCTAGGCAACATTTCAGCTCTCCAGTGAGGCAGGTACAAAGACCAGGTATTCCAAGGCTACAGCTCCAGCCACAGATTAGAGTGATGTGGGCTACTTTATGAATTGCTTGAGCTCAGCCACTGCGAGTCATGACACAATTCCAATAGAATCAGAGCAATGTCTAAGTAATCCTAGATGATGGTATTCGGCTCTAAATAAGTTTGATGAGTTCTTGACATCAGGGTCTCTTGTTCACCGTATTAAATAGCACCATGCCTGACAGGATCCATAAGGAGGTCATGGTATGTTTATGGAATTAAAAAAAATGCAGCATATTTAAAATGTATCCATGCGTAAGTATTTTTATATGTTGAAGGATGGATTTTTAATAAGTTAATTACAACTTCACAAAAGAAAGAATCATTACTCAATACACATTCAGAATCCTTCCACATCAAACATGTGTCTCTGAAATTGCCCTGTACATGTATATTAATGATACCGTCAGATGTTTAAAAGACATGCTTTGAATAATACATACTATTTAAATTAACTTCCAGTCTTACTGATCACAGTGAAAAGTGAAGGCAATCAAATTTTAAGTCAGGTTGCCTCACAATTACCATCATTAATATAGTATTTTTATTTATTATTAATATAAAATACAGTGGAAGGAGTATATTTTCTAATCTCAGGCATCAATCCTTAAATGTCACAAGCACTGCAGAACAGTTCAAGGCTCAAAGACTGAAGAGAAAACTCCTGGATCTGAAGGCTGAGAAAAGCTGTGCAGAGAATTTATAAAAACCAAAGACCACTTGCTCCTCTTTTTTGGTGTTGCATCTTTCTGAAGATGTGACTGTCAATCTGTCCTGTAGTGGCTTAAAAGCGTGAGTACCAGCCTCAGGGCAGACTGTTAAGAGGCAAGGCACAAACCCCAAATTTCTTGTGAGTTCTACACTTAGATTTCACCAACCAAGTATCAAGTGTAAACTCCTCAGGCACTCTAACAGCCTAACCATGGAGTCACTGACAGTAACCTTGGAGCTCCAATTTATCTTGTCACCTAGAGAAGCTTGCCTTTGTGATAGATGGTCCCTGAACACACACACACAAAAATCACAGAAATATTCAGGTTACTCCCAGTCCCAAAGGACTGGTCACTTACCCCAGGTCAATTGCACCTTAAATCTCACACCAAAGACAATGCTGGTAGGCAATCCTATAATAAACTATTTAAAGATTTAACTAGGAAAAGGAAATAAGTGTTATTTACAAGGCTAAAGCAGATACAAATACACACAAATAATATAGTATAATAAAATGTATAATATAATAAGCAAGCTCTATATGTCCCTTAGGAATAACCCAAGCTAAACACTGGTGCTCTCTTGCTTATGCCTAGAAAACCTTGCCCTCAAGAACCCAAGCTGCATAGAGATACAGTTTCTTCCTTTTGGGGTGTTTATCTCATTCCCCCTTTGTGCTTCTCACCTGATGGGAGGAATTCACTTGCAAGATTCATCTCAGGAGAGAGGAAAGAGCAAATCAGTGAAGTCTTTTTTCCTCTTCAAGGTTCCACAATCGTTTGTCTGGCATTGATGGGCCTTCTTTATTCGGCAGGATGTAAAACCTTCTGCTGGAAGCCACCATTTCACACAAGTTAATGTCTTTCTCCTGTCTAGAAATGTACACAGTTGCAGAGGATTACAATACAAATACTTAAACATTACCTTATAACATGGGATACAGATATGATACATCAGATTAATGCATGCAGCAATATACAAGCTATTAATAAAGTCTAAACACATTTGTGTAACTCTAATACCTATTGTAACCATGCTAACACACACACAGTGAGCCAGACTGGTTCTAGCAATGGATCTGTCAGTGTCCAGTTGAGACCTAGGTACCTTGGCATGAGCTGGCACCTGGTCTGTCAGCATCACAGAGAGATCCTAGGCTGCAGCAATCAAGTATGAATAGAAACAAGGTAATGACTAGGTTCCAATGTTACTTTCACAGCCCCTAACTTCAGGAACTTGTACCTTGTCATGGTGGGACAGCTTGCATGTTCTAATGATCCCCAGAGTCTTTGTTGGTGGGGGCTTATTGCTCCTGGTAGTTTCAACCATGCTGGATTGGTCTGTGTGGGAGGAGTCAGACAAAACAGACACCCTGGTCCTCCAGGTTGGGGGTTACACACAGGGCTAACAACCCTGTCCCATAAAAAAATAAAATATATTACAGAAACAGTGATGGAGAAATTGACCATTACTGTGTGTGGTGGCCTTCAGGAGTCAATGACCCATATGAATGCCAGTAATGAAAGCCAAAAGGAAGCCACTGGCATGAAGACGGAAGTGCTCAACACCAAGACGAAAACCAAACTTGTTTTTTGGAACTTACTAACAATGTACAAAACAGGGAAGCTAGCTCCGGTCAGAGCAGAGATGAGACACTACAGCTTATACATCCTGGGTGTCAGGAAGAGCAGGTGGACAGGATCAGGAAGTTTAACAACAGCCTCAGGAGAAACTTTGCTGTATTCTGGACAGGATGATGGACAACACCATGAGGGTGTTACCATTCTTTTGAAGAAGGAAATGGAGCATTCCCTGCTTGAATGGAAATTCATGAGCATCAGACTTATGAGAGCCAGACTGAAAGGGAAACAATAATATCACCCTAATTCGGTGCTACACGCCGACAAATGACCGTGATGAAGAAGTAAAGGACAAATTCTACCTTACATTACAGGCAGAGTTAGAGAGAGTACCACATCACAACCTAACTATCATCCTGGGAGCCCTGAATGCCAAGGTCGGTAAGGACAACACAAACGACAGAGCAATAGGAAGACATGGGTGTGGCACCATGAATGAAAACAGAGAAAGGCTTGTTGCTTTCTGTAATATGAATGACCTAGTCATCGGCGGAACCCTATTTGAACATTGTGAAATTCACAAGCTGACATGATGTTCTCTAAATGGCAGAGCTAAGAATCAGATTGACCATATCATGATCGATGGCAAATGGCTCACTGACAGATGTGAAAGTGAGAAGGGGTGCAGATGTTGGCAGTGACCAACACCTTGTGATAGCCTCCATCAAGCTAAAACTGAGAAGTGCGAGTCCACTAAACAAGGGACATAGATATTATGACATTGACAAGCTAAAGTCCCTTGTGTCAAGGTTCCTCCCCAACTCTGAACTCTAGGGTACAGATGTGGGGACCTGCATGAAAAACCTCCTAAGCTTATCTTTACCAGCTTAGGTCAAAACTTCCCCAAGGTACAAAATATTCCACCCATTGTCCTTGGACTGGCCGCTACCACCACCAAACTAATACTGGTTACTGGGGAAGAGCTGTTTGGATGCGTCCTTCCCCCCAAAATACTTCCCAAAACCTTGCACCCCACTTCCTGGACAAGGTTTGGTAAAAAGCCTCACCAATTTGCCTAGGTGACTACAGACCCAGACCCTTGGATCTTAAGAACAATGAACAATCCTCCCAACACTTGCACCCCCCCTTTCCTGGGAAATGTTGGATAAAAAGCCTCACCAATTTGCATAGGTGACCACAGACCCAAACCCTTGGATCTGAGAACAATGAAAAAGCATTCAGTTTCTTACAAAAAGACTTAATAAAAATAGAAGTAAATAGAAATAAAGAAATCCCCCCTGTAAAATCAGGATGGTAGATATCTTACAGGGTAATTAGATTAAAAAAACATAGAGAACCCCTCTAGGCAAAACCTTAAATTACAAAAAAGATACACAGACAGAAATAGTTATTCTATTCAGCACAATTCTTTTCTCAGCCATTTAAAGAAATCATAATCTAACACATACCTAGCTAGATTACTTACTAAAAGTTCTAAGACTCCATTCCTGGTCTATCCCCGACAAAGAAGACACACAGACAGACACACAGACCCTTTGTTTCTCTCCCTCCTCCCAGCTTTTGAAAGTATCTTGTCTCCTCATTGGTCATTTTGGTCAGGTGCCAGCGAGGTTACCTTTAGCTTCTTAACCCTTTACAGGTGAGAGGAGCTTTCCCCTGGCCAGGAGGGATTTCAAAGGGGTTTACCCTTCCCTTTATATTTATGACACGCCCCCCAAATCTCAGCTAGGGAGAAACACTGGCTGGGATTTCTTCCTGGATCTCTAGGAAAAACAGAGTTAATAAGACACATGCATCTCTAAATATACTACCAAGTACATAAAGACTAACAATATTTTCCACATCTCAAGGACGATTTTAACCAGTTGATTCTGGGAAACTTTCACGGGAGAGTGCATCAGCCACTTTGTTAGAAGCTCCTGAGATGTGTTGGATGTCGAAATCAAAATCTTGGAGAGCTAAACTCCACCGAAGAAGTTTTTTGTTAGTTTCCTTGACGGTGTGAAGCCACTTCAGTGCAGCATGGTCGGTTTGCAGGTGGAAACGCCGTCCCCAAACATATGGGCGTAGCTTTTCCAGAGCGTAGACAATGGCATAACATTCTTTTTCAGTGACTGACCAGTTGCTTTCCCTCTCAGACAGTTTTTTGCTGAGAAACACTACAGGGTGGAATTCTTGACCAGGTCCTTTCTGCATTAAAACTGCTCCCACACCACGCTCGGATGCATCTGTGGTTACTAGGAACGGTTTGTTAAAGTCTGGGGCCCTTAGGACAGGGTCAGACATGAGTGTCGCTTTAAGCTTGTTAAAGGCCTTCTGACACTTTCCGGTCCACTGAACAGCATTTGGCTGTTTCTTTTTGGTTAGGTCTGTCAGGGGGGCAGCGATTTGGCTGTAGTGCGGTACAAATCGTCTGTAATAACCGGCCAAGCCTAAGAAGGATTGAACCTGTTTCTTTGACTTTGGGACAGGCCACTTTTGGATAGCATCCACTTTGGCCTGTAGGGGGCTGATAGTTCCTTGACCCACCTGGTGTCCAAGGTAAGTCACTCTGTTTAGGCCTATTTGACACTTCTTAGCCTTAACAGTTAGTCCTGCCTCCCTTATGCGCTCAAGGACTTTTTGTAGATGTTCCAGGTGGTCTGCCCAGGAATCCGAAAATATGGCCACATCATCAAGGTAGGCGACTGCATATTCTCCTAATCCCGCTAGGAGACCATCTACAAGTCTTTGGAAAGTGGCGGGTGCATTTCGCAGCCCGAAAGGGAGTACATTAAATTCATACAGCCCGAGATGTGTGATGAAGGCTGACCTTTCCTTGGCAGATTCATCTAGCGGTACCTGCCAGTACCCCTTGGTTAAGTCCAAGATAGAGATGAACTGGGCCCGTCCCAGTTTCTCTAATAGTTCATCTGTGCGTGGCATTGGATAGTTGTCTGGGCGAGTTACAGCATTTAGCTTACGGTAGTCCACGCAAAAACGTATTTCCCCATCTGGTTTGGGAACTAGAACCACTGGAGATGCCCATGCACTTTCAGAGGGGCGGATTACACCCATCTGTAACATATCCTGGATCTCCCGTTCTATAGCAGTTTTAGCTTGAGGAGACACCCGGTAAGGTTGGACCCTAATTGGGTGAGCATTACCTGTGTCAATGGAGTGGTATGCCCGTTCAGTCAGTCCTGGGGTGGCTGAGAACGTTGGCGCGTAGCTAGTGCACAGCTCCTGGATCTGCTGTCGCTGCATACGCCCAAGGGTCATGGAGAGGTTCACCTCTTCCACACCACCAGCACATTTCCCTTCGTAGTAGACACCTTCAGGCCACTCAGCGTCGTCTCCTCCCTGGGCTGTAAACTGACAAACCTTTAATTCTCTGGAATAAAAGGGCTTTAGAGAATTAATATGGTACACCTTAGGCTTTCGGTTGGAGGTGGGGAATGCTATGAGATAATTAACAGCTCCCAGGCGCTCCTGGACCATGAATGGCCCTTCCCACGATGCTTCCATTTTATGGACCTGGAGCGCCTTTAAGACCATGACCTGGTCTCCTACTTTGAAGGAATGCTCTCTGGCATGTTTATCATACCAGGCTTTTTGCTCTTTTTGAGCATCCTGTAAGTTTTCTCTAGCAAGGGCTAAAGAGGTGCAGAGGGTGTTTTGTAGGTTGGTTACAAAGTCCAGAATGTTAGTTCCTGGAGAAGGTGTAAATCCCTCCCATTGCTGCTTCACCAACTGCAATGGCCCCTTAACCTCACGGCCATATACAAGTTCAAATGGGGAAAACCCTAAACTGGGATGTGGTACAGCTCTGTAGGCAAAGAGCAACTACTGCAACACTAGGTCCCAATCATTGGAGTGCTCATTTATGAATTTACGTATCATGGCCCCCAAAGTTCCATTAAACTTCTCCACCATGCCATATGTTTGATGGTGGTAAGGAGTGGCAACCAAGTGATTTACCCCATGAGCTTCCCAAAGGTTTTTCATAGTTCCTGCCAGGAAATTAGTCCCTGCATCTGTGAGGATGTCGGAGGGCCAACCTACCCTGGCAAAAATGTCTGCTAGTGCCTGGCACACACTTTTAGCCCTGGTGTTGCTTAGAGCTACTGCTTCCGGCCATTGGGTGGCAAAATCCATGAAAGTCAGTATGTACTACTTTCCTCTGGGTGTCTTTTTCGGAAAAGGACCCAGAATATCCACAGCTACTCGCTGAAATGGAACTTCAATGATGGGGAGTGGCTGGAGAGGGGCTTTGACCTGGTCTTGGGGTTTTCCCACTCTCTGGCACACCTCACAAGACTGGACATAGGTAGAAACATCCTTGCCCATTCCCTCCCAGTGGAATGACCCCCACAAACAGTCTTTGGTCCTGTTCACCCCAGCATGGCCACTAGGGTGATCGTGGGCTAAGCTCAAGAGCTTGGTCCGGTATTTAGTTGGAACTACCAACTGTCTCTGAGGATGCCAGTCTTCCTGGTGTCCCCCAGAAAGAGTTTCCTTGTATAAAAGTCCTCTTTCTACAACAAACCTGGATCGATTAGAAGAGCTGAGAGGCGGTGGGTTGCTCCGTGCCGCCGTCCAAGCTCTCTGGAGGCTTTCATCTGCTTCCTGTTCAGTCTGGAACTGTTCCTTTGATGCTGGAGACATCAGTTCCTCATTGGATTGGGGACCTAGGCTTGGTCCCTCGGGAAGCGATATAGGGGATGGAGCTGTTTCTGTTGACTGTGAACCGCTCTCCGCTGGTGCACTATGTTGGGATTCAGGCTCCGGCTGAGCCTCTTGTGTAGGGTTATCGGCTGCTGCCAGTTCAGGTTCGGTGGGGCCCTCTGGTGTTGAGGTTGCAAGTACTGGATTCAGTGCTGACACGGGGTCTGGTGTTGGTTGTTCGGCTGGTTCCGGTTCTGGGACTGGTTCCGTCTGGGTCTCTGGGACTGGATCCACTACTGCTGTTGCAGACATTGGCCTGGGGTCCGGGTCCATCACCTCTGACCGGGTCCTGATAGAAGTTTCCGGAACAGAGCTAGGCCTCACGGCTTGTTTAGCCTGGCTGCGGGTGACCGTTCCCACCCTCTTGGCCTGCTTCACATGATTGGCCAAGTCTTCCCCCAACAGCATGGGGATGGGATAATCATCATAGACTGCAAAAGTCCACATTCCTGACCAGCCCTTGTACTGGACAGGCAACTTGGCTGTAGGCAAATTGAAAGAGTTGGACTTGAAGGGTTGAATCGTCACTTGGATCTCTGGGTTGATTAAATTGGGGTCCACTAAGGAAGCATGGATAGCTGACACTTGTGCTCCGGTGTCCCTCCACGCGGTGACCTTCTTCCCGCCCACACTCACAGTTTCCCTCCGCTCCAAGGGTATCTGGGAGGTATCTGGGCCTGTGGACCTCTGGTGTGATTCCGGTGCAATGAACTGTAATCTGTTGGGGTTCTTGGGGCAGTTGGCCTTTACATGCCCCAGCTCGTTACATTTAAAACATCGTCCAGCTGACGGGTCACTGGGGCGAGGAGGGTTGCTGGAGAACGGGGTGGCGGGACGATAAGGGGTCTGGAGGGTTCTTTGGGAGGTAGGTGGGGCCTTGGGTGGCCCCCGGTAATAGGGTGTAGTCTGGGGTGGTCCCTTCTGGTCTCCGCTCCAACTGCGACCAGTTTTCTTCTTCTCTGCTACCTCCACCCATCTGGCTCCAATCTCTCCTGCCTCGATTACAGTTTTGGGTTTCCCATCTAGGATGTATCTTTCTATTTCCTCAGGAACACCCTCTAAGAATTGTTCCATTTGCATTAGGAAGGGCAAATTTTCTGGAGATTCAACACTTGCTCCTGATATCCAGGCATCCCAATGTTTCACAATGTGGTAGGCATGTCGGGTAAATGACATGTCTGGTTTCCACCTTAGGGCTCTGAACCTCCGACGAGACTGCTCGGGTGTTATCCCCATTCTGACTCTCGCCTTGGATTTAAACAGTTCGTACTTGTTCATGTGTTCTTTAGGCATTTCAGCTGCCACCTCAGCTAAGGGTCCACTGAGCTGTGGCCTCAGCTCTACCATGTATTGGTCAGTAGAGATGTTGTACCCAAGGCAGGCCCTTTCGAAGTTTTCTAAGAAGGCCTCAGTATCATCACCTGCCTTGTAGGTGGGGAACTCTCTGGGATGGGAAGTGGTACCTGGAGAAGGATTGCTAGGGTTTGTTGGTATATTCTGCCGGGCCTTTATCCTCTCCACCTCCTCCACATGCTTCCTCTCTTTTTCCTTCTCCTCCTCCACATGCTTCCTCTCTTCTTCCTTCTCCTCCTTCTTCAGCCGCATGAGTTCTATCTGTCTTTAATGTTCCCTTTGTTTTTCCTCAGCCTGAAATTTGGCTAATTCCAGCTGTAGTCGAGCTGCGGATTTGGTCATTCTAACCTCTCTGTTTTTTAACTAACTTTACACCCGAGGTTTAGAAATAAACAAACAAAACTTGGCTGTAAAATTTTGCTGTGCTGGAATAGAATACCTATTCTCTGATAGTGATTGTCAGCCTACAGAAAAAGACAATTCCCTTGTCTCTGCTCTGGGCCCAAATTAAAGCAAAAAACCTCCAACTACTTGGAAACCTGCTTACCCAGCCCAAAGAAAAAGCAAATGGGTAGAACACACACCCCCTATTTACTTTTAGGAAGAAAAGAAAAAATACCTCTGGGTTGGAAGACTGTGAATTTCCCTGCAGGAGTTAAGTACCCTGCCTCCAGGCAAAGAAAACCTGCAATTCACAAAGATAATCCCCTTTTGTCTCTGCTTGGCCACAAAGCAGAGAAAAAACAAGCTGCTTTCAGTTTCAGCTGCTTTCTGGACTTCCTTTCCAAAGGAAAAAAAATTTCCTTTTTAAAATCTGTATTTCTAGTTCAAAAAATCTCAACTGGATCTCAAAATGAATTCAGGTTAATCCCACCACTGTGCCACCATGTCAAGGTTCCTCCCCCACTCTGAACTCTAGGGTACAGATGTGGGGACCTGCATGAAAAACCTCCTAAGCTTATCTTTACCAGCTTAGGTCAAAACTTCCCCAAGGTACAAAATATTCCACCCGTTGTCCTTGGACTGGCCGCTACCACCACAAAACTAATACTGGTTACTGGGGAAGAGCTGTTTGGACGCGTCCTTCCCCCCAAAATACTTCCCAAAACCTTGCACCCCACTTCCTGGACAAGGTTTGGTAAAAAGCCTCACCAATTTGCCTAGGTGACTACAGACCCAGACCCTTGGATCTTAAGAACAATGAACAATCCTCCCAACACTTGCACCCCCCCTTTCCTGGGAAATGTTGGATAAAAAGCCTCACCAATTTGCATAGGTGACCACAGACCCAAACCCTTGGATCTGAGAACAATGAAAAAGCATTCAGTTTCTTACAAAAAGACTTTTAATAAAAATAGAAGTAAATAGAAATAAAGAAATCCCCCCTGTAAAATCAGGATGGTAGATATCTTACAGGGTAATTAGATTAAAAAAACATAGAGAACCCCTCTAGGCAAAACCTTAAATTACAAAAAAGATACACAGACAGAAATAGTTATTCTATTCAGCACAATTCTTTTCTCAGCCATTTAAAGAAATCATAATCTAACACATACCTAGCTAGATTACTTACTAAAAGTTCTAAGACTCCATTCCTGGTCTATCCCCAACAAAGAAGACACACAGACAGACACACAGACCCTTTGTTTCTCTCCCTCCTCCCAGCTTTTGAAAGTATCTTGTCTCCTCATTGGTCATTTTGGTCAGGTGCCAGCGAGGTTACCTTTAGCTTCTTAACCCTTTACAGGTGAGAGGAGCTTTCCCCTGGCCAGGAGGGATTTCAAAGGGGTTTACCCTTCCCTTTATATTTATGACACCTTGAAATACAAAAAGCCTTTGTTCTTCAGTTAAAGAACAGGTTTCAAGCACTTGCAGGCCTTGATGAAGAGGAGGGGACTGCAGATGAGGAGAACAAGAAGTGGGACAAAGTAACAGCAATTTATAAACAGAGCAGTGAAGCCTGTCTAGGCTACAGGCAGCAGAGAAGGAAGGAGTGGATTACACCCAGCACATGGAATGCCACAGAAACCAGATGAGCTCTGAAGAAAAAAGTTTTAGACACAAAATCCCAGAAGCTAAAGGACAAATACCACGAGCAGTATAGCAAGGCACACTGGGATGTCAAACGCCTTGTGAGAGCGGATAAATGGCATTATATTGATAATCTGGCAACACAAGCAGAGGATGCAGCTGCTCGTGGTGAATGAGGAACTGTCTAAAAAATGACTTGGCTTATCAGTGGTAAACGGCCGATACCAACAAACAAGGATATCATCAGGAACAAACAAGGCCACCTACTAACAACCAAAAAAGAACAAGAAATGTGCTGGACAGAGCATTTCAAAGAATTGCTGAACAGAGAGTCACCTAAAGAGAAAGCAAACATTCAGGAGGCAGAAGAAGATATTGATATCAACACAGACACCCCAACTAAGGAAGAGATCATTCAAGCCATGACATCTTATAAAATGGGAAAGCTTCTAGCAAGGATAACTTGAATGCAGAATTGTTCAGCATTGCCATGGACTGGGTAATGCAGCGTACAACAGAAGACATGCCAAGAGGCATTAAATTGACACCCTTTTCATCCCTTGAAGACCTGGACTTTGAAGATGATGTTACTCTCCTATCACATACCCAACACCATATACAAGAAAAAACAACTCGAATCAACACATTCAGCCAGCAAATTGGACTGAAAATCAAACACAATAAGACAGATACCATGACATTTATTATTGCCTCATCATCACCAGTATGGATAGAGGATTATGTTCTCACCAATGTAGAAACATACTTGGGCAGCACCATCAGCCAGGACAGTGCAACAAGCCAGGACATCCGGAACAAAATCAATAAAGTTGGGAACACCTTCAGAAGCTTAAATACAGTCTGGAAATCATCCAAATACAACAGCAAAACCAAACTCAAGATTTATCAGAACTGCGTACTTTCAATACTATTTTATAGTGCAGAATTCTAGGGAATGAGTAAGTCTGACATGTCCAAACTGTCTTCACTCCATACAACCTCCCTCAGAAAAATCCTCCGTTATCTTTTGGCCCAGAACAATCTCAAACCAAGATCTATTGACACAGTGCAGCTAAGAGGATCTGAGCATCATCATTGCTAGGAAGCCTTGGAGATGGATCGGTCATGTGCTTCAGATGGAAACTGATTCCATCACCAGAGTAGCAATAAGATGGACACCTGAAGGCAAGTGAAAATGAGGCCGTCTGAAAATGACATGGCGAAGAGTTGTGGAAGCTGAGCTAAAAAACCTGGGGCACAGCTGGGAAACCACTGAAAGACTTGCCAGAAACAGACACGCGTGGAGGAGCTTTGTCACTGCCCTAAACGCCAGAGGCATAATAGGAACATGATTGATGATGATGATGATGATGATGAACTGCAGGAACATCAGAGCATATGATCCATAGCTCAGCAGTGGATTTTCGGACCTCTTGTCCCTGACATTTGGAGGTACAAAACCCTGCCCCTAGAAAGCATTCAAGAGTGGGAGAACTCCCAAGACTCCAGCAGCCTCCCTGCCCCATATAAGGAGAAGCATCCCAGGTCAGAGAGGCTAATGCAGAGGGAGGAGGGCCCCATCATCTGCAGAAGCATCTTTGGTGCAACAGAAAAATCTAGCTATATAGCTATATAGTTAGAGCTGTGGAGACAGCATGCATATGTTTTAAAGCAACCAAGAATACCAGGGAAATGGCTGGGGAGAGCCTGTATAGAAGGTCAGGAGAACAACAAATAATTAAATAGACTGTGAGCACAGCTTCATTTTTTCTGGAGGACAAGGTTGGGACCAAAATGTTCAGAGAGCTTGGGGTGTAATGACCTGATAGGGAATCTTTGCAATGATTTCCATCATTCCCTACCTTTTCAGGCCCACCAAGCCTGGCTCTGAAAAAAGGTCAGATAATCGCAAGATGAAGTCCTTTTTTTTATTTATTTTTTTTTTTTTGCGGGGCCTTTTGGCACTGAGTAATCCCCTTCAGTGTGTATCACAGGGTAACTGCATCCAGCAGAGGGCCTGATAGCATGTTCCCACCCCTTGTCTCCCTATAGAACAATTTGGGTGGAATTCTGCAAGGGGAAACTCCCAAACTTCCTCTCTGATAGATCTTCTTGCAGGAAGGGATGATCTAGCTCTGAGTAAAGACTTAAAGAATTTGCCCCATAGCTGACAGCTATCAGTTAACTACATGGTAAATACATCACTACATGAATCTTCTACTTGATAATTACTTTGATACCCATTAGAAGGAATCACCAAAGTAACAGTAATAAGATGTATTCTTTGGGAAATATTATAGAACTCTACAATAGTGGCCCCAAATATCACAGTCTGTAATAGTGTCATTGCATTAAAGCTAGGTGAAATGTTCTTCTCTTTTCTTTTAACAATCAGTGGTATGACTTCAAATCTTGGAATCCAGTCCGGCACCCAATGAAACCAATCAATCAAGTTTCAGAGTAGCAGCCGTGTTAGTCTGTATTCACAAAAAGAAAAGGAGGACTTGTGGCACCTTAGAGACTAACCAATTTATCTGAGCATAAGCTTTCGTGAGCTACAGCTCACTTCATCAGATGCATAAAGTGGAAAGTACAGTGAGGAGATTTTATATATACACACAGACCATGAAAAAAATATACATTGTAAGGAGAGTGATCACTTAAGATGAGCTATTACCAACAGGAGAGTGTGGTGGGGGGGAGAGAAAACCTTTTGAAGTGATAATCAAGGTGGGCCGTTCCAGCACATTTCCAGGAGTTAACAAGAACGTCTGAGGAACATCCGATGAAGTGAGCTGTAGCTCACGAAAGCTTATGCTCAAATAAATTGGTTAATTTCTAAGATGCCACAAGTCCTCCTTTTCTTTTTGTGAATCAATCAAGTTTGTCATAAAATTCAGTGAGAGCAGGACTGGGCTACTCACTGCTACAACTCTCAGTGAAGTTGACCTCTGTTTTGTCATTGACAATTGGAAAAGGTCCTTCAGTTTGGAGGGATTTTAACCAATAGGCACCCAGTAAACTTATGGGGGGGGGCATAAAATTTTGGGCAAAAAATTGTGAAAAAAGAAAAAAAATCATAAATGTCAAAGATTTTCAAACACCTTGGGAACAGAAAAATTTTCAATTTTCTACCAAAAACCCTGCTCTAATCAGTGGCCATAACAAACCAGAACTGGTTGGCTTTTGTTTTGTTTTTCACTCCCAGTCTTTCAGTCAACGAACTGCAAGCAGCAACTCAGAAGACAGCAGGGTTAAGTATGGCTTTGGCTTTACTGGAGTGGTTGAAGCAGAAGCACGCAGGGTCACAGGCTCCATCTCAAAACTCTTTGATGGGGAGGGAGCATGCCCAGGCTGAGAACAAGGACTCCAAAGTAACTTTCCCTGTGTTACTGAAAGAGGTAGAAAAGGCAGTACGTTCAATTAACTTTAAACCAGAGCCACAACCTAAACACAACTGCAGCAACTTCATCTCTCATTCTAGCTGTGGCAGTCATAAGGGTTCTTTGCTTGAGATTATGCTTGAGTATGTCCCCTGGGATCTATCCTATGAGGATACAGCCATTCTCCTCTCCAGCAAATACCTATCTCAGTGGTGACTTTTTCCATCAGAACCCTCAGAGGCAAATCACTGATGCAGTAACTGGCTCTGACTCTGCAGCACTAGGCAATAGGAGTGACACCAGTGAGAAATGTGATTATCTGCATACATCAAGGTATTTAAAATGGAAATGGAAAGTATATTACAACTCAGTGTGAACTCAGATTAAATAAATAAAAATCTGATCCAAAATAAAAAAGATGATTAAATTTTCCCTTTTAAATTACAGTATCTGTCTGTTACAGGTGTTTGTATCAGGAGACTAATTGACAATTCATTTCTATATTCCTGCTGTCAAGCTACAATCTTGTAATATGATGACTCATGCATTCAGAGACACTGAGTACAGGAAAAAAAAATCCCAAATTTGAAATCTGACCTTTCTATCAGAGATCACCCAAAGATCATCTATTTCAATTAGATTTCTATTGCCCTTGCAGCTTATGTACGAGAGAGTACGAGACCTTAAATATAATTTCTGAGGTCACCAATTCTATTTATCAATGTTTAGATGCAAAAACTGCCACTGGGGAGGGAATGTGCCTGAAGCACTGCCTTAATAGCCACATCTGTTCAAACAATGGACGATATCAACTATCATTACCATTTACTTGGTTGTGAAACATACCCCACACATAGCTTGGTAAAACAAAGTTGGTTGACCTTCATAGCATACTGCAAGGTCAGTACCTTTTCATAAAAAAATGGGTTGATCAGAATGAGTGAGGTGGAATGTTTTTAATCTTACTGTGTTTGGAGTGACTAAATTTTTAATATTATGTGTATGTTTTCAAGATTGAAATATGCATGCACCTAGACCCTGGGACAGGCACATGTTATACATCAAAATAGATATACAGAGATACACACAGTGAAAATATATTTTGTCATAATAGCCAGACTATCAGTTGTGTACTGCCTACCCTTAAAGCCATATGTGGAGTTGGGGTAACAATGTGGTTTCCTTTTTTGCTTTTCTTCGTTAACTGGAAATCATTACACTGATTCAGATACGTTTCCAATAACTAAATAGCCAAACTACTCTTGGGCTTTTCTCTAGTGAGATCACATGATAAAATGAAGGGGGATTCTCTGACAGCCATTGTCATACCATCATAAGAGGGACAAGAAGAGCACAAAGACATCATCCTCTCTTCTTACTGCTTGCCCATATGGGAGTGTATCTCATAACTTCCAACCCGCCAAAGCTCAGATGTAGAACACTGTGCGGAACAGAGGGCCAATGTAAGTCGACAGGGTTTATATCCATTTACATACTATCTGAATTTGATTCAAGGACATCAGATGAGGTATATAATATAATGTGAGATGTCAAGAAAACCAAATTAACTCCTGCTGTAACTCTTTTGGCACCAGACTGACTTCTAGCTCAGAGAAGCTTAGCAGAGTTCCTACTGAACTGGTCATTGTTTGGCTTCCTTTTGATTAACTGCTTATGGAGTACAAGGCTGCTGGTTTGCATCTCACTTAGGCTACATCTGCACTTGGAACGAGGCGTGTGATTCCCAGCTCAAGCAGACATACTTGTGCTAGCTCTCATCTGAGCTACTGCACTAAAAATAACAGTGTAGCCACAGTAACACGGGCAGCGGCATCAACAGCCCTGGCTATCACCCAGAGTAAGTGCCCATTGGGTCCAGATGTTTTCAAATGCAGAGCAAGGAGCCAACGCTGCCACTGCCTGCGCTACCATGGCTTCACGATTAGTGCACTAGTGTGATGAGAACTAGCATAAGTCTGTCTACGCAAGCTGAGAAACACGCCATGAATGATAGATAACCCCTTCATCACATTTGTGTCTGTGGTGATGTACACAGTGAACAAGATTCGGATTTCACTCAAGAATAGATTAGAGCAACTCTATCCAAATCTATGGAGTTAACTGGGTTCTACACCCATGTCGGGGAGATCAGAATCCAGCTACCAGATGATGGATTTTAAATGGACTTGTTAAATCTACTCTTTTGTCTAAATCAGTTAGCAGACACAGCATCTGACTTATGTATTTAGTGTCAACATAATTTTCTATCACCTCGGTGCTATGATCCAACATTAGTAATGTAACTAGTGTAAGACTTGTGTGAGAAAGGCAAGTTTATGTCTGTAAGGAGGAGGGACATCTTTCATGGAGTAGAATGGTTGAGTGGGATTATAATAGGTGGAGTTGGGGCCTAAGCCTGCTCTCATTGACAATAAGGGGACCCGATTCTCCCTCATTCACATCACAGCAATTCCATAACATTCTAACTCTAGTGATAGAATTGAAGTTACTCCTGATTTACATTAATGTAAGAAGAAAATGAGTACCTCATTGACTCCCTGGAAGATAGGATTAGGCCCTCATTGCCATCAGTTTACAAGTGCAGGTATGCTGTTCTCAGTCAAAGGCAAATGGCCAAGGTTTTCTTTACCATTTCATCAGTGGTTGGTAATGGTTAATACTGTCTGTAATGACTAAGTTGACTAACACCTGTTTCCACTTTTGGGAGGAAGTGTCTGCTCAGGAAACCCAGAAGTTGCTTTTGCTTTGGAATGCTTATTTCTTCCTTGCCTAATTATTGAATACTCTGCACTGAGATATGTATTTTCATCTGTTTTCTTTATATAACTGGGAGAAACTAGCAAAAACCTTTTCTGGCAGATTTAATAGTTTACACATTTTTACTATTAAAAGGTTTTGGGGTTTTTTTTGGTATTCAAACTAAATTAATCATAACAAGCAACATCTGATCTAATAACGGCAATTTTGTGACTCTTAGTTTCATTGCAGTTTGTTTAATAAAAAACTACAAAGGTTTGCCCTAGCCTTGATAGAAAGCAAAGTTCTGTTCCCAAAGCATTTTTTTCTTCTAAAATATGGTTTCTTAGAATTTTAAGACTATTGAACACGCTTAAGAACTAAAAAAGCCAGCTTTTTAGGTCAACATTTTAAAGAGTGACTAGTAATTTTGAGGGCCTCGGTTTTTGGGTTGTCAATTTAAGACACCCTTATGAGGGCCCATGTTCAGCATTTTCTGAAAATCGTACCCTTTTAGGGAGTCTCAAGTTGGACTGTAAAAAATAGAGACATACAAAAATCACTAATCCCTTTTGAAAATGTTAGCCATAATGAGAGAGGGGTTCTGAAAATGATCAGCTAATAGGACTGGTTTAAACCAGAAATAGCTTGTGCAGGTACTCTACAAACTTTCCAAAATAGTTCAGATATACTTATGGAAGCATCTATCATTTAATGGACATTTTTTTAATCGAACCATCTTATAGAACATTACAGCAGAGATACAATGTTCTGTTAAATTCCAAAAGCTGGTTCATAAACATATAGAAAACACCTATTGAATGTTTCTATACATTACCATATTGTAAAGCATAATGCAAAAATGTTTCCCCACTGTAGCTGTCAGCTTGGAAGAACTTTTAAGAAAACAAAGAGAAAAAGGAGGACTTGTGGCACCTTAGAGACTAATAAATTTATCTGAGCATAAGCTTTCGTGGGCTATAGCTCACTTCATCCGATGCATGAGCTGTAGCTCACGAAAACTTATGCTCAGATAAATTTGTTAGTCTCTAAGGTGCCACAAGTCCTCCTTTTCTTTTTGCGGATACAGGCTAACACGGCTGCTACTCTGAAAGCTTTTAAGATAACAGTAATTCTGTGATGTGCAATAGATCACCAAGTTCATTTGTACTGGGGCATAAGACACAATTTGGACTCAAGCCTTCAGAGATGAACAGCTAAAACACCAGTCCTGTGGTTTTCTCATCCTGGGTACCCTATCCTGCTATTTTTTTCAGCTAGCTCTGTACTGGCAGGGGAGTTAAGACTAATTACATTATCGATACATCCTAAAACAGTAGCTAAAAGGGAAATATATTTTCCCCCTATAAATCAATGGAGAATAATTAAAAATGCTCAGAAAAGCAGTTCTAATCTGGTCTATATCCCACTATCAGCCGGCTTTGTAAGGTCTTGTTTCATGATGTCCCCGCCATCCTGCCTTTCACCTGACTATATCTCTGTTCACTCTCCTTGTGGATAAATGATTGCTAGCTATAATCTGCAGTAAAGCTGTTACATCTGTACCACATGCATTGCTTTATTCCAGGTCAGCTTTCACCTCCTGGGCATTGCCAAGACTAGACGTGTTGTCTCTGAACTTCTGTGCTTTTCATTCCATTATCTCAGTTACAAGGTTTGCCTTTACAATGCTGGGTCTAGTGCTTCTCTGTGTCCCTGGTGACCTGCAGAAGGAGCACACACCTGATGAGAAAGTAAAAACAAGAGGAACAGTTTGAGTAATGTATGTACTGAAGGAGCAACTAATACACACACACACACAGAGGAGAGAGAAATAAAAATTGCTAAATTATCAAAAGTCTGATAAGGAACAGATATGGTAACACAATCTGCTCCCTCTCCCTTAACTTCTCCTTCTCAGATTTCCTTCTCACATATATACTTACACATATCTTTTCTTACAAATGTCAACACCTGAAACCTGGGTTCTGCCGTCCTTTGCCCAGGTATTTCAAGCTGGAGCTGTGGTTTTTTCCCTGCTCAGCCCCAGCAGCAAAAGCCTAGAACCTGCATCATTCATGTGGACTGTAAAAGGTGGAGAGGAAAAGAAGACAATCAACTTCTGTGTAGTCAGAGGGTCTCAGTTTTTGTTTTGGGGTGATGGAGGAAAAGCATAATGAGTTAAGTCATTTGAGAAGGGGATTGTGATTTATCATTTCATTCATTATATTGTAAGATTATTACTATCATTATCATATTAGTCTACTCTTAGCCCCTTTCTTAAGAGAAATCTGAAAGCACTTGAAAACATATTAATTAAGCTTCACAAAGGCCTTAGAAGGTAAGTAAGCACTATTACCCCCATTTTACAGAAGAGTAATGGAATGGCACAGAGAGGTTTATATTTAGGGAAATACTGCCCACCTTTTTCATACACATGGGTAATTCACCAGATTTTTTAAGGGCTGTTAGATGAGGGCCAAAGTTTCCATCACATAAAAAAATGTGAATCCCCATCCTTCTGTATGAAGGAGGTATACCAGTAAAACACTACTGCATTGATCCAACAATGTGATTCAATCAGGCAAATTCTTACACCTATACAGAGTTCTACTGAAGTCAATGGAGTTCTACAAAAGGGCATAGATCAGAATACAAGTTTAGGGACTACCTTTTCAGCAAATGCCTTGCAAGATAAACACGTGTATTAAGTATTTGCAGGATTGTGGCCTTAGTGTTGTTTCATGTGTATATCTATTTTAAAAACACCCAATTACTGGAGTTATGCCCCTTTACATAGACAAATGGAAGTTTCAACTTTTGACCCGAGGGACTCTTGAGTCTTCATCTGTTAGCGCTTAAAGATTTGGATGAGTCACCTGACACCTGAGTGCCATTTTGTGGTCATCTTGAGTTTGTGTTGAAGTACCACAGCCTCTCACAGCCTACCTACGTTTTAATCATTATTGAAATGCCTCTGATCAGCCCACGACGCTAGCCTCCATTGCCCACTTGTTAAATTCTCAACCAAGCACCTTTGTGTTCTCTTCCATGCTGCCCCTCATGTTTGGGAGGAGCTCCACTTAAAATACACAAAACCAGCACACTATCCACCTTCAAATCTAAAGCTCTCCTTTGCTTGACAATAGCTAGGCTGCTAGTGTGCTGAGACCAATTCCAATTATGCTGACCAATGTGGTCTCATCATTTCCTTGTACTCTCCCATCAGCCTGTATCCATTTGCTGTCTCTTGTCTTACACATAAATTGTAAGCTCTTTGAGGCAGGGGGTTGTCTTTTTTGTCTGTGTTTGTACGGACCCTAGCACAACTGGGTCCATGGCTAGGGATACTGGGCACCATCTCAATTCAAATAATTGATAGATTTAATAAGTGCATTTGTCATTCTCTTTAAATAAATTGAATTACGTGATCTTAAAAATCATAGGTCCTCTGGTTTTGGTCACGAGCACAAGGTAACCCAGCAAGTAGTGGCAATTCCAAGATTAGAATGAAGGAGCCTTGATTCCCATACTGCGGCTGTAAGTGCTGTCTCGGATGCACTTATACTTATGATCAACAGAAGTTTTTTTTACACGAGCTACGATTGTTGGTTTTTTGCTATGGATATTAATCAAATTACTAAGTATTGTATTGTACTAAGTATTGTAAATCATAGGCATGATCCTTCAAACTCTTTACTTAGGTGAGTAGTCCCAATGAAGTTAATATGCAGCACGAGTCAAGTGAGTAAGGATTTGCAGGCTTAAGTCCTCTCTACCTATTGCTAAAGTCTGATTTATTCAGAGCTGTAGTGAGAATTTTCACTATTGCCAACCCCCCACCTTCAAAAATCATGAGTCAGGCCTCAAAAAAGATGACACTGAATTAAAATAATAAGATACTATAAAAATAATAAATTTGTGGTTCTTTTCTCTTGTCTTCCGGTATCTGAGCTTTCCACATACACTCAGGTCATGTTTTCATGCTTTTCTCCAAACTTTTTATTTAAAACTTAAAGCTAAGATTCTCATGAAAACTACTTTTCTCCAGAATCTGAGGATGGAAGAAAATCATCAAATATCACAAGAGAGCAATAAAATCACAACAGTTGACAACACTGCTTTTTTGCAAGGCTGATACCATGAGCAATATCAAACTAACTTGTTTCCATAAAAGATCCATTACCCATCAGTGCATTAGACTGTTTGTTTTGAGACTAGTTTTGAGAGAGCTGTTACAGTTTAATTCAAAGAAAAGCATGCCCTGGAATCAATTAGAAGCAAAAGTTTTTCGACGCACACAAAACATTGACACACAAAGTGTTTTACAGATTTTTTTAATTTGTTTCAATGAAGATACTGGTGCCTTAAATAGGATTCCAGTTTCTTTGTTTCCAAGCCACCCACAATCTCTCCCCTCATATTTTTTTCTATTAAACAAGCTAATTAAGTAGTATGTGATTGTGATAGATACAACCCTAGAGCTCTCTTACTCTCTATTAAAAAAAACAAAACAAAAAAACAAAAAAAAAACATGTCCACAAAGCATATTATCTTTTCAAATCAAAAGACTTTAGGGTATTTGGGAAGCATGAGACTGTGCAAAGTTTGAATGAGATGCACTGCTGGCAAGCTTTCAAACTTACTTGCAGAAAAAGACCTCTTTTGTAAAAGTCTCCCCAGGAGTAAAGCAGTTAGGCACCTGCCAGTCGCCTATAGTGGCACCATCCCACTGTGATGTTAATGAGATGAAGGAGAGCACTGCCAAGAGCTGCAATAATTACAGGGTGAAGAGCTTGTCTTTTCCTGGACCTCCACTCTGGGCTGCCTGTTCTTTAAAGCAGGGTCTTTTGTAATACTAATTACAAAATGTTAATTAAACATTTCTTTGGAATTTTGCCCTCCATTAATAGGTCAGATAAACAGGGAATAGCAATGACAGACACAAGTCGTTAGCAGCCATATGAGAAAAAATACAGTTTATTTGCTCCCTTGCAATTTTTGTTTCTGCTTTGAGATATTAAACTGATACTCCAAGCACTGAAGTATAGTATTTGCTTTTTTCTTTAATACAATAAAATAACAATAGTTTCAAAGTTAATGAGAATATACAGCTATTACCATTTTACTCACATTGAGAAAGCCTTATTCTGCAAGTAATACCATTAATTTCAGTAGAACTACTTGAAGAAGGCCAGATTCGGTCTCCCTTAGTCAAGCTGAGTAGTTCTTATTATATATATCGTTCCACTGATTTCATTATTGTAATCACGTGAGAAATGTTAGCAGAATCTGGCCCATAGTAAGGTACTATTCAGCATGCCCTATATTTATTATTAATTATACTATTAGCAGGCCTAATCTGTTTTTATGCACTCCTTAGTCTAAACCATTCATTTCAAGAATAGTTTTGTCTGCCTAAGAATCAATTTAAAGATTTGCCCCATTATTATTAGGCATGGACAACCCAATTGGGTCATACTAAGAACAGACTCAGATCAACGGATGAACCTGAGATGAGTTTTGAAACTTTTGTAGAATCAGAAGATCTTGGTTAAGTAACCCCCACCTCAACCCTCTTTTTCTACCTTTACTTTAGAAGGAAAGTCACAACATAGCAACCAGGCAGACCTGCCATTTCTGAAACACTCTAATAAGCCCCACAAACCTCACCTACTGCCAGTGACCCTAACACTGAAGAAAAAAGAAAACAGCATTTTGACTCATTGCAGATCCCATCACATGTGGCAGCCCCTCTATACTAGCACAACTTCTGTGGAAATGAAATCTCACCGGCTTTTTGGAGGGCAAAGTTTCCATTCACTAGGACCTAGAAAGTAGACTAACAGACCTGCTTTTTCCTGAAGTTGCCACCCCAGCTGAGGAGTAGAATAAACTGGCCAATTCCTAGGGTAGAAATGGGGAGAGAACTCTGAAGATTACCACTGGAGGAAGGTGCAAATGGTTACCAAACCTCTACCCAGAGATCCTGCTGCCTTGCTGGAAGTTTATTCATGCTAAATTTACTCTTGACATCTTTTGTGGTTCACCTGTCTCTAATTATTTAGCTCCTGGATTCAATCTCCTGATCACTATTACTCACAGGTGCTCACATCTTTCAGGATCCTAACATAAGTAGGTAATTTGTGGTGTAAATGTGAATCTTAAATGGATTTTAAGGGATAATTTTGGGGATAATTTTGATAATCTAGTTCAATCTCTTACATAACACAGACCATAGAACTTAATTCAGGAATTCCTGTATCAGGCCATATCTTCTGGATGAAATAGAGTATATCTTTCAAGACAAACATCCAAACTTGACTTAAAGACTTCCAATCATGGAGAATCCACTACATTTCTTAGGCAGGTTCTCCAATGATTTATTACCCCAGCTATGAAAATGTGCACTTTATTTCTAGTCTGAATGTATCTAGCTTCAGCATCCAGCCACTGGATCACGTTATGCTTTGTCTTCTAGATTAAGGAGCTCTTTTTTACCAGAAATTTCCCCCCTGTAGGTATTTCTAGACCAGAACCACATCACCTTTTAACCTTCTCTTTGATACGCTAAATAGATAGAGTTTCTTAAGTCTCACACAGTGAGAGGATGAGCCTCCCGAGACAGGGCAAGAGTTATTACTGCACTCAGACTCCCCCAATTATTACAGTAAAGTTCGATATCATTTAATAGAAAATGATAATTTCCCTGCAGGTTTTTTAAACCATCATATAAAAATAATAAAGCATTATATTTTATATACAGAATTCTATACGAAATTTAAAAAACAAAACAAAAAGCAAGCTCAAGAGCAGTGGAGCTCTATTATTTTTCCCCAGCTGACTTTGGTGGAGCTATGCCAATTTACACCAGATGAGAATCTGGCTCCATGAGCTTAGGAAGAGATATAAACCCACCCCTAACTCATAAGGGTTCAGAAGAAACTTTACCTGTCAGCAAGCTATGCTATTATTGTCTGCAGTGCATTCCTCTACAGCATCTGGCACAGACCACAGTTAAAGATGTAACACTGGGCTAGATGTACCACTAGTCTGATCCGGTATGGCAATTCCCATGTTGCTATCATTAGAAAGGGTTTCATTCTTCAATAAATTCTATAGGTTTTTTAAGAATAATTTATACAGCCTCTATTGGTTTCAGCCCTATTACATTTTACGAGACTTTACAATAAGGGGAGGTTACAGCAGGGAACCTAAGGCAGTTTCACAAGAGTGCTGGGAGAGTCACTGAATCAACACATCTGTCATCCCATCTTCTTATGTGGGAATGTGTCTGGCCTCCAGCAGAGCAGGGCTTGCAGGAAGCCTGTGCCATCATAACCCCTCCTTCCACCAGACAGACTTTCTGTGGCTGGAGACTAACGACCTGGCTTGCAACCTAGCCTGAGAGCTTTGTTATGTTCATACCAGCCTCCAGTTCTGTTAACATTATTCTAATGAGCCTCAATCTTCAAACTGACTGAACTACCCCACTGGAATAGAGCTTTGAATACAACATTTTGGATCAGGCGCAGATTGTCTAGTCCAATTCTGTTTTCATCATTCTGGTCTTTAGAAGTTATTTGAGAGGAAACTACTTTTGTTCTCACAGTTTTCAAATGCTTTCTCTGCTTCTCTAATTCCAGCACCATTCTAATGTAACACAAATTTACTCAGCTTACAAATGTGTACGTGTTCCTGTGGGTACATAAATTGAAGAGGCAGAGATACAGAGGTTTAAGACGCAAGCACAGCACATGTACTCAGTGCTTTTTTATAGACCTTTTTAGTGCACACACTTACTGTGAATGCATGGTTTATTGTGTCAATGGTCTGTGGATAATACTCCCTATATACCTATCGGCATGATAAATTATAATGACTTTATATAATAAAGTTAAAACCCGAACACAAATGCAAAAAAGCAAGGAAATTTTATTCCTAACGTATTCTTGTTGTGTCTAAAGTGGGATCTGTGTGTACCCATCATTTAAAAGAAATGTGACATGAATGTAAACATTTTGAACATCTTATGCATTCTGAAACTTCTCCAGCTTTCAACAGGCTTGGCCTATTTTCCATCATTTTGTAATTTGGGGAAAATGTTATCCTTGATCTCATTGACAACTATCCTGCATTCCAATGAGTCGAATAACTTGTTGGGTAAAAAAAAACAACCTAGTTTAGCTGCTTACACCATTGATCAACATTTTAATAATAGAAGAATGGCAGCTCATCTACCACCAGCTAACCCCACATTGTGATGCATGTGACATTGACACCCAGGAAGGAGTCATAGTTCCAGCTTTTGGAAGCTGCTAGGATCAGCGGCATGCTTTAAAGTACACCTCAGCCAAGAAGATTTTTTTGTTTGTTTTGTTTTCTGAACAGGAAATGCTTCTAGCTGTGTTTCATTGTGCGACTTACTGATTGTCAGCAGGACTGGGAATCAGGAGAAAGAGCTCCACCACAGATTTCTTTTGAGACACTGAACAAGTCACTTGGGCCAATATTTTGCAAACTGTTCTTGGACATCTCGTTTTCTAGGTGCTGGACCACTTGAGCCAGACTTTCAGAGATGCGAAACATAATTCCAGCAGGTAGACAGCAGAACTGCAGGTGCTCAGTGCCTCTGAAAATCAAGTCCCCATGTCTCTTAAATTTAGCTTCTCCTCAATGTATTCAGCATGAATTAGGATATCAGAATCTGGTCCTATTTTGGTATTTTTCAGACTCACCTCTGGAATCTTATAATTATTGCTCCAAAAATATTTCTCACTAATATGTATCTTACCCCTTCCTACACAAGAAAAGGTAAGAAATCATTTGCATTTTATTAACTGGATCTGAAGCCATGGGACAAGATTCTCCTGACCTAAAAGGGAAAAGTTTTCAAATTGTTGCAAAGGAAATCAGCTGAGAGACTTCTACTGCCTTTAGCGGGGCTAAATAAGTAAATTATCAGGCAATGCTTTGAAAATTTACCCCAGAATGACTAGAAAGTGATCAGATGGACAAAAGAAAATCTAGTAACAGAAATGGATGGCGTTTCCGACCCCACCATGCTACAGTGGGAGCTTCTGAATCACCATACATAGTATCATACTACTTACCTATTGTGAACCAATGCATCGAGTGCAATTGGCTGTACAAAATAGAATGATATCCGTGTTGCAAGAATATATGATGCCAAAATCAGCTTCTTAGAAGTGCCATTATCAGAGCTGGTTGGGAATTTTTTAACAAAATGTTTTTTCATCAGAAAATGCCAATTTGTCAAAACTAAAACTTTTCTGATGAATTTTTCAACTTGGAAAAATGTAGATTTTTTTTTAATTGTCAAATTGTTATGTTCCAACATTTTTTAAATGAAAAATTCCAGTTTTCTGGTGCAAAATGACTTTTCATTCTGAACTGTAAAATAATTATAGTTTAAAAATTAAAATACAAAATAGTAGAAATCAAAACATTTCAAAATTATCAAAATGAAACATTTTGGTTGACCTGAACTGATTTTTTCTTTTGTATTTTCAATTCACAATTTTTTTCCCCAAGATGTTGATTTTTCATCCCAATTCAGAAAAGGAAAATTTTTCAATATCTTAGAAATGTTCACAAGACAACAGCTTCCCACAATGATCTACTCTATGGCTATTGAGAATGCTGGTAATGTGCATTTTTAAGCACTCATGATAGGATGCCTGGAAAGAATTTCAAGAACATGGAAGCATAGGAAGCAATGGGCATCCTGAGATTTTTGGCATCTGCCTTTAGCTGCAAATATGAATTTTACAATCTGAACAAATAAAGAGCTCTGGCTTCAAGCAGAGAGTGATGTTTTCCTGGTACTGTCACTAGAATGTAAGATACCCCAATACAAAATAAAAGTAACTTCTCTTCATAGAGGGGAAAAATAGACCAATATTACTATTTCTGGCTGTGAAATTAAAGCTGTGAAAACATCATTCTCTCCAATGACTGTGCTTTGCTGGGTGACTCCCACTGTATTAGAAGCATTCATACTATCCCATATTTAGGGCCTATTGTGTCCGTAAGGCCAGGGCTGGTGCACCAGGGAACAACCCCAGTGCAGCTAGCATTCCAGCAGTCATTGCACCTCAAAGAAGCACAGTGCAACCAGAGTCTCTCAAGTGTACAGTAAGAGTAGATCCATTGCTATACATCTTAAGGGGATGCAGGTTGTCAAAGGTCATGCCGCAAGGTTGCCCTGTTGGTGTGAGGACGGATGCCACAGTTACCTCATACGTCATTCGTTGGGCAGCAACAACCCCGCAGTTTGGTTCTGGGTGATGGGGTACAGCCCTCCAGCTGTGCCTCTTGGTGTGTCCACTCCCTTACGAGGGATATAAAGCAGTTCAAACAAAACGGAAATTCTTCCATGGCCCTCAAAAGGCCAGGCCCTCTTCCTTGTGCTGGGGCTTTCAACTGATCAGCTTGTTTTCTTCCCCAGAGGGCTCAGGCTAGTGGCATTCACAGACTTACTTCAGTTAGTGCCACCAGTCTGAGAGCTCTGGGCCATAGCTCTGCTTCCTCCAAGTACCACCCTTATTGCACTGAGTTCCTCCTTGCACAGAGCTCAGGCCTGAAAAGGCTCACAGGGCTGATTTGACCACAGGAGTTCCTTAACACCTGTTTTCCTGGTGGGTGGTAGTGGAGGTCACCGGGCCTACCAAAAGAGGACATTTCTTTGCACAACTAAAAGAGATGGCTGGCTGATACAGGGGGAGGTCAGGTCGTGGCTCCACCTATTTCCAGCTTCTTACTGAGTGGCTAGCAGCACCAACCAGGAACAGCTTTTGTACTCAGAGAAGTGCAAGGAAGGACCACAGTTATGTCTAGCTCCTCATGGAGAACCCAAGTGGGATCCTTGTGCCATGCCCTCTTCTGCAAATCCACACAGTGGTTGGGCAGATCATGTTCCATAAGAAGGGTGTGGGAGATCTTTATAACTTAAGCAGTACACACTGGGAAGTATAATAGGCTGGTTTGTGACAGTGGTCAGTGCTGGAAATAGAAAAGGAATAAGCTAACTCTCTTAGTGGAAAAGAATTAGGTAGGGAAATTCAGCAATCTTCTGAGAAAATGTAATGCTCTGTTCTTGTTATTCAGTGATAAATTACACCATCAGATATGCAAAACCACTTCTGAAAAAGAACCTTTCATCATGAAAATGCAAGTTTACATTTTCATAATTGACTCACGTTGTAGAACTTCCGTATAAACCAAGACATATATTCTCAACTTACTGCATGGCAAACACAAGGTAGTGATCGTAAATATTTTATGTCAAAAGTTCAATATACAGAAAAAGGGATGATGTGTCCTTATTCGAAATAGATGTTACCAAAGCATGTGCACAGGAATATCCATATGCAGATATGATCTGCTCCTCCCACAACACACAGCCACATACCACCAACAGTTACTTAGGGGTGTTTTTAAAGATACAATTCCATATTTAATATTGTAGTTGTAGTGGAAGCATGGTGTGATTCATCAACCACCATTCATATAAAAGGAGCAAAAAATGACAAAGATTAGAAAACATTCTGTTCTTCATACTAGATCTGATTCTGCTCCCACTGAAGTCATTGGCAAAACTCCCATTTTCATCAACGTGAACAGGATCAGTTCAAACAGGTAATTGTACAGAGGCTGAGGAAATTGCTGATTTTATGTACCATTCTTATTTGAAATTCAGCTAGCAATGCCATCTCATTCTTTGATCAGAGCTCATCATCTCAGGCCTGCATGTAAGTCTCTGAATCTATGTTCAGCTCTGCCGGTCTCATTCAGAAGGGACACAATTGGGTCCTATCCCACCCTGGAGGGATTTTTTCCCTATAGAGCTGCAGCCTGCAATAACTGCCACAGAAGCTTAAGATCACCATTCAAGTGCCCTCAACAACCCTTTTGGACTAAAGTCCATTGTACATTTAAAAAACCTGAAGTTACTGTGATCTCCTGGCCAGTGGGTGATATGGATCTTCAGCTCCTGAATAACAACTCTAGCCTTTAATTCACCTTTTCAGAAAATGAATTCAATGCTAGTGAAAACTATCAAATCCATACATTGGAAACTAAAGTCAATTTATTTCTAGACCAGATACAATATGGTGAGGCAGTGCAAGCTCCCCAAACACTGTACTGCCAATAGGCTTCAAAGTTGTCTCTAGACTTGAGTGAAGATTTCAAGTCACCAGCTAAATTCAGTCCTTAGGATCTTCTTTTGAGATTGGGATTAGAAGAGTAAACTCATGCCAAATATCCTGGGGAGTTCTGTGTGCGATGTGGACACTTGTGCCCTATGAACTGGACTGAGTTCACCTTATTAATTCTCTGTACATATCTATAGGTTCATTTTTCTTCAGTATTTCTATCCATCAATCTCAGAAAGCCCTCTCTCTCTGTGACAATGTCCATAACCCTAAGGCAGGCAGTAAAGCAGCTCTACCGCTCCAATGCCTCCCTGTATTGAATGCAAGAGTTACAGCAGGAATATATTTGGCCCAGTGTCCTTTAAATCATCCCATATGGCCTATATTTTGTATTTAGAATACATTATAAGCCAGATCTTCAGCTGATGTAAATCAATGTGCCCATAGAAATTCATTTCTGCGTCCATATTCCAATGATTTTGTGCACCATTATTTTCCTCTTCCATGTGCAATAATTGTATATGTTAAAATATTTTTAAGAGAGACAAGGTGAGGAGATAATATGTTTTATTGGACTCACTTCTGTTGGTGAGAGAGACAAGCTTTCAAGCTACACAGAGCTCTCAGTTCATAGGGCACAAGTATCCACATCACACACAAAACTCCTCATGCTATTTGGCATGAGTTTACGCATCTAGTCACAATCTCAGCAGAGAGAACAAGAACTGAATTTAGATGGTGACTTGAAGTCTGCACTCACCTCTAGAGGCAAACCTGATGATCACTTTTGAAGCCTGTTGACAGTGCAATGTTTGGGGAAGCTCACACTACTCAGTCCATTCTGTGCCTGGTCTAGAAATAAATTGACTTTAGTTTCCCAAGATATGGATTTGGTCGTTTTCACTAGCATCTAATTTATTTTCTGGAAAAAGTGAATTAATGGCTTTGTGTAGCTCAAAAGCTTCTCTCTTTTACTAACAGAAGTTGGTCCAATGAAGATATTACTTCACTCAGCTTGTCTCTCAAATATCTGGGGACCAAGAACACTGCAAAAAATATTTTTAACATAAATAGCTTAAAACACACACTATTTAATCTGATCTTCAAATAAGTATGATTACAAATGATGAAGGAAAATATTTCATTTCAACAGCCATGGAAGAAACAAAAAAAACAAAAGAAAAAAAACATTAGAAGGTATGTCAACACTATTAGGAAAGGCTGAAAACAACAGAAGACCCCAGAAAAGAAAGTGGCAAATGAGAAGTAACAGCTGACAGAGAAAATGGAATTTGAGAAATTCACAGATAAGAGAAATGAGGATTTTTAGAGGGTTTGATATATGTAGTATGATGTCAGTGCTCTAAACTTATTTGTCAGGGCTTTAAAGATACCAGGACATTACTGATGTTTATTTCATCTCAGAATATTTCATAGAATCATAGAATATCAGAGTTGGAAGGGACCTCAGAAGGTCATCTAGTCCAACCCCCTGCTCAAAGCAGGACCAATCCCCAATTTTTGACCCAGATCCCTAAATGGCCCCCTCAAGGATTGAACTCACAACCCTGGGTTTAGCAGGCCAATGCTCAAACCACTGAGCTATCAGTGTTAAAACCTTAGCCTTACCTTCCCCACCTCAACACACATACTTTTGAATCCCTACATGTCCTATCAAAGAGAAAAGAGTTTCAGTCTCCCTGCCACCAGCTCCAAGCAACTCCTGGAGGATTATCAGCAGAGTCTACTAATGTCAAAATATGTCTTTATACATGGTCTTCGAGAGAGCCATAACATGAGCCTCCATGCAGTTGGCAGAGAGGTGATTTGGCAGCATCTGATTTCACAGAACTTGAAAGACTTACATCTCAGTCAGGCTCCGCCACTGCTGAGTCATGCAGCCTCCTCACTCAGCATCTGCAGAGCAAGACTCTTAAGACAAACAGTGCCGTTCATAGACAACTGCAAGTCAGCTATGCTAAAGATTGTTACTAACCATTCCTAACCCAAACACATATAGAGTGTGATATCATTTTAAGCAGAAACTGCTTTGATGTTTCCATTAAAACAGTTTTAGAGGAAAAAACATACTGAGTTCAGAAACAGTGAAAATTTTCCAGATTAATCCAGGCTACCTGAGTCACATTATATTCATTGTTATTTGCATTACCTTTAGCTTTTAACAAGTGGTTGGCAATGATGGTGGCTATTCAGTGGCCTATGTGAAAGGAGTTGGGCAGGTCTCTGTCCATTTCCCAGTGTGCAAATGTGAACATTCCATATTAGCGTGTGGTTTGTTTGTTTTTTATCATGGGCTGGATTGTATGTGTAAGCAGTGTCAGGAAGAGCTCCACCCTGATATCTGGTGGTGAGGTGTGGCAAGTTGTGGAAAAGAACTTTGGGGCTAAGCTCATTTGCATAGGCACACCCACCCCGCCTAGAATGAGGCCATAGCTGCCCAAATGGTCACTTTGGCTGCTGTGGGATCCCCAGTGTTTCTGTTATTGGGGCAGAAAGAATAAATTATTATTACCCTGATTATGGGAACTGTGCTTGGAACTGTACTTGGCCTTTTGTTATGATGGAGGGACTCACCATCAGCTAAGTAGCCCTCGCTAGGAAAGGGTCATGGGTTCCAAAACTCTGTGAATTGAGAGAGGTTGGGGACAAGTATTAATACTTGATGGCATGGGCCCCTTGGTGAGGGCCTTACATGCTAATTGCACTTCCTCCTCTCTCCACTGTGGAATATCAGAGCTAATTTTGATTTCATTCGGAGTCTAGTTACAGGCTGCTGAGCTCACTTTGGGCTAATGGTGCACCAGCACTGAGGCTCCCCTACTACAAGCTGAATTCACCAAAAAGCTGAACTGACTAAGAGCTGACATTGCTGAGCATTGTGTTAAGTAGGGGGGGAGCCTGAAGATATATTGTGGAGAAGTTTGCGGGACGGCTGGAGTGCCTTGTGGACAGGCTGGTGGAGCAGTTCATAGGATGGCGGGATCTGCTGGTGGGACGCGGAGCAGTTCGTGGACTGGCTAGTGGAGCAGTTTGTGGGACGGCGGACGCTGCTTGTGGGCTGCAGAGCGGAGTGGAGCTGAGCAAAGCAGTTCTTGGGGCAGCTGGTGGAGTGGAGCACAGTGAAGGCCTATGGAGCTGTGGGGTGGTCAGCTTCAGATCATGTAAGGTGCCTTTTACCCCCGCCCCCATCTCCACCCAGGTTGGGAGGTAAAGCTCTGCAGATAAACTTTTGAACTCTGGGGCTGCCCTGACCAGGGACAGAGACTTTTGGGTCATTGGACTTTTGGGACTTTGGGTGATTTGGGGTTGCTGGACTCAAGAACCAAAGGGAAAGGGCATGCCCCAATTTGCTTGGGGTGGGTTTTTTGCTCATGGGTTGTGTTATGAATTCTGTTGGTGGTGTTTCCCCAACATAATGCCACAATGTTTCTCTCTGTTATTAAAAAGGCTTTTTGCTACACTCAGACTAGGTGCTTGCGAGAGGGGAAGTATTGCCTCTTGGAGGCGCCCAGAGGGGGTGGTATATATTTGTCCCAGCTCACTGGGTGGGGGCTCGAGCCGGTTTGCATTGTGTTATTGGAATGGATCCCCTAGATATTGAACCCGGCCCTTGTTGCTGCCAACTCTGACGGGCAGAAGGGTTACATATGCAAGGGTGGGTAGGTACTAGCATAAAAAGCTCCCCAAGTTTGTCAATCATTTAGGGGGCTGGTTGAATAGCATCCCTTGTAGATATCTGTGCAAGGGCTAGAACCACTAGGCACCCTGCAGGAAGTTGCAGACAAGATGTGGCTATAGCCTTTCTTTACCACATTGACTGCCCCTATTTAAGAGATGGCAAAACAACTACACTTCCCTGTACATCTTAGCCAGCAGAATCTATAGAGCCAATGTGCCTCAAGAAGGCACCATGTCTGCTTGAACTCTAAGTACAGCTCTCACCATCCCAACACAGGGCAGTAGTGATAAGACATAGAGTCATACTATTATCATTAATAATACTATTATCAATAATGCAAAAAGCCACAACCACAACTGGCACTAATTCACACCACTGTTTTCTGTCTCAGAAGACAGGCCAAGGGCAATGGAGACTGAACTATAATCTTACCCATCTCCTGACCCAGGAACGATCCCTCCAGCTCAAGTTTGAGGCACAATGGCTGGGCAGTGTTACAAGTTTCCCTGATACTCTCTGTGCTAGGTGTACTGTGTGGAAAAGAGGACTTCACTTTCTAGGGCTATTGATCCAGTACTTTTCAACAGCATTAAGTTCTCTCTCTCACACACAGACACAAACACACAGAGAAATGGCAGAAATGTGTTGTTTTGAATTTTAACCAATTGCTCCGCAACATACAACAGCAGTGGGTGTTATTCTTAATGGCACAGGAAGGGAGGTCAGGACAAATCTTTGTCCTACTGGTCCCATTGCAGGCAGACAAAAGGAGAAGCTTTTCTCTCTTTTTCATTCATTCATTCATTTATTTATTGCTTTCTCTGAACAGCTTGACTGGAAGACTGGAGGATAATCCTGTTCACAGTTAATATGCAGTAACAGGATTGAGGAAAACTGACTTAAGCAGCTTTCATCTGGGTCAGGCCACATCGATATCATATTTAAAGATATACTTTCTGTTCTCCTGAGCAAAGATAAAGGACTCAACATCAGACTTTAAAAAGAAAACCCCTCGGAGACATGGCTACTTAATTATTTGACTGAACAACACAGCTTTCTCCCACAGACCATGTTTGCTTTCTTTACAGGTGAAGGAGTAGTGTGAGCCAGTCAGTGAAAATGCTTTTCCTCCCTTACAAAATGTAATATACAATAGAAGCTTGATTTGCAGAGGTGCTGATAATCAAAAGCTCCATTTGAAGACAATGAGAGCCTATGAGCGCTCGGCACGTCAGAAAATGAGGCCACCATAAGTGTTTATTTCCCAGAGTAGCCCATTATCATTGCCATCTGGTGACAGAAATGGAACCACTCACACTATGGGACCAACAGACTTGTGTCACTTCACAGGGACATGGATGGCTATTTCACCATCTTGGATTTTTGTCACTCACAGACATGATTCACTCGGATAATTCCGTGGGAAATGGGGATTCTTTGTTGTTACAATAATGGCATTAATGAACTCCAACAAGCTCAAATCTTTCAGTCCGGGATTTCCTGTATGATGTTTGAACTGAGGGATTTTTTTTTTTTTTTTACAGTTCCAAAGATTCACAGATTTTAAAAAGAAAATAGTAGGAAAAAATTCAGGCTATAATAAAGCAAATTACATTTCGAGTCCAGTTTATGAATGGCCTTAGCAAGCTTTTCAGAAACCTTAATATCAATCTTGCACAGCTGGACTATAAAACATTCATATTGGACATTTGCTTTGACTTTGATCCCAGCGTCTTAGGACCAAATTCAGCCCTGGCAGAAGCGAATGCAACTCCATTGGCTTCAGAAGTGTTGAACCTACTTACATCAGGGTTGCATTTTGCTCTTAGGCCCTTTGCTTCCAGGAGTTACATTGGCACATTATAGTGGAGGTCAGTTGGTAACACTGGATGAAAATTCAAGAGCCAGGTAATTTTACTGGAGAATCATTAAGCTTATCAATGTTATTAGAGGATAGACAATATGGACCTGATCTATCTTCTGTTGAAGTCAGTGGGAGGTTTTCCATTAACTTCAGTGGAAATTGGATCAGCCTGCAAGAAATTTGTGGGGTGAATAATCACTAGCCACCTGACCAGGATGGCTATCCACACTCTACCTCCCTCCCCAACTTTGTATTCTGAGCTACAGGGTTTTTTGTTTGTTTGTTTGTTTTGCTTTGTTTTTGCAGTACCATAGCACCTGGAGCCAGAACAATCACTGACCAGGACCTTACTGTGCTAGGTGTTGACATTAACACTATAACACTCGTCCTCCTGTAAAACAAAACAAAACACACTTGGGAAAGGATCAAATTATACATTTTTAAACAATTATCAGTGACTATTTAGGGGGAAACAAGCTTTATTAAAATATATATATATAGCAAAAATGACATATACCATTTTCCTTATTGGGTGAAATTCTGGTTCCATTGAAGTCAATAGCAAAACTCCTACAAATGTCAGTGACACCAGGATTTCACACCTGATTTCCTGATAATATCACAGTATTCAAAATAACCATTTGTATGTGCCCTTATTCCTTTAACTACAAGGAGGCAGATTCTGACCCCATGCTCACATTTCTGTAGTATCTTACTCATATTGAGTAGTCCCACTGAATTCAGTGGGCGTGTTTGCAGAAAAGATACTATTTAGCATGAATAATGATGATAAACTGTCCCTATGGAAAGTATTTTTGAGAGCTTTGATACATTTGGTACACAATCTTCTCACACTAGCCTCAGTATGTTAACAATTTGCAATCAGCAAGTTTTTTTTCCTTGTTGCTGGATTTTATTTAACCAAAAGAGATTATATCTGATAATTATTTGCTAGAAACATTAATAACACTTCCAAATTAGCAGATGTGAAACTTGCCTTTATATTTCCAAATAAACAAAGCCTTCAGGCAACGTCCTTCCAAAATAATCTGCATGGACTTCAGCAAAGGTCCCTGTTGGCTGAAAATTTAACAGGAAACAGAATACTTTCAGAAGATAAGGACTTTCAGCTCCTTTCATTCCCTGTCGTTGCAATGTGTGGCAAAGGCTGGAGTTTAAAGTAATCTCAAAACTGTGTCGTGCAATTTACAAATTAAACAACCTTTTGCTTTGCAAAGTCTTTTGCTGGAGTTGTTCTGGTGGGATTGGAGGGTCATCTGTCAAGAAGAGTCTGAGATTTCTGTGTTGCACTATATGGTGAATCGAGTACTGTTTGGGTATTGCAAGCTATCATTTTAAGGGTATGTCTACATTTGAGCTGAGAGGTGCGATTCCCAATTCTCACAGATGTACCTAGGCTAGCTGTGCTTGAGCTAGCCCCTACAAATACTAGTGTGTCCACAGCAGGCACAGGCAGCTGCTTGGGCTAGCCACCTTGAGTACAATCCTGCCTGACACCCTGGCTACGTGTTTGGGTGGCTAGCCCAATCACCACATGTGCCAGCACAGGCCAACTGCTATTTTTAGGTCCTAGCTCATCCAGAGTCTGAGTATGTCTTCATGATCGGGGAAGTACATTTCCCAGCTCAATGTAGACATTGGCAGGAGGGATTCCGAGTTCTGCTTGCAGGTTGCTGTAGGGAAGAGTCAGTCCAAAAAGAGAGAGCCTAGAACAAGGTGGGTGAATTGTGCCTCTCAGCTTCAGGGAGCAACCTGATTGTGTCTCTTTGTTTTGGGCAGGTTTGTGTGTTGTCATTCTGAAGTCTAAGAAAATAAATTGCAACCTTCCCTCTAGATGACTTTGTTTTTATCTAAGTTCTCTCTGTGTGTGCTGTGAACATAACACAGTAGGTGTACAAAATAAAAGATTAGAACTGTACTGTCTCTGATCTTTTAACCTTTCAAGATCACCTCTCTCTCCAAGTGGTCCGAGAGCAGAATTCAGAGTTCCTCTCAATAATCGCTAGGATGGCCACCACTTCAGAAATGATTCCATAACCTAAGACATCTTCATCTTAAATTTTCCTTTTTTAAAAAAAAACTTTATCCCTTTTCTTAATACTTTAACTTGTAAGTCATGTTGCACAGTTTAGAGATTACTTTAAGCCCCAACCTTTTCCACAGTGTGTAGCAAATGTGAAGGAAAGAATTAAGAGTCCTGATCATTATTAATACTTCTTGAAAGTATCCTGCCACATGTTACGTTTTTGGCTGGACATTACTCTGAATTATACTCTCTTTACTATGATTAATAAGTCCACTGCCTCATTTGCGAATAGAGCCTTCCAACATTTGTAGATTTATGGCCCATCTTATCCATTGCTTAGTCATATATATTTACCTTATCACTTTGTACATATTTGCTATGTTGTATTGTACATCTTTAACTCTTTTACTCTTTCTTCTTAGGTCAATTCCTCCAGTCCCTGATCATTTGGGGGAATTTTTTGAACCTCCCCCAGTTTGTCAATGGTTTTCTGGTAATGAGGTGCACACCTCTCAGAGTGTTATTCCAGAATATTGCATCAGACATATGCAGTTTTGTTAGCCACTGGTAGGTGGTTTGCTCTGTTCACTAACAATGTAAAAACATGTCTATATACCACTAGGCAAAGGGTATTCTGAGTGTGTTTTTGCTATATAGTATATGTACTGTAACAGTACTGAACATATTGAAATTTATCATGAGATAACTGTGAGGTAAACATCACTCATGAGAGGCATATCTGCTAGTGGATAAGGCAGATACCCCTACTGAATGGTAAATTCCAATCTTCAGTCAGTGTCAACACTGCATATTTAGTTTACCCAACTTCCTATCTTTAAATCTGTCCTTTTGGTAAAAATCCTCCAAGAGTTGTAGCTGCTACTATATGTTGAAAAAAAAAAAAAACTATCCTTTTAGAGGAGGTCCACAAAGGTACATGCAAAAAATAAAGTAGAAAAATAAGAAAAGATTCCTTAGCTACTCTCCCTATTTTTTTAATGTTAGAGCCTATGGATAATTCAGTGTTGCCAACTCTCACAATTTTAGTGCTAGTCTCATAGTAAGTGGTGTTTCTTAAAGCCCCAGTTCCCAGAATCAAGTGATTGTGGGAGAATCTCAGCTTTTTCTTTTTTTTTTTCTTCTTTCCATTCTTTCTTTCTAAACAAAAGTTTCTAGCCCCCATGGTTGTGGAGAAAAGCTTGAAAATGTGCTTCCTTAAAAGCACCCTGAAGGCTCAGAAACCCAAAGACAAAAATAATCCAAAATAAATTTTTAAGTCAGTTTCATGATTTTTTGAGGCCTGACTCATTCTTTTTGAATGCTTAGAGTCGGGAACATGGAGATATAAACACATGTTGCTGTAAATGGGTGGAGTCCTTATCCCACTCTAAAGAAAAACACCCAGACATTCCAAAAGATACCTTTCTTGGGGACTGATTTACTGATAGAAAGGCACTTTTGGAATAACTATATAAAACACAAGCCTAAAGACTTCTCTTTAGTGTTGGCTGCTCGTATGATTTCTTCTTTCAGGACCTGTCTTTCCAAAACCCTAGTTCCCTCTGCCAGAGGCATACTCCCACTTCCTCTGCATTGGTAATGAGGCAGCTGCACCCCAGAGTCACCAGAATCCATTGAACAAGGCAGAGTGCCAGAGGCAAACATGGCCAGTCTATTACCAAAGCCCTGAGGTAAGTGGGATCCCAGTAGGAAGCACAAGCAGGAGAGCGCAAGAGGGGAGGACTCATGCCTCATACTGAGAAAGCAGGACAATCAGCGAGTTATCTTAAGTGCCTATACACAAATGCAAGAAGCCTTGGAAACAAGCAGTGAGAACTGGAAGTCCTGGAACAGTCAAGGAATTATGATGTGATTGGACTAACAGAGACTTGGTGGGATAACTCACATGACTGAAGTACTGTCATGGATGGATATAAACTGTTCAGGAAGGACAGTCAGGGCAGAAAGGGGGGAGGGGGAGAGTATGTATGTAAGAGAGCAGTATGACTGCTCAGAGCTCCGGTATGAAACTGCAGAAAAAACTGAGAGTCTCTAGATTAAGTTTAGAAGTGTGAGCAACAAGGGTGATGTCGTGGTGGGAGTCTGCTATAGACCACCAGACCAGGGGGATGAGGTGGATGAGGCTTTCTTCAGGCAACTAACAAAGTACTAGATCACAGGCCCTGGTTCTCCTGGGGGACTTTAATCACACCGATATCTGCTGGGAGAGCCATATAGCAGTGCATAGACAATCCAGGAAGTTTTTGGAATGTGTAGGGGACAATTTCCTGGTGCAAGTGCTGGAGGAACCAGCTAGGGGCAGAGCTCTTCTTGACCTGCTGCTCACAAACAGGGAAGAATTAGTAGTGGAAGCAAAAGTGGATGGGAACCTCGGAGGCAATGACCATGAGATGGTCGAGTTCAGGATCCTGACAAAAGGAAGAAAGGAGAGCAGCAGAATATGGACCCTGGACTTCAGAATAGCAGACTTTGACTCCCTCAGGGAACTGATAGGAAGGATCCCCTGGGAGAATAACATGGTGGGGAAAGGAGTCCAGGAGAGCTGGCTGTATTTTAAAGAATCCTTATTGAGGCTGCAGAACAAACCGTCCCGATGTGTAGAAAGAATAGTACATATGGCAGGCGACCAGCTTGGCTTAACAGTGAAATCCTTGCTGATCTTAAACACAAAAAAGAAGCTTACAAGAAGTGGAAGCTTGGACAAATGACCAGGGAGGAATATAAAAATATTGCTCAGGCATGCAGGAGTGAAATCAGGAAGGCCAAATCGCAATCGGAGTTGCAGCTAGCAAGGAATGTTAAGGGTAACAAGGGTTTCTACAGGTATGTTAGCAACAACAAGAAGGTCAGGGAAAGTGTGGGCCCCTTCTGAATGGGGGAGGCAACCTAGTGACAGAGGATGTGGAAAAAGCTAATGTACTCAATGCTTTTTTTGCCTCTGTCTTCATAAACAAGGTCAGCTCCCAGACTACTGCACTGGGCAGCACAGTATGGGGAGGAGGTGATCAGCCCTCTGTGGAGAAAGAAGTGGTTCAGGAATATTTAGAAAAGCTGGATGACCACAAGTCCATGGGGCCGGATGCACTGCATCCAAGGGTGCTAAAGGAGTTGGCTCATGTGATTGCAAAGCCATTATCTTTGAAAACTCATGGTGATCGGGGAAAGTCCCGGATGACTGGAAAAAGGCTAATGTAGTGCCCATCTTTAAAAAAGGGGAGGAGGAGGATCTGGAAACTACAGGCCTGTCAGCCTCACCTCAGTCCCTGGAAAAATCATGGAGCAGGTCCTCAAGAAATCCATTTTGAAGCACTTTGAGGAGAGGAAAATGATCAGAAACAGTCAGCATGGATTCACCAAGGGCAAGTCGTGCCTGAGTAACCTAATTGCCTTCTGTGATGAGATAACTGGCTCTGTGGATGAGGGGAAAGCAGTGGATGTGTTATTCCTTGACTTACAGTCTCCCACAGTATTCTTGCCAGCAAGTTAAAGAAGTATGGGCTGGATGAATGGACTATAAGGTGGATAGAAAGCTGACTAGATCGTTGGGCTCAACGGGTAGTGATCAATGGCTCCATGTCTAGTTGGCAGCCGGTATCAAGCGGACTGCCTCAAGGGTCAGTCCTGGGGCTGGTTTTGTTCAATATCTTCATTAATGATCTGGAGGATAGCGTGGATTGCACCCTCAGCAAATTTGCAGATGACACTAAACTGAGAGGAGTGATAGATACGCTGGAGGGTAGGGATAGGATACAGAGGGACCTAGACAAATTAGAGGATTGGGCCAAAAGAAATCTGATGAGGTTCAGCAAGGACAAGTGCAGAATCCTGCATTTAGGATGGAATAATCCCATGCACTGCTACAGACTAGGGACCGAGTGGCTAGGCAGCAGTTCTGCAGAAACGGACCTAGGGGTTCCAGTGGATGAGAAGCTGGATATGAGTCAACATTGTGCCATTGTTGCCAAGAAGGCTAACGGCATTTTGGGCTGTATCAGTAGGAGCATTGCCAGTAGATGGAGGGAGATGATCATGCCTCACCAGTGCCAAATAGAGGGGACTCATCTGGAGTACTGTGCCCAGTTTTGGGCCCCACACTACAAGAAGGTTGTGGAAAAATTAGAAAGAGTCTAGTAGAGGGCAACAAAAATGATTAGGGGGCTGGAGCACATGATTTATGAGGAGAGGCTGAGGGAACTGGGATTATTAAATCTGCAGAAGAGAAGAATGAGGGGGGATTTGATTGTTACCTCCATTCAGGTAGTTGAAAGCAGCTAAGAGGATGGATCTAGACTGTTCTCAATGGTAGCAGATGACAGAACAAGGAGTAATGGTCTCAAGTTGCAGTGGGGGAGGGTTAGGTTGGATATAAGGAAAAACTTTTTCACTAGGAGGGTAGTGAAGCACTGGAATGGGTTACCTGTTTTTAAGGCCTGGCTTGACAAAGCCCTGGCTGGGATGATTTAGTTGATCCTGCTTTGAGTAGGGGGTTGGACTAGATGACCTCCTGAGGTCCCTTCCAACCCTGATATTCTATGATTGTATACCTATAATAAAGTATCATCCCATTACATTTGTTCTTTAAGGCTCAAAAATAAATGCATCTTCCTATCTACAGCCTGCAGTTTAATGCAAATATGTATGAATTGCTCTTGTCCACTTATGCAGAGATTGTCTTTGACTTGTGGGAAAAAAAGAAGTCGGACCCCTTCTACCAGAATGGAGTGACACTACTCAGTGTGCTAGGGCTGTGTCTTTCTAATGAGTCTTTTTTTATCTGGCAACTCCACTGATTTGGTACCATGGAGATTTGCAAGTTTGGTCTTTCTGCTGGACATCTAGAGACATGCAAGAAGTCAAAGTTCTGGCCCCAATGCCTTTGGGCTTTACAGTAAGGGCACTGGCACCACTAATAAATGGAAAGTATGCTAGTACAATGAGAAGTTTAGCTTTTTGGTGCCTGGTGCTAAATTTAGACAAGGCCCCCTGATGTAAACAAGACCTCTATTTGCTATTCTCTATGGACCACTGTTGAGTAACTGCATTGCCTCAAAATCAGTATTATTATCCCCTCTGGTCAGACAGCAGGTGAAGCAATACAGCTTCCCCACTGCTGTGGATATTCAAATTCATCTTCATGAATACAAGCTATATATGTTCAAGGGGAGGAAAAACTGCTGTTAATTAGAACTTGCTAAAGATTTAACTTTATATGAAAAAAAAAATGATTTGCCTCATCATTTTATGCTTCCGTACTATCTCATCCATCATGCAACCCTGCTTCCTGAGGCAGAGAGGGACTGAGAAATAAAACATTCTTACACCAGTACAAAAGCATATTTCTGGTCCATATATATTAGCAAGATAACGTCTTGCACTGATTCCTTATTAGGCAGGCTGCAGCACTAAAGTGTTATTCATGAAGCTATGCATAATGATAAAAGCCATCTACCTGACAATATTATGGGTAAGTAAACGTGGAAACAGAGTGGGGAAAAGTATTTCCTTGTTTTATGATGCAAAAAAATTGTTTTCAGCCTATTGGTCCTTGAAAGACAGATGGTTCTAATGTGGAAAGTTCCACTATGCAACACATTCTATTAGAGCAAAGTGTAGCTTGAACCACCTGAGTTTTTAGGGCCACCCTGGCTCCCATTTCAGCTGGGTTACTACAAATGCTGCCAAGTTTTGGCCAAGTGCAGCCAAGAGGAATGAGATGTCACACAGAGAATTGGGAAAAAGGTAATCTCCACATTCCCAAAGATGTCTGAAGTGGAAAATATTTTGCTTTATTCCTCTTAACTTTGCAGCTACATTCACAAGCTACATTCTGAATTACTAAGGAGTTTAAAGACAACATGCCTTGGATAGTTTTGGAAGAAGGCAAAAAAAAAATCTATTTTCTACTCCTAACTTCTATGGAGTCTAATGAGTGGTTATGATCTAGTAACCTTTTAGAACCAGAGGAAAAATAATAAAGCACTGTTGCTGGCTCCTGAATAGGATTCGTTTTCAACTAGCTTGAATGTTTGTCATTGCAATAAGCAAGGTCCTAGAAACTGCTGTGCTCTTCAGTTATAAAACAGACATACCTGAGGTTTTTTCTCTTTTTTTTGAAGGGCTGATATCTGTCTGATTGGCAGACTGGCTGTACAAAAGGGGCAGGTGTCCGGGATTGGGGTGAACTGCGCCAAGTACATGCCCGTGCTCACGGCCCTGTGAAGGAGCCGCCAACTGATATCCCCGGCGGGCCTCGGGACCAAGGTGGAATATAGGCCGGCCCACCGGTCTTCCTCATCCTCTAGAGGTGGCAGGAGGTCCCGCCACTTTGTGTCAGGGTGGGACACGAGGGTGAGGACGTGAAGGGTGTGGAACACGAGCGTGTATAGATGTTTCCTTGGCGTGGTCTGGAAATGGACTGGCTGCAGCTCATGTAGCTGGCTCACGGTGAAGGGACGGGGGGGGTCGGTTGGGTCCACAGGGCAGGGGCCCGATGAACAGGTCCAGAGGGCCTGGGGTGGAGGGTGGGCAGAGCATGCCCTCCCTTAGGACCCGGTCGAGGTAGACCCGAACAGCGGGCGGCAAAGCGGGCCTCACCTCCTGAAGTACGCGCAAGGGAGTATGAGGTCTGGAGAGCCCCATGGGATCCAGCCAGTTTCCCCAGTCGTAGTCCAGGAGGTCTCCAACTCTGGTGACTTCTGCCAGGACCAACCTCTGGTGCACCGAGGGGGACTCCGCCACCTGCACACGGAGCTGGGTGTTGTGTAGCAGGGGCTCCGCAAGGAGATCTTCCCCCATGGAGGCCGCCATGGATCTGCTCGCTGTGAACAGTTTCCAGGTCCGGAGGAGGTCCTGGTAGAAGACCGGCAGCCCAGAGAGGTCACGGAAGACCTCTCGGATGGAGATAAAGGAGCTGCCGGTCATATCGGAGCCCTCGGAAGCGGCGCAGGAAGGCGTGCGCCAGTATGCTCCATGCCAGACTACCTGCACCATAAAGGAGCCTCTGCAGGGCCTGGAGGCGGAAGACATGGACCTGAGTGCAGAGACACTTCAGGCCCTGCCCTCCCTCCTCCGGGGTAGATGGAGAACCCCTGCAGAGACCCAGTGCAGTCCTGACCAGAAGAACTCCAGAATCAATGTCCGGAGGTTGGCCAGGAAATCCGGGGCCGGGACCAGAGTGCTGAGCCGGTGCCAGAGCATGGACAGGACTAGTTGATTAAGCACCAGTGCCCTCCCTTGAAGGGAGAGACACCGGAGTAGTCCTGTCCATCTCCGGAGCCGCTCTATCACTCTGCCCTCTAAACCGTGCCAGTTCTCTAGCAGAGACGGATGCGTGGCAGAAAGGTAAACGCCGAGATAGAGCAGTGGACCTGCGCTCCACCGGATGGCCTGAAGCGCGGGTGGGAGGGAGCTCGCCTGCCGCCAGTCCCCTACCACCAAGCCAGAGCTCTTGACCCAGTTGACCCGGGCAGAGGAGGCTGCCGAGTAAACAGCCTGGCAAGCCTCCACCCGCGCCAAGTCGCCCAGGTCCTGGACCACGAGGAGCACATCGCTGGCATATGCCGACAGGACCAGCTGCAGCTCCGGCTCCCGCAGCGCCAACCCCGTCAACCTCCTGCGGAGGAGACAGAGGAAGGGCTCGATCGCTAGAGCGTACAGCTGGCCCAAGAGGGGGACCCCTGCCATACTCCTCGCCCAAAGCTGACCGGTTCGGTCTGGGTCCAGTTGAGCCTGACCAGACACTCTGCAGAGGCGTACAGCACCTGGAGTAAACCCACAAACTGGGGTCCAAAGCCAAACGCTTGCAGAGTGCTCAGGAGATACCCGTGATCCACCCTATCGAACGCCTTCTCCTGATCCAGGGACAGGAGGGCGAACGACAGACCGTCCCTACACCTGAGTTCCAAGAGGTCCCGGACCAGATACAGGTTGTCGAAGATGGTACGGCCCGGGATGGCATAGGTCTGGTCTGGGTGGATCACGTCCGCCAGCACAGATCTTAGCCACAGGGAGATGGCTTTTGCTATGACCTTGTAGTCCGTGCTGAGGAGCAAGACGGGACGCCAATTTCGTAAATCACAGAGGTCCCCCTTCTTCAGCAATAAGGCGAGCATGGCTCGCCTGCACAAAAGAGGGAGGACCCCACTCTGCAAAGACTCAGCCCAGACGGTGACTAGGTCTGGGCCGAGGACGTCCCAGAACATGCAGTAGAACTCCACGGTCAGCCCATCCATGCCCGGACATTTATTGGTGGGCATGCGGCGGAGGACTTCCAAGAACTCAGCCTGAGTGAGAGGTAGCCCTAGCCGGTCTCAGTCGCCCACGCTGACCATCAGAAGTTCGTCTCTGCAAGTGTTAGGATTGGTCAGATCCGGGAAAAAAGACCTGCGTAGAAGGCCCTGGCCCTCCCGCACTTCTCCGCCGGATCCGTGAAGGGGGTGCCATCCTCTGTGAGGAGGCAGGTGACATGCTTCTTGGCCCCCCTCTTTTTCTCCAGGGTGTAGAAGAAGCGGGAGCCACAATCCATCTCTCGAAGGAGGCGGATGCGGGATTGAACAAAGGCACCCCGGGCCCAATGGTCCTCGAGGGCCTGGAGCTCCTCCTGCTTCTCCCGGCACGCCCCGCAGAGGGATGGATCCTCGGGGCTGGCAGCCAGATGCCTCTCCAGCTCTAAGACCTCCCGTTCCAACTGCCCTATCCCCGCATTCCTCCGTCAGCTGGCACCCCAGGTGTAGTCACGGCAGAAGAGCCGGACACGTGCACCTTTCCCAGGTCCCACCACCGCCGCACTGAGGGAAAGGCATGCCGCTGCCCTCACCAGGCCAGCCAGAACTCCCAGAAGGATGCCATGAAGCCCACATCCTCCAACAAGCTGTTGTTAAAATGCCAATAGGCTGGCCCCGGCCTCTCTGCGCAGAGAAAGACCGTTACGGTGGCTAAATGATGATCGGAGAATGGGGCCGGCCGGATGCTGGAGGAGTGGGCCAGTGAAAAGTGGAAACGTGATAAGTAGATGCGGTCCAACCAGGAGTGGCGCAACCCATGGGCCTCCACCCGGACAAAGGTGAACATCGAGACGTCGTCCGGGTGGTGGTCGCACCAAACGTCGACCAAGGAGGACGTACGCGGCGGCCGGGCACTGCTCGGTCCCCGAGCGGTCCCACTCCCCAAGGGTAGTATTAAAGTCCCCGCCCAGGACCAGGCACTCACGAGGATCCAAGGTGCCGAGGAAGGCGGACGCCTGCTGAAAGAAATGCAGCTGCTCCTGGCCCGATGTTGGAGCATAGAAGTTGACAAGATTGACCACAAGCCCCTCGATATGGACCCGGAGGTGCAGCAGGCGGCCTGGCACAGCTTCAGCGACCCCCAGCACCTCAGGCCGTAGGTCGGGGGAGAACAGGGTCACCACTCCAGCTGTACGAACTGTGAGATGGCTAAAGTAGACTCTGTCCCCCCATTCCAGCCACCAGCTATCTTTGGCGGTCAGATCCGTATCGGTCTCCTGCAGGAAAACCACAGAGTACCCCCCTCCCGAAGGAAGGAGAGCACCTGGCATCTGCGGAGACCCATCCTACAGGACCGGGTGTTCAACGTTGTGATGGTGAGAGGTGCCATAGGGAGGGCTGGGGGAGATCCTTGCCGGCAGGGACGCTCACGGTTCCCAATGGGCCGCGCAACAATCCATGACCTACCCCGAAGGTGAATAAAGAGTCACGGAAGAGGCGGACCCACTGGTAGGCCGCGGCGGCCTGCTTCCCAGTCCTTTTACCCTCCCCCATGAGGGTCCTCGTGGCCCGGAGGATTTGATGGAAGTCCCCCCATTGCTGGAGAGCGAGCTGCACCTTGTTACGGGAGCCGCGGACATCCTCAAGGAACTCCTGCAGCTCCTCTCGCAGCGTATGGGGGCCCGGGATCACTAGCCCCCAGCTTTCCTCCAGAGGGACCAGCGACACAGCCCCGTGGCCCACCGAAACGGGCAGGCAAGGGGCGGACCCCCGACGTGGCGCCCGATGGGCTGGCACCACGCAGCCCCCCTCAAACCCGAGCTCAATTGGGGGCAGCGGAGGGAAGATAGAAGCCCCTAGTGAGTTGGGACTGGGAAATACAGAGGCCGCTCCCTGGGGGCTCTCCTCTAGGAGCAAGGAGATGACGGCCCCAGGGGCGGCAATATCATCACCGGAGGTGGAAGGGGCAGGGACGGGGCTGACATCAGGGGCAGGGCAGGGATCCAGAGTAGGAGCAGGGCCTCGATCTCCTTGCAGATGGAGGGGAGTTCTCCTTCCACCACCCTGGAGATCTCCCCGCCAGTGACCGAAGCGACGCTCGCCCCAGGGCTCACAGGGGCTCCGGATGGTAACGGGACAGGAGGGGCTCTGTCGGGGGCCTTGGAGCGAAGGGACTCCAATGGAGGGATGGTACTGCCCTCCCATGCTGCCACATTTTCCCCAGCTGGTATCGGGGGATGGCATGCGCCCGCCGACAAGGCAGAGAGCTCAGCATTGGTGCCCCCCTTTCTGGTCTTCCGGGGGGCTTCCGCATCAGTGGAAAGGAGCAGAGCCCGAGCCTTCCGCTTGCCCCGCTTCCCCGGACTAGGGCCCAGCCCTCCATGGCATCATCGGGGGGCCGGCTAACAGGGGTTGGGGACGATGGCTCAGGGACCATGGGAGGCAGCAGTGGGGCGGCATGAGAAAGGGAAGATTCCCCCTGTGGCGGGCCCTCTCCCATGCTCGGTGGTGTCCCTGCCGCACCCTCCTCTAGGGGCCACGCTGGATTGCAGGCAGCAAAGGCGGGGCTCTCCCGCTCGTCTGGGCGTGCTGGGGGGAGCACCCCTTGGGCCCAAGCGGGAGCAGTGGTGGACTGAGTAGGAGGAGGGGCGGCTTCGGGCGCCGGGCAGCCAGGGGCGCCGGTGATGACGAGGCTGGCGCCCCGCTGGGTTTCGGGGGTCCCGGATACCTCTCCGTGCCGGACCAAGGGGCAGTCCCTCCGGACGTGCCCCATTGCCCGACAGAGGTAACACCGGGCCTCCCCCGTGGAATAGTGCACCTGGTAATGGGACCCCTGGTAGAGGATCAAAAATGACCCCTCAAGCACCTCTCCGTCCCGCGCCGCCGGCGGCAGTTGCAGCTGCACTTGCCAGCGGAATGAGAGGACGTGACGGAGGGCAGGGTCCTTGCAGCCCAGTGAGAGAGGGCTCAAAACAGAGATGGGCTTCCCCAGGGTCGAAAGGGCGGGTACTAGGGCGACATTGGGAAGGAAGGGAGGGACGGAGGTCAGGACCGGGCGGACGCCCAGGTCGTCCAGGGGCTCCAGGGGGATGAACATGCCCCCCACCGCCAGGCCCTTCTCCACCGCCTCCTGAGTGGCGGCCTCCGATGCCAGGAAGAAGACCACCTTCCCATATATTTTGGAGGCTGCCACAATGGCCGTGGGCCCCACCGCATTCGCCAACACCTGCACGTACGTCTCCACGTGGGGCAAGGCGGGCACCAGGAGGCAACGGACACCGTGCTTCCTGGTCATGGTGGGAAAGGGGCCCCGGCCGCTATAGTTGGTAGCGGAGGCGGTGGGCGGGAGAGATGACATAGCGGCAGGTGAGGGGGCTGCCGCCACCTGGGCATATGCCCTGGGGGTCGGGGGAGGGACACTCGCAGAGCTGGTGGAGGGAGCAGCGGGGAGGGACGCCGCGGCCGGTGGCGGGACCGTGGCAGTGGGGGTGGTCCCTGCCATGGAGGGCCTGGTCTTTTTGGCGGGGCCTTTCCCCTTCTTCTTACCCTGGCCCTTCCTGCCGGCTTGGGGGGCTCCCCCAGAATCAGAGGGAGCGAGGGACATGGCAGCAGCGAAAGTCACCCCAGTGCCCGCTGCTGCCGGCGCCCCAGTGGGGGCGGTGGCAGGTGGTTTGGCAGCAGCAGTTGAGGTAGAGGCTTGGGGGGTGACAGAGGGGCAGGTGGGGGAGGGGTATCTGGGGCTGTTGGAGGGGCCCCAACGGCCGTGTCCCCCGCCATAATGAGTGGGGAGGGAGGGGAAACCACCAGAGAGAGGAGGGGAAAAGGGAAGCAGGTCAACCACACCTCCCCGCTAGGCTGCAGGCAGGGGAGGAGGGCGCCAAAAGGGGTGGGCTGGACAGAAGGGCTATCAAGGGCTTGTGGGGGACAGTCACCGACTCAGGATAAGAATCGGTCTCCTCTAGCTGCACTAGGGGAGGGGAGTCATAAGGTTAGGGGAGTGCAGTGAGATGGGGCAAACTCAAACAGGGGAAGGGCACAAGCGCATGGGAGGGGGCATGGGCGCACTGAGTAAGGGGCCAATCAGGGCAGGGGTACCACATGGGGAGGGGGGAGAACCAGGCTGGAGGCAGGACAGGGAACCAAGGGGCTAGCTTCAGAGGCAGGGGCGGGGCAAAAGCTAGCGAGGTGCTGGGGTAAAGGGGAGGACAAAAAGGCTGCAAGGGACAAAGCTAGGGGCTTGCTGAAGGGGGCCAGTCCAGGATGGGGGGGGGGCATGTGCACCCACATGCACTTGCAAAGAGTCAGTGCGGGCTGGCTGCTGCTTTAGGCCCAGAAGGTGGTGAAAGGGGGCGGCAAGCCAAGCAAGCAGTGGAGTCCCAGAGGCAGGAGCTTGAGGTACATGGTAAGTGTCTACTGGGTGTGGTGGAGGGGGCAGCGACGACAGTGGTGGTGGCAGGGGTTGGGGGGACACACACAGATAGAGTGGGGGGCAGGCTCCATGCCACACCCCCTGCATCCCCACACACACACAGTCAAAACCCCCACCACAAGAGCACAGTTCAAAAGTTGCTCAGCCTTCAGGCCCCCTCCACAGTGGTCTGCAGAGTCCCTGTGCGCTCCCCCAGCAGCAGATGGCCTCATCCCCTCCTCCTTCGGAGTTCAGCAGCTCCCAGGCAGCAAAGGCAGCAGCAGCCCGGTGGCCAGGCAGGCAGAGAGGACCCTCACAGATGGTGGTGGTGGTGTCCACAGCAGCAGTAGTAATGGCTGGGGCAGGGGTCCCTCACTCCCCCACTCTGGGGAGTGGGCCAGCAGCCCCCCCAAGGGGCTGTAGTTAGAGCAGCAGCAGCACCCAAGGATGTGGGAGTCCAGCAGCTAGTCAGCAACCAGGTAGCAGAGAAGGGGGGTGCGGGGTGTCTGGCCCAGCCAGAGGAGTAGCTGGGGCAGCGACAGCAGCAGCAATCGCCCTCCTTTCTCCAGGCCACTTGGGTTCAGCAGAGCAGTCAAAAGCAGATCTACTGGCCACTGGATGAACAGGTTTCTGTTTCCTGAGTGACCAGAGCAGAGGCTACCCTAGAGCAATCAGGAACCTACTAGAACCAATTAAGACAGGCAAGCTAATCAAGAGACCTGGAGCCAATTAAGAACTTTCTAGATTCAATTATGGCAGGCAGGCTAATCAGGACACCTGGTTTAAAAAGGACCTCCCATCAGTTAGTAGGGGGATGTGCTGCTGGAGGAGTGAAGAGTTCAAGCATGATCAGGCTTCAGGATGAAGATCTTGTAGTGAGGATAAAGAAGGTGCTGGGGGGAAGGCAATGGGGAAGTAGTCCAGGGAGTTGGAGCTGTCACGCAGCTGATACAGGGAATATTGTGAACAGTGGGAACCCAGTGTAGAGGGTGGGGCTGGGTTTCTCTGATGCCCCTCAACTCCTGATTCAACACAGGAGGAGTTGACCTGGTCTGTGAGAAATACCAGAAGGGAAGGTTTAAATTGGAAAGGGATCTGCCCTGTCCCCAACCCACTAGGTGGGGGACACAAACTGCAGAGATGGTTCTCCATTTCCCCCATGCTGGCCAGTGATGAGGTTAGCTGAGTGGACAGCAGGTTTGAGCCACTAGCAAGAGTGGCCAAACTGAGGGCTGCTGTGAATCTCTGAGGCAAGCAAATCCGCCAATAAGTACAGGACCCACCGAGGCAGAGGAGGAACTTTGTCACAGTAGGCAGGGGATGGGTGGAAGACCGTTCTGCCTAGGCAAGTGAGCTCTCCTTCCCCACAGAAATGGGGAGATCCAGGTGTGAGAATCCTCTTCACAATTGTTTGGGGGGGGGGGTGATCTTAGCCTCAAATTTGCTAATTTGTTTTGTATTGATTTCAATGTGAGTTTGTCTGAGTGAAGTTTAAAAGCTAGTGGTGTTTTTATCTCATTTTATTTGTTCTGCAATTGAAATGCTGAGGTAGATGCTTGATACACAAGCCAAATTACTGTTTGATTTACCTGCTTTTTTTTCATCATTTTAGTTTCTCATTAGTAATTTGAATGGAGCCTAATGACTGTGGAAAAAGAGAGACTTTTTCACTCCCCTTCCAAGTGGGCAGATCTTGGAATTATTTCTCATCATTAAGTTAAAAAAAATGTTTTACTTTTGGCTGGCATGACAATGACCTAGGATCTCTCTACACCTGCTTCAAAGACAGCTAGAAATTGAAAAGCTTTCAGTGTGGGAAACAAGAGTCAATACTGTAATGTTAATGGGAGTGAGGTGGGTAAATCCCCAAGGCTTGAGATAAGAATATGCCTTATTCAGCATCAAATTAATAGCCAACATTTCGCTGCTTTCCCATGGCAACAATGAAATAATGGCACAGGAGTGCAGAACAACCTTCTAAGACAGATTGTGCATTGGGGACCAGGGCAATTAGGATATTAGGGGCAAACAATGGTTTATATTTTAAATTCACTCCAATGCAAGATCAGCACAAAGATCAAGGAGAGAATATAACCTACGTAGCAATAATCAGTAGTCATTATTGAAATGTATAGAGGTCATTCCTATATGTCCCTCGTGCACTACTCTTTCCTGCAGGGTGAGACCAAGTATAGTAATGGAGAATTCCTTCAGGAATGGGCTGTGTACTTAATGATGGCCATTAACTACAGACCCTATATTCCCAGGAGACTCTGTATATCTGAGGCTAGGGAATTAAATGATTTACTATAAAACTTGCTTCGAAAGATCAAGTAAAACCTTCTACTTAGCATACCTCATAGTGAGTCACTTCTAAAAGAACACACTGTGATACCACCTGCAGAAGATAGCACAAATCAAAAATAGGGATTGGTTTATGGAAGCAAACAGCAAGGGGAAACACAATTTAATAGTCAAATGCTACATAACTTACTATTTATTGGTGGCGTAGGAAAAAGGAAATTACTTTTCCAACTGTGTGCTATATAAGTTACATTATGTACATTTTTTGCTTCATATTTCCTAGTGGATAGATCACCAGACTGGTTGCTCAGGACACCTGGGTTCTACTCCTGGCTCTGCTAGTGGCCTCCTGGTTGACCTGGGCAAGTCACTTCAATGCCCCGTGCCTCAATTTCTCTATCTTTAAAATGGGGTAATAATACTGATCTCCTTTGTAAAGTGCTTTGAGGCCTACCAATGAAAAGGGCTACATAAGAGCCAGTTATTAATGTTGTTGTTTCCACCAATGGGGGATAATTATGGAGCTTTGAGTTTGAGTGACATCGTACCATTGTTTATTTTTAAGCAGAATTCCCCATTAAAACAATATGCCCTTGAATTTAGGGTGAAATTCTGGCTCTATTGATAATGGTAAAATTTCCATTAAACAGGGCCAGGATTTCACCCTGAATATCCAGTACTCCTTCACTCCCAATGCATTTTTCATTAGACTCAAAATATGTTTCATGCTTCTGTAGTGGCTTCAAGTGGTTCCTCCTGGCCAGCCTCAGAGGGAGGCCACTAGGCCTCACTATGCCACCTAGCTATCAATAGTCAATTGGCAGGGGATTATCAAGGTATAATATCAGTTAATGATCTGGGGCCCTGGCCCCCTAGGGGAGGGGTGGGTAACCAGCAATCTGTCACACAAGCTCCCTTGCTTGGGGACACAGTCCAATTCTAGCCCTCTGGGCTGGGCAGAGCAGTCTTTAGCCCAGCTTCCTGGCTTGGGCAGACCGTAAACAAACACAGGCCTTCGGGCTCAGGTGGGTAGGCTTCCCCTCAGGGGTGGGGTCAGCAGCAGAAAGCAGGGGGACCCAGCCCCACCCTACTCCACTGTGTCCCAGCCCAGGGCCCTAACAGTGGTGAGTGATCCTATCACTGGGTCAGTGGAGATCCCACCACAACATACTGACTCAACTCCCAGTTATGCAACCAGACTAATGTCTGGTTTCCCTGTGCCACTTCCTACCCCAGTCTGGTCATAGAGCTCCATGGTTCATGGGGCCTCTGTCTCCTTGGGGTACTCTGCCAACAGCAGTCCCAGAAGCTCCTCTGGGTATTTGGTGGATGGCAGTCACAGCAGCTCTTCCCTGATGTCGGTCTCTGTTGTAGATCTAGCACTGTATCACTCGGTCCCCAGTCTGGCAGCAAGGCCAGGGCATCTGCCTCCTTCCCTTGCATTCGCCCAACGGAGCAGGAGGCCCCGCCTATTATACTTCCTGTCCCACCCCTCTGCTTCCAGCACTGGCCTGCTTCCATCTACCTGAGGGTGGGGAGTGGTTCCTCCGGGCCAGACTTGGAGGGAGGCCACTCCTCCTCACTCCAGATTTATAACCAAACAGGGTAATTATCAGGAGAAAATAGCCATGTGTAGAATCTTTATAGGCACAATGCTTATTCAAAGGAGTCAGTAAAAAAATCGGAGCAAATATCTTTAAGATGGTGCTATGTATATCGTACAAACTGGAGAGCATCCTACAAATTGACTTGTTTTGGCCAGGCCAGTAAATTTTAATCTTTGTCAATCACAATTGTATAATTCATGACCAGAGCAAAGTCTATCATAAATGTATGATTCAAAAGAGCCATCACCATGTTCATCTAATTAATCTGAATCATATTTATCTATCCTATCATAGCCATGAGCACCAGTACAAAACTCAAGATAAGAAGACAGATGAAGGGGGAAAGATATGAAAAGAAAAGGACTGAAGATTATAGAAGGGGGGAAATGTTTCTTCCACTGTTAACCGGAATGTCCTGGTAATGTCATAACTAGAGAATTTTGCTTGGTGCTGGCTTTTACCCATCATATAGAGTCCAGAATCTTTCCCTATACAACCAGTGATAAATTCCAATAACCTCACATACACCCATGCCACTGAAGTCCATTTCTTGTTGGTGGGTTGTGCAAATGGAACTGGAGGCAGAGTTTGACCTCTCATCTCCTCTGAGTAACGGTGGGGAGTGACAGTGACAGCAGGCCTGGTTTACCCCCACAGGTTTTAATCTGGGATAAATACTTTAGTTAGGGGGTGTGGGTTTTGTTTTTGTTTTTTTAAATCAAAATAGTTATATGGTAAAATCCAACAATGTGCACACCTTTATATTGATACAAAGGTGCCTTATACTGGTATAGCTTATTCCCCTTACTGCCCTCATACACGTGCGCAAGGGGGATTCTACCACTATAATAACACCATTGTAGTTAAAACAGTACAATCTGCAGGTTTAGACAAACCCTGAGTGGCATGTGGTAGTTCAGAGATTGGCACTGTCACTATTTTTTTTTTTTTAATTTAGATCAGTATAAGTGCAAACCCTAAACAAACCCCCCAAAATCCACTCATCTCGTTAATACTACCCAAGGGCATTTTTTGTTTATGTATTAACTCATGCATCCTTGACACTAAATTCTATGTTCACCAATGTAACAAATTGCAAAAGCACTCCTTTTTGATCTGTGCTTTATAGGACTGATGCATACATTTAAAAATTCATGTTAAAATGCGGATAGTTTTCATCATCCTGTTTGTTCACAAGTAATTTCTTATTTACAGTTTCACAAGGAGTGCCTGATCTTTTTTTAGAGACAAAAATATAAAACATCCTGACTTTTATGACTTATTTTTGTCACCTTCTACAAAGCTCATACACCGCATGATGATAGATCGATATGAAACTTATGAAATGATTCACTTTGTAAATGCCTTTGACACACTGCTTTCATATTTAAAGTGCCATAATCTGGTACACAGGGCTGTTGCAGCCATGTGAGTCCCACGATATTAAGAGACAAGGTGGATGAGGTAATATCTTTTATTAGACCAACTTCTGTTGGTGAAAAAAGATAAACTTTTGAGCTACATTGAACTCTTCAGAAGAAGACCTGAAGAATAGCTCGATGTTGCTCGAAATCTTGACTCTTTCACCAAAGTTAGTCCAATAAAAGATATAACCTCACCCACCTTGTATCCCTAATATAATCCGGTATAAGCAGGTGGTAGGTATGTGTTATTGTCAGTCTAGCAACAATATTAAGTTAAGATTTGGCTAAATATCTGTATCATGATAACCCATTTAAATTTTATCTTTCCTGCCATACCTTCAAAATTTCATCATCCTCTTGTTTCCAGGAACCATCCTAAGTCTTTCAGGCAGATAAAAAAGCAGTTACAGGAGTACAACATGCTTAATAGCTTCCTCTTGCCTGCCTGTGCCCTTTTCTGCTCAACCCTCTGCATCCAGTATCCTTTTGGAATCAAAATAATAACAGCCCTATATAGCAACATGTCTCAATCTACTATGCCACTTGGACTATAGGTAGTTTTTCCTCCACCTCAAATATAACAGTCACCTTTTCTTAATTATTTAATTCTTTAGGCAAATCTATTTGCCTTATCTCTCATTCCTTATGAAACCCTTTAATTCAGCAACTGCAAGGAACCCAGTAGTGTTGTGGTTAGCACATAGTAAGGATGTGTTTATTCCTCTGCTCATTTAAGCCTATTGAGGCTTATATTAAAGACAAGTGAGGATCTCAACCTTTTTGTTTATCCAAGCTCTTGAAAACCTCACCTTCTTTTGACTTTAATCTGGTAAACCTTTGATGTTAGCTGTTAACCCCCTTGTATTTATCAACAGCTGAAAATCCACTCTACTTCAGGGATGCTGTAAGAATCCACTCAGTTCTTCCTGGGCTTCTGAGAAAGGGGAACAAAAGGTTTATTGAACCAATTTTCCATAAACACATCCATTACGCTTGAAGTGTTTCCTGTTACTGCAGGATATTTGTGCAAGTTACTGCCTTGAAACAGTGTGTTGTAAACACAATGGTGTTTATGGAGTGGGAAATCCCAAGACCAGCCATGATGAAAAGGTGCAGTTTGAAGGAAAATAGAGGTATAATTTAGCTGACAATTGTCTATTTCTTTGACTTTTCCCCCCTTTATATGCCACCAATTGCTGGGATCATTTTTGATTCCCTTTATTTTCTACAGGCATTTTACCATTTGCATTATAGAGGTTGTTTCAGCCTCCCTTCTGTGGGCCAGATTCTGACACCCACACACACTGAGTGGCTCCTTATTTCATGAATAGTCTTATTGACCTCAGTGGAAGATGAGTAAGTGTAGCTGACTTTAGCTCTCTGTAGTTTGTTCTGCAGTGGCTTTTCTTCTCTGTCTACGACACAGGAACATAGGATTGGAGGAATTACCTTTGTTCTATCTTCTTTGGAATTTTCTCCAAATCAGTAGTCAGAGTCAGATTCTTCTGAGCAGAAGGAAACCACACATGGTGATGACTGGGTCTCACAGGGCATTTTTTTCTTTGTCTTGTCTTCTAAATTGTAAGTTCCCAAAACCGGGACTATCTTGATTACCTGAGCATGTTTTCTATATTTTATAAATAATCACCCTGCAGCATCTAGTTCAAAGTGAATCTTGCAGACCTGTGGGCTACCCCTGATAGTTCTCAAGCCCCAGTTCTCGTTTCTGCAATCTTCTGTCTGCCCCTAGCCCTACAATCTTTCTTGCAACATAGGGAACCACTTCCAAGGGCCTTTTGGACCATCCCAATTTCCCTCCTCTCCTATGGTCTTTCATAGACTTCAGTGGAGACAGAAAGAAGTCTGTCCTTCTCCACAGAAGCAACAAGAGAGAGAAGACCCCTCTTTCCTGACTCCCAGCTACTAGAACTCTAAGGAGAATGATTCACATTCAGTTGCTAGGGATTGCTTATAGGATGTCTGTGGCAGGAGGTAGTGAGTGAGCTGTACAAACAGCATTGACTCACGCTGAGGCTTAAAGGCTTGGCCAAAAGCACTCTCATTTTTGGTATCTATGGGGAGGTTAATGGATATAAGTGGGAACTCTGTGTTATAGGGCAATGAAAGAAGAAATATTTGCGATGGGAGAAACCATCAGCTATTCAAACCCCAACCATTGTGACTCTGGGAAGAAATTCAATACCTGTAGCATGACTTTAACTTTTCAACAAATGCAGGTAAAACAAGGATGTCGTTGCTGCTCTCAGTAGGTGCCACTGAGCCAAACAGACCAGATGTGATAAGGCTTCTCTGAGAAACATGCCATGGAAAGAGAAAAGGAAAATTGCAAAGGCACTCAGTGAAATTTGTTCATATTTGACTTAGAAAATGACACATTACTAAGATGTTGTTAATTACAGTCAGAGGCAGGGCTGTAGCACACTTCTGCTGGTCTCCCCTCCATCACCTACAATCTCTTAGATTTTGTCTAAATTAGGAATTTGCCTGGACACCCGCAATTGTTACCCAGCCACTGACTGTCCTGGTGCAAAGCCTAAATGTAGAAAGGGAGCTTACTCGTGCTTGAAGTCACAACTTGCCTTGTCTCCTAGGGGTTTGCATTGGTGAAGCAGTGACTAGCCATCAAGAACTAAGGTCATCAAGTGTAGGGGAACATCAACCAAGCAACATCAAAATGAAATGTCTCCTTCCTTCTTTGCCATTCATTCATGCACAATATTTTTCATTCACTACAAGATAAAGACACCCCTCAGGGGAACCCAAAATCAACTCACTTGACCCCACCCAGAGTCAGTAGTATGTGTAGTTTTATGGTTACCAGGGTGGCTGTTCAAATATCCAAAGAATGGCCTCCTAAAGATCCAGGGAAGTGTGAATGAAATGTACTTCTGACAGACCACCGGGAAAGGTATATTTTATACAAAAAAGGTAGGAAAAGATAGTTTGGGTCAAAGGGAAATGCTAATTGCTGATCTTTTCAAAAGTCCTTCTCAAGGTTCTAGAAAGAGAACTCTATTCTCTCCCGGTGTTCAAAGCACCCTTGCTGGGCTGGACCAACAGAGGAACACAGTTTGAAGTTGAAATGAGAGCTGGCATGTCTGCTGCTCTTTGTAGCACAGAATAAGGAGTAGCAGCATTTAAGAAGCTTGGAAAGGATTTTTTTAAATATACACTTTTTTGCAGAAAAACATGGTAGAAGTTGAATGAAAACTGGAAAAAGATGTTGAGTTCAATACTACATTTTAACGTTGACGACTTCTTCTTACATTATCCCTCTGACCCAGTAAGGAGAATCTAGGGCTGGACTGATCGTGGATTCAAATAGATTACTTCACTGATTACTGTGTTTTTACCATTTGTTAATGAGTCAGGGATAAAATATTAGTCTTTCAAAGAATGTTTTTATAAAATGCCTGCTTCTGACCTTACTTAGGCCTTGATCCAGCAGAACACTTGAGCGCACACTTAATTTGAACACAAAAGTAGTACAATGGATTTCAAACTGGTTTAAAGTTAAGAACATGCTTAAGTTCTTTGCTGGATCAAAGTTTTACAATGGTTTATACCTGTGTAACTATATTGACTTCTTGTTTTACCCCAGTGTACGTGAGATCAGAAATGGAACCCATATTTTTTTCCCCAACTAAATGAATAGTTAAAACTCAGGTTTGTAGATAGTATGGCCATTTTTATGTTCTTATGCTACTGGGTCAGACCAAAGGTCTATCTAGCCCAGTATCCTGTCTTCCAACAGTGGCTAATGCCAGGTGCCCCAGAGGGAATGAAGAGAACAGGTAATCAACAAGTGATCCATCCCCTGTCACCCATTCCCAGCTTCTGGCAAACAGAGGCTAGGGACACCATCCTGCCCATCCTAGCTAAGAGCCAGTGACGGACCTATCCTCCACGAATTTCTCTAGTTCTTTTTTGAACCCTGTTACAGTCTTGGCCTTCACAACATCTCTGGCAAGGAGTTCCACAGGTTGACTGTGCATTGTGTGGAAAAAATACTTCCTTTTGTTTGTTTTTAAACCTGCTGTCTATTAATTTCATTTGGTGGCCCCTAGTTCTTGTGTTATGAGAAGGAGTAAATAACACTTCCTTATTTACTTTCTCCACACCAGTCATGATTTTATAGACCTCAATCATATCTCCCCTGAGTTGTCTCTTCTCAAAGATGGAAAGTCCCAGTCTTATTAATCTCCTCATACAGCAGCCATTCCATACCCCTAATAATTTTTATTGCCCTTTTCTGAACCTTTTCCAATGCCAATATCTTTTTTTTTGAGATGGGGCGACCACATCTGCACGCAGTATTCAAGATGTGGGCATACCATGGATTTATATACAGGCAATATTTTCTGTCTCATTATCTATCCCTTTCCTAATGATTCCCAACATTCTATTTGCTTTTTTGAGTGCCACTGCACATTGAGTGGAAGTTTTCAGAGAACTATCCACAATGACTCCAAGAGCTCTTCCTTGAGTGGTAACAGCTAATTTATACCTCGTCATTTTATATTTGGGATTAGGTTTTCCAATATGCATTACTTTGCATTTATCAACATTGAATTTCATCTGCCATTTTGTTGCCCAGTCACCCAGTTTTGTGTGATCTTTTTGTAGCTCTTTGTAATCGGCCTGGGACTTGACTATCTTGAGTAGTTTTGTATCCTCTTCAGATTTTGCCACTCACTGTTGACCCCTTTTTCCAGATAATTTTATGAATATGTTAAATAGGACTGGCCCCGGTACAGACCTCTGGGGGACACCACTATTTCTCTCTCCATTCTGAAAACTGACCATTTATTGCTACAATTTGTTTTCTATCTTTTAACCCATTACCAATCCATGCAAGAACCTTCCCTTTTATCCCATGACTGCTTACTTTGCTTAAGAGCCTTTGGTGAAGGACCTTGTCAAAGGCTTTCTGAAAATCTAAATACCCTATATCCACTGGATCCCCTTTTCCACATGCTTGTTGACCCCCTCAGAGAATTCTAGGAGATTGGTGAAGCATGATTTCCTTTTACAAAAACCATGTTGACTATTTCCCCACAAATTATGTTAATTATGTGTCTGACAATTTTATTCTTTGCTACAGTTTCAACCAGTTTGCCCGGCACTGAAGTCAGGCTTACTGGCCTGTAATTGCTGGGGTCACCTCTGGAACCCTTTTTAAAAATTGGCATCACATTAACTATCCTCCAGTCACTTGGTACAGAAGATGATTTAAATGATAGGTTACAAACCATAGTTAGTAGGCCTGCAATTTCACATTTGAGTTCCTTCAGAACTCTTGGGTGAATACCATCTGGTCCTGGTAAACAGAAAGGTGGTATACTTGCAAATGGGCATCAATATGAAATTATCAAAATTATAATAAATACAAATATGCCTAACTCTCACTCATACTGATGTAAATCAGGAGTAACTACCTTGAAGTCAATGGAGTTACGTCATTCAAAACTGGGATGAGAGAAGAATCAGGCCCAACAACAACAAATAATTATTGAGGGTCATGTTAAAAATCACTCTTCAGCAGAAAACATGGGTGGAGCTACTATCTACCATAAAATCTGGGGGCCAAATTCCACCCTCAGCTACACTGTGGAAACTGATGCAGTGGCATGGATGTCTGTGAGGGGAGAATTTCTTCCTGTGTCTATAATAAATGTTTCCATTTGCTGTCATAGCTGTGTAGTGCTCCATGGTGAGAGTTTACATGTTGCTGCTGTTTGCATTATTTGCAACTTATTATGAATAAATAGTATCAGAGAGGTAGCAGTTTTAGTCTGGATCTGTAAAAGCAGCAAAGAGTCCTGTGGCACCTTATAGACTAACAGACGTATTGGAGCATAAGGTTTCGTGGATGCATCCGACGAAGTGGATATTCACCCACAAAAGCTTATGCTCCAATACATCTGTTAGTCTATAAGGTGCCACAGGACTCTTTGCTGCTTTTATGAATAAATAGAGGACTTCAGCTTGCAATGTTAGTGAGCCTTTAGTTTCAGACCCAACTCCCCCGCACCACCACAAATGAAACAACCCACCATCAGCATTCTCAATACAATCTCCTAATCTGTACAAGAGTGGGGAGAAAGGTCAAAATGGCTTTGCTCTAGCAGTTCTCTTCACAAAGAACTGCATAGAAGAATATCTTTGTCCTTGCCTTCTAAGCTAAACTCTACTGCATCACATCACAATAGCGAAGGATTTACTGGGAAGGCATAGGATTTCAGTGAGAACAATCGGCCCCAATCCATGTCAAACAGGAACACAATGTGAAATTGCTTCCACTAGGATTCAAAAGCCTGTTACAAAAAAAAAAAAAACCCCAACAACCACAGGTTAGCAAATACTGGTCACTAAGGTGTCGGTATATTTTAAAATGAAACAGTGATTGTCCACTTGTACTGACTTAGTAGTTTTCTGTTTGTTTTGCTGCATTTCATTGTGTTAGGCTTGAAAGAATTAGTTTTATAATTGATAGATAGTATTGATTTTTTTTTTTTAAATTTGTATCTATTTAAATTTTCACAGTTGTGCAAAATTACGGGTTTTAAGCATTTGTTTTGATTGGTATTTATTTAAATTTTCATAGCTGCAGGAAATCATGGGGAGGATCTGACAATGGGGGAGGGGGTTGGACAATAATTTTAACATTTTGAATCTCAACATTTTTTGTCATTAAAGTGTTAAAACACACTGTCAACATCGCATTTCAAAACATACAGAGTAAATATCCTTAAATCAAGTTCTCAAGCAGCATTTTTTTTACTTGTCTGTAAATTTTAATTATGATCAATGGAAATATATTTTCATCAGTTTGTGTGAGTGGTGATATCAGTGTTTACAGACAAACATTTAATCCTTCAAAGCCTACTTACACTGATGTGTATTTCAGGGTCCCTTCAGTGTAAGGCAGTAGAGAATCAGGCCCATGACCTTTATCTGGGTGTATAACCAGTATCAGGCAGGAGGATGATGGCTTTAGCCTTTTAAAGGGGAATTCTATTATAGGGCAAGACCATCATTTGCTCTATTTCCCTGCATAGAGGGACCAAGGGAGGTAAAGTGCTACTGGCATCATGGGAACAGCACAGAGAGAAGAGCAGTTTGCATGAGAATGCACAGGCGCACTGGCAGTGGGAGTGCAGGAGTAAGGAATAGTCAAAGCCTTGACCCTATGCATCACCATTTAATGTGCCCGACAGCAGAATGGAGCCAACATGGATGGGGAGGTAATTTGCTACTGGTTTGGACCAATAACTGATTACCTCCCTACACACGAGCAACAGGGAAAGACCAAGGAAGGAACTGTGCCTCCAATTCACAATTTCCTCTCTGGTCTACTGGGACACCACAGCTGAGCACTTGCCCTTACTCAGGATGGATTGCATTGCTACTGCTAGCCCATAGTGAGAGAGCATTGAATCAGGATTTTTGCTGATAAGTTTTAAAAGCTGTCCATTAAAGCTGGTTCTGAATTCCTCAAGAGTCACCAGGCCTGAATTTCTCTTCCATGATTACAGTGAGCTCAACCTGCTCAGTACTGACAGTTTTTTGTACTGGGGCTTGATCCAAAGCCTATTGAAATTAATGGAAATCTTTCCACTAACTTCAGTGGGCCTGGGATCAGGTCCCATCATTTGAATTGGGATGGGTTAAATTGTCTGAACTAAACTCCTACACAAAAACTTGTATTTGAGTTGATACTGTGTGAAAATAGTGGCATCATTTTAATATCAATGACAGCCCGCATAGGATTGGTCTGATCCTGAATGGCAATGGGCTATACAGGCAAGAATCTCATCTCAGATAGCAGCCAGTGCCCGATGCTTCAGAAGAAGGTGTAAAAAATCCTGTAGCAGACAATTATGCACTGACATCCCACTGCGGGACACGTCTTCTAACCCCCAGGCAGTAAATGACTGACTTATGTCCTTGAAGCATGAGGGCTGATTTCCCTTATGAATCTTTACTCTAGCTAGGGGAACTGCAGGTATTTTTTTATTAGTCACATGTAAGGTCAGATCCCTTTTTCAATGCTACTCAGCTCATTGCCTGTGTTGTAAGCTCTTTTACACTGCAAGCTTTTTGGTGTGGGGACTGCACCTTCTTTTATGTTTAAAACTTATTTAGCAGGTGGGGGGGAGTACTGCTGGAAAGACACCAACAACAAGGTATCTAGCAGCGGATTAATTCTGTGTTATGTAAGAAATTTCTTTTTATGAGTATTAAGTGTATTGATTTGTTATCACTTTGGGTCTTGTCTTTTTCTTGAACATGAAAAAGGGAAAATATCACACAGGAAAACCTTGGCTTCACGTGGGATTTCCAGCCCTCTTGGGAAGCAGAAATCTGAGGACATACATGGATAATCTAAAACTCTGGAGAGGCAATGCCATTACCACTGAGAAATCTTTCCATCTTTCACAAGGGCTGTCCAGAGGGAATATGCTGGATTGGTCCTATTAGGAAGATATTTGAGTTTGCATTAGATTGGTTAAGGCAAGCAGTCAGAACCCCACACCCTTAAAGCTACAAACAGTAAGATTATTTTCAGCACACACAGTGACACTGCACATCCCATGAGCTGGTTAACTCATTGAAAATGTCCCAGGCTAACTCAATGTAATTTATACATATTCTAGTAACTCCTTCAAATGTCTAGGGCTTTCTTATGAAGTCCAGCACTTCATAAAAATATTCGTGAAAGCAGACAGTAAAAGTTAGTCTGTAGCAAATGCATTAAGTATTTTTAGCAGAAGACCCATAACAATGCAGTTTGAGACCTTGGTTGCAGTGCATTTTTTTCTATTCTTTTAAAAAAAAAAATCATGGAAATTAGAGATCAAAAGAAAACTTATGTCTTGTACTCCATCCTTCAGCCTATGCAGGATTGTTCCATATTGTGTATATAACCTAGAATACACAAACACATGCACAATTTTAAACAACCCAGGTAATGGATTTCTACAATGTCTCTTTGGAAGCTATTCTACAGCCTAATAGATCTGTTTAATTTTTTTCTTGATATTCAGCCTAAATGTTCCTTTGTTTAATTTTATTCCAGTACTACTAGTCACAGCTTCTTTATTATACTAAATAATTCCTCACCCTCCTTGGTGTTTACACCCTTATGTACTTGATTATCCTAACTCATTTTAGATACCAGCACACCTGGCATCAATCCCTACAGCATCTCTCTACATACTTCCCCAACTCAGTATATAGTAATTTATTTTTATACATTGGCCTTTGTGAACTGTGGGTCACTCAGCCATTTCACTCGATGCAATGGCGTTAACTTCAACTGGAATTACTTTTCAAGTAAGATGCTGTGGGATATTTATAAATCTTCCACAAAAGATCATATATTTTGCACCCACTGCATTCCCTTCACTCATTAATTCTGTAATTCCATCCAAGAAAGAGATCAACTTTGGCTGGCATGACTTATTCCTCAGTATTTCTGTAAGGTCAGAAACTATAAAATGTAAAGCTGGTTTCAGGTTTCTGTTGAGAATCCTTTTGTACCATTCAGGTATGTGTTCTGCTTCTTCACAAACTCAACTCAGTTGCATTAATTTAAACAAGAGATTCCTGAGAACTAAGCAAAGCGTGACTAAAGCATGACTAAATCCTTGTCCCTGATACATCTCAAGCCTGGTTAAAAATTAGACTTCCCTTAGAAGTTACGGAGACAGAGACAAGTCATGTCACAGTATGGGGTAGTACATCTCATATTGGTTTTAACGGATTCCTTAATTAAGTTTCTCTGTTGTTTCACAGCATGTAGTTTGTTTGGGAGGTATGGGGGGTTGCATTCTTTTTCAAAGAAGTCTGCCTTAAAGGACCAAATTTTATTGATGTCATTAGGAGTCTAGGCTGGTGAAGGATTGAGCAAGGATGGCAGGATATGGCCCTAAGTCAACTTGGATATTTCACTGAACATGGTAGAGAAAATAACAAAAGCTACGAATCAGAAATTAGAAAGATCTACCTCCAGTGTTGGAATTCTGCCAAGACCCACCAGGGCTGATGCTAAGTAAATCAAGCAGAAGCCCTGATACTTCTAATGATGGTATGTTGCACTGAACAATAGTGCCCTTCCTCCCAATCCCAATGAAGTTCCAGCACTGTGTGCCTCCAGTATCACACTGATTAGCAAGCAGGGACAGCATCAAATTCCAGGGATTAGTGTCTGCAGATTAGACACTCAGATGGCTTGAGAAATATGCTTTATATCAGTCATTAGAAAAACATCCACAACTTTGAACCCTTGGTTTTATTTTGGAGTCCTGTTTCTTTTGGCATGTGCTTGTGGTATCAGATGGCACAATACTGATGAAAGTTCAAAGGCCATATACTGTCACTTGCACTTTGCAAACCAAGAACAAAAACCCTAATGGCCTGTGATGCATTTTAGGCTTGATGCACTTGCAAGCTGAACCTGCAGGTTTCTTGGCTTGATCATATGTTGATTGAGATATATGTTGTTGCGCTTTGAAAGTCTGCCTCTGTGGTGGTGGGAGGACCAGAGGAGTGTGATGTGAAAGGGGAGTGTTCCTTCCCCTTTCCCTTCTTCAGTTTAAAAAATGCATGTAACATAGTAAGCAGGCATTAATAGAGATCACATTCATCATCTTTAGAAATGAGCAATCGCTGTCTTAGCAAAGCTGCTGTTGACGTTTTGCCACCACTTTCTGCTGCCAGTAAAATTTGAAGCAAAGATCTAACAAACATGCAAACCTCGGTGGATTATTCAGCATCCAGTTTTGCATTACAGCATGTGAGGAAAGGATTAGAGAAGTACTTTTTAGTTTTATAGAGAACCCTGAGCTCTGGATTAAAGCACAAAAGAGCTGGCAGAAAGGATTCTGTAGCTATTGAATTTGCTGGTAACCTGGCCCTACGGTTTTAATTTCAATACGGAATATTTTTTAATCCCTTGTTTGCCATCAGTGTTTGCTATTGGATTAGAATGACCGCCAGGCTGTGACTATTGACACAGAAATTAGGCAAATGATGCCTTTAATAGGAAAAAAATTACATGGCTGCTGGTTATTAGAAAGGTTTTATCGCTTTGAACCCTGCTGCTTCTGTGCATCTCTACCAAGTTTAAAAGATCACCAGGATTCCTTATCTTTCTTACACAATGACTTGATAAAGTTCCAAGGTTGAACCTATTCAGCCTTTGCTTATGCTCTCAACAAATGTATCTTTGACTACTAAAATTGCCTTTTACTTAGCTCCAACTGCTGAAGCATCTCTTCACTGATCCATGGTTGATGTTTGAAGGACTGAGGACCCAGCACTGAGCTGACAGTCAGCACTGATGATTTGAAACAGCACTATTCCTTCATCCAAGGAAGTGAGACTTCAGTCTGTAATGCTTTAATGGCCTTAAGTAGTTCAGAACAGAAAGCGGTTGAATACCTCATTTTTTAATAGGAGCTTTTGTTTGGAACGGACTAATTTCAGCCCATTAACTGGCTGTCTTCTAAGTCGGAGGTGCATTTTTGTCAGCAGAAGCTGATGATCACTGTCAAGTTCAGCCCCTTTGCAAACTCCTACATCAGAGACTACTGACTACCAACCATTGTTAATGAGGACATGATCAATAACAGTCATGGTGAAACCATCTGGGCTATACAAGGTCTGCTTGTGAATCTTTGGGTGACAGAAGAGCGAATCAGTGATCACCACCATGTCATTGGGAGCTGCAAATTCCAGCAGTCACTGCCCATTCTTGTTCTTTTTGCCCCATCCCAAACTTCCAGAAAGTACTTTCCCAGGATTCTCTAGCCTGTCAGTGGCAGATACAGGACATGACTTCCTGTCTCCACAGGAGTTCAGTAAGGCTGTGTTCTGTCACCATTGTTTGATAAGCTTGAGGAGGCAGCTGTCAGTGGCATTGAGCTGAACATCATTCTGCTTTGACACAGTGAATCCGTTGCTGACATTGTCTTGTTGGCTCAGTTTGGTGAATTGTTACATCTGATGGCCAATCTGGTCAGGAAAGAAGCTGCACACATTGGTCTGGTTGTAATCTGGAGCTGCAGGCTGCTTGATGGTAATGGCCAGGGATTATTAATCAAGATAAAACAAACAGCTATAATTACAAACAACTGTCTTAGTCTGTCCAGGTGGGACACTGAACAGGTGGCACCTGTCAAATACTTGGGCAATGTCATAGATGGTACTGGAGGTAGCTTGAAAGATGTGGACACTCATACAGCAGCAACTGCTGTCATGTTTCAGGCCTTTCAGCATCCTCTGTAGGGACGTCCTCACATCAAACTTTCTTCAAAGCTGCAGATCTATAGAACCACAGTTATACCAAGTTCAGAAATGAGAATATTCAAAGCTGAACCCAGCAACTGCCTCCATCAGCACTAGTTCGGTTTCAGTGGCTTTCTTGGTATGGATACATTATTAGAATGGAAGGCCAACATATTCCAAAGCATCTGTATCAAGCAATGCCACTTCATAGCTGGTGATCACGTGAGGGTGAAAAGTTTTGGTGGCATGACAAGATTTCCAGAGACGGAGACAAACGGAATATAGAACTTAAGCATCTAGCCAGAGACTGATCCAGGTGGTGTTTTGATGCTTAATTTGCAAGGAGGCCATATCCCTTTGTGATTTGTGATGATGACTGATGAAGAAGAAGCTAGAATGGAATAAGGAGCCAATCTCACTTGTGCCACTTGCGTGAAATGTAACAATTGCAATGCAGGTACCGCTACCAAAATGACCTCAGTGACCGGATGAAGTCCTGCTCCTGCTTCTGCTCTGTCTACACAGACTGTTTGGAGACCTTCAGCTGTTAAAGGCCACCATGTAGTTTATTTACATTTCTCTTCCCACCATCTTTACTGATCCATACACCACAGCATTTACAATGTGTTCCTCCTCAGACCTCAACAAAGAAGAGGAGAGGGAAGAGATACCTCCTTAGTTCTGGCTTCACAAGCCTGCCTCTCCCTTTAGCACTTCCTTCCTGTGCCACCTTCTACATTCTGTGCTAATGGGCTAATTAGCTCTTTCCCAGACCATTCTAATCTGCTAATTAGGCAGTCAGCTCCTCCCCCAGGGGAATTAATTGGTGGTTATGTGATCAGAATGCTGACTCAGCCATTGATTCCCAGCATTCTGTAACACCCCTCCCATGGGAGCATCTCATTGGAAGGAAACGGGGGTAGGTGGAACTATGATTCTGTCCCTCTGCACCAGCCATTAGAGCTGGCTGGCCACATGGAATCGGGGTATGCCGCAGTTTTTAAAGCGGCACAGCAGATTGTGCTTCCCCAGCACACCATGTAGCTCCTGGCAGCATTCTGCACTAATACATATTACATGCACAATCTATCCCGAAGTTCACAACAGGTCTCACACGTGTTTATAATCCAGAAAATAGTCTGCCCTTTCCTCATTTTCAGAATATGCCATTTCCCTTCACAGTTTTGTGCCCCTTGTTGTGAGCAGAATATCTCATGCTACTCCACTCAACCTTTTTTGGAATGAATGAATAGTTTTGATTCAGTCACCTCAGCATAAGGAAAATAAGGCGTTAACCTCAATCTAAGCTTTTCTTGATACGAGTTCCTTAAAATCAAATATCACCATAATTATTTCATACTACAACATACCTAAGGCAATAATATTGTATATATACTATAGCAACAATATCTCATACTCCTCTTAAAATCCTCCACTTATATCTTTTTTAAAAAAACTTACAGCTATTCCATGGTTGATAGCTTCCAAGATCTTTCATCACAAACTCCAAGGGGCCAAATAATGCTCTCAGGTATTTTGTCTGCTTCTCCACTGGTGTCAATAAATTGCAACTGCATCCCACAGAATGATCTGTATGCATCACAGAGCAGAATTTGGCTCTAACATTCCTTTCCAGAGCATATAGTTTTATTTTGCATAAAGTGATTTTGCTAATGCAGTTTGTTGCCCCCATCATTTATATTTTACACCTGATTAAGCTAAATCTTGATTTACTGGTCCTTCAGCAAACATTCAAATCTCTTTGAATCTAATTGCATTGTTCTTCATTGTTTGTCAGAGCAGCAGAGTTGCTATCGTCAACAAACTGACATCTAAGATGAAGAGTTCAGAGACAAACGTCTCCACGGTCTCACAATAGGTGCCAGCAATGATATTTACATCTAGATTAGAACTTGTTCAAGGTTGATAGGATCCAGGATTATGATTTTGGTCCATCTTTATGAATACTATTTTGAAAGCTTTAAGGATCCTTTTCATTTTGTTTTTCTCCCCACAATTAACATTAAGCTATACCACAAGATAAGTTGTTTACTTTTTTATCATAGGGCTTGTTTCTGAACTATGGTTCTAAGTTGTCATGCTCCTCTGCTCAGAAACTTGATCCACGTATAAAGAGCTTTAAAATAATGGGAGGGAAGGAGTCATAACTGTTAAAACATCAAAAGTTCTTTCTTTCTTTTAAAACCAGAAGCTGCATGCAGTAGCAGGTAGTTTATCTTAAAGAGGGCAGGCTTTCCCATTCTTATCTACAAACGAGCTAACTCCTCTGATTACTTTACTGAAGGACAGGGTGGTTGACTAAACCTGCTCTCATGGAATCATAGAATATCAGGGTTGGAAGGGACCTCAGGAGGTCTAGTCCAACCCCCTGCTCAAAAGCAGGACCCATCCCCAATAAAATCATCCCAGCCAGGGCTTTGTCAAGCCTGACCTTAAAAACTTCTAAGGAAGGAGATTCCACCACCTCCCTAGGCAACGCATTCCAGTGTTTCACCACCCTCCTAGTGAAAATTTTTCCTAATATCCATTCATTCCCTTCCAAAAAGGCAGAATCAAAATCATTGTTGAACAAATCTGCCCTATCCCTGTTTCTGTTCCCCACTATCATTCTTATTGGACCACATCTCTCTTGTCCCTTCTATCTACTGTGAATATATTCAGTGAATCATTATTTTTTAATTATCTTACACATCTAACAGGATGCTTATCTCTGGCTGTCGGAACCCTAAGAAAATTGTAAAGGTTCAATAGAGCCTTTACACTCCGTCCACAATAAAGGATGGCACATAATTATTGTACCCCAGGATCAGCCAAGTATTTCTCTCCTGTTTCCCTCTTGCTCAAAGGGAAGTAATGACAGGTTTCAGAGTAACAGCCGTGTTAGTCTGTATTCGCAAAAAGAAAAGGAGTACTTGTGGCACCTTAGAGACTAATCAATAATAATTAAATTAATAATAATTAAATTGATTAGTCTCTAAGGTGCCACAAGTACTCCTTTTCTTTTTAAAGGGAAGTAAGTTACTGCTTCTCTTGAAAAGGTGCAGCTTACCTTCCCCTTGCTCCTAGCTAGCTAGTCTGTCCAGAGGGGGCAAAGCTAAGTCTCTACTTGCTTCCCAATCCATTGTAATCTCTCTCTCTAGCCATTGCTTTACTGGAAAGGAGTGTCCATAAAGCAAGAGCTATCCTACATACACGATCTGGACTTCCATTCTGTGTAGGATAAGCAAGGGGAAAGGTCCTTGTTTAGCTGAGTAAAACATGGGCATACTCGAGCCCTATGAGTATAATCCACAATAAAAGAATAGTTGAAAATTTATTCTTTGGAATACAAAGGTAAAGCCACCTTTTAACTTACCTCTTCTTATTTCTCTATATCACCTTGTCCTCCTCCTTGGTCAGTTGATTATACTGTAGTTTAATAAAGCACCTGTTTAATACTTTGTGCCAATTTTGTTCTGACTCTTCCCCCACTGGCCTTTAACCTATGTAGATTTAACCAGGCTGCATTTTCATTGTAGTCTGTCTGACAGGTTTTAGGTAACTCTCACTTGTACTACAGTAGTGTTTTGGTTTTTTTTATACTCCGAAAGAATCCTCATCAAAATTCCTCAAGGCATTGTTCCTCAACATCAGCTTTACTAACCCTCAAATACCTGTGTTTTCTCCTCAAGTATTCACTGTCTTTTACCAACATCTTTCTTTTCGAGTATTAGGGGATCCCTAGATACTAGCTTCTCTCTATGCTTAGCCTGAATTATCATATTTGGCTCAGTTTCCCAGGGCTAGGTCCAAAATAGCTTGTGCCAATGCAAGCTAGCAAACAGCATAAAAATGCAATCTTACCCGAAACCTCTAAAGCATGCCCCCCTTGTTAATTTTGTGCAGTTATTATCCTAATCAATATCTAAGTAATTAAAATCCCCCATGATCAATTTTCCAGCCTTCCTACAGGACTCTCTAAATTAGAAAAGCATTTCCTGATCTCCTTTCTCTGCCCTGATTTCTGTAGCAATATCCAAGAATCACCTATTCTATTTTTACTGTCCTTGGCTGTGTCAGCTAATATATTTCTAAAATTTCTCTCCACAGACTTAATAACATCACCTACCAATATCATCACATCCCTGTTTGATTCTGCTTACTCTTCACTAAATGCAGTATTGTGGTATTAAGTCCCCAGTCATTTTCCCAATTCAGTCATGTCTCTGTTATTTCAATAATACAAACCTTCTCTTTGAAACAATGTAGCTCACAGTCAGCAATTTTAGGCCCCAATCCTGCTCCAATTCTTTGGGCTATATACTTCTTTCAGGAGCACCACTGTAACTTTTTTTTACAAAGTTTTTAGATGAATACTTTATTCATTGAAAAAACATAGTCTTGACAGCCGTGAAACTATTCATAAATTTGACACAAATTTACCAAATAGTTTTGGCCAATTTGTGGGGGGGGGGCAGCTAGATTCATGGGGATTTGGGCGCCATTCACAAAGGAGGAGTGTGTCTGTCTCTCTCTCTCTGGCCCATTGATTATTCAAGTATCTTACACAAAGCGGAACCACTTCAGCAGGAAAGATGCCACTCTAAAATACCCTATAGCCAGGTGGTTAGAGCACTACTAACCTTCAGGGTGGGAGACTGGGGCTCAAGTTCCTGTTCCAGAGCCAGACTTTGAACTTGAGTCTTCCACATACCATGTAGGTGCCCTAATCCAGTGGGCTAAAAGTTATAAGACCTTATACTACCTCTTCTTCTTACCTAACCCTTTTAACTAAATGTTTTGTCTGACCCAAAATGGACTCTTCAATTCAACAAATTCCAAAACATTTTCAGATTCAGTTCAGCTTGACTCAAATTTTTTTCCCAATTTTTTTTTTCAGAATTGCCACCAAAACAAAAAATCAGTTATTTTCCGAGCTCTAATTGTGACCCCTTTGACTTACCTAGTACCCATTAAGTGCAGATTTTCAGGTTTTCTTTCTGAGCTCTCTTTTTGATAACCACTGGCTAGGAATACTAGAAAGTTAATGTTAACTAAGGATTTAATTGCTTAACTAGTAATTTAAATAAAGGCAAAGGAACTTTGTCTATTGGACCCTATTCTCTTCTCATGCTATGTAAACATCCATTGAAGTCAATGGGAATTTTGTTCAAACATCCAGGATAGAATGAAAGTCTGTTTTAGCAGTCAGTCTTTGCTACACCACACTCCCCTTCCAAATGGATTACAGTTGTTAAACAATCCTTACCCTCTGACCATTACCAAGTGTTCTCATAAATGGGGAGAGTAGTACTTGCTTTATCTAGTCTCAATAATTTAAAGAATTGAAAATGTCTGTATATAAAAAATGACTTTCTTTCTTCTCCTACCTCACTTGTCTTAGATTGCTTACAGCTGTTCAGGACTGGGACTATGTTTTGGTATGTGTATGTACAATGCCCATTACAATGGACCCTAATCCTAATGGGGCCCTGTGGGTGCTGCTGAAATAAAATATAGATACATAAATGCATATTCACCCCCAGACTCCTGCTTCTGAAATAATAACTTCTACCAACCACTGAGACCATACAATGCTAGAAAATATAAATGTAGAATTCCCTTTTTCTCATTTTCTGGGCAAGCTTCCCTTCGAATATCTCTGATCTCCTTTCTGTTAAATTATTTATATCAACATGTACAACTGCAACAGAATTCTCCTTTTTCCTAACATACAAACTGGTTCAGTAATACCATGGAAATTACTTTTTTGGGACACCCTTTTAGTTTCACGCTAAGAGTCAGGGCTCTTAATCCCACTCTGATTGAAGTCAATGATAAAATTCCCTTTCAATTCAGTGATCCAGGATCAGCCTTAATCATCTTCCCTGATTGCCAGGAGATGACTCCCCCTGTTTCTTTTGGTTGGTGTTTGTAGTGGTTTGGAGATTTTATGGGACAGATCCTCAGCTAGTGTAAATCAGCATAGTTCCATTGAGGTATGCTGATTCACATCAGCTCAGGAACGGTTCCTTAAATTTAGGTAAAGTGTCCCCCTTCCCCCCCACTTTTTTTTTAAGCAATGGAAAATCTGAATCAGTCACTCACTAATTAAGTGTCTACATTCTTAATCAGATTTGCCCGTGAAGTTGATTTAATGCACCATGCACATTACAGAACTAAGAATAGCAGCTGGAGTACTTACGAATGAGATTTTCAAAGGACGCTAAATGAGCTAGGTACTCATCTTCCCTTGAATTTCAACAGACGTTTTGCCATTGACTTCAATGGGGCCAGGATTTCATCCCGGATGTTCAAACTTTAGTTAATTTTGAATTTAAAAATTTGAATTCACCAGCGTGCCTAAAAATTCTTTAGCTGGAGACACAATGAAGTTGAACTACCATAGAGCTTTGATTAAACATCAGATTTTACCACTTTAGAGCGCTGAACGTTATTTGGCTCCCTGGGAAGTGACCCAGTTAAGTAACATTTCCCCTATTAACTATATCCTGATTAAGCAAAGTGCCCTGTATCTGTAAGAAATTGCACAGACTTCCAGTTGTGCCCTTGGCTCAGACTTACATTGACAACTAGAACAATGACTATTCATGAAACAGAACATCAGGTTTGCTGCTGAAAATGTTCCACTCCACCTCACAGGTCCCTCATGCACAGTGCTGCATTGTACAATATTTCCTGTTAGCCTGTTACATTCAATAACTAGAATTTATGGAGCAATGGGCCTTATTATTCTAGTAATCCTTTTACCTCATATTTTTTTCACCCTTACATGGTCTCTTCACTGTTGTTCAGTTTCCTCTCTCCCCCTTTCAGTCATCCCTGTTCTTCTGTGATGTGTTTCCAGTGCACTCATCAGCCAATTTACATGGCAGCTCTGGCACTTCCCCTGCCCAGAGATTAAAACACACATCAGCAGTGAAACTCTCATCTTAACTTGTCTTCTAAAAACACCATAGCTATTCAGCTCCCATATCATTGTATAGTACTCTGCCTGAACTAACAGCCACAAACAAGGGGTCTCTTACCTCATCAGCCCCAACAATCACTAAACATCAGTGATTACGGTGATGAGCCCTTTAGAAATACCTATCAAGAAATATGCAACCTAGTGTAACCTGTTGGCTCGTTAACGGGTACTTTCAATCCACCCTGGCTGAACTGGAGGGAAAGGACTAAGGCAGTGGAGCACACTGTTACACATTTCAACATCTTGCCTGTATGTGGCCCCATAATGACAAGTGAACAGGAAAAGGATATAATAACTTGAAGTCAGAGGGCAGAAGGCTCAGGAGGGAGCCATAATCTGCATGGAAGCAGAAGCAAAGGCCTGCAAATTGGCTTTGGAGGGAAGACTGGGTAGCAGATAACCTAAGGTGCAGGATTTATAAACTTTATTGTGCCTAAGGTATTTACACCCTTAATTTCTGGAAGCCCTAGTAAAATAATCCTGCATTTCAATAGTATATGATTATTTATGGGGACCCACCAAGGGTTAGAACCTATTTCATCCGGTGCTTAGAACAACTACAGTACCTGCCTCCAAGAATGTGATATATGGCACTCTCTACTAGACATCAGAGGGAACAGGGATCTCTCTTTCTCTCTGGGTATGTCTACACTGCCATTAAAAATCCACAGCTGGCCCATGACAGCAGACTCAGATTCATGGGGTTCAGGCTAAAGGGCTGCTTAATTGTGGTATAGACATTCCAGTTCAGGCTGCAGTCTGAGCTCTACGACCCTGTGAAGTGGGAGGGTCATAGAGCTTGGGCTATAGCTCAAACCCAAACATCTACACCACAATTAAACAGCCCTGAGCCCAAGTCAGCTGGCATTGGCCAGCTGCAGGTATCTAACTGCAATGTAGATATATGCGCACGAAAACCTTGAAAATTTTCATGAAAAAATGAACTTTCATTTCCTGGCCAGTCCTACTAATGACCCACACCTCTTGGCTAGACAGCCAACATGTGGGAGGCATCAACAGCCAAGCAGGGATGAGTGAGACCTAGTCATGCTAGTGCAAGCACTCTACCCAGTTTCCCTTTTCTCAGTATCCTACAAACTCATAGACTTTAAGGCCAGAAGGGACCATCATGATCATCTAGTCTGACCTCTTGCCCATCACAGGCCATGGAACCTAACCCATCCATTCCTGTAATAGACCTATAACCTCTGGCTGAGTTACTGAGGTCCTCAAATAGTCATTTAAATACTTCAAGTTACAAGGAATCCACCATTTACTCTAGATAAAAACAGCAAGGAACCCATGCCCTGTGCTGCAGAGGAAGACAAACAGTCCACTCTTTTGTCTCTGCCAATCTGACCAGGGGGAAAATTCCTTCCTTACCACAAATATGGTGATCAGTTAGACCCTGAACATGTGGGTGAGACCTACCAGCCAGACACATAAGACAGAATTCTCTGTAGTAACTCAGAGCCCTTGCCACCTAGTCTCCCATCTCCAGCCATTGGAGATATTTGCTAATAGGTCGTGGCTGTGCCATATGCCATTGTTGGCAGTGTCATCCTACCACTCCATAAACTTATCAAACTGATCCTTAAAACAAGTAACTGTTTTGCATCCACTTCTCCCCTTGGAAGGTAGTTCCAGAGTCTCCTCTGATGGTTAGAAATCTTTGTCTGATGTCAAGCCTAAACTTATTGATGGCCAGTTTAAACTCATTTGTTCTTGTGCCAACATTGGCCCTTAACTTAAATAACTCCTCTCCCTCCCTGGTGTTTATCCCTCTGATTATCTCTATTTATAGAGAGCTATCATACCACCCCTCAGCCTTCATGTTTGTCAAGCTAAACAAGCCAAGCTCTTTAAGTCTTCTCTCGTAAGGCAAGTTCTCCATTCCTCCGATCATCCTAATAGACCTTCTCTGCACCTGTTTCAGTTTGAATTCATCTTTCTTAAACATGGGAGACCAGAACTGCACCCAGTATTCCAGATGAGGTCTCACCAGTGCCTTGTATAATGGTAATAATACTTCCTTATCTCTACTGGAAATACTTTGCCTGATGCATCCTAGGATAACATTAGCCTTTTTTTTTTTTTGGCCACATCAGATTGGTTGCTAATAATCATCCTGGGATCAACCATACACTCAGGTCTTTCCCCTCCTTTTTGACTTCCAACTAGTCATCCCTATACGTCCCTAGTTTACAGCAAAAAATATTGTTGTTAGTCCCTAAGTGTATAACCTTGCACTTCGCAATATTCAATTTCATCCCATTTCTATTACTCCAGTTTTCAAGGTTGTCCAAATCTTCTTGTATGATATCCTGGTCCTCATCCATATTGGCAATATCTCCCAATTTTAAGTCATCCACAAATAGTAACACATTCCCACTTTTTGTGCCAAGGTGATGAATGAAAATATTTAAGAAGACTACTCCCAAGACCAATCCTTGAGGAACTCCACTAGTACCCTTCTTCCAGCTTGAGATTCACCTTTCAGCATTTACCACTGTAGTCTCCTCTTTAACTAGTTTTTTACCCACTGTGACAGGGCACTCACTTCTTGAGTGCTGCCTATCAGCTGGGCATGGTGCTGCAATCTTTTCCTTGCTCCTGGCATTCCCTCTATGTTGCCTACCTTGCTAGGCAGGTCTTTAGAGGTGCAGCCCGCCAGCCAATTCACACAGACAAATGGATGAACCCTTTCTGGGGTAGCAAACAGTTCAACAAGCTGTCGGCCCTCACCAGGGTCTTTAGTCCCATCTTTGGACCCTTTAAATCCTGCTCTTCACTCAGGCTTCCCAATAGGTCCTTGTTCCCTTCTTGGGGCCTAGGCCATTTCCACAGTGACAGTGGAGGAACCCAGACCTGCCAACCACTCTGAGTCCCAACCCAGAGACCCTGTAAATACCAGCCATATACCATTACCTCCAGTTCACTGCTTCTGTTCCCTGGGCCTTTTTCCCACACAGCCTCTTTCTCTTCACCCTTACCTCAGGGCTGAAGTTCTCAGATCCTCTTCCTCCTCACTGAATGTACATGCCATCAAAACTCATCTTCTGGTTCTCTCTTTCTGTGACCAGCAAAGAGCACCCTTCCTTGCTCCTCTGGTCCAAGTCAGGACCTGACCTGCTCAGGTCCTGCAGCTCCTTTGAACTGAACCTGTTAGTCTCTGATTGGCTAACTTCTGTGGCAGCATCTTAGGTAGTCCTGGAGGACCCATCTCTGATGCTACTTCCTGAGATGGGATGTAGTAGGACCACAGACCAGGACACACAAACTCAAAGCATCACCAGACCCTGCCAGAACAACACATGCAAAATCTGCAGACATATCTCCACTGCTGCAATGATCAACAGCCCCCACAACACACCTTTCAAGATCCATCGGTCCTACACATACCTATCACAACATGTGGTGTACCTCATCCAATGCACTAAATGCTCCAATAACAACTATGTGAGTGAAACCAAACAATAACTATGCTCTTCAATGAACTCACACAGGAAAATGATAAAAGGCAAAAAAACTGCGTCACCTGTGGGTGAACACTTTTCTCAAAGCTATCACTCTATATCTGACCTATTGCTCCTCATTCTCAAAGGAAATCTGCACAGCACTTCCAAAAGACGAGCCTGGACACTGAACTTCAGAACTTTGCTAGACACTAAAAAACATGATCTTAATATAGACACTGGATTTATGGCTTATTACGACAATCTGTTACCCACTAACACCCCTTTTTGTCCTAAGAATACAGAGGTGTCAATAGGCCACTTCACCTTAAAATAGTCCCTTAGAATATGTGCTAAATACTTATGCTAAACTATCTGTTCAATCTTGTATTTAGCTGTGACACTCTGGGTATGTCTACACAGCAACTAGACACCTGCAGCTGGCCTGTGCCAGCTGACTCAGGCTCATGGGGCTCGGGCTGTGGGGCTATTTCATCGCTGTGCAGACTTCACAGCTTGGGCTGGAGCCCGGGCTCTAGGACACAGCAAGGTATCTAGGCATATCCCCTGAGAACCTTTATCAGACCTGAGGAAGAGCTCTGTGCAGATTGAAAGCTTGTCTCCAGACCAATAAAAAATATTACCTCCCCCACGTTGTTTTACTGAAATTCACATAGACTAGAACTACTGCATTTCCTTTGTCTAGAAAATCAGTTATCCTCTCAAAGAAAGAGAGCAAGTTGATCTGGCACAATCTACCTTTTGTAAAACGGTGTGGCATTTTATCCCAATTACTGTTTACCTCTATGTTTTTAACTACTCTATCTTTCAAAAGTTGTTCTAAGACATTGCATACAATTAAAGTCAAAGTAATGACCTTGGGCCTGTAGTTTCCCAGATCACTTTTTTTCCTTTATTAATATAAGTATTATATAAGCAATTCTCCAGTCACAGGGTATGACCCCTGAGTTTACAGATTCATTAAAAAGCCCTGCTATTGGGTTTGCAATTTCATGTGTCAGTTGCTTTAACATTCTTGTATTTAGATTGTCTGGGCCCCCTGATTTGGTCCTATTAAATGTTTGAATTTGGCTTCCATCTGAGATATGGTAATTTCTACTTCCATATCCTTGTTCCCATTAGCCATTCTGCCACTGCTCCCAAGCTCATCATTATCCTTATTAAAAAATGAGGTCTAATATTCATTTAGGTGATGGGCCATTCCTAGATTATCTTTATTCTTTATCCCCATCCTCAGTGCTTAGTGGTCTCATTTCCTTTTTCTGTGTTTTCTTTTTATTTATATGACTAAAGAATCTTTTACTATTGGTTTTAATTTCCTCTGCAAGGTCCAATTCTGCTTGGCTTTTGTCAGTTCTCACTTTTTCCCCTATACTTTCTGACCTCCACAAGGTAGCTTTCCTTGCTGGTCCATCCCTTCTTCCATTCCTTGTAGGCTTTTTACTTTCTCTTAATAATTTGTTTGAGATTAAGTTTCATCTGCAATCCTTCCCTATGAATTTTTCCCCTTGCTTGGGATGCAGGGTTCAGATGGTTTCTGCAACTTTGACCTAAAGTATTTCCAAGTCTCCTCCACATTCATATTAGGGTTGCCAGGTGTCCAGTTTTCAATCAGAATGCCCTGTTGAAAAGGGAACCTGGTGCTCCGGTCAGCACTGCTGACTGGGCCGTTAAAAGTCTGGTCGGCTGCGCAGTGAGGCTAAAGCAGGCTCCTTGCCTGCAGTGGCTCCCAGAAGCCGTGGCATGCTCTCCACCTGGCTCCTACATGTAGGGATAGCCAAGGGGCTCCACACACTGCCCCCACCCCAAGCGCCAGATCTGAAGCTCCTATTGGCCGGGAACCAATGATGAGGCAGCGCACAGAGCCGCCTGGGTGCGCCTCCACATAGAAGCCAGAGGGGGGACATGCCACTGCTTCCAGGAGCTGCTTGAGGTAAACGCCACCTGAAGCCCACACCCCTAATATCCTCCCATGCCCCAACCCTTTGCCCCATCCCTGATCCCCCTCCCACCCTCCAAACCCCTCATTCCCAGCCCGGAGACCCTCCTGTACCCCAAACCCCTCATCTTCAGCCCCACCCCAGTGTCTGCACCCCCAGCCAGAGCCCTCACCCCACACACACATCCCACACACCCTTCCCCAGCCCGGAGTCCCTTCCTGCACTCTGAACTCCCCATTTCTGGACCCACCCCAGAGCCCGTACCCCCAGCCAGAACCCTCACTCCCTCCCATGCTCCAACACCATGAGTCAGCCTGGTGAAAATGAGCGAGTGATTGAGAGTGGGTAGAGCAAGCGACAGAGGGAGGGGGAGATGGAGTGAGTGGGGGCGGGGCCCCAGAGGTGGAGTGGGGCAGGGGACAGGGCAAGGTTGTTCGGTTTTGTGCGAGTAGAAAGTTGGCAACCCTAATTCAGATCTTTGAGTTCTTCCGTCCAGTCCAGTTCCCTAACTAATTCCCTGAATTTTTTTAAGTTTGCCCTTTTCAAATTAAGGACCCTATATTTTTTTATGTTTCTCCTAAAATGGATGCCAAGGAGAGGCCTCATCCCCTCCCTTAACCCTCCACACCAGGGGCTCTCTAGCCATGAGGGGGAAGAGGGATCACACTCTCTAAGAGTCTCTGTTGCCTGATATACTCAGGTGCCATCTAGAGGCTGGGATAAGATGACAGATGGAAAACTATGTCAGATATTTTCAAAATAAAATTACAGAGACTATAGCTACCTTTGAAACAGTGAAAGTGTGAATAGAGATGTGAACCTTACTTTGGTATGTATCTATATTAAATGCATTCATTATTTTAAACTAGGGATTGGTGAGGAAAACCTTCCAATAAATAGGTTGGGGAAGAACCTTTCCTGGCTTAATTCTGTGAGGGGGCCAAAGTGTCCTTGCCTATTTCTGAAAAGCACCATGGGAAGACAAAGAATTCAATATGTGCTATGCTAATTTCCAAACAGAAAATTCCTTTGATTCACCCTCCAAAAAATAACTTGTGGCAGCAATTCATTACATTAAGATACCACTGTCCTCCTAACGCTCTGCATCTGTCAGTAGGGTTACGTTTGCTTGAACAAATGCCTCTGGTGGAATGTTGCTTGGGCCAGCTCATTTCTATGGTGATTAGAGGTAGCTGGTGCCCATCAAACTCTGTTGCATTGTTAACGCATCAACAGCAATTCAGTTGAAGAGAAAAGGATTGTCATAATATTGCAGAAGGGAGAGAAGGACCATGTTTTTAATGCCCAAGAAAAACCATTTGCTTGTCTGATCTCTTTCTTCCTTTGGTGGTAATAAGTCTTTGCAATCGAGTTCAGAGAGATTATATTTTTATCTCAGTTCAAAAATAAAATAGAAGAGCTGAGCTATCAGAGGAGTTCCAGGGCAGAGAAACACCTTGCAATTACTTTGGTTTAGAGGCATTAGATCACCGACATGGTGTTTCCTGATGTCTTTGTCTTTCAATCATGAAAGTCATTCTCAGGTTTCAGACATTTTCGGTTTGAAGTGGAAAGGCTACATGAAAACAAATGTGCATTCACAGATACAGCAGAAGCATTTTTTCATGAGCTCAGATTTATATATGGTAGTTTTGCCTGTGAGGGGACTACAGAAATGGGCCCTTGAAGGCCAAATACCAGTTCATAGGATAAGTTCATAATGCTTAAGTTCACAAAAACCAGAATTGCAGTTTGCAAGTTCTCATCTCTATAAACAATAAGGGATTTCCATTCTACTTTACTATAATGGAATTTCACTATGAGTGAATCTCACAAGCTGCCTACCTCTTGCTCAGAGTTTAAATAGATGAGCATTTTATGGGTGCCTGATACTACTAAGCACCTGATCCTACAAGACTGCAGAGCTTTCTCAGAGGTACTGAGTGCCCTCAGTTGCTGGGACTTCATTGCGAGTTGAGAGTGTTCAGTAGCTGCCAGCATTTGCTCAGAACCTCACAGGATTAGGGCCTTTATGGAGGTGAAAAATTTGAATCCCTGTCTCCAGCCCAGAGGCAGACTTCAGCACAACTCCTTCACACCAGCACATCCAGAGTTAATGAACCCCATCTCCATGTTTTCTCTGCTCATGTCCCCTGATCCAGCAAACACTGACATATCGCACCAAATCTGCTTTCCTTACTTAAATCAATGGGAGTCTTGAGCAAGGTAAGCAGAATTTGCCTCAGATTTGCTGTGATGTAACAGACTTGTCACTGGTTAGGCCACTGGTGTGCGGAGACCAGTGCATCTCATGCTGACCAAAATCATATAATTGTTTTCTTGTATTCCACCATCAGTCTGTATCCATCTGTTGTCTCTTGTCTTATACTTAGATTGTAGGAGCGGGAGTCATCTCTTTGTTCTGTGTTTGTACAATGCCTAGCACAATGGGATCCTGGTCCATAACTAGGGCTTCTATGTGCCACAATAATAAAATTAAACAGTTAAATATATAGGTCATAATCCAATTCATATTTGTGTCACACTTTACTTTTTGTATTACACTTGTAAAATATATAACCATTCAGCTATATATGAACATATATATATGTTTCCCCATAGAGCTTTCCAGTTTTAAAAGTAATAGCAAAGTAACCAGACAAAAAATAATGTATTCTGTTTTTCAAAATAGAAACTTGGCATATGAATAGTGTAAAGGGCAGATGACATGGTATAATTTGCCATACCAGTTATCCATGGAATGCATAAAAGGCTGATTCTGTAAGATTTTCTGGAGTATGGGTGATGTTTGGAAAAAAGTTGGGAAGTCTGAGTAAACCCTTTTAGTCAAGCAGAAGCAAAGTCCCAGGCTCATCTGTGGAGTGAAATAAAGATTTGACTACTTTAAGACTCAGTCATTCCTCCCAGGCAGTAATTGGCAGATTCAATTTTGAGTTTGACACCAAGGCTACCAATTCTCAAGAGAGAAATTGTGAAACTCATTTTATGAAGTTAGATAACTGTGTTCCAATCATGTATAATTTAACATTGTTTCAGTTTGGTATTCCTGTTCTTCACTGTTGATTCTTTTAGTGATTTATTAAAATATTCTCTCCAAAATGAATTGATTCTTCATTTCTGATTTTGGTATGCAGCCTTTTATCAGTGTTAGACTCTAAATAACTTTTTGTAGACATTTTCCCTTAACTGATGGAAGCTGTTTTATTTGATATAAATTATGATCAGTATTATAAAAAATGTGAGAGACAGGTCTTAGGTGAGTCACACACACCCCTCCAATTCCCCTCCTTCTCCCACTGGTCAACTAGTTCCAGTGTTGCCAACTTAGTTGTTTTCCAACTCCCCCTGTAAATTTGAACACCCCGTCTATTTTCAATTCCTGGGAAAAATATAGTCGATGACTATCTCTGAATCACGTTACTCAATAGCTCAAGAGGGATCTGGGGAGACAACCTTATTCCCAACTAACCTTAATCACTTAAAATAAGAGTTTATTTGGCAACAGCAAAAGCCTCAGTTATTTTCTATCTTTTAGCAGATCCACCAAATTGTACTGTGTGACTGGATGTTCAGATAGAGACCAAAGCTCATCACAGCCTAATATTAAATAAATTCTAAACATTTATAAATAATCTTGAGATCATACCAAAGAGACATTAGTGTAGGCCAAAATTTGACCTAACTAAAGTCATAATAACTGGATGGAGCAAATGTTGTTTATTCCAGAGGCCTAATTCATAGAGTGAGTCTCGGAATTCAACTAAGTTGTAAAGAGTCTAACTGATGAAATGTTCAAAAATGCTGAAGTGACTTTGGCTTCTAAGTCACATTTTCAAAAATGGCTTATGTCTCACAGATTTTCCAATGTGGTTGCCTCTAATGGCCAGATTTTTTAAAGAGTATTTAGACACCTAAGGATGAAGACAGGTATCTTAGGAGATTTCCAAACTCCCATTTAATCAATGGAAGTTAGGGACCAGGCCATTTTGAAAGTCCCATGGGGCACCTATCTGCATATTTAGGCACCTAAATATCTTTAAAAACCTGGACCTAGCTCTCTCTTGTAAATGGGACTTAGTCCCTTAGTCACATAGGCATTTTCGAGTAATTTTCAAAGTGAGTACAAGTTAGAATGAGTTACATCGTTAAATATCACCCTTGATTTTGGAAACAAATATGTAGTTTTATTTAAAGAGTTGTTCTACTATCAACAAGGACTACGTAAACATTATTTTCTTGTTGAACACTTCTGCTCCCTGTGTAGATTCCATTTTACTCTATATAGGTTCTTAGAACATGCTCATCACCATAGTAGGTGGGCCCTTTCTGGTAGTGGATTAAGCAATGTTACTAATATATATTATATGCTTGTTCTATCATAATCTCCCTACAGGGAGAAGCATATGCAGTTTTGGAATTTTATATTATATACATATACATACAGACAGCAGTGTGAGTGAGTGAGTGTGTTAAAGAAGGCAAGGTCAAAGAAATGCACCTTACACTTACAGTGGAAGGTGGATTCTGAATCATATCTGCCAAATCTAATGCCATAAATAAATTTCACTATTTTTTACTCCCACTAGCCCTGCAGAGCCAACATAGCTGAGTAAGAATGAGATGGATTATATTTAATCCTGTGTATCAACATAACTTGTGTGCCAAATATCAGTCAGTCAATTATACCTGCAGATAACTGGTTTGCACAGGTGTCTCTGAGGGCATAGAATGCAGAATCTTTATTAGTGCTGCTGATGCCTAAGAAGAAAAAACCTAGCTTGACTCTCAGATCACAGGATAAGTTTACAGGGCCGGCAAAACACAGCATCATTTTTGCTTGAACAGTAAGAATATCTGATGTGTAAATTATTGTCAAACGACAAACATAGAACCGCATGATGAGTGTCTACAGTTTTTAAGAGTGAAGCAGCACTTCAATCACAGAGAAACTAAACAAACAAAAACAAATAAATGATTCCCAAAATAAATCAAAGTTTTGTGCCAACTCTGCAGAACCTGTTAGCACAGTACCAATGGACAGGAAAAAGACAAGACAATAAACTGAAGATATGGCGCTTGTTAAAGCACACCGAACATTGTTCATTTCAAAACATAGAAAAAAACCACCAGTATTTGCAAATGGAAAAAAAAATAGAAACAAAAAGTATTTTTCTTCCTTATTATTATAATTTTTTGAGTTTCTGTCAGCATGGAAACAACAGAAAATAAATAATATTATAAAATATTACTTGACATTTCCCCCCCTCAAACTTATCCACTCTATAGAAAGATAACTTCCAGAAGTATTATTATATTGTATAACCTTTCAGCCAGGATGACTACTGTTAATAAGAATGAGACATACAAAGAAATAGTGTATTCAAGCTTGAAGATATTCTAGTTTGTTCCTGTTCTTGAAGTTCTTTAAGGCAACATGTAATTTAGTAATGTGTGCCTACTTGGTAAACTTTGGTTGCTGGACAAAGGTAGATGACAAATATGTTGTTAATCCAACTTGATCTATTTTTTAAAGACATCTAATGGGAAAGATAACTGAAGCATATAGCTTTTAGTTTTGTCTTTTCACAATCTTGAAGGGCCCATTTTGATACCACCAACCAGTTTAATCTTCGAGAATCTATATAACTTTGTTTGGGAGGCTTTATCGGTGTGTAGAAACTTGTTCTGTGGTTGAAAGTTGTAATAGGAATTCAGACCTGCTGTGTTTTAAGGAACCAATGTTTATGCAATTTAGGCAGAAGGCCATATAGAGCTTAGCATATAGAGCTGTATGCTAGGTTTGTGGAGATGAAGTGGTTAGGATACCAACCTGCCAACTCTGTAGATGCCTCCAATTCTGTTGAAAAAGTCCCCTAAGTGCCTCTGTTCGTGTGCACCCCCACTACCTAAGTCATTGGGGTTAATTCCAAAGCCCTAGCAGGATACAAAAAATAGACATTTCCCCACCTAGCTCATCTGCAGAACCCAAGCCTGCAGATGCATTTAGAGTCCCCCTTCATTCACTAGAGTAAGGAGACTCGCACCTGAGACTCCCATCTCCCAGGTGAATTCCCTAATTACTGGACTACAGAGAAATTCTCACTCTGTCTGGCCAAATGACCATTTAAGTATTTTATATAAAGTAAAATCATTTCAATAAGAGAGACACCCCCAAAGCTACAGTATAGCCGCATAGTTAGGGCACTCAGCTGAGCAGTGGGAGACTTGGGTTCCTGGAATCCAAGGCCCAGAGATGGTGATGGTGGTCATCTAGTCTGACCTCCTGTACAACACAGGCCATAGAACAGTGGTGAGCAACCTGCCGCACACAGCCCGTCAGGGTAATCTGCTGGCAGGATGCCAGACAGTGTGTTTACATTTACACATCTGCCCACAGCTCCCAGTGGCCGTGGTTCACCAATCCCAGACACTGGGCACCACTTCCCGCAGCTCCCATTGGCCGGGAATGGCAAACCGCGGCCACTGGGAGCTGCAGGCAGCTGTGCAAATGTAAACACACTGTCTGGCAGCCTGCCAGCGGATTACCCTCTCGGGCCACATATGGTCCACGAGCCACAGGTTGCCCACTACTGCCATAAAACTTCCCCAAAATAATTGCTAGAGTTGATCTTTTGGAAAGACATGGAGAATCCACTGCGACCCTTGGTAAATCGTTCCAATGATTAATTACTCTCACTGTTAAAAAATGTATGCCTTGTGAATTCCACTGTGTGACAGGGTGCCTAAAGTTTAGAGCTGCAATGCTGAACCTAAATCCTCTTTGCGGGTCTAGACTTTAGGCTCCCTGTGCCTCAGTTCCCATGTGTAAAACAGGGATAACAACACTTCTCTGCCTCACAGGGATGTTATGGGAGTAAACACATTTCAGATTGTGAGCTGCTTAGATACTACACTGCGGGTGGGACACATAAATATTGTAGCTAGTAGCACTCTGTACAGGGGGGAATTTTGTCCCTTAAAGATTTTACCTGGTAGAAAAGTCTAGCTGTTCTTGGGTACAAGCTGACTCAGGCATATTTTGACCAGCACTTTAAGATACATCTTCGTTAACGGTCATGAAAACTTCAGAAATTATTTACATTTGGCTGTTTTAAAAATATTTGTAACAAATCAGAATTCATATCAGCAATCAGCCTTCTTTGTAGCATGGCTTTTTTTATTTTTGTCTTCTAAAAGTAAGTGACTAGTGTACTCAGGCATTTATTTATAGAGGAGAAAACTGGTGATATTTTCTCCTAAAATAAGTAAATGTCACACACACACACACAAAAACACTCAGGTCTGTATCCTTGTCTGTATCCAAGCTTTGGTTGCTACAGCTCAAGAGGAAGGTGGGGCAAAGGTAACTTGAAACCACGCTCAGGGTTCACCAGCAAATGGGGTGACCTTGGCCATGCTTCTTTTTCCCTTGTCACAACCCCTACATTGGTCCTTTGACACCAGAGAATTTACTTCCACAAAGGGAATTCTCCACTGGCTATTTAAGATGGGTTTAAGGCTGCTCTGCACTGCCAGAGAAGCATAAAGCTGCTTTATAAGAATTTAAGATGTAGCCCCTTACCCTTAGATCCTTCCATAACTTCTCCTCCAGGGAATATATTTTCCCCTTCTCTATATATTTTGCATTATCATTTTCTAGCTTTATTATGACATGTTATTTACCTGGGTCTTGAGCTTCCCTCACCCTAGGACTTTCATCTGTAAATTAATGAGGACGTGTTAGGGAGTAAGGGAGTACTCAACATGAATAGGGTTGGCAGCACCGGGCCCTGAGTTTGGATCTAAATCTGCATTCCTTGTGTACCTAAAGTATCAGGGTGAATCGTTTGCATTCTTTGTGCTCCCAAAACACTCACTCATATCAATGGAAATTTTCAGTTCTGCAATGAGAGTGAAATTCATCCCTGTGGAAAAGGTCCAGCATGTACCAATTAAATCCCATGTAAACCCTGAATTAAGTGGGGTTTAGGCCTCAGGCTAGGCCTCTGCATTGGGAGAATTTCTAGCGGAATGCATTTATATGATTCTCCCTAGGTATCTAGAAAATATAATCTGAAGAAAAATACATTTGCCTGCAATTAAGCTTATTTCTCCTACTTTCACAAATCCAAATTTCCATCTGTAATATCATGACTTTGAAGGGAGGGGGATGCTCCTGCATGTGCAACTTGTTTTTATTTGTTAATTTTTAACCTTGTAATTGTGTTAAGATGAGTAAACTGTTTTCATGGGAGTGTCTTTTTCCCTAGAAGGGCTTATTTCCTTTGTTTTCCCACACCTTTGTCTTCCTTTAGCTGTTTGCCTTATTTAAACCTCCCAATTTTCCCAAAGACTTGCTGAACACTAAACTTTTTGGGACAGTTCCACACCTGGTATAAATCAACACAAGTCTATTGATTTCACCAGTTTATACAGAGACCTGTCTCTCAGTAGGTTAACAGACAAAAAATAAACGAACATAGTAGGTTTGCCTTATCAGGCAAATAAATACTCCATGCTGTGATTTACCTGGAGTAGCAAATATGACATTTTCCTTCAAATGAGAGGGTTAAAAATGACCTAATACAGTGTAGCAAAATACTGAAGGTAATCAGTAAGACTGTTGTTATTTCCTGAGATGGATGCAATCTGCTGTTTCTAGCTTCCCTACCAATATCCCGAAAAATAATGATGTGATTTAAGACCATAAAACTTGCTGCTCAATTGTGGCAATTTATGTTCCTGTAAATGTGATATAAGCCTGAGTTGCCCAATTCTTTGACTGCATATTGTAAAGGATTTTTTCATCTCAAAGGTCAGAGCAATTTACACAATTTTACTTTCAAATTTTTTTTTAAGTGGAAAAACCTTTGTTTCACAGAAAGATGTTGAGATATGCCTCCATCGCAACCTGCAGAAATGGAAATATTTGTTCAATGGATAGATTTCTTTCAGGGTGACACAATTGAAAGACAAATCATAAGAAGGTATAATACAACCATCAATGTGTTTCAGTCCCCAAATGGGAATGCTAAGCAACCTCTTGCTCTAAACTTTTCTCCTTCTTCACTGAATGTAATGTTTTCAGATTCTGTTAGGAGTGTGTCTAATTCATTTTCCCAGCTTAGTAAGACTAGCCCCAAGTCATTTCCTATTTGCTGTCTTGCTGTGAGTGGAGCCACATTCTCTGTGAGAGGTCACTTTGGTTCTAGTGATTATTTCTGGTGAATGAGCATGCTCAGACCCGATCCTCTAGTCAATGGATTGAAAGGATGCCTGCTCATGCTGGGAATATAGCTTAACAGTATGTTAATAAACACACAGAGAATGTGTCATGCAAACAAAGTCACACAGCCCTGAGGCTACAAACACAGATTCAAAGACAGTAATAAACTTTGAAAAAATACACGATGTTATAATTTAAGGAACAGCTTTGTTATAAATGTGCCTAGGTTTGCAATGGGAAGAGTTAGCTCCAAGATGCACTATCATTTTCCCTTGTGCTTGCTTTGATGAGCATTACAGTTAGGACTAGGAGGAGTTAGATGGATTAAAGGGAAGTAGGTCCGTTCTCACTTTTCAGTGAAACAGTTTACAACACAAGGAATATTTCTTACCAGGCTATTAATTACATTCCATTAAATTCTTTAAAATGTGGGTGATTGAATGCAAACCTTCATTATTTTCCTGCAAGAGACCTTCCATTTATAGGGTTGCTACTGTAGCTAATGCTAAAATTGAAACTTGTCTCTCAACTACCGTCCTTCAAAACCTATTGTACAAACACATTTGTTCTAACTTGCACTCCTGTGCAGTATCAACATCCTGTTACACTCCCACAAATAAAACAAAAGTAGAAGCAGGCACTAATCTTACAAAAGGATAAAATGTTACCCCTCCACCTATATAACACACATACACATTCCCCTTCCCCCACAATGATCCACTCCTAGACACTCAGAGAGAAATATAAAGTTTCTCATTTTAATAAATCACAATAATGCAGGAGAAAGTTAATTTTAAAAGAACTAAACATAAAAAAATGATGCTGGAAAGATAAGAAATATCCACTGACTAACTGGAGACTGTTCTGGAATCAGGAAGAGAAACACACAGCAAGATGCAGCATTTACACACACACACACACATACACAAAACAGCACACACACACCCCTTTTGTTTTCATTATTTGCATAATTAATTAGGATGGGGGAGGAAAAATAAAGCTACATTTTACACATTTCTTTAGTTCTGAAAAGCAATCAAGATCTATAATAACCTCTTGGTTCTGAAGTTTAACATAAGCTTGTGTGAGTGATGGAGCAATTGTTTTTGCTCTTTAGAAAAAATGGAATTTAGAACAAAATCAACCATGGCTTTGAGATTAACAGCAGTTTTTAAAACCTGCTCGCGGTCCCAGTAGCAAGTAATAGACTTGAGAGCTTAGTGGCAATTAAACGTTAAATAACTTGTATTTTTCAGTTTAGAAATGTGTCATTTACCAGCCATTCAAATGGTATCAAATACAACAAAAGTAAATCAAAAGCCAACATCACCACATGCATTAAGAACTAATTCAAAGCACAGTAAAATTGATGGGACCCTTTCCACTGACTTCTATGGGCTTTGGATCAAGACCTAAAGACAATAGTCCTATACAGCAATGGCAGGAAGTGCTATGGGCCTCCTGAAAAAACTCTATGTTGCACACACCTATGGGCATGTTTTTACAGCAAGGTGTTTTACAGTAAACATGCTTTACTCCATGCAGTGATGCAGACACCTCTGCATCCCCTAAGGAGGAGGACTTGTTCTCAGCTGAAAAGCAAGGCACAAAGGTTTGGTCTTGGACCACGAGTTAGCATGTCTCTTGAAAAGACTCATGTCTTTGAGTGCCACAGGGGTCGGTTCTGGGGCCGGTTTTGTTCAATATCTTCATAAATGACCTGGAGGATGGTGTGGATTGCACCCTCAGCAAGTTTGCAGATCGCACTAAACTGGGAGGAGAGGTAGATACGCTGGAGGGTAGGGATAGGATACAGAGGGACCTAGACAAATTGGAGGATTGGGCCAAAAGAAATCTGATGAGGTTCAACAAGGACAAATGCAGAGTCCTGCACTTAGGACGGAAGAATCCAATGCACCGCTACAGACTAGGGACCGAATGGCTCGGCAGCAGTTCTGCAGAAAAGGACCTACGGGTTACAGTGGACAAGAAGTTGGATATGAGTCAACAGTGTGCCCTTGTTGCCAAGAAGACCAATGGTATTTTGGGCTGTATAAGTAGGGGCATTGCCAGCAGATCGAGGGATGGGATCGTTCCCCTCTATTCGACACTGGTGAGGCCTCATCTGGAGTATTGTGTCCAGTTTTGGGCCCCACACTACAAGAAGGATGTGGAAAAATTGGAAAGAGTCCAGCGGAGGGCAACAAAAATGATTAGGGGACTGGAACACATGACTTATGAGGAGAGGCTGAGGGAACTGGGGATGTTTAGTCTTCAGAAGAGAAGAATGAGGGGGGATTTGATAGCTGCTTTCAACTACCTGAAAGGGGGTTCCAAAGAGGATGGCTCTAGACTGTTCTCAGTGGTAGCAGATGACAGAACAAGGAGTAATGGTCTCAAGTTGCAGTGGGGGAGATTTAGGTTGGATATTAGGAAAAACTTTTTCACTAGGAGGGTGGTGAAACACTGGAATGCGTTACCTAGGGAGGTGGTGGAATCTCCTTCCTTAGAAGTTTTTAAGGTCAGGCTTGACAAAGCCCTGGCTGGGATGATTTAATTGGGGATTGGTCCTGCTTTGAACAGGGGGTTGGACTAGATGACCTCCTGAGGTCCCTTCCAACCCTGATATTCTATGATTCTATGTCCCTATCCTGGCCTCCTTCTTCCCTGTTTACTACTATCCAGCAGTTGATGTGCACAATGCACAGATCCTCAGCTGGTGCAAATTGACATCGGCTGAGGATCTGCCCCAGTGTAAGAGGTGCTAAACATGAAAGTCCAGTCAAGAAGTTGGAGTAATAGGCACTGTGCAGCTCTGAGCTCACTCAGGAGAAACCCCCCGGTGGACATAGCTGGACACTGCAGCAGCATCTCATCCGATTAACAAATCCCTATTCCCTCAATGTGCCTGCCTTCACCAACAGCCAGGTATTATGGGTGGGAATGCTTTCCCTAAAACAGTCATACAAAACAACAATGCAATGGAGGGAGAAATCTGGATACATGAGCACAGTGCGTGTGTGTATTGCCTCCAGGGCACAGTAACAAGGAGAAAATTGTAATGTGCGCTGGGAGTTGTTGGGAAACAAAATAAGTTGATTTTACATAGGCCTATTTCAAAGTTTTTGCTTGGGTGATGAAGTGCACTGAACCACTCTTACCAATTTACCATTTTGCACATTGGAATCATTCACTGGTTGGCACAATCAAACCTACTTAGCTCCACCCCCTATGTTTCCTATGGGGCACTTCACAGCTATGCCAGCAGTGTCATTGTACAGTAAATGACTTACCTTAGCTGAAAAGCAGATAATTCCTCTCATGGACATGCTGCAGCTTGCAGCAGAGAGCCGTAACCGCTATTGCATAGTACGGCACTGCAAAAGGTCAGGCATATTGTATTGCTGGGATATATATAATTCAGTGTTTGGAGATGTCCCAATAATCTGATGCAGAAAGCAAGAATGGGGCACAAGGCTGCTGTGTGGGCAAAGGCGGAGATTCTGTGTGCTGCTTCTGGAAGCTGCAGGTCAGAACTCCCAGCCCAGGGATAATAAGGGAAAGGTGATTGTAACCTCCCTTTGCTCCCTCCTGATTCCAGATTGCTCCAGTAGAAACCATGGCCCCCCGGAATAATTTTGGAAGCTTGATATGGGGGTGGCAGCCCTACAATATTATTGCCACAGGCCCACTCCCTCCAGCCCCTATGCTAGGGCTTGTGGTGAGAGGGGAGAGGTCATAAGCAGTCTATAGGAATTCTTCCATAGCTGGCTCTGGGGCTGTTCCAGCCCTTTATAAGGTCCTGCTGTAGTATATAGGAGGCACAGAGGTAGTCTCTCTCTCTAAGTCTTTAAAAGCCTTTTATAGCCTCAGGCACACAACACTGTGCCCATTACATATGCTTGGCCCATATTTTCACTGTGTGACATGTGTAGCGAGCACTGTGTAGGATATCTCTTTGTGGAACAATCTTTCCGGTTATCCTTTGGCACAGCTGCCAAGTTCTGTGTAGCTCCTTGAGTGACATTTTTCAAGGAAAGTGAAATGAACAAGCTTTTGATCCAGCCTGTCTCCTCTTCTGGTAGTAATGTATTAATGATAATGCATGACACATCTATATCACCTTCCATCCAAGGTGCCCTGTGAGAGAGGGATGGGCAACTCTCTCTAGTGTATGGATGGAGAAAGTGAGGCACAAAAAGGGTGAATATTATAGGTATACAAGCCACTTCTCCTCACAGCCAGGACTCTGAGGGTTGAAAACTCAGGCCACATACTTAGGAGTCCTTACCCTCAAAATGGATTAAATTGCTAAATGTAGGCATCCGAGTTTGAAAATGTCAGCCTTTCTCAGTGCAGTGCCAGGTAAGACAATTACCAAGAGGCAAGTTCTGAGTTTTAAGTAATACCAAGGCCATGAGAGAGAGACCCGTAAATGCAGCCCCAAATATTATTTGAACATAGGCAAAGCAGCTCTGCGTACAACTTCTCCACAATCCTCTGCCTTGCCACAGTATAATCCCCACACTGAGTTGTACATTAGTCAAAAGGCAGAGCAGGCTACAAGTTCTACCGCACTTATAGCAGCACAGATCAGCCAGTGTTTTCAGTTAAATCATTACTTATTTACTTTTATTCCCGAAGCAGCATCTGGTCCTTAATCTTCGGAGCAGAGGGAACCATTTTCACAGATCGTAGTGACTGCATGCCAAGGAGACGTTTCCAGCGCTTTGTGAGCTGACCATATGCTACATCTTTCTCCAACTGGAGAAAAGCCATACAGCCACCACTTAGTTCTTAACCAGTATGAGTAAAAAAAAATTAAAGATGAAAGGGAAATCACTGTGTGGTGTGTGTCAGCATTGGGGTGGGGTGGGGCATCAACATGCAGTGTGTCTGTGTAATGAGAGAGAGAGAGAGGGATTACACAGGTGGGAACTCTCCAAGAAATAAGGGGTCTTTGTTAGGGTTTCCACAGAACCCATAAACACCCTGAATCAGGTGGGGTCGGTAGTTCTACAATGCTTGAATTGAATGGGGACACACCAATTCAAGTCCTTCCAAAGGTTCGATTACTTAAGCAAACCTCAGACCACATTTATAGAAAAGGTTCCCAAATAAAAGTGAACGAATGATAGGGGGCAAAAAATGGAGAATAATTTAATTGAATGACTGATGGGGAAAAAAGTCAAGAATAAACTGGCATTATTCATTCCTCACTAGAGCTGTGTGAACAACAAACAAAATATTCTTGGATAATTTATCATTTGGTGGGGGAAACAAATCCAATCAAAAAAATCAGTCACAAATATTATTTTACCAGTTCACTTCCTATTGGTGGGACAGCGGTGGGGATCTGGCAAATGGGAGGATGCCCGGCGGGAGGGTGATGAGTACGGTTGTGCAGACCCTACTCATCACCCTCCAGGCTCTGGGATTCCCCTCACCATTACCAAAGAGATTATTACAGCAGATGGGTCTGAGGTGCAAAATTTTAATCTGGATACAGGTCTTAACCTTCCCAGTGTTAAGAGACATCCGGCTACAGGGTCTGATTTGAGCCCATCTCTGGGCTTGATAAGGGAGAAACAATGCTATCCTCCCCTATGCCCTTATGCTGACCTTCTGAGTCTGGTGGCCCCCTCTACTACCCTGGAGTCTAAAGAGGGTGCCGGTTGGCCAGTGGCACATTCTTCAGGGCTGGATGCAGCCACCCAATGTAATGGATGCACTTGACTAAACTCTTTGTTGTGGTCAAGGGGGTCACCGACCACCCAGAATAGCACCCTCTGCCCTGGCACCCGGCCCAGTTTGGAGGGAAAACCCTGGGTGGGTGGGAGAGAGGGTGCAGAACAGGCCTGCTCTGGACACACCCTGCAGCAGCTCCTGTCCAGTGGGGGTGGGCCCAGCTACCCTCTGCAGGCATTGCATCCATTATGACAGAGGGGCACTCAGGCCAAATTTCAGAGAGTGGTGTTGTGGGGTTGCAGTGCCACTCAGTCTGCAGCTTTAGTGGGGGTTGATGATTTCTGTGGAGGCAACAGAACTCATGAACCCCCACACCTCCAAAGCCACTACTGCTAGTACAGAAGTAGGGTCAGCCTCAAACTCCAAAGACTCCTGCAATAAATTAGAACAATCCTAGTTTTTTGGGTTGGGGAGGACTGATTATGATGGTGGGATAGGAGGGGGGTGTTAAAGAGTGTTTTGCACGTTCCAAGTAAGATTTCAGGAGTTGTCCAGAGTCAGTCTCTGCAAACAGACACTGCAGGATCTGGTTTGTGTGCCCCACATGAGCCACCCCTGCTTTGTAGCCATTTTTCTGGGGGGTGTTTGAGAGTAAGGTGTGTTCCTAGAGAAATGATATTAGAATCTAAAGAGAGCTGCTTTCCTTGTACTGTAGCAGATAGTTAATACAATAGCAAAGTAGTGTGACTGTGGTGATATTCACTAGGGAGCAGGCTACTTCCCAGGGCTCAACTTATCAGCACAATTTCACTGCTGCCTCCAGAAAGATATATGTAATGCTGGCAGATGCTGTTGAATTAGGAGTTTTTAAAATGAAGAGAAATGTATGTATTAAATAGATATATATTTACACAAAGAAAAATCCCATTATGAAATATATGTGCTGGAATTCCATTGCTTAAATTCCTTAGTTTGAAATGTTACAGGTGGGCAGTAAATCATCCAGCGTTCAATCCTCCCCTCCCTACCCTCCGTTTGGTTGATCATATATGAATTTTGCATGCAATTCAAGTTGTGCCTATAGCTGCTTGTCCTTTATATCATCACCATGATTAAAACAGACCTGGTCCAAGTAGAATAACCCTGATTCAGGCTGGTGTTTGCAGAGCAACAAGATTTTAATTAAATAAAAGGCACATCCTACCAAGCCCGGCTTGAGAACACCACCTACCCTGTCGCCATTACAGACAGAGAGACAGAAATATATCAAAGCCACCTAGGCACTTAAAAGGGAATAGGAAATAAAAGGGATGTGTCCAAGCAGTGCTGGTGGCAGGTGTTGGAAAGCGAACATCAGCAGGATCAAATAGAAGAGTTTTTCTCTGTTGCTTCTTGAAAGGAAATAAAAAAATCTGAGACCCTTACATTTTGATTAAATACAAAAGTAAGTTAGATTAAGGGAATACTCAAGAAGAAGCTGGTACCAATACATTGGGATTCAGAGTTTGGATCACTCACCCTCTAGTACACAATACAAAGGCACAGCTCTAAGCTTCACACCTCTCTCCTGGCATGCTGCAGTGATTCCCTTGGGACTCCTGAACAAGTTTCATGGGTGGACTGGGGAAATGGCAAAAGGGTTTAAGATTCTTGGGATGCATCCTTGAAAGCTTCTTGTCTGGTAAATGGCCTTTACTTTCACCTGGCTCAGTACAATCTTTTACAGTGCCCTACCAAGCAAAAAGCAGAGGCTCTATGTCAGAGAGATAAAGCCCATTGGAGGATAGGATGGAAGAGATGAGGGTTTGAATCTAATCTTTTAGCATAGCACCTTTACCAGTTTGCCTCTGCTTTCAAAGAACTGTTTTAGCCCCCCTTTGGTTAGTGAACAGGATGAGGGCTCAGGAAATCTGGGTTCATTTCTCTGCTCTGCCACTTACTTCCTAGGTGACTTGGGGAACTCACTTTTGCTCTGCGAGTACTGTAGGCAGGGCTGATAGTTCCTAACTTGCGAGTGCTTGAAGTTACAGCTTCCGATGAAGTGAGCTGTAGCTCACGAAAGCTTATGCTCAAATAAATTGGTTAGTCTCTAAGGTGCCACAAGTACTCCTTTTCTTTTTGCAAATACAGACTAACAGGGCTGTTACTCTGAAACCAGCCTTAATAATGTTCTTTTATCATAGTTTTGTGTGTGCAATTTCCTAGATTTTTAAAAAAGCAAACTGAAAATACAGTAATTTCATCCTGTGGCTTCACATTTACACCCACAAGGGTCATCAACATAACTGGAACTATTAGATCAAGCCCACAGACTCCTCTTCCCCCGACCCTCAGTAGGACTTCATCTACCCTGTCCTCTCCAACCTGTCCTTGCCCCAGTCCTGTCTCTTCCCTACCTCTTGCTGCTCATCCCAGTCCCGTTCTCCACTCCTACTCAGTCCCATTTCTCAGGATTCTCATCACAGTCCCAGTCTCCTTGCCCAGCAAGTCCTAACCTCACCCCTTCTGGACTCTCTGTCCTAGTTTCCCCTCCACTCCCAACCCTAGTCTCTCAACGTAGCCATTCCCTGTTCCCCCAAACTCTTTTCCCCTCTCCTTTGCTTAGCCAGTCCTAGATCCACCCTCCCCAACTCATCAGCTGATCTCTCTCTCTTCCCCACCCTGGCCTCTAGTTGTCCCCCATGCCCTGTGTCCATGTTCCCCATCCCTAGTGGCTCCCAATCCTTATCTCCATTTCCAGAATCCTCAACCAAACTCAGTGCTCCCCTCCCCACTTCTTCATCCCCCAGTTCCTTGTCTTAGTCTTTTTGGACACCCAGTACCAGTTCTCCCCTTGCACCCTAGCTCCTCATCAGATCTGTCTCCCATCTTCCAACCCCACTCATTATCAATCCTAGTATTCCCCCTCCTCATCTGATTTTAGTTACCCCCCAATCCACTGGCTCCTAGTCCGCTCCTCCCCTCTCCCTTGGCTCATAGTCTCAGACTTCCTGCCCAGTCAATCCCACTCTCCCCTCCCCACCCTAACTCCCGGTTACAGTTTCTCTCTCTCCCGCCAGCAGCCTTCAGTCCTAATTTCTCCACCACCATCACAAGGCTCCCTGTCTGAATCTATCCCTCCTCTGTCCCTCAGATCTGGCTTCTATTCTATCCCCTCCTCCGCATTCAGTTCTGGGAACTTCCTCCTCGATGTTGCATGGGCCCAGCAGAGGAGTCACAGAGAGTGCAGAACCCCCTCACCCCCATCTCTCTGCTCTCATTTCCAGTGCCTGTACCTGCGTACAGAATATCCTGCAGCAGCCCAGCTGCAAGTGCAGAGAAAGTCCATCTCAGCCTTAGGCTGGAATATGCTCAGTGTAGACAAATATTATGAGGAATTTAGCTGTTAAAATTTAAGACATTTCTACTGAGCACATGCAAACTAAGGAAAAAGGCACGCCACCCACTGCCAAACTTTAAGTCCCTGCTCCAAACCCTGGGGGCACTACAAAAAAAAGGTTGCACAAATGTTATTAACATGGAAAATCAATGCATTTTTCCCTGGCCTTGTTCTTGGAAATGGTTGACCCATTTTGACTGAATGTTTCCAAAAATATTCACCCTGAGTCAGACATCTGGCATATAGAATTTCAACCTAAGTGTTAGAATTTGGCAAAAGTTATAAGCAGCTGAGAACAGGACGTTATAATTGAAAATGTCAGACAATCATAATAATAGGAGGTGCTACCATCTATAATACACACTCACTAAAGGTCTTGTAATATGAGTCTTGGGGTGTGAGCCAAAGTCTGTTGAAGTCAATGGGGAAAAAAAACCCTGATTTAAATGGGCTTTGTATAAGGCCCTTCTGAGTGCTGGTTGAGGGGGGGAAGGGGGAGTGAAATTTGAAGGATCCCTTTAAAAATAATAATGTAAGTGGCCTCATTGTGCTTTGCTTTACTGAAGTCAGCTGTATAAATGAGATCAGAATTTGATCCTCTGGATTTGAACATAAGGAAGTTTAGAGGCAAGGTCTCCCATGTAAGCTACTATAATACTTGGGTAAATTTTCCATGGACATTTGTGTGATTACATGTATTGGCCTGATTGTTTGACAAATGTGAATTTGAAAAGGGCATGCATAAGATTTTAAAAGTGTAAGTGCAGGTATTTATGCACAATTCATCCAGGCAGGAAAAAGAAACAGCACCTTGTGATTTAACTGACCAATCAGAACTAGATTCCTCAGCTGAAACAGCAAATAAAATATCAAATATTCAGAGAGAAGCATTCTTGATCAAATCCTAAATTTAAAATTGCTGCAAAAAGGTATCTAACAATTTCAAGCAAGGAATGGAGACTAAACTCATTAGATAAATTATTAGTTTCATATTATTCACTTAGATCTATTATTGATGACACCACTTTTCCTGACCTTTGTAGTATTTTGGTTTGTTGTTTTACATTGTTTCTTTTATGATTTTTTTAATTATTGTTGTTTATTTATTTTAGTAATTTCATTTTAATTGTCTTTGGAGCATTCTGATTGCTTTGCTAGGGAGGCACTAAATAAATAAAATCATTATTAGTATAATAAACATAATAGATGATAATAGTTATTTCACCATTTATGATTAGTAGGAAAAAAATCCTAGTATTTCCTGGAGGTTAGAATAGGGCAGGTAGGATCCAAGACCCCCAGGTTCTAATTCCACCTCTGCCACTGATTACATCTGTGACCTTGAACAAGTCACTTATAGTCTTTCTGTGACTCAGTTTATTCACCTGTGAAAGGATTATCATAATGTTTACCTACATCACAAGGGTAGGAGGAGAATTAGCTAATGTTCATAAAGCATTTTGATCTCCTCAGATGAAAGATGCTATATAAATACAAAAATAAAATCCTTAATCTTTTAGATTATTAATGACACTATATAGAGACACTATTACAATCTCCCATGCCAGTGGGAGCTACTGTAAGTATTGTTTGGTTGGTTTAGAATCTACAACGAGTGCATTTTACTCTGCTTACACAGCAAATGGGCTAGTTTTTCCTAGATGCACCTGTATTACCATTAACAGGAGACATGCATACACACTGGAAGGAAAACAAATTCCACCACAGGATTCCTAAAGGCAAAAGTTGTTGCTGTGGAGTAATGACATAAAAAAAGTCAAAAAAGTACTGAACACCAAAACTAGGATAACCATTCTAAGTTTTTAAATCAAAGCCACTTTGAAAGTTATAGAAGCACAAAATAAACTTTGAAAATGCCCATTCTCTTTTTTTGTAGCTGTTATTGGAACATTTGTCATTTAAAAATACCCTGACCTGATTTAAACTAAATGTGTTAAACTAGTTTTTCTTTTGGCACTGAAGCCCTGTGCCAAGCTTTAAACAAGAGAGACTTTTTTTTGTTAACAGCTCATTAGCAACTTGTAAAAACTGGAGGTTATTTTAATACCAGCTCCTTAGCTTTTGTGGCATTAGCAGGCACTACTAGCCATGCATTACAATCCTTACTCCACCTGCTGTCACAAACAGACGGCCCCAAGGTGGTGTAATTGAGGCAGCACTCCTCTGTATGCTGTCTAGAGGCCAATATAGTGCCCTTGTCTAAGCCACCTGGGGTGGCCAGATATCCCGATTTTATAGGGACAGTCCCGATTTTTGGGTCTTTTTCTTATATAGGTTCCTAGAAACACCCCCAGCCCCAGTCCCGATTTTTCACACTTGCTGTCTGGTCACCCTAAAGCCACCAGACATTGGTGCAAGGATGTCCTGCCTAGAAAGGACAGTCAAATTCTAAACTATTCCTATCACAGGGTGGTTCGGCCCCAGTAAATGAAGTAGGTACATCTCTCCTGTGCCAGTTTGGTCAATTATAAGAACATAAGAATGGCCATAGTGGGTCAGACTATGGTCCATCTAGCCCAGTATCCTGTCTTCTGACAGCAACCAGTGCCCGATGCTTCAGCACGAGTGAACGGAAGAAGGCAATTTATTGAACGATTCATCCTCATCATCCAGTCCCAGCTCTGGAAAGTCAGAGCTTTAGGAACACCCAGAGCATGGGCTTTCATCCCTAGCCATTGCTGGACCTATCCTCCATGAATTTATCTAATTCTTTTTTTAATCCAATTATACTTTGACCTTCACAACAAACCCTGGCAATGCATTCCACAGATTGACTGTGCATTGTGTAAAGAAATACTTCCTTATATTTGTTTTAAACATGCTGTCTATTAATTTCATCAGATGACCTCTGGTTCCTGTGTTATATGAAGGGGTAAATAACACTTCCTTATTCACTTTCACCACACCAATCATGATTTTATAGATTTCAATCACATCCCCCCCCATAGCTGTCTCTTTTCTAAGATGAAGAGTCTCAGCCTTATTAATCTCTCCTCATACGGAAGCTATTCCATACCCCTAATCATTGTTGTTGCCCTTCTCTGTGCCTTTTCCAATTTTAATATATCTTTTTTTGAGATGGGGTGAGCAAAACTTCACACAGTGTTCAAGGTATGGGTGTACCATGGATTTATATAGTGTCAATATGATATTTTCTGTCTTATTTTTATCCCTTTCCCAATGGTACCTAACATTCTGTTAGCTTTTTTGACTGCCACGGCACAGTGAGCGGATATTTTCAGACAACTATCCACAATGACTCCAAAATCTCTTTCTTGAGTGGTAACAGCTAATTAGATCCCATATTTTGTATGTATAGTTGGGATTAGGTTTTCCAATGCACATTACTTTGCACTTATCAGCATTGAATTTCATCTGCCATTTTCTTGACCAGCTACCCAATTTTCTGAGACCTCTTTGTACCTCTTTGCAGTCAGCTTTGGACTTAACTAAACTGAGTAATTTTGTATTGTCTGCAAACTTTGCCACCTCCCTGATTACCCCCATTTTCAGGTCACTTATCAATTCGTTGAACAGCACAGGTCCCAGTACAGATTGTACTTACCTCTTTCCATTATGAAAACCATTTATTCCTAACCTTTGTTTCTTGTCTTTTAACCGGTTACTGATCTATTAGAGGACTTTCCCGCTTAGCCCATGACCGCTTACTTTTTTAAAGAGTCTTTGGTGAGCGACCTTATTAAAGGTTTTTGAAAGTCCAAGTACATATATCCACTGGATCTCCCTTGTCCACATGTGTCTTGACCCCCTCAAAGAATTCTAATAGATTGGTGAGGCACGATTTCCCTTTTCAAAAGCCATGTTGACTCCTCCCCAACTTATCATGTTCATCGATGTGCCTGATAATTCTGTTCTTTACTATAGTTTAAACCAGTTTGCCTAGTATGGAAGTTACTCTTGCCCGCCTGTAATCGCCACGATTGCCTCTGGAGACTTTTGCAAAAATCAGCCATAGTTATCCTCCATTCAGAGGCTGATTTAAGCAATAGATTACAAATCACTGTTAGCAGTTCTTCAATTTCATATTTGAGTTCCTTCAGAACTCTTGGAGAAATACCATCTGGTCCTGGTGACTTATTTCTGTTCAATTTATCAATTTATTCCAAAACTCCTCTCCTGACACCTCAATATGGGACAGTTGCTCAGATTTGTCAGGTAAAAATAATGACTCAGATTCATAGATTCATAGATATTTAGGTCAGAAGGGACCATTATGATCATCTAGTCTGACCTCCTGCAGAACGCAGGCCACAGAATTTCACCCACCACTCCTGCATGTGGGGATCTCCCTCACATCCTTTACAGCGAAGACTGATGCAAAGAATTCATCTAGCTTCTCTGCAACAGCGTTGTCTTCCCTGAGTGCTCTTTAGCACCTTGTTCATCTAGTGGCTCCACTGAGTGTTTGGCAGGCTTTCTGCTTCTGACGTACTTAAAAACCAAGAGCAATTTTTTTGTGTGTCTTTTGCTAGTTCTTGTCAAATTCTTTTCTGGCCTGCCTAATTATGCTTTTACATTTGACTTACCAGAGTCTATGTTGCGTTCTATTTTCCTCAGTTGGATTTGACTTCCAGTTTTAAAGGATCCCTTTTTGTGTCTAACTACCTCTGTTACCTGCTGTTTAGCCACTGTGGCTAGGAAGTCAGTGGAGGTGCTTTTCAGCTGTCCTTCCTGAGCCAGAGAGCCAAGGACAGAAAAGGATGGAGGGGGATGAAGGCTAAGAGTAGCAGAAGGGTATGCTTGCTGGCTCTCAGAGCCAGAGAACCACAAGGGATGCTGTGGTTGCATAGGAGAGCCAGGGCACAGTAAAGGATGCTAGGGATGCTCTTGATGCATTGCCTGAATTAATAGTGTTAGGATTTGTTATGTGCACTGGGTTTTCTTCTGTAATAAATTAACCCCATTATATCATGATCAGTGGAACTAAAGTCAGAAGGCCCACGTTCTCTGGAGGATTGTTATTGATGTGACACCAGGAAAAGACGGAACGTGAGGAGTTGGAAGCAACTCAACTACATGGCAGAGCAGTGCACAGGATTTAATAAAGTTCCACATGGTTAACATAACCTGCATTCAGCATCTCTCTTTGTGAATGAAACATGGAGGCAGCAAATGGAGTTGTGAGTTCTCTGCAGCACAGCAGCTGGCAGCATGAGCTGTAGAACTTGGTCTGAAGACCCCCAGGTCCCTGGATTTTCAAGACAAAAGCATAGTCCAGCAATGAACCTGGTGGAAAGAAAAGTTTGAGGTGTACACAGATCTGGCTGTGCAGAGGATGATGACGACAACAGCAGGAGAATAAAACTGTTATTTTACCTTATTTGGGAACAAGGTAGAGAAATCTGCACCATTCTGAAGCTTCCCACTGCCTCAAGCCTCACAGCAATCCTAGGAACCCTGGAAACCGACTGTTCACAAAAGCAGAATGAAATTGTGGAGTGACACATGTTTTTCACAAAAGACCAATCTGAAGGGGAGGGCATAGACCTTATATTTCCTTATGCACACTGGCTACTACATGCAATATTGGGAACTTGACAGACTCCCTGGTATGATACAGGATAGTCTGTGGCACTTGGGATCAAGATATCACATTAGACAGATGCTTAAACGTGGAGTGTGCAGAGGAAGCCTCAAGAGAAACGATGAAAGCCCTCGGAGGCGCCCCGCTCCCAGAAGTACATGCAGTGAGACAACAGCAAAGGAGAGCTGGTGGCCAGGGTTCCCTAACCAAAGTGAGATGCATTTACTGTGAGAGACAGGATGACCCACACACTAGGATGGCAGTGCAAAGAATGTAGCAAGCTGATTGATTTTAACAGTGTGTGCAAGAGCAGAAGAAGCTCTCAGAAAGATGGCACATCAGAGAGTGGTGATGATCATGACTCTATCTGTGAGTCTGTGAGCATATCAGGTTCAGGCTGTTGGGACAGGAAAGCAACTAGGGGTAATACCAACCTCCATGCATGTAAAAATGTTAATAGGGAAACACAACATGCAATTTCAGTGGGAAACTCTCCTGCAATGTGATTCTTCGGAGTGAGTAGAAGTCAAACACGCCCATTACAAAAAGCAGTTGCAATCTAATAAAGTACAATGACAGCATAATGTAGCCTGTGGGGAAATGTGATTTTGTAGTAACTAACTTGAAAAATAAACGTACCAACTGAAGTTTGTGATGCTGGATGGTAAGCACCACAGACCCCTCTTTAGGGAACACAACCATATGAGCCATGGATCTGATCATGGCGCAACATCAGAATTTTATAGCTGCAAGGCAAGAAGAAAAATGGGGAGTCCCAGCGACACAGGAAACAATTTTAAAAGCATAAAAGGATGTTTTCAAAGGTGATGGGTGCCTTGAAGGAAAGCTGTGATTAGAGGTAGACACAACAGTGGAACCTGTGTGCTTAGCATGAAGGAAAATTCAGTGGCATTACATATTCGTGTATGTAAGAATTGTGAAAATCTGTAGGAGGGGGGTATCATAGAATCATAGAGGTCAGTACAGCCTGCGTGAGCAACATGGTGATGATAAAGAAGCCACCAGGCAAAATACACATCTGCATAGACCAAAACCTCCAGAAAAGGCTTTGAAAAGATGCCACTATGCACTGCCCACAATTCATGACATCTTGCCAGAACTCTCCAAAACCAGAATCTTTACAGTCTTGGATGTAATGAATGGGTTTTGGCATGTAAGCCTGGATAAAAAGTCCAACACACTTTGTAATGCCATTTGGTTGCAACAGATTGCTGTATATGCTAATAGGCATAAGGCCAGCACCGGAAGTATTTCAGAGGAGACTCAGCCAAGTGCTGTATGGACTTTCTGAGATGAAAATAATTGCAGATGATATCTTCATTGTATGAGAAGAAAGTTATGATACAGAAGCTGAACAAGACCATGATAGCAAACTACAAGCTTCTCTACATCAATGCAGGAACAAGAACATAAAATTTAACCCAGAAAAAAATGCAACCCAAACAGTGTGACGTATCATATATTGGACATCCGCTCACAGAAGAGAGACTGAAAGCAAATTCAAACAAGAGCAAGACAGTCAGAGACATACCAGCTACATTGGATGTGAAAGGGATATAGCATGTCATAGAAGTGATACATTTTCTGTCCAAGTTCTGTCCACACTTGGTGGCTATAGCAGAATGCATATGTCAGCTCAGAAGCCAGGATGTTGAGTGGGACTGGGTGGGTTCCCAGCAGCAAGCATTTGACATACTGAAATAAGATAATGGCTGCTTGCTCCTGAAGTACTACCAGCCAGGAGAGCCACTGACATGCTAGCGTGAAGAACTTGAGGAAGGACTGGGTGTAGCTCTTTTGCAGAAGCAGCTGTCACTTATGCCAGCATAACCTTACCAGAGACCAAACAGGGGCACACCCAAATAGAAAAAGGAGCTTCTGTCTGTGGTATTTGGAGTGGAATAATTCCATCAGTACACTTGTGGCCCCCAATAATAGTGCAATCAGACCACAACTCCTGAGAGACAATCATGGCAAAATCCCTTCTTAGTTCTCCAAAGAGATTGCAGTGCATGTCGACACGACTCCAGCAAGTCCATGTGGAGATCAGATATTGTCCAGGGCGATTACTGACACCCTTAGCAGGGCACATATACCCAACATCAGCAAGCTGGAGGAAGGGGATCAGAACACTGAATTCATTAACATGTGCACTATCTCCCAGTTTCAAGAGTGAAGCTGGTGTAAATCAAAGAGGCTATGGAAAAGGACATCGACTATAAGCAGTCAAGGAAGTGATACTAGCAGGGTACCAGAAGACAAAATCCAAGTACAGATAGGAGCAGAATGAAATATTCAAATTAAAGATGAACTGGATATGCAGACTGGAATCAGATTTCAAGGACAGAGGGTTATTGTCCCTGCCTCATTACATAAACATGTCATGCAAAAAATACATGCCTCACAACTGAACATTGATGGCTGTCTTAAACGGGCTGAAGAGTGTGTTTATTGGCCAGGGAATGAATTCACAACTGTGCTTTTTGATAGCAGGATGCAAGACTTGCCAGTTGTGTGATAAAATTGCCAGCAGAGACTCTTACCACATGAGCTGTGCCCCTCCCCCTGCCCCCAACCATGGAAAAAAGGTGAGAGTGGACTTATTTACCTCCAAGGAAAAGCAGTACTAGATTAGCGAACTACTATTCAAATTGTTGGGAGATTGATGCCCTGCCTGATACAAGAAGCAAGTCAGTGATTAGCAAACTGAAAGACCACTTTGCAAGAAATTGCATTCCAAACCCCGCATTCACCCACAACAGATCCCAATGTGCCTTGGAAGCATTCAAGGAATTTGTGAGCAAATGAAAGTTTGACCATCATACCTCCTCCCCAACATACCCTCAGAGCAATGGTACAGTGGAATCAGCTATGGAAACAGCTAAGAGACTGTTACAAGGCTATTTCTTGTGGTTCAGCCCCCTTGTTAGCATTTTTGGTACACAGGAATACCCCATCACAGGATGACAAAACTTCTGGTGCAGGTGCTGTGAAGTACCAAAACCCTTCTGTTAGGCAGAAAGATGGAGACACCGCCAAGAGGAGAAGGCCGACAAGCAGGTCACTTAAGAGGTCAGCAAATGACCTACCAGCCCTGGATCCAGGCACTCCTCCGAGGATCCAGCTGTTAGAGAGACACCAGAAGGAGCAGAATAAGGTAGTCATGAGGGGTGCAGTGGCACCCAGGTCATACAAGGGAGTTACCCAAGAAGGGACAAGTGATCCAACAGCGTGACAACAAGATTCCAACTTGGCTATGTGCTAGCAAGCTCTTGCTGAAGGGACATATGGTCTGGGCATCAATTATTTGTTTTTAATGTTCATATTAAAAATATTTGTGAAACAGGGAAGATATATCAGGATCAGTGGAAATGGAGTTAGAGGGCCCCAAGTTTCCTGGAGGGACTGATATTGAGGGGATACTAGAAAAATACAATCAGAGGAGTTGAGCTGGAAACAGCATAGTCACAGGAGCAGAGCAGTGCACAGGGTTTGATAAAGTTCCACTGAGACAACTTAAACCTACGTTCAGCTTCATTCTTTGCTAATGTAACACCCACTAAGGACATTTACACTAAGGCCTGGTCTACCCTGGTGGGGGGGGAGGGGAATCGATCTAAGTTATGGAACTAAGTCTACGTACTTAGATCTACTCACCGCGGTGAGTCGACTGCTGCCGCTCCCCCATCAACTCCGCCTGCGCCTCTCGCGCTGGTGGAGTACAGGAGTTGATGGGAGAACGCTCAGGGGTCATTTTTGTCGCGTCTACACTAGACGTGATAAATCGACCCCCGTTGGATTGATCGCTGCTGGTAGTATAGACATACCCTAAGAAAGACTGTTTGGACAGTTTCTGGTGACTCTGAAGGAGGGAAAGTGCTGCACAGGGGCACTCCAAGTGGGGCTGCTTTGTGACAATTCCTCCTTCTGGGCTCAGTAAGCAAATCCACCAGCTTTCTCTGTTCTGAGATACCCAATTTATTTACCGTTCTTTTCCTCCTTTATCCCCTTACTCATGTGTGTTTCTCTTATATCTTTTCTTGTGGGGCAATTAATGACCAGCTAAATTCCAGCATCAGAAAAAACCCACTATCCAATACAAAGTTTATTTCCCTGCTATATAAAAGGTTCTCTTAACTTCACCTGGATTCAAATACTTCTTCTCATTTCAGGAGTCTAGATCCAAAGACATGATGCTCTCAGAAGTTTGGTTAGAAAACGATGACTCATCATCCACAGCTGCTTGTTGCTTTTCAGTTATTCTCCCCCCTTTGATCTCCTCTGTCTTGCAGTATTTCACTTGCACACATCAATACTGATGCCCGTTGACAGCCAAATTGCTGTTCATACTCCTATTAATTAAAAATGTATGCAGATGATAATTTGTTAACACTAAGAATATTGCAGTTATTATTAATGACATTTGGCTTCCAATATTTTCTCTCTTGCTGCCATTTGCGGTCTTATTAATATCACCAACAGGTCATTGTCAAGACAAATCTGCAAAAGCAATTTTATTTGTGTAGGTTATATGTCTAATGAAATTAAATAAATCAAACAAATATTGTAAAATATATAATACTTTGAACTTATATGTAGGGCCCTCCAAATTCACAGCCATGAAAAATGTGTCATGCACTGTGAAATCTGGTTTCCCCCTGCCCCTTCCCCCCCCCCCCGTGAAATCTGCTATTCTGTGTGCTTTTACCCTATACTATACACATTTCACAGGGGGAGACCAGCGTTTCTCAAATGGGGGTCCTGACCCAAAAAGGAGTTGCAGGGGGAGTCACAAGGTTATTTCAGGAGAGTCATAGTATTGCCACCCTTACTTCTGCATTGTCTTCAGAGCTGAGTGGCCAGAGAATGGTGGCTGTTGGCCAGACACCCAGCTCTGAAGGTGGCACCCTGCCAGCAGAAGCGCAGAAGTAAGGGTGGTAATACTATACCAGGCCATTCTTACTTTTGCACTGCTGCCTTCAAAGCTGGGCGGCTGGAGAATGGCAGCTGCTGACTGAGGGCCCTGCTCTGCAGGCAGCAGCATAGAAGTAAGGGTGACCATACCATCCCATGCCATTCTTACTTCTGCACTCCTGCTGGTGGCCTCTCTGCCTTCAGAGCTGGGCTCCTGGCCAGCAGCTGCCACTCTCCAGCTGCCCATCTTTGAAGGCAGTGCTGCCGCCAGCAGCAGCACAAAAGTAAGGGCAGCAATACTGTAACCCCCCCTACAATAACTTTGTGACCCCCTCACAACTACTTTTTGGGTCAGGACTCCTACAGTTACAACACTGTGAATTTTAAGATTTAAATAGCTGAAATCATGAGTTTTACAATTTTTTTAATCTTATGACCATGAAATTGACCAAAATGAACTGTGAATTTGGTAGGGCCCTATTTATATGGCACCTACCATTCCAGGATCTCATGTAAATTATCTTAGGGTCAGGATACCCCAGTTAGATAGGTAATATCATCCTATTTTATTGTGGGAACAAAGATACCAAAAGGTGAGGCCTCTGATTTTGGGTGACTACACTCCTGGGTGTCTAACATGAAATACCTGGGGCCCAATTTTCAGGAGAGCTCAGCACTCAACTCCAATTGAAGTTAGTGGGAGCTGCGAGTGCTCAGCTCCCCAGAAAATTAAGCCCAACGTTACCGTAAGTTGGGCTCCTGAGGAACACAAAATATATGGCTTCTTTTGAAAGTATTCAATGATGCAACTTGCCCAAGGTCACAGAGCAGATCATTTGCACAGCTGGGGATATAGTCTAGGTCTCCTGACTCGCAGTCCCATGCTTTAGCCACAAGACAATATTCCCTCTTAATAAGAATCATGGTTGTCTTTAGTAGTGTATATCCTGCAAATCCAGTGCTGGAGTGCTTTTCACCCAAAGACAAAAGGATCTTTTCTCCCCCTGGATCCAAACCCTTGACTCCTATTAACTTCCAGCAAGGGCTGAGCATGCTGGCATATAGGGCCAACCTTAAGACATGTGCGAAGTGTGAGGCTGCGTGGGGTCCTGTGCTTGAAGCAGGTTCACTCTGTCAACATCCTTCTTAGCAGGCATCTACACAACCCAATGACCTCCCCACCAAGACATCTCACTTTATTTGTACAGGCCCCCTGCCAAACCTAAGGCTGACTCTTAGGGAGTCTATCCTCCCCTCCCATTAACATGAATGGGAGTCATATGTTGGGGTCTGTTGTCCTCTTCTTACATGTGAATAGCTCACCTTGATATTTATGGGGTGTATGTACATTTAGAGAGAGAAGAACAGAATCCAGCCAATCTATCCTTGTCATATTGTGTGCTTTAGTTTAGACTTCAGAAGTATTTCTGAAGCACCACTATCCAATATGAAAGTTTTAGATCAAGTTCTTCCTCCATGGAAGCAATGCTTCTTGAATGAGAAGGGTTACAAGTAATTTCTTTATTCTCCAGTACATCTAAAGGACCAGATTCTCTCTGTGTACACCCATCTGCAACTCTAAGAATTCATGAGTTTATGAGTGTAAATAAGGACTGGGTGACAAAACCTTTGCTGGAGTAAGTGGGTACCACTCCATTGGCTCACTAGAGCATCTCTCCAAGGTCAGCATGTTTCCTTGCACATGTGCTTTTTGTAGCTAATTTTATCTGCCAAATGACTGTATGATTGACAGACCTTGAGTCATTTAGCATTTTCCTGAAAATTTACTACTTTAATGGTGCAGCTCTACCAATCGTAGCATGAGCATAGATTAGTCACCAGTAGAATGCTCACTGTGACATCACCAAAGTTAGGTGATATGGTGGTTAAAATGATTGCAGCTGGCCTATATTAGTCCTTTCACTACTGCTGCCATAAAAGGGATGGAATCAGTGCTGGTGCAATGGTAGGCAATCTGAAGAAAATGTTAGCGTAGACACCGGCAAAGAGGCTTAATTGAAGTGCTGTTGAGAATACCTTGGACAACAAGAACTGAAATCACTGCTAGAGAGAAAAAAAGCTTTCTGGGCTTGTTTTTATTTTTTAAAAGCCTGCATGAACGTTTTCATAAGCCTCTGATTTAAAGATTTGAATATTTTTAAGGTTTATGGTTCTTTCTAGTCTGTGAGCTAGCATCACTGGTGTGACCACAATTTACAATTGATATCAAAGGCTACATGTAAAGATTTCTTCTCTCTTCGTCACATTCATGCCAAAAGAAAGATACCTGCATGGGCCAATGCAGATTTCTTTAATAAATGGGTCCAATATCTCCTTAACTACATGATGTCATCTATCAAATGTAGAACTGTGGGAGAACAGTCACAATCCACTCTGACTTAGCCTAAGTTAAAGGTCTGACACAGTCACCAGGCAAGAAAGAGTAATGATCACCGTTTGCTAAAAGTTAACACACCTCATGTGACACTCCCAGCTCAAAGACTGAGAGATGGTGATGATAGATCTTAGAGGAAGGTCAAAGATAGGACAAATGCACACCCTCTCAAAACAAGATATCTACTGTAAGGTCCTGTAGCTTGTTGGGAGGAAATAAAAAAGGGACTTTGCAGAGGAAGGTGATGTTCCCCTCCTCAGCCCCTCCCCCCTTTTTTAGAATTTGGAGGTCACTGAAGTCCAACTGCAAAGTGAACCTGGAGGAATTGGTTCTCTCCCAATGGGAGAACAAAATGGCAGAGCTCATTTTGAAACCAGTTGCAAACCACACCCTGCATGCTTCACACAGCTCTAGTCAGGTTGCTTATCTAATGAAAATACATCCAAGCATGTGAATCTCGGGGGGGGAGGAGGGGTGGTAGTGTCAGAGAGGTATACTGGGACAATGTCACTTTAACTTTTGTCCCTTGGCTGAGGTATTAAAGAGGACTATTCTGCCTACCAGGTGTAACTATGGAGGTAAAAAACAAAACAAAAAATCTCATGGCACAACCTTACCCCCTTAATTAAACAGATGTTAATGTCCAAAACTATGAATGAGCATAGCTGAGCTGAGAGTGTAATGGAAGCTCAATTTGCCTCCTCACTACAATATTTTGCAATATTGCAAAGCACTTTGAGATACACCTTAAGTATGAAAAGCACTGTTTACAAAACACACTGTATTTTCTTCTCCTGATTATGTTTGGTGAGCCCAGATAAGAGCTGTTTCAGTACACCAAGGTCTGCCGGCCTCAGAGTAAGGTGATATAGATGAGAACTTGGAACAATTAGCTCCCTGTTCTAGTTAGGCCCCCATCTACACTACAGCTGGAAGTGTGATTTTGTAATCAGTGAAGGGCACAATCAGCTTAAACAAGTTAGACAGGTCAGTTTGCATCCACAACTGTGTCCCAGCTCTTTGCCTAATTATATTTTTAGCAGTGCCTCCCGGAAGTTGTCCCATAGTCCCTCAGCAGAAGCAGCTGCCCAAACCAAGACCATGCTTTAGAGTGCTTCCTCTTCCACTGAAGATTATGATGTTTCCTACTCAAACCACACAATCACCTGCCTCACAAGTCACAGTGGCCGTTTTCCATCATGGAGATCCCACTGACGTTGCAGATTGCTGCCAATGTCCAGTGTCTGGATTACACTGTTTGACACGCACACCAGGACAGAAATGGCATTTCAATCTAAATGAGAGAGAATCAGGCCTTGTTTTTTTAGTTAAGCATAGCCCTTCCCAATTAGTGGAACAATAAAAAGATGCTGTGTGGAAGGGGCCTTAATTACACCCAGAATGGACTGGTAACATTGGTAGTCAATTATCTTGAAATAGGTGATCAATAGTCTAGTTCTTCTGTTTTAAAATCATTATTGATATTACATCTTAAATTAATCCATCAATTGGTATATCTCCACCTCTTTTAGAACAAAAGCACACTTTCTAGATGTTTAATTTCTCTTCACTGTCTTTTTTTTACACCACCATATACTAAAAGCAACAATTGAAAGGCAGTGAAAATCTAGCTCAGGATGTATTTGTTGTGCTGAAACATTTGTAATTAAGCATGGTAACCAATTACAGAAATACCTAGAGTAACCCAAGTGATTCGCTCTCACACATCAGAGGCTTCCTAATCAATTTGAAATAACCAGACCCTGCTATAGAAAATAAGCAAGATCACAGCACTTGCTAATGAGTCTCAAAAAATGGATTTCACTGCATGAAGATGTTCATTGTCAGGAGAAAGACTGTGTGTGCCCAGAATCTTTAGGGTCATTTTCATTTGCATTTGATTGGAGAAAAGTCCCCTTTGTTCTTCTCCGTTCTCACATCCTCTGCAACACTGCCTCCCCCTGCCCCCTTCAGTGATTTAGTATTATTGTATTAACATGGTATACCAACTGCTAAAAATATACCCAAATAAGACCCTTTGTGCTGAAGCTGCTATTATCTACTTCAATTATTACTTAATTTCACTCTGTTACAGTGGTTTCCTTGAATATAAATTTGCAGATGCAGGACTTTTGGAAATTGTTCGACAGAAGATACAGTGGCAGAGCTATGAAGCACACACCAAAGTAGTGTATTATACCATGAATAATACCACTTAAACATTTGAACGATTTAAAGCTGCTCTGAGTTCTTCCCCATGGGGACTTGAATTCCTAGACAACAAGCAGTTCCAAACTTACCAGTCTGATGAAAACCTACCCCAATAAAACAGTGTCTAAAAATCACAAGGCTTGCAGGTCACTTGTTCTTTTCACAATAAAAGAGTGAGGTATCCACCTTACCTACTCACCTTCCCCAACCCAGCTGCATTCAGAACAAGATAAATTCATTACTGTATTTCCTTTTAAACAGGAACTGCAAACTATGGGCCATACCCTCTGGTCACCTATGCATGCGAGTAACTCTGAAATCAGTGGAATTACTCACAGGGGTGTTGTTGGCAATATCAGGACCCAGCTCAGAAGAAGAAGACAGAGACAACACAAACCATGAACCTTCTCCAAGTCTGCTTACTTTTTTTTTTTTTTAAATTCTTCCTTGTCCTCATTATTGTTCATTTTCATTTGATAGCCGATTTCCTAGTTCCAGCTGGGACTGGAAGTGGAGATGCCAAAATACAAAGAGAGAAGCTGTTCTTATGCTTGGCTGGAAGAGAAAATATCAGAAATCTCACAAGACAGACAGACATTTCCAGAGCAGACCTCAAAGGCCCGGATAAATCAAAGAAACTTCATGTAATTAGTGAGGGAAAGAAGGGGGAAAATGGTGAGTTGCTGGTGTACTGAAATTGGTTTGCATAGCATCCTTGTACCTAATGTCTAATATCTCCCTTATCTCTGCTCCCCAAGTTGATCAATAAGCTTTCTACTGGAAGGAGGCTTTATCTCGGCTGAAGGTCGTACTATGAATCACTATGAAACTTGCATGCCGGCTACCTGTAGCTTGCATGTCACCATGATCATCAGGTGAAAAATCTCTTCACGTCAAATTCACAAACACATCCTTATCTAGGCAGTTTTTCTCAATAGTCCTTTTTCTGCATTCTGTGCTTAACTGTACGTTTTCTCCATACTACTGTCATAGGCTTTTTAGTTCAAAGCAAAGTTCATTCTAGTTACAGGCATAATAAAAAAAAAAAGGGGGGGGAGGGCAGTTAATACAATCCATGCTCCCCGAATACTAAAACATCAACCAACAATTAACTATAGTAGCATGATGTTGCTCATGCTTCCTGAGAGGTGGCTATATTTAGTGTTAATACTTTTCTGAACCCAAAAAACACCTCCCAGAGAAAAGCATTGTGATCTGAGAACTATTCAGATTTGTGTAATGGGGTGGAATGACAGGAATAGATCCAACAGAGGCATGCTTGCATGTTGTGAAAGAAAATTTAAAATATCATTGGTGTTAGGGGATTTTTTCTTCCTGTTAACCAACCTCACCCCAACCTCTATTCCTCCTCCCCCAAAAAATCTGGCTGCAGGCTAGTTAAATTCAAAATTCTGGGGCAACAGCCAACTCCCATAGATGGCAAAATTTGCATAGACTTCAATGGGAGCACAACTGACCCCCCGCTAGTGTGCTAGATATTGCTCCCTCTGCAGCACACAACACATTTCTTCTGCTGCTTAGAAAGTGGATATGAATAGAAAAAGCCCACAACATATAAGGTGCTCAGATACTCCAGTGATGTGTGCCACATAAGTAATTCAGTGGATAGATAAGACTGACTTCTTTTTTTTTTTTTTTTGCATATTGTGGTCACATTCCCTTAATCTGATCACTGCGAAACTCACTCTTTTTATTTCACTCAAGAGCTTTAGAACTAAGTCACTTTTAGAGATTCAGTATCGTCACAATTTTTCCATGAAATGTATTGTTTTAAAAAATAAAACAGAACATATGTATATTCTGCTTTATTTTTTAAAACAATACATTAAATGGAAAAAAGTGTGTGTGTGTGTGTGTGTGTATATATATATATATATATATATATATATATATAAAGGACCATTCAGCCAGGAAATCCAAAGATTCATTAAGAACTGAAGCTTAATTGCATAGTAGGCATGTCCTGGGTCTGTTTCATGCATAAAATGTTGACCGACAAGTGAAACAAAAGGTTGCTATTGAAAGAGAAGACAAAAGTATTCCTTTGGTTCTTTTTCACTCACTATTCTTGAAGATCTTTAGTTCAGTGCAAATTGGCAGCACACTACAAATTAGACCAGCCTATTGTTAGTGTCTTGTGAAAGAACAGAAACATGATTCTTCAAGGCTACTCTAGCAGAGTAACAAATGCAAACCACAAACATTAGGAAATGATGTTGATGTAAGATACTGTCTCTCTTCATGTGTAGCAGTGCCGGGGTGGGGGGGTAATTTCCCATGAGATTCTCAAAGGAAAGGATCACAAAATTTCTGAGAAACTGGGCTATTCTGGGTTTGTGTCTAATTAAAGCTGGTTGTAATCTTTCAAATCACAAGACAAACATGGTGCACAGGGACAAGGATAAGGTGACAAAATTGACTTTGATTCTTAGATGGCATATTTTTGCTTTGGGGACATCTACACAATAGCAATAAGCTGGAGCTCAAATTTGTTTGTTTGTTTTTAGAAAAGACTCACATAGCATATTTGCTGTATCCCTCCAGTACAAAAACTGTGCACTTCTCAAAACACAAACACTGAATCAAGAAAGAGTTTTTCAAAGCACAGAGAGCAATTAGGCGCCCATCTATCATTAAATCCATCTGCCAACTAGATCTAAGTGTTTATATTCATTTACATCTACTTAGCATTTTACTTATTACAGGCAAACAGACAAAGTCCCATAAAGACATAAGAATTACCATACTGGGTCAGATGAATCATCTAGTATCCTGTCTTCCAATAGGGGCAAGCGCTAGATGCTTCAGAAGGAGTGAACAGAACAGGGCAATTATTGAGTGATTCATCTCCTGTCGTCCAGTTCTAGTTTCTGGTAGTCAGAGGTTTGGGGACACCTAGAGCATGGGATTCCATCCCTGGCCATATTGGCTAATAGCCATCGATGGACCTATCCTCTATGAACTTATCTAATTTTTTTTTTAGCCCAGTTACACTTTTGGCCTTCAGAACAACCCCTGGCAATGAGTTTCACAGGTTAACTGTGTATCGTGTCAAGAAGTGCTTCCTTGTGTTTGTTTTAAATCTGCTGCCTGTTAATTTCATTGGGTGACCCCTAGTTTGTCGGTTATGTGAAGGGGCAAATAACACTTCTGTGACACTCTATACCTCAGAGTGGCACCCTGGAACCCCCATATTCACCAGTATCATATAATTATGATGCATTTTGTACAAAGTATATCTTGTGAGGTATAATTTTAAAAGTCTTGAGCTGTTGAACGTTAATATTCTGTTTGATTGTATGTGCTATCACTGTATGTGAAGTTATGAAGCTTTGCTATGTGTGTGTTATTGAAATATGTTTGAGGTTAGGAACACCCACAACCAGCCTTTCAGGTACAACAATGGAATAGCCGGAAATGGCTCATCAATATTCATCAAAGAAAGAATCCACTATCCCAGAAACTGTATACAGAAGTGTCTTCTTAGAGGGAGCACATATATAATGGAGACTGTTTGACCAATGGAAACAGCCTGTTCCCCACGTTATAGCAAAAGATCTTTCCAGCAAGCTGGAAGAAACTATAAAGGAGGAAGTGATATCATCAGTTGGCCTCATTCCCACCACAACTCAACACCTAGAAACACATGTGGAGGACAAAGACTTTGAACTAGAGGAGAGTGGCTTCAGGCTGGAAAAGAGTCTCAGCCTGTGTATTGAGGATCTGTGACCTTTTTGTACCACTGTTTGATTCAAATCCTGTTTAGTTTGTAGAACTCAGACTGTGAATTTATTTTTATTTCTTAAGTAACCAATTTTGATCTCCATGCTTGCTACTTATCACCACTTAAAATCTATCTTTCTGTAGTTAGTAAATCTGTTTTATATTTTACCAAAACAGCATGTTTTGGTTGAAGTGCTTAGGAAATCTCAGCTCAGTTTACAAAGGCTAGTGTGATGTCCTCTCCACTTCGAAGGAAGTGCAGACTGGGTAATGAACTTACATTGGCCAGGCTTCTGACCAGTGCAAGATGGAACAATTCCGGGGTGTGTGGCTGGGGAACTGATGTGGGGAGGGGTATTGGCTGGAACATCCCTATTGATGGTTTCTGCATGGCTGGGAGATCATATTACTCAGTTGGGTGTGTTTCTGCCTGTGGATGTTTGTATAAGTGCAGTACCTGCCAGAGGTTTGTGGCTTGACACAGCATCACAATATGAGAAGGATACCCCTACTTGGTGGGACAGAAGGCTCAGTACTCCCTAAGTCTAGGTTTCACCCCGGGGACCCTGTCACAACTTCCTTATTCATTTTCTGCATATCAGTCACCATTTTATAGCTCTCTGTCATAATCCCCCCTTAGTCGTCTCTTTTCTAAGATGAGCAGTCCCAATCTTTTTAATCTCTACTAATATGGAAGCTGCTCCATACTCCTAATAATTTTTGTTGCCCTTCTCTGTGCCTTTTCCAATTTTAATATATCTTTTTGAGACACTGTGACCAGAACTGTACATAGTATTCAAGGTATGGGCATGTCAAGGCTCCTTCCCCACTCTCGACTCTAGGGTACAAATGTGGGGACCCGCATGAAAACCTCCTAAGCTTATTTTTACCAGCTTAGGTCAAAACTTCCCCAAGGTACAAACTATTTTACCTTTTGCTCTTGGACTTTATTGCTGCCACCACCAAGCGTCTAACAAATATATAACCGGGAAAGAGCCTGCTTGGAAACGTCTTTCCCCCAAAAATCCTCCCAAACCCTACACCCCCTTTCCTGGAAAAGGCTTGATAAAAATCATCACCAATTTGCATAGGTGAACACAGACCCAAACCCTTGGATCTTAAGAACAAGGAAAGAGCAATCAGGTTCTTAAAAGAAGAATTTTAATTGAAGAAAAAAAGTAAAAGAATCACCTCTGTAAAATCAGGATGGTAAATACCTTACAGGGTAATCAGATTCAAAACACAGAGAATCCCTCTAGGCAAAACCTTGTTACAAAAAGACACAAAACCAGGAATATACATTCCATTCAGCACAGCTTATTTTATCAGCCATTTAAACAAAACAGAATCTAACGCATATCTAGCTAGATTACTTACTAAATTCTAAGACTCCATTCCTTTTCTGTTCCCGGCAAAAGCATCACACAGACAGAGAGAACCTTTGTTTCTTCTCTCCCCCCCCAGCTTTGAAAGTGTCTTGTCTCCTCATTGGTCATTTTGTTCAGGTGCCAGCGAGGTTATCCTAGCTTCTTAACCCTTTACAGGTGAAAGGGTTTTTCCTCTGGCCAGGAGGGATTTAAAGGTGTTTACCCTTCCCTTTATATTTATGACAGGGCGTACTATGGATTTATATAGTGGTATTATGATATTTTCTGTCTTATTATCTATCCCTTTCCTAATGATTCCTATCATTCTGTTAGCTTTTTTGACTGCCACTGAACATTGAGTGGATGTTTTCAGAGAACACCACACGATGACTGCAAGATTTCTTTTTTGAGTGGTAACTTCATTTAGAACCTATCATTTTGTATTTATAGTTGGGACTATGTTTTCCAGTGTGCACTAATTTGCATTTATCAACACTGAATGACATTTGCCACTTTCTTGCCCAGTCATCCAGTTTTATGAGATCCCTTTGTAACTCTTCACAGTCAACTTTAGATTTAACTACCTTGATTAATTTTGTGTCACCTGCAAACTTTGCTACTTCACAATTTACCCCCTTTTCCACATCATTTATGAATATGCTCAGCAGCACAGGTCCCAGTACAGATTCTTGCGGGACCCTGCTATATATACCTCTCTCCACTTTGAGAATTGTCCATTTATTCCTTCCTTTTGTTTCCTATCTTTGAGCAAATTATTGATCTATGAGAGGACCTTCTCTCTTATACCATGACAGCTTACTTTGCTTAAGAGCCTTGCGTGAGGAACCTTGTCAAAGGCTTTCTGAAAGTCCAAATACACTATATACACTGGATCACTCTTGTCCACTTGTTGACTCCTCTCAAAGAATTCTAATAGATTGGTGAGGCATGATTTCCCTTTACAAAATGAACTTGAGTCACCAATTAAATACCCAAAGACAAGGGTATTTGCTTGTTTTTTTAAAAGAAATATTGTTATTAGCCAGTTCTGTTGATTTATTTCAAAGTGAATTTTGTACAGGTGAAAATGGGCTAGATTAGTACCCCTGAAGAATAAAGTTCTCAGTTTATCTACAGCACAGGTACAGCATAGGCAGCAGCATTATAAGCTTCCTCATCAATACTTCTCAGCTCTGGACCTGAAGGGATTGTGGTCTGAGCACTGAGATGTTGTTTCCATCTACCTGACTACTTGATCCTCTCCCTCTTTACTGAGACTGCTAATAACAGTGAGAAGCACTAGTGTAAATACAGCATTGTTTTCTTCAGGTGTAACCACTGGTGCAACTCAGACAGAGGTAGCAGCAGTGGGTCTTGTTCAATAGAATTTTAACTACTGTGTAATCTAACCCTGCTTGGGGCAGTTCTTGAGGACATGGTACTAGAAACACTAGTAACCTGCTACACAAATACACTGGTGGGGCTATATGGGTGGTTGTGCCACATTGCGAAGCCAGCTGTAGTGCTGGTTTGGCGATATAATCAGTTGTCCACGATATGATTAACTGAGACTGGAAACTACTTTCTAACAGGCAGCTGAATGGTTACCATATAGGGTGAGAATGTGCCATCTCTACAATAAGAGAGGGAAAACGTTCTACATACTTATCTGCTAGAAGCCACAAAGATGCAATGCCAGGAAATGCCAGTGATGCCTTCCTTTGGGATACAGCTGCTTTGCTCTGACAGTGTTAAAAGGACAGCCTGAGAAAGGCCTGCTGGGCAAAAAAAAAAGAACTTCCTATAAGAGGGCAACTCTGCAGTGGGGAGAAGAAGTAGGTATTACAGAAAGATGCTTTTTGGAGAAGAACTTCTTTGGGATTTTTTTCTATCACCTCTAGATCATACATGGAAACAAGTTTTGGCCATGATCAGGATGCACCAGATTGAAAACATTACCCTAGAAGTGAAAAGAGTGAATAGATCGATCGCTACCTCCAATATTTAGAGACACTATTTTGCACATTTTAAAGTGGGGGGGAAACAGATACAACAGTACCCACCCTATTGACAGGTTAGGCCCTTTGTTACATATTTTTCAATGTGAAAATTTTGGAATCCGTGAAGGCCTCCCCTACAAATCTTCCTCATACTGTATTTTTCATTGGTTTATGCCTCCATTCCTCCCAGATTTTCAAGAGTGAAATATATGGCCTCTTTTTCTCTTGCAAAGTACCCAAGAAAGAAAGAAAAAAATCCTACAAATGCTCAAAAAAAAAAAAATTCAACAGCATAAGCCAGCAGCCATATAAGAAGTAAAGGAATTGGAACATTCTGCACATAAAATGCAAAGGTTGAAAAGAATTCTTGTGTGTTTTTCCCCCCAAGAGCAAGTAAAGATTCATTGCAATGATTAATTGCTAGTGGGGGTGAAGGAAATAGAAGGGTTGAAAAAGTGGATCAGAAGGAAACAATAATAGAAACTTGACCAGTAACAGGAGTTGATCACTGTTGGCAGCATATATGTTTCAAATTCACACTGTGAACTGAGGAAATAAGTCTTGGCTGGGATGCATTTTTCTGGGATATCCCTAAGGAATATTCATCAGTGATTCATCTAAGCAGCCACTGGATATCATTACTGCTCTACCAAAAATGAAGATAAAACAGGAACCCAGAAGAAATAAGAGAAACAAGTGCCCCAGATTTTTTCCTCAAACTATTGCTGGGAGATCATAAGGGCGGTAAAGAAGGGAGGGGGAATGAAGAGAGGTTTGAACTTTTCATCTGTAAGACCTCAGTTTGCCTTTAAGCTGTGCAAATCCAGTTTACTCTTGTCAGAAGCTACAACTATACTTTGCAGCCCTTAAAGAATGAGATAATTGCTTTTTTGAATCACATGCTCACTAATACAAAACTTTAGTTTTTTTCTTCCCCAGTCCTACAAGGTAGGACCTCTATCGGTCAAAATAACATATGCAGTGTTCGAGATGCTAATGCACCATCCAAAGCAAATATAATGCAGCAGCTCTGACAGGTTCACATTCTGAAGTCCTCTTTGAACTCAGAATCTCTCTCTTGCTTCATAAAGAGTGGTCAATTATAAAATATGGGAAGGGAGAAGCTTCTGCTCTCTCCACAGCCCCCACCTTGGAGCAAAATTCAATTTTGCTGTGTTCTGTCTCTAAATATTTTCTCTGGTATGTTATCTAAGACAGAACAAGCAGCAGAATACACAGAATGGGGAACGTTTACGGTAACAAAGAACCAAAGGCATACCAACCAACTTCTTTTGTATCTATAAATATAGAGGGTCAGAGGCTCAGCTGGACTTAATGGCACTTCAGTGTTTTACATCAGCTGAAGATCTGGGCCAAAAGGAATATTTGATTTGCACACCTAAGTAATAAATTATCAACTGTATCTGAATGCCTTTATGTAAATAAATAGATGATTCACGAAGAAACCTAAAAATCTATAGCAAACTATATCCAAACTGAATCCCCTGCACCTTTCCATTAATAGTAGGAATTAATAGTTTCTTAAAAAGAGTTGAGATATGAAAAAACAGTACTATTCAAACAAGACAATTAATATTGCAAATATAAAACCTGTGTATCCAGAAACGATTTCTTCACCTACTTAAAGGGAGAACTTGCAAATGAATTTCTAACTCTTTACCTATCTTGGATTTACTATAGCACCCCTTGCCATAAAATCTAAAGCCCTGATTCAGCAAGGTATATAGAGCACATAGTTAATTTTAAGCATGTGAGCAGTCCCATTGATTTCACTCGGACCTACTCATGTGCTTAAAGTCCAGCATGTGCTTAAGTAACTTGCTGAACTGTGGCTTAAGTACTTTGACCAAGATTTCAGTGGGAGCTGATGAGTGTTCAGCGCTTTTGGGGAAAAAAAAAAATCACATCACATATTTAAGTCACTAAATATCAGTGTAGGAATCTGCACGAGGCACCCATGTTTAAAAATCTTGACCTTAACCTTATATTACCCTAGGGGCATAGGCGCTGACTTTTACTTTTCCCCAGAGATGCTCCACCCTGAACTGCCCAGAGGCACTGCCCCAACTCTGCCCCTTCCCCCAAGGCCCCGTCCTTCCTCCACCTCTTCCTGACCTCACTCCACCCCCCTCCTCTGAGGTCCACCCTTCCTGAGCCCTCTCCACACCATCCCCAAGGCCCCACCTGCCTGATGCTCACTCGTCTCCGCCCTGCCGCAAGCCCCTGCCTGAGCTGCCTATCAGCTGTTTGGCAGCGTCCCCAAGAAGTTAATCTGGAGCACCACCAAACAGCTGTGGGCGGTAGGTGCTAAGCACCAACTATTTTTTTCCATGGGTGCTGCAGCCCAGGAGCACACGGTGTTGGCACCTATGCCTAGGAGGACTTGAAGCCTCACTGTCGAAATTGCGAACAACTGACCCTTGCGATAAGCTAAAAAGCTCACTGTTTGAGCTTCAGTCTGGTGTTTCTTTTTGGCGGGTACTTTGCCATTTTAGATATTGCCGGCCAAATTCAAGATGGTCCTTTTCTTGTAAGGCCTGAGTTTACCACTCTACTCACAATACAGCTTATTCTGCAAAGTAGGCTCACTGAATAAGGGAGACTGAGAATGTTTTTGTGCTTCAATATCAAGACAGCATCTTCTAATGGGAACTAGGTACATTTCACAAAGTTGCAGTTCTTAAAATAAGTATAGGGAGAGGAGACAATGAAATGGCAGAAAACAGGGTGTTAGTAATTTTCAAGAAAACTATCACAGTTTGTTACTAATTGTTAAAGTAAATAAATGGGGTCCTGACAACATGTTTTCTATCATAGGCCGTTCTCACTAAAAGGAAAGTAAGTGTGGGGATTGGGTTTTTCTGTTTTTGTTTTTTCCCCACATCCCAAGAGAGCGCCCTCTTGAGAAAGGGGGTGTCTCTCTCTTTTCACAAAAAAATTCAAAAGGTCTTGGTTTCATGCTGATGTGGAACAAAAACAAATGCTGAATCCTCAGTGTTTTGCAAAACAGAATTCTTGTTTTCTGGCCAGCCCTAGTGCATACTTCTTGGAGCTGTCGTTTCAGGCTGCCTACAGACTCAGACTAGCATTAGGTACATGCTCACATTTTCAGCCTTTTTCTTTTGGCCTTCAATACAGAAAAAAGTTGTACCTATTAACTAAGTCATCTTAGAAACCAGTTAAATGGGTACAACCCCCTTGAATAGACACTTCATTTTAAGAGTGCCTCATATTGATTGAATTTGCCCTATCTTGATTTAGCTTAAGTCAATAATAAGATATTTTTAAAGCTAAATAAGAGAGCCCACTCAATGGTTTTGCACCCATTTAGCTAAACCAGTTTAAATCAGCACATCTTTCTCATTGAAATTTGGTCTTTGCATTCATGAAAGCTAGGATTTTTTTTTAATTAAAGTAAAACTGAGATTCTGATTTCATCATGTGACTCCTGGACCTGGGGTCCTATGCATGAGCCCATAGTGACTATGTTTTAAGCCAGCCCTGAATTTTAGGCAAAGTTAATTGTGATCTCAGTGCTGCTAGTGGAGGATGCCATCGATAAGGTAGCGAAAAGGATCCAAGAAGAAAAGTCAGCTGGTGAGGAAGGAGGAAAGGTAACTCTGGAATAAATAAAATGCCTCACATAAACTCTCATCTTTATGTTAAGGGAGAATTTTTCAATCCTTGTGCTGGAGCCGAATACAAAAAAAAAATAAATAAAAAATCAAACAGCATGTCCAGCATATGTAGTGCCATGTGATCAAGTCTTCCGTTTTCATTTTTTGTAATTGTGACAGGTTTCGGTCGGTCCTCCGAGCCCCTAGGGGCGATGGAGAGCTATGGTCTCACTGGCAGGCCTCAGCCACACCTTCCGGGTGTTGGGGAATTAGCGGGGAAGGTGTGCCGGCCGGAGTCAGTAGCGCGCCCCTCAGGCAGGTTGGCTGGGGTAGGGAAACGCAGGCCCACCCAACTCCACTGCGTTCCAGCCCAGGGCCCTGACAGTGGCGGCAGGCGAAAGTCCCGCCGCTGGGTCAGCAGGGCCGTCTGTGCCCACTGACCAAACACACCCACCCCACGGTGCAGTTCAGCCCCCTGGGCTACCTCCTACCCGGTCTCTCAGGTGGGTCGCTACGGTCCCTCCATCTCGTCTGAGTATTCCGCTGCGGGCCACTCCCGCTCCCCCTCTGTATCGGAGTCACGCTGGCCCGGGCTGCAGTCAGGCCCCTCCAGGTCCTCTGGGTATTCAGTGGCTGGCAGTCCTGGTTGCCACAGGCCTTCCTCCCGGTCAGGCTCCTCCTTGCCCAGGGCTTCGCCTGGGTCAGCAGCAGGATTGCGAGGGAGCAGCCTGTGTCTGTCTCTCTCCCTGGCTCCCTTCACTGGGCAGAGGGCCCCGCCCTTTGTACTTCCTGTCCCACCCTTCCCCTTCCGGGGATTGGTGGAAGCTTGGTCTGGCCCCGCCCACTCAGGCTGAGAGGGTGGCTCTTTACCCTCTGCTTCGGAGGGGAGCCACCCTGGCTCCCTATATACCCCACCCCTCAACTCCAGCTCCCGATCTTTGGAGCTGGCGTCCTCACCTTCTCCGAGGGGGGATAGGAAATCCGCATTGGCGTTGTCTCGTCCCGCCCGATGGTGAATCGTGAAGGCATAGGGCTGCAGAGCGAGATGCCCGGCTGATGCGATGGTATTATTGTCCTTCATCTTATTAAGCCACTTCAGGGGTGTGTGGTCCGTAACCAGTAAAAAGGGGGCCCCGAGGAGGTAGTAGCGGAGAGCATCGACCGCCCACTTAACGGCTAGGGCCTCTTTCTCCATGACGGAGTAGTTCCGTTCTCTGGGGAACAGCTTCCGACTGAGGTAAACAATTGGGTGTTCCTCCCCATCCACCTCCTGCGAGAGGACCGCCCCAAGCCCAACGCCTGAGGCATCCGTCTGGACAATAAAGTCAAGATGAAAGTCAGGGCTGAAGAGTATTGGATCGCTGCATAGCCATTCTTTGATAGTTCGAAAGGCAGTCTAGCACTCGTTGGACCAATGCACCTGGCGGGGACTGTCCTTGGTCAAGAGCTCCGTTAGCGGGGCCGTAATGCTTGCGAAGTGGGGTACAAACCACCGGTAATAACCAGCTAAGCCCAAAAATTGACGTACTTGCCTCTTCGTGGTCGGCACCGGACATTTCTGGAGTGCTTGGACCTTCCCGATGAGGGGGCGGACCTGTCCCCGGCGTACCCCAGGTAAGTGGTTTCCTCCCGCCTGATTCGGCATTTTTTTTCGGGTTGGCCGTAAGCCCGGCTGCGCGGAGGTCCCGGAGGACTGCCACTACTTGGTTAAGATGTTCCTCCCAGTTATTGCCATAGATGACCACATCGTCCAGGTAGGCCGCCGCGTATTTCGTGTGTGGTTGCAACACCCAGTCCATCAAACGCTGGAAGGTTACCAGGGCCCCATGTAGGCCGAAAGGCATCCGGGTGAAATGGTATAACCCTGAAGGGGTGGCAAACGCGGTCTTCTCCTTGGACCTGGGATCCAAGGGGATCTGCCAGTACCCTTTGGTGAGATCTAAAGTGGTGATATAACAGGCCTCCCCGAGCCGGTCGAGGAGCTCATCGACGCGGGGCATCGGATAGGCGTCAAATTTTGAGATGGCGTTTACCCTCCAGAAGTCAATGCAAAACCGCCAGCTCCCATCGGGCTTTGGTACGAGGACGACGGGGCTCCGCCACTCGCTCTGGGAGGGCTCAATAACACCCAGCTCCAACATCGCCTGGACTTCCGCCTCTACGGCCTCCCGCATTCGCCTAGGCAATGGCCGGGTTGTCTCTCGGACCACCACCCCGGGTTCCGTCTGGATCACATGGTAGGTGAGCGTAGTCCACCCGGGTTTCGTGGTGAACGTCTTGGGGAATGCCCTCACTAAGCAGAGTGCCTGTTCTCACTGCTTGACGGTGAGTGTCTCTGCTAGCTGGGGTTCACCATTATCCGACTCCTCGGGGCCCCAGTTCCAGTTCGGGGGGATATGGGGCCACTAAGAGCCCTTCCCGGTCCTGCCAAGGTTTTAAGAGGTTTACATGATAAATCTGCTTTTCCTTACGGCGACCAGGTTGCCAAATTTCATAGGTTACCGGCCCTACCTGGCGGAGGACCTCATATGGACCATGCCAGCGGGAAAAAAGCTTTGATTCCTCCGAGGGGAACAGGAGCAGTACCTGAATGATCGAGCCTGGGCGCCCCGATTGTAGTGCTGCTCCTGGGCTCTTTGGGCGGTGTTTAAGTTCTCCCTCGCGAGCTCGCCCGCCCGCGCGAGCCGCCCCTGTAGTTGTAAGACATATTGCAAGAGGCCCTGTGTTGTGGACGGGTTGTGTTCCCAAGTCTCCCTCAAGAGGTCCAACACCCCGTGGGGTCGCCGCCCATAGAGGAGCTCGAACGGGGAGAACTTCGTGGACGCCTGTGGGACTTCTCGAATCGCCAGTAGTAAAGGAGGGAGCAGCTGGTCCCACTGGCGGAGGTCCTGGGTGGGGAAACGCCGCAACATTCCCTTCAGGGTCCGGTTAAACCGCTCGACCAATCCGTCAGCCTGGGGATGGTAGACCGAGGTCTGCAATTTCTTAATCCCCAATAGGGCACATACCTGGCGGAACAGCTTAGACGTGAAGTTGGTCCCTTGATCAGTGAGTATCTCCCGTGGGAGGCCCACCCTTGTGAAGATCTTCACGAGCTCCGCAGCGTTAGTGCGGGCGGTGATACTTCTTAAGGGGATGGCCTCCGGGAAGCGGGTGGCGTAGTCCATCAGGACAAGGATGTATTGATGACCCGCCTTGCTTTTTGGGAAAGGCCCGACCAGGTCCATTGCTATCCGCTCAAATGGCACACCTACGACTGGTAACGGGACCGGGGGGCCTTCTGTACCCAGGCCGGGGCTGCATGTTGGCAGTCTGGGCACGATGCACAATACTCCTTCACCTCACGGTGGACGCCGGGCCAGAAGAACCTGGCCAGGACCCTGGCCACAGTTTTTTCCTGCCCTAAATGCCCGGCAGCCGGGATGTCATGTGCAAGCTTCAGGACAACCAGACGATGGATGCGGGGGACCACGAGTTGGGTCCGGACCTCTTGGGTCTGGGGGTCTCGGTCAAGGCGGTAGAGCCGCTCGTGGTTGAGTTCAAACCTGGGCCATCGGGTGGTACGCTGCGCCTCCACGACCTCACCATCCACCCGGTCCAGCTGCTCATAGGCAAACCAGAGCGTAGGATCCTCCCCTTGATCTCGGCTAAAGTCCACCAGGTCAGGAGGGGGACCTGCCATTTCCAGGCCATCCTGCCCGAGGGTGGGGCCTGGGTCAGCTCCAGGGTTGGAGCTCGAGTCAGGTCCTGTCTTCTTTTCAGGCGGGGCTCCCTCGAACGCCTCTTTGGTGGGTAGGGATTGGAGCACCTCGACGAAGTCTGGCCAGTCACAGCCCAGGATCACTGGATAGGCGAGGGATGATGCCACCGCCACATTCATTAATTGAGTTACTCCTTGCAACGTGATGGGGACCCGCACCGTGGGGTATGATTTTACGTCTCCGTGGATGCACTGGATCCGTACTTCCCCAACGGTCCGCTTGGTGTCCGAGAAGAGCGCCTGGCGGACAAGGGTCTGCCCACAGCCCGAATCGACTAGACACCACCCGGCGACTTCCATGGGAGCTGTCAGTTTGGCCATGGAGGGCAGACATGCCCGTCGCTCCCCGGGGCACACCAGGCCAAAGTTGCAGTCCATTGCAGGACAGCCCCATTGCAGATGCCCATACTCGCCACATCGGAAACAAGGTCCTACCTCTGGGCGCGCCGCTGCGTGGGCGCACCAGTGGGGCCGCAGAGTGGGCTGGGGCCTGGTGGTCGGGTTAAGCGTCCAGGGCCGGAGAGTGGTGTTGACTCGGGCCGTCGGGAAAACTTGGTCCTGCCGCCTTCTGGTCGTCGGGTATGGTGGAGTGCGTTGGTGTGGGAGGTGGGCCCCCTCCGTTCAAGGTTCTGTGCATTGGGTCCAGGGTTTGGGGAGCGGGCGGCCGGTCCTATCGGGGCCTCAGCCTCAAGAAAGTCCTCCATAAGCACGACGGCCGTGCTCAGACTTTGTGGCCGGTGCCGTAACACCCAAGCCCTCCCCTGGGGTGGGAGGATGTGCACGAATTGTTCGAGGATGACCTGTTCCGTCACCTCAGCTGCGGTTCGACGCTCGGGTTGGAGCCACCGCGTCCTTCAGTTCCTGGGCCACCGCCCGGGGTCTGGCGCCCGGTGGGTAGACCTTTTCCCGAAACCGTCGCCGAAAAGTTTCCGGGGTAATGTCGAAGGCATCCAAGATAGCTGCTTTCACTCGAGCATAAAGGCAGGCCTCATCATCTGGGAGCTCACGGTAAGCCTTCTGGGCTAGCCCCGTCAGATATGGGGTGAGGAGTGTTGCCCATTGGTCAGGCGCCCAACCAGCCACTGAGGCAACCCACTCGAAGGTCAGTAGGTAGGCTTCCGGGTCATCCTCAGGCCCCATCTTGGCCAGACGGATCGGTGGGGCGGGAGGGGTCGGGATGGCTGCCCACTCCGGTTGAGCACCACCATGGCCTGGCCGAAGGGTTGAAAGCTGCTGGAAGCACTGGGTTTGTTGTTCCTGGTGCTGGGACCCCAGGGTTTGCTTCTGGTGGGCGCCCAGCTGCTGCACGAGCTGGTGCTGCTGCTGTTGCTGGCTCTCAGCCAGGAACTTGATAAGCCTTTCCATCTCCATCTTTCCAGTAGGGGAGCTTCAGAGGCCCCCTCGCACTAACCCCTTTCTGCAGGGGTTGGGATCGCCTGCCTGCATTCTCCACCACTTGTGACAGGTTTCGGTCGGTCCTCCGAGCCCCTAGGGGCGATGGAGAGCTATGGTCTCACTGGCAGGCCTCAGCCACACCTTCCGGGCGTTGGGAAATTAATGGGGAAGGTGTGCCGGCACGAGTCAGTAGCGCGCCCCTCAGGCAGGTTGGCCGGGGTAGGAAAACGCAGGCCCACCCAACTCCATTGCGTTCCAGCCCAGGGCCCTAACAGTGGTGGGAGGCGAAAGTCCCGCCGCTGGGTCAGCGGGGCCGTCCACGCCCGCTGACCAAACACACCCACCCCACGGTGCAGTTCGGCCCCTGGGCTACCTCCTACCCTGTCTCTCAGGTAGGTCGCTCCTGTCCCTCCATCTCATCCGAGTATTCCGCTGCGGGCCACTCCCGCTCCCCCTCGGTATCGGAGTCACGCTGGCCCGGGCTGCAGTCAGGCCCCTCCAGATCCTCTGGGTACTCAGCGGCTGGCAGTCCTGGTTGCCACAGGCCTTCCTCCCGGTCAGGCTCCTCCTGGCCCAGGGCTTCGCCTGGGTCAGCAGCAGGATCGCGAGGGAGCAGCCTGCGTCTGTCTCTCTCCCTAGTGCTCCCTTCACTGGGCAGAGGGCTCCGCCCTTTGTACTTCCTGTCCCACCCTTCCCCTTCCGGGGATTGGCGGAAGCTTGGTCTGGCCCCGCCCACTCAGGCTGAGAGGGTGGCTCTTTACCCTCTGCTTCGGAGGGGAGCCACCCTGGCTCCCTACAGTAATGTATTCCAAATTAACCCATGAACTACTCTGGATTTTCCAGACTGTATTCAATTCACAGATAGATACACATTCAAAATACATGCACCGGGTATGCCCATCTATTAGATGATGTGATCAGACTCTGCATATAAACATACCACATAAGTGCCGGAGATATTCAGGTGACAAATTGTAGAACCAGCTTATATATTGCCTTTACCATGCAACTTTGACCATTTCAACACTGCAAATCTCTGAACAGCTTCACATAGTCACTAGTTTTATTACAACACAATCTGACTCTTCTCCTTCACCAAAAAGTAGAATTTTCCTCAAAAAGTTACACAAAGAAGGAGCACACAAATCCAGATATATTTATATTATAATATATATGCAGCATAACTAAAAATAAATCAAATTACACACACACCCCTGCATATACAGAATACCTGACGATGTGGTATAAAGATTATGTTGACATGAATTTTCAAAGTCTGTACTCCTTGCAAGTGGCCCAAGCATGGGTGAATTTTGCAGATCATCTCAAGTGAGTGCCAATAAAAATCTACTTCACCTTCATGTGATTTGTATATAGCTATATATTTTACAGAAAAAAATCTTTCAGAAATATATGAAGAGACTTTCTAAAATTTGAATGGGTTCTATTTTACCTGCCTCTCAATCAGCACAGGCAGCTTTCCTTACTGGTCATGGGATAAATTCAATAGAATTCAGTGGAGTTACACTTTTTTTTTTTCCTTCTTGGATTTGGATTCATAACCCAGAGTCCATCTATCATGGAAGAAATATATGTTAGAAAACACTCAGAATGATCTAAAATATCTTGTCTATACACACTAATCTTGCTCTCGCTCTCTCATGTACACACAAAGGTTAGTAGTGTTTTCCATAGAAGTTTGGAGTATGTAATAGTCTTGATATAGAAGGATCTAATTGGTGGAGAGGGACCCATTAGAGATTCTGATTTTTCAGCTGTGTCATTTAAGAGGTAGAAGACTTTGTCAAAACAAACACAAACCCCAGAACTTTGGGAAGGACTAAAGCAGGGAGGCAATGACCTCTCCTAGATAGACACTGCAGGCAGTCACCTGATGTGTGAGCATGGGTACACTTCACTTCTCTGGTTCCCCTCCCAACTGCTTTCTGTCCTGTCTATTTAGAGTGCTAGCTTTTTGGGGCAGTGACTCTCTCTCCCTCAATGTGCTTGTAGAGTAACTAGCATAATGGGGCTCTGGTCTCAGTTGCGACCTCTAGACACTATTGTAACACAAATAAATAATGATCACAATAAACTGCACTGCAAAAGCAAAGCAGTTATGTTTTGGCTTTTTGCTAGCTTCAGGGATTCAGGGAATAAGAGGGTCACTTCCTCCCCCATAGCCAACAAAACAGCTCTGCAGTATTATTTTGAGTATTTTACAATAAATGACCATTCTGGAAGACGAAGCACTTCATGAAAATAAATGAAAATTTCATAAAATGTTCCCAAACTCTCGACGTTTGACAAAGCTAGCAAAATTTCACTGTACTTTAATGTCATTGAAATAAGTTCGCAAGGAGAAAACAAAGTTTTACTTGAGGAAGGGATGACATCTCCAGCTCATCCTCTCAGTCCTTATGCCCATGACTAACTGCTACTATAACATCAGACTTAGAGGATCACTGATAAACGTGTTACCAGTGACAGGGAAACCACCAAGATTCTAAGGACTTATGGTGGAATTTGGTCATAAACTGATTGTGACTTGTAATCATTATTTACCTAGAAGAATTTAATCTGACATTCAACCAGCTACTATCCCATTAGTGTAGATGTATCTGCTCCTTGCTTATCCTGATCAGTTGGTGCTTTTGGTTTTAAAGATCAAACTCGAAAGGATTTATTTGATTTCATGGTATTTTTTGAGGCAAGAAAATTGTTTGCATTCTAAGAGCCATTCTACTGAAAGTGGAAATGCCAACAGGCTGTTGGAATGCTGATGAGAGCCATTATAACTTCATTGACCTGCCTTGGCACTAAAACACCCAATGTCTTCCACTCTATTGTATTTGTGATGTCCACACTCTCCTGGGTCTGCCAGGAGCAATGAATCAGATGTAAGAATATGGAGGTAAATCTTATAAACATAAATTTAAAATTGGTTAAGAATGAACCTCAAATGCTAGTTCAGATAAACAATCCAAAATGTGTGTGTTTATGTGAAGCCTAGCAGACTCTCTTTAGCTAGTACTCTCATGAGATATCCTGTAGTAGTGGAATGATAAACACCAAAAGAACAACTTTATTTGTGATATTTCAGTACTAGTGAATTTCCTGTTTATCTCAATTCCAGAGGTGTGTGACATTTTTTGGAAAATACCCAAGTCAGTATGAATTTCATGAAAAGGCTGTGGTTGCTTTTCCCATCCCTACACAAATGTCATCATGAAAAGGCAGAGGAAGAATTTGAGGGCGGGGGGGGGGGAATGTTCAATTTTTAAGTGGTAATCATGTAATAAATTAATGAATAAATACATTTCATGATGTCTTGGCACATTTCAGATGTACACAAAACAGCACAGAAATATACAGTGGGAGTCATAACAGAGGTGACTAGGCCCATCAAGTAAAACTTGTGGCTCTGACACATCAGACTTGCGTTCCAGCCCCTCTTATTTCACGTTATTTATACACAGCCATTACAGATGTTTTGGGGATTCTCCTGAGCTTTGGACTCTGGTACAATTGTCCTCCTAACTCACCCTCTCGTCAGTGCTGGAGATAACCATAAAAAACAGAATTTTGCTTCCATGAAAATTTTTGATTTAATCTGAAATCAGGATGAAAAGCCAAAAATTTGAAGTTTGCAGGAGCTAAATTCATTTTGGGAGAACCAAAATGGAATTTTTTGACTTGCTTCCATGCTGCCTGATTCCTTGGGGATCTGGCTGCGTGGAGACTTGCCAGCTGCCATGGAGATGGAGAGCCTGAAAGCCATGGAGCTTGGGGACTCAGAGTGCTGAGGCGGGTGAAGATCCAGGCAGATTTCCATCAGAAGTTTTGATGGAATTAACATGATCTTGTAGAACATTTCAACTCCATTGAGTTTCCCATATAAAAAACTGTTCCATCAGCAAATTTCTGACCAATCTACCACATAGTCATACCTACAATCAGAATGATGTAGGCACCCCTAGAAAGGGCTTGTGAAACTTTGATAGGATGCGTGGTAGGTAAGCCACGATTTAGTGTTACATTAAAGATTTATCTTCTAAAAGGACGACAATGCCAAAGATATCAAAACAGAATAATGCATTATAATTCATTGAACTAGTTTTGGTGCCCAACTTTGGTTGCAGCTGTTCAAGAAAGATAACAGAAAGGGGAAATGTCCAGAAAAGGGTAACAAAAATGCTGAGTGGGTTTCACATGCAAAATACTGAGTTCAGTTGTGCAAGTTGTTATTCCCATATACTGTCCAACGGCACTTCAGAGGAGAGTAGCTATATGCATATGAATAATTGTTCACAGAATTGGGTTTAAAGATTTGAAAGACTGGGGTTAATCAGTTTGGGAAGGAGAAAAAACTACGAACTTGATTAAGATACCGAGGATGATGAAAGATATAGTGAAAACTGGCCAGGTGCTTCCTTTCACTTGCTCCCACAACACAAGAATAAGGAGACACTCTTTGAAATTAAGGGGCGATAAATGTAAAGCAAACCAAATGGAAATATTTATGCAATGGATAGCCCACCTGTGGAACTCATTACACCAGAAGGTCAGTGGGTCAAACACAGTGTGTCTGGATTTTTAAAGATATGGATAACTGTGACCATCAATAACATTGGTAGTTATGCTACGAAAAGATAATATTATTCTAGCCTCATCTTTGCTAACATCAGCTGATTGCTTGCAGTGTTAAGCCAGAAATCTCTTTCCCTTCTTGTGCAGCACTGAAGGAAACTGGAGCGGTGCATTATGGAAGGTTCTGACTTCCTCTGGAGGATCACAGAAAATAGTGATGGGAAACGCATATTAGATCATCCACACCATCCCCTTAAAAATGCAGTCACAGGATAGTGGATGTATTAGATCAGCAGTTCTCAAACTTCCTTGCACCGTGACCCCATTCTGACAACAAAAATTACTACACGACCCCAGGAGTGGGGACTGAAGACCAAGCCCGCCCAAGCCCTACCACCCTGGGCGGGGAGGGGTAAAAGTAAAGCTGAAGCCCAAGGGCTTCTGCCCTGGACAGGGGGTGTGTAACCTTAGCCCTGGGCAATGGAGCTTGGGCTTCGGCTTCAGCCCCGGGCAGTGGGGCTTGGGCTTCCGACTTGCTAAGGCCAGGGCCAACACCAGCCTGGGCCACTTTTGGGGATCCTGACCCACAGTTTGAGAACCCCGTATTAGATATTAAACTGCTCATCAAGTAGAACAATGAGAACTCTGCAGCATTCAGTTCAAATAAGGATCTGCAAATAAAGATCTGCAGATTGGTTTACAGGGCCAGGAACATACAGAGAACCATAGCTGGCCTCTGCCGACCCCGAGACACTCCTTCACCCTAAATCAGCATTAGATCCCACCTTTTTATCTTAGATTCCTTTTGGAGTGGGGTGCCAGGATTTCTTAGGGCTTGGCAGGTACACTGACTATGGAAGAAGCTGGGTGGAGAAAAGTTCACAGGACAGCTAAAACATTTGCTATGTTTAACAAATTTGAGAGATAATGACAGTTTCACAGACAATTCAAATTCAAGACATAGGAACATAAGAACTATCACGCTGGATCAGAACCATTGTCCATCTATTCCAGTATCCTGTCTCTGACAGTGGCCCACACAAGATGCTTTAGAGGAAGATGTAAGAACCCTACAGTAGGTAGATATGGGATAACCTGCCCTCTCCTAATGGTCTCATCCTAATCCTTAATAGCTGGAGATTACTTTAAAATGTGAAAAATGAGCTTTTTATTTCCCATCCACTACTCTTTTAGTGAGCATTAACTATAACAACTCTGGCTACTCTTGTTAGCCACATAAACATCGAATCCTTCTCTGAATCTTGCTAAATTCTTGGCCTCAGCAACAGTGCTGTCAATTTCAGACAATGCTGACTTAGGAGTAATTTTTATAAGGCTAGCTGAACATTTCAGTCAGCTCAGGTGTCAGGTACAGGACACTTCATGGACTAATGACCTGATCCAGTATGGGAATTCTAATACCATTATGGTATTTAAACGATGAATGGCGAGGAGGTAGAACATGACCTTGACAAGGTCACCTTGAAAACAAAAAGAAAAAAACCTCTTCACATATCCATGAAAGTGCAATTGTTAGTTGCTATTCCTATCTACCTAATCTGTATGCAGATTCTTTTGAGTACACATTGAGTACAAAAAGGAGAAATCACTCACTTTTCAGCACAGTGCAGAAATCCATCTTGGAAAAATGAAAAGTGGTCTGAGGAAAATGGGAAAAACAATGCAATTACATCCATTCAGCATGAGGGAAAGACTAATACCAAAAAGAGATCTTACATTTACAATGTGACACGGCAGCATAAGACAGAGACTGCATATCCATTCTGTCAAAAAGCGGGGAGGGAGAATTGTCTACATAGAAAGTTCTGAACCTGGAATATTGCATTTAGTCCTGGGCTTTTAACAAAAAGATATTGGGAAACTGGAGGAAGTTCAAAGAAGAATGACCAAAAGGATCCATATTCCTAGAGGAATGATCTGTGAGGAAATTTAAAATGCTTAAACAGGTACAGCTTGGCTAAGCGGTTACTGCTACCGCTCCTTTACATAAATATGGTCTGTAAATATTTGAAAGGTGGACTCTAAGGGTGTCTCAACCTCACTCTGGCCACTTTATGCTGTTCTCATCTTTTTACCAAACTAAAGGGGCTCTAAAATCCCTGTGTCTAGCTGAGGGAGGACACCTTAAGGCTGCCTTCAAGGATCCCTTCACAATGCCTGGCATAGGAGGGTTGGGAGTGGAGGGAGGAAGGGCATGCTGGGGGCAGGGCCCAAGCACTGCAGAGATTCCAGGGTGTCGTGTGACCTATATGGCAGGCCTGAAGAAACTGCTGAAACTCAGACCCCCAGCACTGTCTAAATTATTCCAGAGTCCCTGGAAAAGGGCACAAAGGTGACTTAAATCCACTTCAAGCCAAACTCCCCTGGGCTGCGAGGGCCGCCTCCAAGAAACTCAGCACACAATTTTCCCCTAGAATGGGGGGAAAAATAACTTGGGTTTGTACTGCAGGGTGTAACTGGAAATAATAGAGAAAAATTGAGAAGGCCAAAATTATAGGCTGAATAATCAGGGAAAAGATTCATAATATCCCGCACTGGGCTATGGAATCCTCTCCAAGGCAAGTGTTAGAAGCTGCAAAGCTTGCAACATTAACAATGAAACTGTTCAAAGCATGAGAAAAACACTATTATAGTGAACAATGATATACATATAAAGGGGATACACTACTCCTGATAGGCAAAATGTAACTGACCATTAATTTCTGTCATCATGTTTATATTTATTACCCAAAGCTTCCTTTCAGGGCCACATTGTGCTAGGTGTGGGCAAACCGTTTTTATGATTCTATGAGCTGTCCACCTAACCTAGACAGAAGCTGCATGCATGTACTCACATGCCACCACATCTACGTACTGTCATGCAAGTTAGTATTTCACTGGGAATTCCTGATTTGAAGGTCCAGGAAGTTAGCAAGGGGAAAAAAATAATGCAGTCATTTTTGATGACAAAAAGGGCAGAAATTTCATTTCAGGCTTAAACACCCCTTGCCCCTCCCCCCAAACAGACGCACACAAATATAAGTTATGAGGATGTCTTAACTTCTTTTCCATTTTCTGCTTTTACTATCACTACCAGCAGATTAGACAGAGCTGATTGCTTTAGGCTTCAAACAGAGTCAGTCTCGGGGGTGGAGGGGGGGTCCTTTAACAAAGCCCTCCTCCCGTACCCTCCCACCGCATTCACTTGCAAATCACTGTGTGTCTGGAAGTGCCTGCTTTCCCCAGCCCTTAACCTTCCCATACCGAGTGCTGCTGCAGAAGCAGAGCACTCTGTCCGTGTGTGTGTGTGCGCGCGGGAGGGAGGGAGGGAAGGAGGGTGGTTTCCTTTTTTTTTTTTTTATTATTAATCAGGAGCACTGAATGGAAACCAATCAGATAGAGAGCCCCCCTCGGCTTCGGCTCCCTGCATGCCAGAGTTAAAAGTGACGCTGGGAGAAAGCGAGCCCCACTTAGACGCGAGTAGGTCCAGGCGTGGAGGTAGCCGGCAGCGCGGCGGGCAGCAGGCGGAGGCGCAGCACGGTGTCCACGCCGGCCGCTGTATTCCTGCCTGAGGCTGAGCGCTCGTCCTCTTCTCTTACCGGTAAGGAGATCAAGCTTTGGACTGGTGCAGGGCAAGTTTAACGGAGGAGCAGCCGCCTTCCCTTTCGTTTGGTCGGGTGCGAATGCTCCTGAAAAAGCCGCCACTTTGGCAAAGTTGCCAGCTCGGCGCTGGGGGGCACTGCGCGCCCCGGCCGCTGGGTGTGCGCGCCGGAGGCCGGCGCAGGTTGGGCCGGGCGCCGCTGGCAATTCACGCGCATTTGGTGTCATTTTAAGGAGGGCAAAGAGACGCGGCATCTTGCTGCAAATTCAGGGGCACTAGCAAGACCCTTTAGCCAAAGGAAGGGGGAGGGGGGCGGCAGCAGCAGCAGCAGCTTGTTCAGAAAGTACCTGCAACGATACCTGGGCTCGGGAGCCGAGAGCAGGTGGCGAGCGAGCGCAAGGAACGCGGGGCGGGAGCGCTCGGGTCGCCCGGCCGGGCGGAGGCGCCGCGGAGCTGAGCGTGGCGCGCGCTTGAGGTGAGGGGCGTCCTCGAAGGAGAAGTCGGGCCGGGGGGGGTCGTGCTGGAGCCGCCTAGAAACCGACACTCGTGAAATTCTTGAGGGGATGATGGGGTGTGGGGGGGGGAGGCATTTGACCGGGGGTGCGTGACCGCAGAGAGACACTGAATTCATACCTCGCAGTGAATGAGGCTAAGGCACTGGTGTCGCCCTGTCGCTACCTGTTACAGAGTGAAATTATATTTTATCGATAAATAAATCTCACCCTGTTTTATATGCTGCTTGTGCAAAGAGTTGTATCCGGCACTAAGCAGTCCCTATGGCGGTCAGGGGCTGTGGAAAGCATTCCTGTCACTGCTGCAATAAAATCCATATTTTATGGAGAGTTAAATGCAGTACTCTGTAAGTGCAAGTGGATGGTCACCTACGTGACTCCCGCTGACATTCAAGGATCAAGAAGTTTAATGACCAAAATTGCTCCCAGCTTGACACCAGATCTGCTACTTTTCTCCAAAAAGAGACAATGAGGCACCTTTTTTATTGACACCTAGGATTTAGAGTGATAGCAAAACCTTAAAGGGTATCAGGTAGCCAACTTGCTTACTGAGTGTAAAGTCAGCCCTTTGTTTAATTTACACTTATTGAAACAAAACTGGAAGGGAAAGGATGCCAATTCAGAATAGTTAATGACAACACACATACCCGTGTATTGTGCGTGTATATAAATACATATCTAGCATTGTTTCTGTTCATCCTTTCATGGGACCATATTTAATAGCACCTTGGAACTATTGTAATTCAGGATGGAATTTGGGTAGGAGTCCCTAGTTTTAATCAAAATAAACATAACTCTCCCCATCAAGATAAAGGCTTATTTCATGCATTTTCTATAGTGAAATATCGGTTGTGCAGTCAGTTCCATGTGCAGGTGCTTGCATGTTAGTTTAAGTAATCCATAAATATGATTAACAGCTGCTCATGAGCAGTATAATGTGATGGTACTGATGCATCCCTATTTTTTTAAAAAATCCTTTTAAAGGCAGTTGAGGCAATACATTTGCATATGTGAAGAGAGTGGAGGGCTGGAGATCTAAATTTAAGTAGATTCCTTCTTCATTGATATAAACACACTTTTTTTTAATAGGCCTGGCAGCAGAGAACTAATTGGATAGTTTCCTTAAACAGCCCAAATGTGCTAATAAATATTTCAGGAAATCTCTTCCCCCTCTCTCCTCTCCAATGTTATGTTCCAGGGCAACTGTAAAAATATAATCTCATATGCTTGTGACTTTACACTGCATTGCAATTTTTCTGGACATATTTCTGCTGGCTTGTGATTGACTTTGGAGATGGGGGGAAGCAAACTATCAGAAGTAGCAATACATTTTCAAGGAAAATGGCACTGATTTAATCTAGCTGTAATTCCTTGCAATTATTTTTGCAGTCATTTCAGGATCTGGCAACCTGGGGTCCCTGTAGGGGATTTATTAGTCTCTCAAGCTTAGTGTTTCTCAACCTTTTTGATACCAGGGAACAGATTTCTGCCTTCCTGAACTATGTCATGGAGATCTCAGGGACCAGTGCTGGTCCACAGCGTAGTCTTTGAGGAATGCTGCTCTAGGTATTTTAGCTTTCACACCAGTTCATGGTTCTCATATAGTTCAGTGCTAGCACTCCAAAGGTTACAGTTATAGGCACAGTCATCCTTTTCTACCAGGTCGTTCACTGTTAGAAATATGCATCTGTCTTCTGCCTCGTCTCCATCTGCACAACTCCCCCCTGCAAGTAGTAATCCGGTGCTAAAGATAGTTTTTCCTTTTGAAAAGTAAAGTTTGCATTTTGTACTCTGCTGCTCAGAATATATTTAATTGAGAGACTTCCTTGAAAGGAAACACCCCCATTAAAGAAAAATATTTTTCTCTGCTGAAAATGTTTCAATTTATAGAACTTCTGAATGGTTAGCAGAACATACGCAGACGGCAGCCCTTACAAGCAATGAAGTTAATGTGCAACTCAAGGATATGATGAATCCCTCAAGTCCTGAGCCTCCCCAATCCTCCTTCCACTCAATTAATTAAATTTATTTTCATCTTGCGAGAGATGATGTCAACATGTTGATTTTCTTCTAGTTATAGACTTGAGGAATGGTTAGATTTGGATGGGATCTCTGTTGGGTCACTTAATCCATGCCTGCCTCCACAATAGTAGCAGGGCTGCTTTAATAATCCATGTGTAGGAGAGCATTGGTATTCTGTTCGTGTTTAAATGACAGTGTTGTCCAGCTCTTGCCTGACTTATTGGTGTGCTGTCTGCATTGACATTTGGTTTCTATTGGAATTTCCCAGTGCCAAGGCTCAAGATGCTCAAAAAATTGCTTATGAATCTCACCAGAAATGACTAACTACAAAGGTAAAAAGCAACTAAAATCTATAAAAACAAAGTTGATAAAATACTTTGGGAGCAGTCTGCTGTGATGGTACACAGCATGTTGCATAATGATGGTAATTTCTTCAATGAGTCTGCTGCAATGATGCAAAAAATAAAAAATAAAATGGTTTAAGGTGGCTTTTGATTACCATTATTATACTTGAGAGGGAGCATGGAGGAACTACACGACTGAAGCTATTGTGCTTGACAGATTTCTTAAATTAACCCCCTGAAGACTAGGACAGCTAGCATAGCTGTGCGGCTTTGCTCAAGGGCTTTTAGTTTTTATAATCACTTAGCCACACAACTGTCAAAAACTAGCCAGTTAGCCTCAGCTGTGATTAATCTTCCCTGCTGTGCAGTGCCATGCGTTGTTCCTTTGCTGTATGCCTTACAATATTTAGGATGAGTCTCTGAAATTATGAATTAGAATAAATTAAAAGCTCTGCATGCTGGTGAATCAATCTCTTCTGCTGCCTCTGTGCAGGATTCGACTTGCAGTTTAAATATTGGTTCAGAAGTTTGAAATGTGTTCCAGGCAAGATAAAATCTGGCAGAAGCTGGTTCGCTTAGTCATGGCAGCCCATTTTGAGGCTCTGGAGAAATCAGGATCCCTGGTTAATAAGGATAGAGAAGTGACTCAGTTTGAAATGTAGGGTTTTCTTTTTTTAATAGTGTTTCAACTCAGCTGCTAACAAAAAAGGCACAAAAGCAGATCATCAGTCCCTATTTCAATTAAATAATAAAAAAAACCCACGTTGAATAATGCATAATAAATGCAAAGCATCAGGAGCATTATGCTAACAAGGGAACTGCAGAAGAAATAGTTATCTGTCAATTGTATTGTTTGCGACGTTGCATTAGAACTTGATTAGAAACCGCTGCCTGAAAACAATACAAAAAGTTGTGTTTTGGGGTTCCTCCCCCATCCTGTTTTACTTTCATTATAAATCTCATTTTAAAAATCTTCTCTCTTCTCCTTTCCTAGGGCCCATTCTACATTTGTTAGAGGCTATGGCAGCACTCCCCTTGTCTTCAGTGGGCGTAAGAACAAGCTTCTCTAGTGCATTTACATTCCTCCTGTTTGTCCTTCTCCTATTAGCCCAATATTCAGCCTAATTCTGATCACGCCTTTATCAGCATTGCTCCATTAATTTAAATTTACACTGGATTAATTGGCAGCAAAATTGAGCCATGGTCTCTATACTGGGTGCTGCCAATTGTCAGTATTGTCTTTTCTTCAGCTGATTGGTATAGCACTGGTTCCTTTGTAAATCTTGTCCAGCACTGGGTGTTGAAGGTTGTTTATAAACAGAAATATGACTTTGTTGCAGAGGGTGTCCCATGATGAGAATATCTCAGATTATACGGATTGTTCATTAAAACTCTCCAAAACCTAATGCATTTTACTGGAGTCCTCTTACAACCGCAAGGATCTTCCCACACCACCGGTCATTTTTTCTCCCTCAGGAGCCTACATCTTAGCAGTCATCTTGTGTTTCAGAGGAGTGAGCAGGCAGGTCTACCTTTTAGGAACCCCCAACCTCTCTAAATCCGCTGCAAGGGATCATGCTAGTGTGACCAGACAGCAAATGTGAAAAATTGGGACGGGGAGGGGGGGGAGGCCGGGGTGTAATAGGAGCCTATATAAGAAAAAGACCACTATAAAATCGGGACATCTGGTCACCCTAGGTAATGCTGAGAGATGTGAAATTGTTTTTCCTTTTCATGGGTCTTCTAGCTGGCAGGGTAGCCTTCCCAGCGTGGAGAGTCTAAACTTAGGTCTCCTTTCTGAGTTATTGCGAGGCCACTGCTCTCCCAAAAAGCATCCCAAAAAAGGTGTTTTAACAAAGAAGTGATGACTTAACTGTGATGGAGCCAGACCACTTGACAGCATTCAGGTGAGCAATCCAGGATTATGCAGATATTGCATTCCCTCGTCCCACACCCAGCCTGAAAGACACAAGCCAGACATCCCCCCCCCCCCCCACACACTCTGCCAGAAGCATAGCATATACATTTCCATCTGCTCCCATTCAGGAACTGTGCTCACCTTGTTGTGTTAAGTAGCCTGTGTAATAGTGGCTTTGTTTTGGCATGGTGGGCAGATATTTTATGGATTAATGAGGTTGTTTTGCTAGGTTGTATATACACACACAGAAAGTGTTTAATTGTAGCCATGTGATTTACATTTAACTGCAATATAAATGTCCACCGTCTCCTCCCAATCCTTCCCTAGTAACACACCATAACATAGTCTTGCAGTAATAGGTAGTGTGTCTTTCCAGCATTTCCGCTTTTGCACCTAATGATGGAACCAGAGCAGGAGGACCTCAGATAAGGGTCAGTGGAGATTGAAAATTAGCACAGAAATTAAACACTAGTCAAGCTTCCACAGGTATTGCAGGTGTGTGTTTATTTGTGCGGAAGATAGACTCCTATCCACTCCTATGCACTTCATCCAGCAGTTAATAGCTCCTGAAACAACAAATGCTGTTCAATCAACATGATCATTAGCATGGAGCTCAGCTTTAGTGTGAAGCGTAAAACCTAACATGAAGAAAAAGAAAATTGGGATGCAAATATCTGTCTATGAAGGAGCCTCCACTTTGTATTCCATAAGGAGATGGGAACAAAAATCTGTTCTGCATTGAAGTTGGTTAGGCTGCCTATACTCTGCTGTGATCAAGAGGATTTGAATCAGGATTTTAAGACTAAACTTGGATGAGCCCAGCTACAAAAACAAAAGTTATAGCCTAAGGGGGAATGTTCTTTCTTACACCTTGAAAGGGATCCAGGTATTTTTCCATCATATTTTTAAAAAGCACATTGCTAACTTTAATTTCTTCCGGAAGCTTGCAAGTGAAATCTGTTTTCTTTCTGAATTTTTTTTCTTTTTGTGTGCATAGTGGTTTGTTATTGTAGGATTTCTGATAAGTACCATCTTGCTGGCATTAATGATTAAAAATGAGTAATTTCTTTATAAATATAAGAAAAGAGAATTAGAACTATCCTCGAGCAAATAGATTGCTTTGTATTTTCACAGTGCTCTATGGATACTAAGGAGTCAGCTTATGTATTGTCCCTGACGCAGGACAAAGCCAAGTTCTATCTGATCACCCCACAATCTTTCAATGTGTTTATCCTCATAACATCCCTGTGAGATGGGCAGTGCTTAAGCATTGAAAAGCTAAGGGCTTGCCTAAGGTCAAAGAGGAAGTCAGGGGCAGAGCTTGGGTTTGAATCTAGGTCAGCAGAATCTCATGGTAGCACCCTATCCAATTCATCATCTTCTCTGTTCTGCTCATTTATGCTACTCCTGGAGCAAACTGGAGCTGGTCAAAAAATTTCAAAATTTTAAAAAAAAATTAAGTGTGGGGGGTTGGCTAATTTTTTTTTTCCCACAAAAAAACAAATACCTTGCCTCTTTTCGGACTAGCTCCAATACTAGCTGAAACGTACAAAAGCTTTGTGAAAGATGTATCCAAGAAAGTGTTCCCTGTTTTTTGACCAGCTTTAGAGTAGACCAGGAACTTGACTGAGTCACAATCTACTCCCCCTTTACTTTTTGGGGGTAGAGCCCATTATCTAATGGCACTGATCACTTCTCCATCTGCGCTGGCTCAGCTGCACTGGCCAGCAGGTTGGGTTGTGGAGCCAAGCCTTTGCCCACTTTGTGTGTGTGGGGGGGAGGGGGGGAAGGTTGAGGAAGTATTAGACCCAGAAAGGCTGCTCTTTTCCTCCCCAGGCTACATTATGGGCATGCAGTGCAGGCTGAGTGCAGCAGACCAAGGAGTCATATTATGACCCTTTCTCCCCTGCACATCAAGACAATCACACTTTAACGTCCCTGTAACGTAGGTCTGCATTATTGGTTCTATGGGAGAAACAAGGTGGGTGAGGTAATTGTTCAGAAGTTGGTCTAATAAAAGCTATTACCTTACTCACTTGGTCCCAAGATATTAGAGAGACTAACACGGCTACAACTTCACTGCACACAACAGTGGAGGATATAAAATTTAGCTATCTGAAATGGAAATGCCACAACTTGAAGAAACAAGAAGCAAAAACCTTAGTAGCAACATCTACTTCCTGAGCAAATGCAAGAAACAAATCTCATCCCCAAAGGTCTCACCAGATGTATGACACAGAAGTTGGTCCACCCACCTTGTCTGTCTAATATCCTGGGACTGAAATGGCTACAACAACACACATGCATTTTTTCCATTGCACAGGTAGGTAAACTAAGCCACAGGGAGGTTACTTGTCCAGGGCCAGTGTGTCATTAGCACGCAGGTACTGTGGTACTGAAGGTAGTGTAAATGCAGACAGATTAAATGGGATAGTGGTAGGGCTGAATTAGTCCTAAAAAGCACCTGTCTCAACTGTGCGCTCAACCTACTAGACAAACAGATCTTCAGTAATAAGAGCTAGAGACAGCATTCGGCAAGATCACAGAGGAGGAATACACACATTTGGAATCCCTTTCATGAAATGACAATTTCCTTTTGTGAAATGAGAGCTCACTTTAGCTGTCATTGCTGCAAGGGAAAAGATTCAGAAGAAAGGTTTGAGTCCACTAACCTTGCTCTTTTAGACAATCAAAGCCGTGCCAAATAATTTTTCAAAATTGTATATTTTGTCAGAACTCCTTTTAAGTGTAAGTAACTGTTACTGTATTTCCTTTCCCATCATTGCTGGTTATTAAGCTTTCTCTTTGTAAACATAGGAATTTTTTCCTCATGCTGCTGGACTTCCTGGCCTCCTTCAGCCAGGCCCAGATCTGGAACAACACTAAGCACATGCTTAACTTTAAGCACATCAGTAGTCCTACTGAAGTTGACAGGGCTACTCATTTGCTTCACTGTTTCACTGGAGGGTTCTCGTGAGTTTGCAGTGCAATGTGTGACATCACCACAATTGCTTCTATGGTGACCATATTGTGACCTCCAAAACACTAGGCGTGGTATCACTAAATAATAACTCAGGAAGGAGGAGGAAATTAATTAGAAATGAGAACAATTCACTGAAAACTTTGCTAAATGTGATACCCACAATGAACCCATAGAACAACTTGCACGGCATGGGGTGAGATTCCTCACCACAGATTTGCAAGGATGAGGTGGCCCTTGTTAATTAGCAGTGATGGGTCAAGGAAGTGAAATATAGAAGACATACAGAATATTTGGGTGGGGGTAGAATAATATACTATAAGGGTTTGCCTGACTGTAGCAGGGGTTCCATTCTAGAATATAGCCATATTCAGGAGCTAGAGGTTTGGACATATGTATGAAGCCTTCAGAGTGGGCCAGATTTTGTCTTCAGATGCCCATGTCTCCATTTACACTTTAATGGAAGCTTTGTGCACACGTTATTTTGGTGGCATTCTGCACCAAAAAATTAAAAATTATGCACACAGTATTTTAAAATTCTGCAAATTTTATTTTTCAAAATAACACTACATAATCACACCAATTTCAATTATTTTGGTAATTTATTTCAAAATACCTGTCAGCAAATATGTCTGTAACATACACACACATTCCCTCAGGAGTAGAGAGGGAAAGAAACCCCTGTGACAGCCCAGTTCCTGTGTCTCTACCTCCCCCCAGAGCCCAGTCACAGGGACCCCCTTGCCCAGACACCCGCTCCCCTCCTCCAGAGCCCAGACCCCTGCTCCCTGCTCCCCCATCATAGAGTATCAGGGTTGGAAAGGACCTCAGGGGGTCCTCTAGTCCAACCCCCGTTGGTGACCAAGAGCATTGCAGCCCGTTTCTGTGGGTGAAAGGAAATTCTGTGCACACATTAATTTCTGCAAAATTCTGCATTGCACAGTGGTGTAGAATTCCCCCAAGAGTAACACATCCAAGGGCAAAATTGGGCCCAATGTATCTTATTTATTAATATTTACACGCAATGGCACTATTTTAAAGCCATCTTGTGATTTGAATATGTTTACTGCTTTTAAGGCAGTGCTTCCCTGTCAGAAATAAAAGGGTGCCCTTTGATTTCTAGAAAGGGCTTTTTTTCCCTTTCTAAAAAAAAAAAAAAATAATCCAGGCTTCCACTTGTCTCCACACATAATTTATTCTGCTGTGAAATGAAATATCATATTTTAACACTTTTAGGATGTCTTTTGCAGGATTTCTTAAAATGGTGCCTCATTAATTTACTGTAATCCATTTGTTAGATATGCTTCAAGCTGCCAGATATCTCATTCACTTTAAGGTATCCTAATTTTCCTTAGCAACAGGTTGTAATTTCAACCAGGCTGGTAAATGTGAGGTAAGAAGCTGATTGTCACAAATCTAGGTTAAAATACAGCACACATCCTCATTTTCAGGGGAAATATTACACTGAACCCTAACAGAGCAACTTTACACAGCAGGATTTCTCAGGATTTGCTTATAGCTGGTTATGACTGCTCATTTAATATTAAATAGGCAAGTATATTGTGTGTGATTACTGATGTATTCAAATTTAACAAGACAGACATTAAAAATAGCTTTCCATCCGAGATCAGCATTTCAGCTGTCGATTTGTTTCCTGCCCTCACCACCCTACTATCTGTCTGCTATCTTACAAAGGCCTGGGACAGTCCCTGATGGTCAGAACACAAGAGGGTTAGTTAATCTGTGGTGTCATCTAGGAGGAAGACTTCAGTAACTGGCTTCAGAACGCATTCAGGGCTTGCAGCAGCTCAAGACAATCTGAAACCACTCCCTAGAATTTGAGTCCATGAATGTTCAGCACGTACTGTAGATTGTTGTCAGAGACCGCAGGTTCAGAAAGGGTAGCATAACACTGTGTTTGACTGGAGCCAGGTCAGTATGGCCCAAAAAGACTAGATGACCTAACAGGTCTTTTCCATCTCTGACTTCTATGAAGGGAACACAATAAATCTTTTTTCCCAAAGAAATAAAGAAGGAATGAAGTGGATTTAGGGTGCATGTTTTCAGTCACTGTTCCCCTTCATCTTTTCTCATATACTTACTGGTTGCTGTTCTTTCCCTAAACCTCTATGTGCTTGTCTATTGTTTGATTTCTTTCTTTTTTTAAAAAATGACGAGCCTTATATTTGGTAACAGTTCTGCCACCAAAAAGCAAAAGGGATGATACACTGTAGTGGAGAGCTGTGTCACAATTCTGAAAATTCATTAGACATCTGCTTGTTGAGAATGAGACTGCTTGTCCTTACATGAAGCATCAAGGGCCATATACTTGCTTGCCTCTCTCATGCTCCTGGCCCATTGACTCAAGTAGGGTGACTCACAAGAGCAGAACAAACAGGATTCAGCCACAAACTAGCAAAAGATGAGTAGAGCCCTGCAAATCCACAGATGTCCGGGGACCATTTTTGAAGATTGGAGGCAGATACAAATTTGTATTCGCCCAGGGCTCTAAAATGAGTTATTGTAAATAGCAGAGTTGGGCCATCAGAAGTAACTTTCTAATGCAAGCAAGATTAACTTGATGTGCTGTCTGCAATGAGATATTAGAGATGATAGGGAGAGCGAGAAAACTTTCATTTAGATGGAAACATGACTGATTAATTAAGCAGTAATGAACAAGGAGCCTTGCTATGCATGGATATGAGGCTCACAGTGCTAATTTAGCACAAAGTACAGATCCCAATTTGTTGTTAAATTAAAATGGCTTTTTAAATTGTTTACATTTTTTTCTTATCTGTTTCTGTGTGGCAAAATGATTATCCTGCTGGTTACGGAAACCAGTCAGAGCCACAGAATGTGGGCGAGGGGGAGGGATTGTCCTGTTTTGTAATTAAGAAATACACTCTAATATCTGTGGCATCATGAATAAGCACTTCAAAGCAATGAGTGTGCTTTGTGTTGCATATTAAGCCAAACAATTAGCATGCTAACAAGCAGCTCTGGACATAGAGCAAAAAATGCATTGTACTTAAGGATTTTTTTTAATCCAAAATCTGTTCACCTGACAAGTAAATAAAGGGAAGACATTTTTTAAATATTCAGAACAGCTTCTTTTTGATAGGCATCATGATTATGTCACATGGTGAAACTTTCCACCCCATTAATGTATGATGGTATAGAGAGATTTTTCATAAGTCAAGCCCTATGGAAAATAGGGGGATAATAAAAAAAAAAACAATGTCACTACAAGGTTAAGTCACAAAGAAGTTTCACTATGACAGGAATGATTCTTTGTAATTTATTGCAGGATAGCTCGACAATAGCAATTTGTCATGCATTGTGATATAATTTGATGGGTTCATTTCTTAAATGAATTATAAATTACCTCTGTATATCAACGACAGAGCTGGATTTTTTTAATGTAAATATTCCCTCAACTTTTCTTCCTTCTCTAATCCATTTTCCTTCATACAGAAATGACTCCCCTCCCCCCATCTAATCTTTCCACTAATAAGGTGTTTAATAATTTAGAAGTCTAAAAAATGAGCATATTTCAAAGAGGTTGGTATCAATGTTAGTCTGAGAGCCTCAGGCTATAAAAATGTGGACGCGGCTACCAAACTTTTATAGAGTCAGAATCCCAACTGTCTTTCTGCTGCAGGCAGCTATTTTATTAAAGTTGGTATTAAACAACACTGCCTAGAGTCTGATTAACAATTTATGACTGCCTAAGAAGGATTAGCAGAAGCCTATCATTTTGATATTTAAATCTTAATTTGCATCTAGGAAAAAGATGGACCTTATGCAGGTTTACAGTTTCATTTATTATTTATTTTCTGCTGCATCCGAAACAAATACTCATCTGCGCATTTCAAGCACACTTTGTTTTACTGCTCTTTCAGGATCTGATCCCAGTCCCATTTTGAAGTAAATGAGAGCTCTTCTATGGACTTGGGTGGGAGAAGAATTGGCCCCTGCCATCATGTGATGGGCCACATTGCTCAAAAAGAGAATTGCCTCCTGCTAGGTGCCAAACACCCCTGCTGAAATTAATAGGAATTTGGAGTGCTCAGCATCTACCAGGATTGGGCCCCAGTTTTGCATGCCTAAGAACTGACTGCATCCAGCAAATGTTATTCTAAAGAATGGAATCTAGACAGACATGACTAAAATTTACTTGGCAGAGAATCCCACAGACCAATTCTCTTCTCCTTTGGTCATAATTTATACTGTGCAACTAGTTAATCTGTGTCAGTGACTGGCCTGGTACCAGACTAGACTCCGATTGGGGGAATACTGCTTCCACTACCAAGAAGGAGTGGGGAGGAACTGAGCTGGACCTGCAGCTGCTGGGTGGAGATGGAACGGGAGTAGGAATAAACTCCAGAACCGATACTAGGCGAAATTGTGCTCATTTGCACCAGTAGAAAACCAAAATAATTCTATATATGTTGTAAAGGAGGTGCTCCTCATTTGCAGCTGTGTAACAGCAGAATATGGCCCATTTGTGTCAAGGCTATTTTTATATATATTTCTAAAAATAGAAAAATGCTAAATTTCCAGTTCTGCAGATCTTTATTTTAAAATGACCTTAACGTCCCCATGTCCCAGACCCCCTCAAATTCAGGTGCTGCTCAGAAAAAATTATTTCCACTTATCTATTCTTCAATGGACTTAATGCTCATGGTTATTTTAGGGGTTAGACATAGTGGTCATACCCTGCAGTGCTAAGGGAAAAGAGAGTGTTTACTAGAGGTTGGTAGCTCAACTGGCTTGCAGTAAGAAAAACAGTTTGGTCGCTTGAGTCTCACTAGTCAGTGAAATACTAAAAGATTCACAGGAGATACTGTTTAAGCATCACTGATGTTTTCCATGGCCCTGATTGAACTCTTAGCTTTGACTCTGCAGCTTCTCTTTTAATCAACAGCTTAGTTTTGTCTTGAGCTCAAGGGCTTTAAGTTCTAAACACTAGATCCATGGTCTGGAAGTGGCTAGTTCTTCTTCAAAGAAGAAATTAATATTAAGCCCATTATAAGGGACATTTCTCATATTACTTCTAGCTTTCCAGAAAGTGATCAATTAACTTTCTATTTTTGTTGTCTTCTTTGGTCTATATTCTCCTTTCAGAGTTGTCATGTGATTATCTCCATGCATGGCAATCAGAATATTCTCCTCGTTGGACTTCATTTAAGCACATGCTTAAATGCTGTTATGTCCCACTGACTTCATTGGGTCTTAAACTAAGTACTTAAGTGTTTTGCAATCAGGAACTTTAAGCATATCTGTGAGGAGTAAGTCCTTTAGATTCAGAATTTAGCAGAGCTCAAGAGTTTGTTCCTCTTCTGCTTCTGAATAATTTTTTTATCAAATTATAGAGGCAGATCCTCAGCTGGTGTAAATCAGTATAGTTCAATTGACCTCAAGGGAGCTATGCTGATTTACACCAGCTCAGAATCTGGCCCATAAAGTAAATCAGCAATAGGAAATGTGTATATAGAAGTTGAAGTTCCCAACCATTTTCATAATGTGGACCAGATCTTAATAGAGATCATAGGCAGCTCCCCTCCCATTTGTGATGGCTCAGACCAGTTTACCTCCCATTCATGATTCTGGGGAGAAGCTCCCCTTCCATTTACAATAACGCAACAGCTCCGTATTCATAGCATTTTCATTTTAGTTGCTATTAGTGTGTTAAGTGTTTTGTCCTTTTTGAAAAAGTTAGTCAATGGTTTATTTTTGATCTGCCTTCTCCAGTTTAAAAATTCTCCGTAGTTGAGCAGAAGCAATACGATGTGGACTTCATTGACCAATCACACAATATGAACAAACAGCCACAGCCAACAGTTTACGATCAACCTGGAGGATGAATTATTCATCCAAACTATTCTGCAGATAATTATTACTTATATAACATTAGTGCCCACATGCCCCAGTCATGATTGTGCATGGCAGTGGACTAGGAAAATAATCTCTAGCCCAAAGAGGTGGCAAATATGTTTACAGAAATAGAGTTTGGTTCAGGGATTATTAGCTGACCAGAAAATGTTATTAGAAAAAGACTGGCTAAACTGACTGTTGTTTAATTGTAGCTTGTAAGCAACATATGTTGTACATGCCTTGGTCAATTCTGAAATGCATTTATTTTTACAAATACATTCTGTACTTTAGTTAATTCCTTCTTATGGGGCCTGATCCAGAAAATCTCTGCACTGTGAAACTCCCAACAGATGTCAATGGGATTTTCACACACAGGGGGATTGTAGGTTCCCTTTTAATAAGGCATGACCCAAAGTACATAACACGCTTGTAGCAGTATGTAAGAATGCCTGATGTGGAGGGCTGCAGGATCAACCCCAGTGTAAGGGCATCATGCTGAAACAGGATAAAAGCAGAACACAAAATTGCAAGAAGTGTACTATAAAATGAGAGAGAGAGAAACAAGAAGCGCATAAAAAGAGCCTTTGGGAAACAGTGTGAAGGTCAAGAAATGTGCCTGTAGAGCTCTTCAGGCTAAATTCTGCCCTCAGTTACACACACCATTGTCTTCATGGGTAGAACGGAGGTTAGAAAATGTCCCATATTTTGTTAATCCTCAAACTCCAGAGTGTTCGAAACCAGGCTGCATTCCTGTTTTACTGATACACATTCCACATCAGACAATAGGCTTCTCAAACCCACGTCCCTAGATATTTTATAGCTTTCTCTGGTTGATTTCTGCATCAAGGAGAACCGAATCCTGTGGCCAATTTTGACTTCATTTACAGCAGACTCTGATAACCTGTTACTTTGCAGTCACAGGCACAACCTCTTCCCTCCCAGCAGAACAACTACTAGATAAAAAATTCTGGGAACATTGGCTTTCCACAGACCCAAGCCCAAGCTTTGGATACTGGTTGTAAACTTACTTCTACCATACACCAGTGCACTTCAATGTCCCATATAGGCCACATTTTCAAAGGAATACATGGGATATTATGTGCCTGATTTCCAGTTCCGTCTCAGCTAGAGATGGGCTTGAATCAAAACCCTAACTTCAAATACCAAAATCTGAACCTGTGTCTAAAGTATGCAGATAGCCCATCACATCTTTATAATGGGCAGAAAGGAAACCCTAGATCCAAACAACCCAAGACTTTTCAGGAGGGGAGGGAGATTTGAAATCAAAATACAAGAAGAGAGTCTCAAACTAAAAATTCATCCCAATCCAGCTTTAAAATTTATGCCTGCAGTTTAGCATGCATAGGCATAAACTCCCAAATTAGCACAGTCAAGCAGCCATTGCCCATTACAAAAGTGGTTGACCTGTGCACATTATGAGTGTGCAGATAATTACATGAAAAAAAATCCTTAGCTGGTGTAACTCAGTGTATAGATCTATGACATAATTGGAAGAATCTACAGTGAGGATCTGGCCCTACAATTCTAAAGTTAGAAGATGGTTTGGAAAACTGCCCCCACCCCATTGTTTCTTCCTGACCAAAAATGCCCAGAAAGTTCTAGAACACATTTTTCAGAGTGGCAGACTTCCTTGTGTGTGCTCAGTTTGGATTAACAAAGTTTACAGCTGGAATTCAGAGCCCTCTGCACTACCCAAATGGGGTGCAATCCAAGTACTTAAAGGTGCAAGTGCGCAGCTTTGCTCAGGTTGTTTAGGTTTTCTCTGCCCCAAAGTCAAACGTGTGGCTAGCCACTGTGGCCCTCAGTCTATCTGGATATATAGCTGTGTCATAACTAAATGCGGGGAGAGGGGAAGAGGAAGAGGGAGGAAGAAAACCTCACGCTAGAAGTGTGACTTTGGATACTTGCGTTTTTTGCCTTTGAAAAAGCTAAAAAAAGTTAAAACAGCATCACCAGTTCTACTGGAGACGGGAGCTGGGCTCTTTGTCCTGACTTCCACACAGCGCAAGTCGTATATGACATCAATCTGTCTCATACCACTGCGTCACCATTCAGTCTGCCAGTGCAGAAGGAAAAAGACAGAGACTGTCAGGGGAATGCGTGTAGAGGTGGACTAAGGAGTAAACTGCTGTTTAAACTGGTTTATGGGGAATGTGATATTTCTTTTTAACAGTCTTTTTTAAAAGACTTTTAGAGAGCAGTTTCTTCTTCCCCATAGTGCTGTCAGTTGGCAGATCCCACTGGGCGGGGGAAGCAGAGGACACCACACTCTTAAATGACATTGTTAAAATTTACAGCTGCATTGTTTAAAAGCCATTTCAGGAGCAGTTTCTCATCCTTACCGCACAGACTGCTTTCACCTGCCAGTCTTTTAATAGGCTGTATTCTGCCAGCCTCAGTGGTGACATGGCAGCACCTGACTTGCTGGCTGGCATTTTGTATTATTCAATATACAGATATCAACATGGGGAGTAGGAATAGGCTACACAAGGCATTTTACCACCAAGTCCCCTGCTCACATGCAGCGCAGTTCAGATGCAGATGACCAAAAGCCACTACCAGCTGATGGCTGTTCAGGGGATTATGTAAAAGCAATTAGTGGTTTCAATCTATTTCTTAATGCAGAAGTGTCCATATCACAAATGCCTTTATTAGCATCTTTTGGGGGCAGTCTCGGAGGATAACTGAAAAGCCTGGGCTACCATCTTGCCCCAGACACGCTCCTGCAGAACAGGGCTGTGGCACCTATGCAAGATAATGTGAGGAAACCTAAACAGAGGTCTTCAATCCGCAGCGTTGTGAGTCTGCTACAGTGCACAATCATTACATCAGTACAGGGGGAAAAAAAATTAAAACAAATGCTGATGCCAGATCAGATTCTGATTTACAAGGATACAGGAGTGGGAGAGATTCCTGAATATCTGGGGTTCTGTTTGGAACGCGGAGTTATTTAAAGGGGCCATTTATTAATTAGTTCTCAGAAGAAAAGTCGATCACAGGAGCAAATTTACTTTTCCTATTCTCCAGCCATGCAGGTGAAAGACCTACACTAAGTATACCCTAGGATACTGGAGCACGTTTTCAAGTGTGCCCTTTAAACATTGCTTGCAAGATTTCCTGGCGGGGAGGCACAGTAGGTCATGATTTTGTAAGCACAGACTTAGAGGCCAGTTTTGAAAGCATGACCTAATAATGTAGCACTCAATCATGCAGGTCCTTACTCTTCCGGTGTAACAGCAAAGATCCAATGAAGACCATGAAGCTATGATCTGACCCCTAGTCAGGGATGTATAGTTTCTGGTGAAGTCACTGGGCCTGGATTCTGAACTCAACACTAGTTTTACACTGTTGTAACTCCATTGAGTAAAATCCTGGCCCAACTGAAGTAATGGCAAAATTCCCATGGACTTCCAACAGGGCCAGGATTTCACCCATTGACTTGAGTAAAATGGGGATAGTGATGATAGTCTCCTTTATACATGCTTTAAGATCAACTGATCAACTGTGTAAGAGGTAGGTATTGCTTATTATTAACACTGGTGTGAGGGGATATTTACTTAGATTTTTTTTACTTTCCAAAAGCATGGATTTTGTTTTTATTATTCATTTACAGTCCATTACACATATTTCATTCAGTATTGCCAGCTCTCACAGTTTTATTCCAAGTCTCACAACATTTGTTTTTCTTAAAGCGCCAGCTCCTGGAGTGATGTGATTTTAGCTTTTATTTAAAATAAGTGTCTAGCCTTATGGTTGAAGAAAAGCTTGAAAATATGCACCTTACAAGATAGAAAATAAAAAAGAATCCAAACTTTATTATTTACAAACAAACAATTTCTTGATAGAGGGGTGGCTGGTTTGTTTTGTTCGCTTTGATTTGTTGGTTTTAAGGCCTAACTCCTGATTTTTTTTTTTTTTTTTTTTTAAGCACATGGGTTGACAGTCCTATTTATTTGTTTTGATTATTGATGAATTCCTACCTAAGTCATATTTAGCATAACAGCAAGGTTTCCTTTCAACTGACCAGTTACATACAAGAATTTGTAACCTTGCAATCTCCATTTTGATTGCCTCACAGTCTTGTGCATGTAAATTTACACTCATGTTCCAGGCACCTGGATTTCATGGTCACAAGTTGTTAACAAGGAGGAAAGTGCAGTAAAGAAAGATTAATGCTAATAACGATAACACTTAGTATTTACATTGCTCCATGCAGTCCAAGTGCTTTTCAAACAGTAGCTAATTATGATATGTAAAAAATGATATGTTCAATGTCTAAAGAGTGATAGTTGATTAGGAGGACAGAATGTTAAAGGTGACTAGAGCCATTTTTAATGTACTGTAACAGTGATAAGTTTTTTTTGTTTTTTTTTTAATAGAGAAGTTCTTAGGGACTTGTTAAAAAAAAAAAAAGTTCCTACATGATATGTTCATATTTGGAAAAAGTGGCACATTTCACAAATAAATAATCCTAAATCCACTCTTTTGTAAGAAAAATAAAGTCTTTGGTTTATATGTCTAGATCAGTGGTTCCCAAACTTGTTCCGCTGCTTGTGCAGGGAAAGCCCCTGGTGGGCCGGGTCAGTTTGTTTACCTGCCGCGTCCGCAGGTTGGGCCAATTGCAGCTCCCAGTGGCTGCGGTTTGCAGCTCCAGGCCAATGGGAGCTGCTGGAAACGGCGCAGGCCGAGAGACGTACTGGCCGCCGCTTCTAGCAGCTTCTACAAATAAGTGGCCCACTTATTTGTAGAATACAGCTACAAGTGGAGAGTTAAAAATCAAATCTGAGATCACCTTGTAAAATATTGACTCCAGTTGTCAATTATATGCTGTTTAGGCTCTTCTCCCTGTAGAACCACAAAATACAGCCTGTTTCAGGAGGTTTTTGGTGTTGCTTGAAAGACTCTTCTCCTCTAAGGACTTGTCTACACTGTGGGGTAATGTGTGCTAACATGTTGCACATCAGTTGGTCAATGTAGAACCTGCTCATGTGCACCAAGTTTTGCCTACTGCATGTTAAATTGCATTAGGGAATGATTAGAATGCACCAGCATGGTCAACATGATTAATGTGCAACATATTGATGTGCTTCAGAAATCAGGCCCTGGTAGTGTGGATTAACCCACCGTGTAGACAAGCTCTTATACACACGACAGCACTACCACCATGGTGATCTTCAGTCCAGATTTATCCCTGCTCTGGTTGACGAATGTTGTGTCCTCACTTCAGTGGACTGATGCAGGGGCACAGAATCATTGGAGCACAAGCCTACCTTGACCACACCTCCTGCTGCTCCTGACATTCCCCTGCACTACACTTAGTTGCAGGATTCCAACAGGAGTAACTTCGCTAGACACAAAATGCTCCCTGTATCCATGACTCCTCTGGAAGTGATATACATACAGGCCCACAGACCTCCCCTCCTTCTCCCTCTCCCACATAGTGTTATTCTCCTGGGCCCTGGCTTTGTACCTACCCTGAGGCCCCCTTACTCCAGTTTAGCTGATGTGAGAAGGTCTGTAGAGCAACAGCAAATCGTGTCCTTCCTCTTTTACATGCTGGTAAGCAAAGGCGGGATGGGAGCCAGAGATCCCTTTGAAACGGACCTGTGTTTGAAAAAAGTTGACTGGTAGTTGTGGAATTTTCTCTTGCACATTTCAGGATACAAAGCTAAAATTCCTGTCTCTGCTGCTCTGCTCATATTGCTTTAGTGGAGTCATCTTGTATTTTCTCCTTGAAGAATGTGACATCACAAAAATTAGTGCGTTTACCAATTAATACAAATTAGGATGGGGGGGGGGGGGAAGCAGCTTCATAAAATGAGCCTGATTACAAGTTTCTGGTAGAAGATTATTTTCTGCGCTCCTTGAATTTGGAGGGGGGGGAAGGCAGGTAATCTTGTCTTAAAAACTTCATTATTCACTGAGTGTTTTCCATGTGTCATTAGGATTTTTAAGGATCGTGCGGGGGAAACTTGAAAAATTAGTACTCCTTTGCAGTGGATTTGTAGATTTACTTTACAGTGATGGTCCACATTTCAGTGTCCATTTAAAAAAAAAAAAAAAATTAGCTGATTGCCGCCATTTCAGTTTAGGCTTCTTTGGTAAAATATAAACATTTTAAAATCCTACAATAAAATGGTGTGGTATTTGATTCAGATTACAGCGTATGCAGTGCTTTTTATATTGTGGTCTATCGGCTGGAATAGCAGACGTGCTCAAGTACTTATCACTTTGTAATGGTCCCCCCACTAGTGGTAGAGGACTAAAAACAAAGAGGCTATGACTAACCACTGCATCCAACATGCAGCTACACAACCCCCATGCCCTCTGTGTCCTGAAGAAGATGCATGCATTAATGCACATGGAGGAGTTGGGAGCATGAGCCCTTTGTCCCCTTTAGAAGCTTCACTTGACCTGACTGCTGTTGATCAATTTGTGCTGACCTGTCCTTTCTTCAGGCTTAGTTAGGCCAGAACAGAGAGCTTATCAAAGAGAAAACAGTATAGGTCACTCAAGCCCCTATGCAAAATAGGGCCACAAGTGGGAACAAAGTGTGACATCATGGACCACAAGGGGAAAAGGTAATTAGCCACTGAGCTCCTAGTTATTAAACAGACTTTGGAAACACTGATGAATAGGCCAGCTCCAAGACCTAAAATCTACAGCACTTCGGTGCTTGCAAACCCTATATGACTAAGATGTATTTGGCTGGAGCGAACGTAAACTTGACATTTTTCATGGTGAGGATTGCACCCAGGTGAGCCCTCATCCCCTAGTCTATACTTCCAGTGTGGCTGATTATTAAGTTGTTATTTTTAAAGAAGTGTTAGAGGTGGAAACCCAAGTTACTGGTAGTACTCAGTGGTATAGAACAACTCCCTCCCTCTAAATCATTTCTTGTTAAAGCAAAACTACAGTTCTAATCTGCAGTAAAACAAAATTAATAATCATAAGAGAAGGAGCTTCTGATCCTCTTTATTTATAATTCAGACAACAGAGAAAAACCTTGCTGATTTTGAGGTTGCAATGTAGTTGACCATCCATTCAGCTAGCCATTGTTTAAAGGGCATTTGACGTTGAGTTACATAGGGCCCAATCCTGCAAGATACTGAGCCTCCTTTGCTCCATAAGCATCCATAAGAATGAAGGGTGCTCAGACCCTTATGAGTTTGGACTTTTATGTGATGATGTAGCTGGAATGCGGACTGGAACAGATTGAAAAATGGGATTAAGTTCTTTTATTTGTCCTCTTCTACCATCGAGAAATGGGAATACTTTCAACCAGCTCTAATGTTGACATTCAGAGTCCCCTCAATGCTGTAACGTATCACTTGTAGAATTCTCATTTGTATTTGGTGAAGTTTACCAGAGCATATATTGCATAGTAGTGGATAATGCAGTTTAGACTGCAAACCTACTGCTGTGCTAACCTCCTGTTTTTACTCAGGGCTTTCTGAAACAATAAGCTTTTTAAACTGAAATGTTTATGCTTTTCAGTCCTAAAACCATGAAAACTCATATAAATATACACCACACAATACGTAGATAGGCAAGTGGATAGAGAAGATCTGTATTATGCTAATTGGAAGAAATAGTTAACTTTCTAAAACACAATCTTAAGAAAACTATGGTAAACAGGAGGTGTTTACATCCAGGAGACTAGGGTAATACATTTATCAAGAAAGAAAACCCAAAAGAGAAGCTAAAAGAAAACAAATATGCTGAGCAAAATGGGGTGATTTAAAATAAAATCTATGATTAAAAAAAAAAATGTGTATGCTAATCCTAATGTTTTCAAATGGAACAACAGTATGGGGAGGAAAAATTCACATTTAAAAAGAAATGTGTGCAGCAAACAAAAATAATTATGAATGGAAAGATCGCCATGAAATAAGAAGCAGATTGAATCTGTGTATTCTTTAACAGTGGGGCATTTGCCAGTGTGAAGGTACATTCAGCAGTGTGACCATTAGAATTAAAGAATATGTCAACTTAGGCAAGATGTTTAAAGCCATCTTGTTTAACACAGAGAGAACCTGTTACAAATTTTCTCCCATTATGAGAAGTATTTTATTTTTTTCCTGTACTTCCAGCTTCCTTTGAATGGTGTAATACATTTAATTGCTCATGTCTCTTCCAGGGAATGTTTACTAGTGGCACTATTGATAAAGATACCAAGGTGGTAGGTGTCTTAGGGCTTAGAAACACTAGACAGACAGAACTCAAGCCTATACGTTCAAGCCAGTGGATGTTTTGCTATTAGTTTGAATAGGAGTCAGACCAGAAGTGAGAGAGGAGTACATCTCTAGCTTGCCATGAAATATGCAAAGCAAAGCAAAAATCTTTCATACCTCTAAATTTTGGAAATCATTTAAGATTGAATTACAGTTACAAACAAATCATATTACTGCATAATAGCATGGACAAATATGTTCTATTCATTTGATTGCAAACAGTTATAGCTGCAAAACCATTATGATTTAACTTTTTAAAATAACTTTCAAAACGAGTCTGATCTAAAATTGTCCATGACTGGCCCTGATCTTGCAAGTACACCTGCATCCAAGGATATTTCTGCAGGAATGGTCCCAATGCAACTACTTATGCATAAGTATTTGTAGGATTTGGATCTAAAAAGGTGAATTACTATGAAAAGGTTTGAGGAGACTCTGTTCAGACATTTTTGAATTATGGAAGGCTTAAACAAAAAGAAAAGAAAAAACAAAAACACCACCACCCCCACACACTTTTCTTTGCCTGTAGATAATTCAAGAATGGCTGAACTTTGAACATTGCTGTTAAACATTGAGGTGTATGTCCATAATAAAAACCCGAGAAGAATTTGCTAGTTAGTAATACATTTATAAGCAACTAAAAGTCACTTCTGGGCTTGCTTTGTAGGCATGTGTTAAGATTTTTAGCTGATCTCAACAGCTGATCTTTCCCTCCCTTTCCACTCTCTATGTGAGATCACAGTGCAACTTCTGTTGTCCATTATCACTACCTTATTTGTTACTGATGGGACAGTTGACATAAGGTAATTGATTTTTTCCTTTTCCTGATAAGCATAGAAAAATGCAGCTATTTTGGATTGTATGCTCTTTCCATAGTTTGTTATATTATGCAATACTTGTTAAAAACAATTTTAAGTTTCTCAAAGTGCAGTCACCACATATACAAAGAAGTGCTATGGCCCTGTCCTATATCTCTCGATTTCCAGCACTTTGGTCATCATGGTAGTCATGCCATTAACCCAGCCTTGCAGAGTGTGTCCAGCCAAACAGCAAACAGTATGAATTAGTCCACTCCATGACTCATTCATTTTAGTGAAACTAAATGCCTCTATCAAACCGTTTGTCACAGTGAGAGTGAACTTCTGAGCCTAATTTTGATCAGATAACTACTCACAATAGTAACCATGTGTCTCCTTTAAGAACAATGAAAACACAAATGCAGAGAACTAGGTCGGTCAGTCAGTGATAAGTTTGAACAACTTAATTTTAAAAGTCAGGAAGTGCAAAACTTGACTATCCAACAGCCGTGGTGCAGATGTGATTTTTTGCATCATGAAAGGCTAACAGGAAACACATTTCTTTTCCCAAGGTTAAACTTACTGAAGTTTTTTTTCCTTTGACAGATAAGTCAAAAATGGCAGAACTTTTGAACATGCCATGTAAAGAGGAAGGTGTGCATTTCATATGCATTAAACAAGAAAGAAAGAACGTGTAGCAGAAATATACAAGATACACATGTAACTAGACAAACAGGAATAGAAAAGTACCTTATGTCATGCTACCAATAGCTCAGTGGTTTGAGCATTGGCTTGCTAAACCCAGGCTTGTTGTGAGTTCAATCCTTGAGGGGCCATTTAGGGATCTGGGGCAAAAATTGGGGATTGGTCCTGCTTTGAGCAGGGGGTTGGACTAGGTGACTTCCTGAGGTTCCTTCCAACCCTGATATTCTATAAAAGTTAGTTTTTGTAAATGTAATTTATCCTCTTAATTTTCTTGTGCTATATCATCTAGTAACTTGTGTTCTGGCCTCTTAAAATTATTGACCTTGGACACCAAAGATCAATTTTTCTGCTTTTTCAGAGTCCATTCAGTGCCATTTATCAGTTATTTCTGGTTGCTCACTTTTGTTTTAGGTTACTTAATTGGAAGTAGTTAATTGGCCTGGGTGTCTTACGGCCAGGAAAATAATGAGTCTTAAGCAGTACTAAGCTCCCATAAATATTTCACTTTATGCTAATTTCTGTGCTTCCAGCTGAGTTGTTTGAAGTGCTCAAAAAGCTTTTTTGTTCACAATTAAATACATAACTAAAAAAAATGAAATGTGCTCTCACATTTAAGTGTGTATATTATATCTCAGTGAGGAATCCAATTCTTTATTTAAGATTGACAGTCATTTCACATCCATAATCAAATTATTTGTGTAAGTGTGTATCCTGTTAAAGCTCTGATTCTTGAAATGCCACTGGACAGGCTCTGACTAGAAGGCTTGTCCTTCGAGCATAGCTGTTTGGAAAGCCTAGAGCTCCCTCAAGCGGACAAATGTTGGTGATTTGTGACTTAATGAATGGAACCTCTATCTGTCCTTTTATTCAGTGAGAAAATGCTTCTAGCTACATGCCTAAAGCTTTGCACAAGAAAATTTAACTTTGAGAGGGATTCTTCTTTTGCACTTACACACAAACTAAAGAGATGCTGTCATGGTACTTTTCATCATTATAAAAGGGGTGCGTGGGGGGGGAGGGTTTCCTTTTCCTTTTATTTCTTTACTGTTCCTAATAAAAACAAATTGGTTTCTTTGCTAGTTTATTTCTGTATTTAGTATATTCTCCCCCCACCCAAACATGCATGCTCTGTATATTTGGATGAAGAAGTACAAGAGAGAAGAGAGGGGGGTTTAGAGAAATACAGGTTCTAGCAGTGCATCCGCAGTAGGCAATATACACTCAGGGTATTAAAGGCTGTAGGGTTGTCAATCCAGACACTGAAAACTGCAGCGTGGTTCAACCTAATAACCAGCATGAGAAAGGAAGAATGTCCACTCCTGAATTTCTCCCAACAAGATATTAATAACTCCCCTAGGCTATTTAGTTGGTGTTACTCATCCTGTGGAAGCACTGAGATTCAGACACCTGAGTTCCCAGCCATATGTAGCCATATCCAGCCTACAGAGCAAAACTTGGCAGGGAGAATGAATGCAGTATAGGTGGCAAAGCGTAGGGCATTCCCAACCAGGAACAGCCCAGGAAACAGAGTAAAGAACATGGAGTAAAGAACATAAAAATCCCATGGGTGATTGTGGGGTCCTGCTAAGTGACGTACAGCCACAGGATATGGTAAGTCGTGTAAGAGAAGATTCTGGTGTGCTCAACTGATAGCACACTGTAGAGGTAGGGGCATGAAAAACACCACAACAGCACCCAGGATAGGGCATGGGGCACTCAACATTAAACATCTCTTCTGTGAGTACACAACAGCAGCTGTGGTGACACAGAACCAGCTTCACACATGTATCAGATGCCTTATCACCCTGGCTGAGGTCATGAAGGCCCCTGACCACAGCCCACATGTCAGTACCATGTAAAGGACACAGGAAAAGACTAACATATAAGGACTCCCTGGCGAACAGAAAGCTTCATGCAGGCAGCAAGCACCGGGAGTCACAAGGGCAAATGCTGATAGCACCTTCTCTTGCTCCAAGCATTCCAGCATCCCTCTTTCAAACACATGCAACAAAGTGGTGCTGTCTCTCAAGTTGCCTCTGGCTGCTTCAGTTAATGCTCTGTTAGCCTAATTACAAAGCACTCTGCTCTGAAACCTGCATTGAAGCACAGAGCATAGCTAGTTTTCCTCTAGGCACACCTTTTCCTCTGACCCTTCCTGCTTTCTTACTGCTGCACATGGCCAGAATGCAGCTGAGACCCTGGACTGTTCTGCCCAAGGGCCAGGTAACAGTGACTGCTATTTTGCCTATCTTTTTCTACCAAGCAGTTCACTTTACACCTTTTCATTCACTGGCTTGGTACACAACAGAATAAGCCATTTGGGCCATATCGTTTTATTGCTAAGGTAACCATAATTGGTCTGGAATAAACAGATATTTTAAATTAAGTGAAAAAGCATGTACCAAACCACCAGTTAGATACGGGTTATCTATCACACCTCAGCCTTATTAAACTAATTTTGTTATTGTTATTCTGCTTACAGGGACAAGTCCTGCACTGTGTTAAGTTAGTATGGCACCATTTCAATGCCCCTTCTTTCCCTCCTTGCCCCCCACCCCCAGTACCAAGCTTTTAGGCAGTTGCCCCTGTCATTAAATTGTCAGGTGGTGTAGAGCCATCATACCAGTTCTTACACGACCGTCCTTTGCTGTAGTCAATGCAGGGAAATGAAGGCATGGTGTAAGTGTCCTTTTATCGTTATGTACCACAGCTGCCTTGAGGCTACTCTAAGTTTTGATCTGGCTGTCAGAGACAGATCCATGAACCGGGGTCCATTAAAATGTCTCACCCACTTTTGCACCCTATCCTTCCTCCCCAGGCTGTGTCCCCTGCTCTTCAGCCACTGTTCTGAATGTAACAGCATCCATTGTGTTTATTTCATGAGAGCATGCTTACCTTCTTAAAAGAAGATTGTATAAAATGCTCAAGGATTTCAATGGCAATTAAAATAAGATTAGATCCCCCCACACAGGGGGTATATACTATGTTGTATATTGACTCCACTACTCCAAATGATGGATAGATAAATGGCATCTTTTATTGCATAAAAATAAGGATCTAAAAAAACCATGTTTCAAAATGGGTCCCTGTTATTTCTATTCTTCTATTATACTTTCACTAAAAGTCACCCTTCAGTAATTTAATATATTGATTGGCTTTCCAGGCCCATGGGGGAAATGTTGCATTTCTGTCAGTCACTGCAATGTCTTTTAATGAATATGTAAAACTGTGAATGAAGTACATTCAAAACTACTCAGAATTTTATTTACCCCTCTCCATCTTTTCCTACTTATCTGGAATGGCAGTGACAAGTTATTGATCACCCTGTTAATCTCCCATGCAGATAGTGGGCTGGGTGTCAAGTTTTCTGAGTGGATGAGTGATTGGATCCTTCCCTTTTGAAGAAATGAACCCAAAAAGATACACAATTCATTGTTTTCAAAGTTGCTGGAAAAGTTTAAATCACTCATTTTCCATTATATTTATAGATTCTATCTGTAGATAGAGCTGAAAGACAGACTTATTGGTGCTGTGAAATACAAATTTCAGTATAAATATGCCAAAAAAAAAAAACCAAAAACAAATCAAAGGCATGGATGGCTGTTTGTGGCAGTTATAACACCCGAGAACGATCTTGATGTATCTCTTTATGTACAGAGTAAAATGATCACAAGGGTTTAGAGAAATCTTCAAGAAAGCTAATGTAATAACTCTGTGCAGCACACACACACACTAATGCAGCCCTGTAACATTTTATTTGCCATTTCTCCTGGTGTGCATAATAATTTTTAATGAGTGAGAAAAATATTTCTCCTTCACTTCCTTTCCCTGCTTCTCCCGCCCGCCACCGCACCCATCATCATCAAATGGGTAGACAAGGAGATGGGACAAGTTAAATGATAATCTTGTAAAGACAGGATAAATAGATAGTCAAACCCTCTCTCATCCAACACCTCGTTATCCACATTTAGTTTATGTCCTTGGAGATTCATCAGCTACATGAAAACTTGGTTTTCTTATCCACACCTAATGAATCAATATAAAATGTTATTCCTTTTAACTGAATGAAAAAGCATGTACAAAACCATCTTCCAGATATATATGATCTGTCAATACTCAGCCTTATTCAATTTCATTGTTGTTGATCTACCTACAATGCCCTGTGTTATGGCAGCTTTGCATTGCTCCCGCAACACAGAACTGGATAATGCAGCTTGCAAAGTTTATCGGAACTGATAAAGAGAGTGTAGTTTTTCCGTACAATCTGTAATTAGACTGTGGAACCCATTGCTGCAGGATGTTGCTGAGACCAAGAACTTAGCAAAATTCAAAGAGGGATTGGACATGTACATGGATAGCAAATGTAATCAGATGTAATAGGGAATATTAGAAATATTAGCATTGGAAGGGTTATCAAACCTCATGCTTCAAACCAATTTCTGTTATTGTTAGGATGAAACCTACCTGGGGATAGAGGAGAGGGGTTTCTTGCCTCTTCTTCTAAATCAGCTGTTCTCACATTATGGGACAGGCCTCCCAAGGGAGGCCTGGGAATGTAGCAAGGGAGGTGTGAACTGGGTGCCTTTTCTTCTCTCTCTGTCTCTCTTTTTTTTTTTTTTAATTAAATGTTAAGAACTCTGGCTGTCAGCCCCGGGTGGCTGGGGCTCGTGCATAAGGACTGTGCACACGCGGGAGGCAGGGATAAAAAGGGACAGTCTGAGCACTGCCAACCAGGCTTACCCACACCACCCCCAAATCCCTCACTGGGACAGCCCAGGATAGTGACATCTGTCACTTTTCACATTGCCTTCCTGAATTCTGTGCTGCCTTCGGAGCTGGGCCCTGGCCAGGAGCCGCTGCTGTCCACTCTGCCTTCAGAGCTGGGTAGGGGTATGTACTTGTTGGGGGAAAAGGCTGTAAACAACTACAGACACACAGAAGGGGCACCTGCTCAAATAAGTTTGAGAGCCACTGCTCTAAACCATTTGGTGCTAGCCACGGTCACAAATTGGACCAGGTGAGCCTGTGGTCCTTGTAATCCTACACCCATGTTATTTATGTACAGTGCCCAGCACAATGAGGCCCAAACCCTGACTCAGACGGCTCACTGCTGTAACAGAAATAAGCAGTAATGGCCCGAGTGTGTCAGCATGGGACTGTGGCTGAGTCTCCCACACACCGGTGAGAACAGAGGAGGGCAGCACAGGGACAGCTCACTGCAGCAAGCCCCCATGCAGCAAATGCCTCTGCACAGCATGTTCCCTCTAGTTCTCCTGGAGGAGTCTTGCATTTAAAAAGCATAGTGCCCCTAAGCTGTGAGGCAGTGCAGCTTCCCCCCCCCCCCCCCCCCGTCCATCTGCAGTGCAGCTCTGTCTCCTAAGAGGCATAACTGACCCCTTTGCTTTTTCTCTTCTAGCTGGTTTATGTTTTTGCAAATCAAACAAATAGGAAAATTAATGACAGAACATGAGTGTGCCACAGAATACTACTACTCAATGACTGCTGTGCCTTTGGCTCCAATTAACCTCAGTGTTCTTTAGAGGTTGCAGCCAGCTGCATCAATCATGGTTTCTTCAGCTGAAGAAAAAAAAATCCATCATTACTGCAGTCACACACAGATATGTACATTATTCCCCTAAAGTATCATAATCCTCCACTTACCAAAAAGGAGTTGTGATAGCTGGGAGGAGATTAAGCTCAATTGTCCTTCACATCTGCTTGATTCTTTGGTATAATCAGCACTGCATGTGCCAGGCAAGGTCACGAACTGTGGCAATGTTCATCACAACATGCAATCTCCCAGTTCTAGGGCCATTAAATACTCAGCAACCGGTCCCTCTCCAGCCCACTGTTTTTAATCTGCTAGAGCCCTTCAGTACAGGAACAGGAGAGTTCTGCTCACAGACCTGTTTCCAAGATTACTGTCATAGACCACAACTGGAGAGGGAGTCAGCTGTGAGCTGCCATTCCATTTGTTTCCACGGAATAAGAAAAAGAACATCACAGTGGGATTTTATTTCACATTTGCTGCCCAACTCCTGCATTTAGGAAGAGGTCCTGATGTTACTCACATTACAGTCTAGCAACACCACCCTCCGTAACTGCCTTTGCCTTGCTCCAGGTGGTTTCTAAAAACCTGGAGTTAGTATGGAATCAGTGTTGTAAACAATGTTGTAAACGTTTTCCTTTTTTGGTAAAAAACAACACCCTATCAAATCTGTACTTTCAGTGTCCTCAGTTCTGAAATAGTTTATCTGCATACGTTTATGAACAGTTATAACTTTGGTTGTCCGATAGACAGTTCGCTTAAACTGCATTGTTTCAAAGTTTTTGACTTGGTTCAAACCAGAAGGTCAAGGCAGAGCCCACATAACGGAAGGGAAAATTTCCACAAAATCCTGTGAAACAATCCGGCCAAATTTCACACCACTAGTTGTGATGGGGCTGCTTCTTTTTTGAAGCCAGACTGCAGGACAATTGGATTTATGTTTTGTTTTGTTTTTTCCCTTTCAAGAGGGACTAGGATTTGCTGCCTACATATTCCCTCCCAAACATCAGAAGTTTAGATGATTGGAGATAAATCTGAGCAACTGATATTTTTACTGTAAAATCATTTACTGGGGTGATTTATCTGGGGGCACCTGAACCAAAAATGAAGGCCATCCTGCAATTTTCAGGATAATCAGCAATCCTCATTCACATTCTTCAGTATCTGAATAAAATCCAGAATAGGTATTTGGCTATAAATAAAAAACTAATTTTTAAAACGTAGCCATTCGTTTCAAGGAGTCAGACATAAGATTGCCAATCGCTTGCAATCCCCATTGCTTGTATGTACAAAACCACCCCATTGTTTGTGTGTGCATTGGCGGGGGAAATCTTTCCACTAATGTAATGTCATCTTTTCACTCATTGGACGAGGAGTAGATTCTCCTCTGTTATGCTTTTCAGAGAAAAGAGATTTATACCAATGGAGACCTCAGTTCATCAATGCGCTGAAGCATGTGCTTAAATTTAGGCATACCCATTGATGCCAACAGGACTACTCCTATATTTCAGGTTAAGTAGGTGCTTGAGTGCTTTGCTAAAACAACACCTTAGACACCTCTGAAAATACTAGTAGAAGAGTGTGCATTCAAGTAACAAGCCAGCATCACTTTCCTCCCTATTGCCTCTGTTTTGTTCCCTTGCTCTTGCTGTGTACAGCTATGGATTGCAGGCAATCCATTTGGATGTAGTTTGGAGGATTTGCAGGTTCAGAAGATTAAAAACAAGGCAATATTTAACAAGCTTCTTTCCTTGTAAATTAAGGAAACACCTACCTCTCAGGTTTCAGAGTAACAGCTGTGTTAGTCTGTATTTGCAAAAAGAAAAGGAGTACTTGTGGCACCTTAGAGACTAACCAATTTATTTGAGCATAAGCTTTCGTGAGCTACAGCTCACTTCATCGGATGCATACTGTGGAAAATACAGAAGATGTTTTTTATACACACAAACCATGAAAAAATGGGTGTTTATCACTACAGAAGGTTTTCTCTCCCTCCCCCCACCCTACTCTCCTGCTGGTAATAGAGAGAAAACCTTCTGTAGTGATAAACACCCATTTTTTCATGGTTTGTGTGTATAAAAAACATCTTCTGTATTTTCCACAGTATGCATCCGATGAAGTGAGCTGTAGCTCACGAAAGCTTATGCTCAAATAAATTGGTTAGTCTCTAAGGTGCCACAAGTACTCCTTTTCTATCTACCTCTCAGGCATCTTTAGGTACTTATACCTTGTAAATCTGACCCTCTGTACCACGATTTCCCCATCTTTAAATGGGGAGAATACCTAGCTGAAAGGCCTCACTCAGTGCTCTTAACTATTCAGGTATAAGGGATATATTCACATAGAAGGTAACCATGACATTTTAATGACTATCAGACAGAGCGCTGTGCCATCAGACATTTATTTTCAAGTCTCCCTAGTGTACATGTTATATACTGAGAGGGTGTGGAATCCCCTGGGCTCCACACATCTTTGGCATTGTGATTACCTCAGTCCCTATTTCATTGGTTTCTGTGTGACTGAAGCAAGAGACATGGTTTCGGGGTAAGACAACAGGAGGTCTTTTTATTCAACCAACAGGGCTCATTCTTTGCTTACTTCGTATTTGCTGTCTTCAAAGAAACAGCAGAATACATGTACAAATCAACACACTACAGATAAAAGATTAGACAAAAACTGGGAAATGTACTTGTTTGATAACGTGGTCATTTGTCAATGGGAATATGGAATGCTGCATCTTGTTTATCAGATTGTTCCATTAACCTCTAATAGGACCCATCATCTAGCAGTGATTGGACTTTATATTTTATTATTAGACATTAAGGGCTAGATTGGCACTGTACAAGCCACACCTGGTAATCATGAACAGGAACAGAGATTCTCGGATAGTTGGATCCACATGCTGCATGTGGGATGTAAGATGCACCAGCTCTTTTCCTAGTACAACTTACTTCCCTCTCTCTACTGGTTCAGTTTTGCTGGCTAGGACACTAGTGGCAGGGAACCAAAACTCCATCCCCCCCATCCCTCTCACAGGTTGGTGGAGGTGGGGGAGTAGCAGCCTGGATCCATGGCAGGAAAAGGACTCCAGGAGCCACCCTTCTTCTGGCTGGCAACACCCTGCAGCGGGAGCCTCTCCCTGCAGCAGGAAAGGCTTTGCTTTGCATTGCTGAACGTAGCTACACATACCCTACATGCCGATACAAAAGGCGTGCAGTATAGCTGTAGGCTTAAACGGAATTAATCTGCTGGATAAGCAAAGCAAATTAGAGAAGAAGTAAATATTAGAAATGCAAATGTTAACTTGATACGTAGCAATGCAAGATGCAATGAGGCCCCTTTGTACACCTCCAAGCACAACGGGGTCCTATTTCATGACTGGGGCTACTGCCATACAAATAATAAATAGCGACAACAGTGAACAAAAGAGAATATCTTAGTCACTGACGTTCCCTGAGAGGAAGTATAATCTAGTGGCTATAGCAGGGAAAGATGAGGAACATCACCCCTAGGAGGAAGCAAAGATAGTCTGGGAAGCAGGGGTTCTCCCCACACATACACACACACACACACACTCAAAGAGATGCAGAAGAGCAAAACGGAGCAGAGGTGCAGAAAATGTTAGTTTCTCACACACACACATACTTTGCATGGAGTAAAAGTGTGCAGGAACTTCCCGTAGTAGATGTCAATGCTATTTGGTGAGTTCAGTGTGGCCTGTGGTGGCAACAGTTTAAAGTCAGCAAATTCAGAGGCCCTGAACTTGCCCTCAAGAATTGTTGCACCAGCTAATACAAGTTTTTAAGCATCACTTTTCAGTTCTACCCCCCTCTTCCCTGCTGCTATCCTGCGTCACCTTGGGCCAGTCGTCATTTCCTTCCACATGCCTCAGTTTTCCCACTTGTAAAATCGGGGAAATTGTACTGACTTCCTACTGATGAAAAGTGCTATATAAGAGCTAGGTATTATTACCCTCAGTCATCAGTATATTAAGACTGCAATACAGTTTTTTCCTGCTGTATTCTCTCTTGATAGGATGAGTTGAAAACTAACTACTAAAACTTGTTCCCAGACCTCCGCCAAATTGTATTATCAATTATGCTTGGGAGGGGCTAGATTTACCTAAATCATGTCAGCAGATGCAAATCCATTGATTTAAATGAAGCTGCATCCATTTCAGCTAGTGGTGAGAATTTGTTGCAACCCAGTGCCAAGCTGGTGTGTGCACCATAAGAAATAACAGGTGGGAGGGAGCAGTAGGAAGGGGAAAAAAAAATATTTGTTAAGTGGAAATTGTTCAAAAGCCAAATCACGCTCCTGACAAAGTCAATGTTGAAAAATCCATTTGATTTCAGGATCAGGGCCAAAATTGCAAAATATTTTGTTGTATATTTAAGCCTCTGAGAGGCTATTACTAAAATTATATGGTGTGACAAACACAAAAGCTGTAGAAAAAGCTCTTGACATGAATGTCCCTTTAAAAACAAACTGTTTAATTATCCTTAATCCAGTGTGTAATGTTTAATATGGCAAGAGAGATTCTGTTCCATTTGTTCTCAGTATGGTAAAATACTGTTACTTAAAAGGCACATTAAAACAAGTGCCAAACCTGTAGTGGAAAGTCCATTTCTTTTTGCAACAATTTAAAACTGATCTTGCCAAGGTGATTTTTCAAAGGATGTCAAAACTTCACCAGAGTACTTATCTAAAGGATGTAAACTCCTTGCAGTGGCCTCATTTGCCAGAGCTCTGTGGCATGCAGGGACCTCCATAAAATTGTCATTTTCAGAGAAACAGGTACAGAGGTCTGGAATGGATCCTCAAATTCTGCCCAGCTACTAAGTATTTGAACCACAACCACTTTTTTTCTTGGGTGTAGGATAAGGAGGAGGAGGGACTCCTTAAATAGCACACAGTCGAGGAGATGGTTGGTGAGAGGAGTGGGTGGAATGTCAGCCAGGTGTAGACGTCTGGAAGACAGCCTATGATTGAGGGCAGTTTGTGTGAGTGAGAACAGGACTGAGGGTAGAGCAGCAGAAAGGAGAAGGTCAGATGGAACAAAACCTGTGGTAATCACAGGGGCAAAGGAAAAATATTACGGGAGCCAGCATTGGGCTGAAGGTGTCTGGTGGACCGGGGAGCTTGTGTGTAAATGAGCCATGGAAAATTGTCATAAATTATGAAAAACCCCCACCAAAACAGAACAAAAACACAACTGCAGTACCAGTAATTCACTTTAACCTTTTCATCTGAGCACTTTCAGAGTGACAATAAAGTGAACTCTTGAATCGTAAGTGTTAAGCAAACCAATCTCTCGAGGAAGCTATTTTCTCAACTCAGAAAGAATGATAGTAATTCTTCTCTATCTGTCATGTGTTCCCCTATAGTTGCCTTTGCTCCTTTTGGGTACATATTAAGCAAATATTATTTTCTATTGTTCTTCTAGAGGTCAGCTGAATTTTCCTCTCTCACCCATATTATGATCCATCACACAGCTCCTTCCTTCTGCCCTTCCATTTTTATCAATTGCTCTGAGGTCCCACACATAAACTTAGTGTTGACCACCCCCAAAAGCATCAGGCCCCCAAAATCATTAGACTTGCTTGAAAAGTCATGAGGATTTTTTTAAAGACACCTTGAATTCTTTAATTGCCTTCTGGTTTTTTGAGACTTTAGATTGTACTCAGGTCACACTTTCAAGCTTTTCCCTGCAATCAATGAGCTAGAAAGTTGCTTTCTTAAACGAAAGCTGACATTTTCATATAATCACTTGTCTCCAGGATCTGCGGCTTTAAAAGAAATCCAACATCACTAACTTGTGCCATTTTATTGTGATTCTCATCAGACACACACTTTTAAAGAGGCAGCAGTCCTTTACTCCTAAGACTAATCCTACACTTTTAAGATATTTGTACAGTAGAGGTCTATAATCTTGAAGCAGGATCTTCTCCTTAATTTGCGTTCATTCACAATCAGCAGAGAGAATGAAAGCTTTGGCAGTGAAGCAAACATTTCAGCTCCAGCACTCTGCAGCTTAGCAAAGGTTATTTGTGTAGTTACATCTCTTCCTTTATTGAGCACATCTATAGCAGTCGTTGAATCTGAATGTTTCTTTTATGCCACCTTGTATTGTTGAATTAGAGAAATCTGCATATAGCCTGTGTCTAATTATGTGACCACAAAGCCAGATAACTCTGATCCAATCAATCCTCAGTTAGAAAGTCACCAACAAAGAAAGGGAAACAATAGCAAAGAGTAATGTGCCTGCAACAATTTATTAGTTACAATCTTATTCTAAAAGATTTTCTCATTAAGGTTTAATGCAGTTTGGTGGGGGTGGGTGGGAAGGGGAGATCAATCCTATAAATAAAAGGTTTACGGCTAGTGTAAGATTTACAGATAGCAGTTAGAGAGCTTTTTTTTCATTAAAAATAAACAAATCTGAAAATATTTATCCTACCCCCATAAGATTTGTTCTTCCCTGGGAGAGTGAAACAAAAATCTGATACAGTAGCTGCAAGTGCACCTTTAAGTCATCCGGGGGAACATCACCATAAACACAGTGGTCCAAATTATGCCTGACTCTGTACATCTGCATAAGGGAGTAGGAAGGGGGCACCAGGAGTCTCACCACCCCACTGGTTAGATACTGGGACACAGGCTCTGCTCCTTACTAGCACTGCTGCCAAGGCTACCCACTAGGAAGGGATGAGGAGCAGGACGTGGCTGTGTCCCAGCTGGGAAGCTGATCAGGTCTGAGGAGTTTATGCTGCACCCATGATAATCGGTGATGGAGCTGTTTCTGCAACAATCACACACAGCTCCAGGAGGAATTCTAGCTAACTCAGCCATAATTCCTACTGGGCAGTGTTGTGTGGAAAGAAAGCACAATTTCCCCCCCCCCCCCCCCACACACACACACACAAAAGCTGTCTACATTATTTCCCGCCTCATGAAAATATTTCACTGAAATTTTGGCAATTAAAAAAAATATATATGTTGACCACCTGTCCTTCAGGTTTTGCTGCTGCAGTGCAGTTACATCAGATTACAAAAACAAACCAACAAAAACAGAATTTAACTCACAGCTTTGCATAGAAAGAGGCAGAAAAGAAATTAATCTAGTCACAGTCTCTCAAAGAACATCTTCCAAATTTCTTAACTTGAATTTTCAGTCTGTTTATTGTTTTAGTTTCCCCCCCCCAACATCCCACTATTTTAGAAAGAGAACATGTCAGTTAGCTGTCTCATTTTCATCCCACTCACCAAACAGTCTTAATAAAAGATTTCCCTGATAAATTGCTCATTGAGCACAAAGGGAAATCTCTTCATTGTATTACATTCTCTATCTTTAAGTAGAACAAGTTCTGTTATATTTCATACTAGACCTTACCCTTTAGGACTCCCCCCCGACCCCAATTTATTGCACATATATGCAGTAAGAGATTAGTACCAAACTGACAAGGCTTACACATTTTCTCTAGGAAATCGCCTCGTATTAACTGGCCTGCCTCTACAAATATAAGAAAAAATTGCTATGGGTGAAAAAATATTAAGTTCCGATGCTGGGGAAAGAATGGAAGCTGCTAGCAGCAGCAATGACCAATAAAAATACTAGTGGTGAAGTCTGTGCTCTATTAAAGTCAATGACAAAACTTACTGACTTCAGTGGGGCCAGGATTTCTCACTAGAACTCTAGTGTGAGTGACTAGCATTCGAGAGAAACTCAGAAATACCCGTGGAGTTTTAGTTTGGCGCAAGCAATTAAACAGATTCTGAATGTTTAAAGATAGATAAGACCTTCAGGTTAGTCTGTCACAATGGGGAAGAAATGACAGACCCGCTTTTCCCTTTTATGGGGGAAAAGAGCAGCTGCATGGAATTCCATTAAACATACCTTTGTAGGTCAAGTTATATTGCTTTATGGAGTTACTGTTCTAGAGAGCTAGCTACACCTGTGACTCTAATGGCAAATTATTTGTAGGATTAAATGACATTATGAGTTAGTTTCCCCTTTGATTAAGGATTTGCTTTGTAAGTGACAACTTTATAAACTGGTGCATTATAGCAGAACACCCTTTACACTAAAGAGTTTCTTAAGCCAGAAGAAAGTCCTCCTCATCCAGATTAATGTTGTTGTTCTTTAAGAATTAAAAGCTCTGTTTACTGGAGTGAAGTTATGCAGAAATAGAATTTCTTTTATTCTGGGCCTCCAAACCGCTTCAGCAGTTTCTTTGATTTTGCTTGGCCACCCTGTCTTTGATTCTGAATTAATTCAATAAAATAAACATCTTTCCCTTGAGCTAAGAAGGCCAATTTCCCAGTCTTTGGTGGTTTACATGGACTAATGTGCCTCTAAGTCCTGAGCAGAGAGCAACCACTTGCATCACGTACTTTGCGGACTTAGGATAAGCTTCTTCAGATGTCTGAAACTAAGAGTAGAGCTTGTCTTGGAAGTGCCTAATCCCCATTTTGCCGCATATGATGTGCACATAGTTATTTAGCATTAAGAAAGTTGCCATTTTACTCAATTTTTTCCATCAAGAACATTCATCAGGGAGTCTGGTGTATTAGATTTAAAGAGGCAGGGCTGGATTCTGCTCTCAATTGCACAACAAAAAAATCCATAGTAATTCAACTGAAGTTATTCTCTCCTTGCTCTGCCCCCAAATTTGCAAATGAGTGTACACAACAAACGCATTGTAGATGCTACTGAAAACAAAACTAGTAATAATATGATTACAGCTCAGTAAAACTGAGATCAGAATCTAGCACAATATCTGTAATATTAGAAGAATCAAACTTAACGAGGGCCTGGTCCTGCACCAAAGCAAATAAGAACTTTCCATTGGGCTTCAATAGGCAGGGGATCATGCCCTATCTCAGTGGTTTTCAGCCTGTCTACTGTACTCCTTTCCGGAGTCGGATTTGTCTTGCATATCCCCCAAGTTTTTTACAAAATCAGACATAAAAATACAAAAAGTGTCACAGCACATCATTACTGAAGCATTGCATACTGTCTCATTTTTTCCTGTATGAAATTTTAGTTTGTACTGACTTCACTAGTGCTTTTTATGTAGCCTGTTGTAAAACTAGGCAAATTTCTAGATGAGTTGATGTACCCTGGAAGACCTCTGTGTACACCCAGGAGTACATATACCGCTGGTTGAGAACCACTATCTGATTACAGATACAAGCATATAGAATTAGTTACCGTTGTCAAGTAACCTTTCCTATATTTTTGTCTATATAGGAATAACTACATATACCCAACCACACACAGGAAGAGAGAAACCACACACTGTATTAGATTTTCTCAGTATTTCTAAGTGACTTGTTAAGGACTTTCTAATGTACTAGCATTTAATAATACTGCTTATTTCACCTCAAAATGTTATTTGCCAAGGAGTAATGTTGTTCTTATTTTTAGTCTTTTGTGGATTTCCAAATTTTAACAAATATGAAATAACAAACACCTTAAGTACTTTGGAAAGCAAATATACAAGTATTACATTAAATAATACTTCACACTTACCTTTAAAGAGCTTCAGAAACATTTAGTCAGTTGCTCTGTACAACACTTCCATTAGGCAGGTAAGTCATTATCAACTGATTTAGACACGGACACAGCAGGGTTAAGTAACTTGACCAAAGTCTCAAAGAGAATTATAGTGTAAACTTGCATTAGAGCTTAATACCTCCTGGCTTTAATTGCTGTGTTTAGACCCCTAGAACACACTTGGTTGAATAGGACTGTATGTAGTCATTCTCTATGAACAACGTGTGTGGCTCATCCCTGTTTGCTATTTAGAGCTGCTGATGCTGAGGTTATTAGGAAACTTTCACACCATCTGTAACACTGCTGCAGGTTCATTTGCACTCTCCATTGTGGGCACACCAGTGAAGATTACCCACAGGTGTTTTTACCCACCAGGAGGATATGGTGGTTAAAAAGAGAAAACAGAGGCAACTGGTCTACATTAGGGGTCATTCCATGGAGCTATACCATTGTTAGAGCAATGTTTGGAGACTTTTCCAAAAAACACAGCCTTCTAGTACAGCCAGTTAGTGCTGGTGTCAGAGAAATAAGGCCCTGATCTCAGAAAGAGTGTTTGAACTAATAAATGAAGTACTGCTAATATAGGTCTTATTATTTTTAATACTATATTTGCAATGGAGCTGAATTTTCAACAGGCCTTCCTATTTTTTCCTTGTGTGCTATTGTTTGGTCACCTACACCTCAATAATGTGGGTGCAAAATGCTACTGCTGGTGTAGGTGGTGTAATCTGACTTGGTAGCATTCTAAATCCATTTTCACTGATGTGACTCCACAAAGTACAAGGCATATCAGGCACTGAGCCAACGTGAAGGACTATCCTTGTTCTTCACCAATTTGATGACTTATGCTCCCTCTGACTATTGTGCTCAATAAACATCACTAAGAGAATGTACCTTTTCCCCTTAACAATAAGAAAATAAAAACGTAATGAGTACTTACCAGATGGCAAAGAGAAGACTGCAAACATAAGATGATAAATACAAAATGGCCATTCAAGGACTACAACGGCTATATTCTTATCAAAGAAGTTACTTTTAACTACATTTTTGTCTGTATGCTGGTGAATCAGCTATCTACTGGAGTCAAAGTAGTTCAGCTTTGATAGGAAAAATCTCTTCTTCCTATGGAAATAAGAACCTTGTCTTCTGTCCTGGTATTCTATTGGTCAGACATGTACCTGACGTTCTAGCCTTTGTTTTCATTAACATGTTGAGGTTGCTTCAGAAGGAACAGTTGAAACAACTGTAAGACCAGTTTGCACATGGAGGAGACTGGCTGCCTATAGGTCACCTTCGTTCTGCTGGAAATGCTCAGCAGGGAATCTGCAAAAGACTCCGGGTCAAAATTTCCAAAAGTGACTCATGATTTGGGGTGTTTCAATCATTCGGTCCCCAATTTAAAAGACCTTAAAGGGGCCTGATTTTCAGAAGATTGGAGCTGAGCACTCTCCAAATATCAAGTCCCTTTATGGTGGCTCAAATCCATCACCTAAAAATTGAGGCACGCAAAATCACTAGTCACTTTTGGAAATCTTAGCCAGGACCTGTTGCTGTGGGGGCATAGGATACCAGAGACCACATAGAAGCACAAGGTATCCACAAGTCCTGGGGCAGGCTGGACCTCCTGCTTCTTAACAGCCAAATCACTGATTTCGCACTATATTGTCAAAGAAATGAGAGAGAAAAAGCCAACCCTTTAAAAGAGATATGTAAGTACTGTGGGTGTTCATTGTATGTCTGAAAATGGATGTACTATTCACACACAGTGATGACAAAGTTGCAAACTTTCATGAAATGCAGCATGTTTTGTTTTCTGCAGCATTCATATCACTTCAAGGCTCGTTTTTCATCCTGCTGCAAACCTTTTGCAAATTGAAAGCCAGACCTTGTTTCACCCACATCTGCTGCTATCTGACTAGCAGTATTGATTGAAGATAAAAGACACACGCACTAGATATATCCAGTTCTATAAGTATTACTAATTTGTTTTTCTATTAAACATAGTTGATTCCTGTACACTTTTAGCCTACTCTCTATCTCTCTTTTAGCCTACTCTCTATCTTTAGAGACAGGCTAATGTTAATTAAAGGATTCCTCTTTACTACATATGAGTCACATACCAGCCCCTTTTTTAGTTTATAATGCATTTAGGAAACATTGCACCAGACAACCCTGCTAACATAGTACGGCAGATTCTGGTAGTTCTTGGTGCAAGGTCACAACGGTGCGACACGGATTGCACAAGAGGTTGGCTTTGCGCCACAAGGTTGGGCAAAAATCCTTTGGTAAATCCAGCTCCTGCTTCCTGCTAGAGCTATGCAGAGCTAGCACTCCAACAGGAAGCAGAATGGAATCTGATGATGGTTGGGAAGTGTCATAGTCTGCGCCCCTCCACCTCTACTTCACTGACCAGTATACAGAATTAATAGCACACTATATCCCCCATAAGGTGGTGGAGCTACTGCTCTGGTCTGCATATCCAACCATCCCAATAACTCCTCCTGGGGATCCTACAACACTCCCTCCAGTATGCAGACAGAATCTTGCCTAGCACATGCAGTCAAGTAGAATTGCACTGAATAAACACAAATATTATGTCTTGGATGACCCACTGTTTCTTAGGAAGAAACAGTTGCTTTATGATTAAGGTAGTGGACTGTGACTCAGGTTCAAGTCCCTTTGGCTTCAATCTGAGGCCACCAAAAATTTTGTTGTGAGAACCCCTGGTTTAGGGACTCAGAGCATGGTCTTATATCCCTGACCATCTTGCCTAATAGCCATTGATGCCTCTATCCTCCATGAACTTACCAAATTCTTTATTGAGCCATTATACTTTTGGCCCCTCGCAACCATTTCCACAGATTGTGCGTTGTATAAAGAAGTACTTCCTTACGGTTGTTTTAAGCCTACTACCTACTAATTTCATCAGCTGAACCCTGATTCTTGTGTTACGTGAAGGGGTAAATAACACTTCCTTACTCACTTTCTCCAGACCATTCATGATTTTACAGACCTCTGAATGGTGTGGAGAAAATTAGTAAGGAACTCGTAAAGCTTACTCCTCCCAAAGTCCTGTTTAAGGGGGACCACTTAGTGAGCTGTGATTAAAGCAAAGGGGAGATGGGAAGAGCACAGCTCCCACTCTTTCCTGACTGGTCTGGTGAGAACTCCACTCCCTGTTTCAATCTCCTTTAACATTTCCTGGAAATGACAAAACAACACAGCTGTAAATACCACCAAGACGAAATCTCAGCTGAACTTGTTATCTCAAGAACCAGCCACTGACAGTCTAAGCTGAGGAATCCATCCCCGTGTCAGCTGTCCATGATGAATGCCAGTGACGCAAGTGCATATACTTTCTTTCATTAGGTGATGGCTCTATTAATTAAATACTTCCCAGGAAGTATGTAAATATGTGCATATATCTATAGCATAGGTGGCTTAAAGACATTATCTATATATGTAAGGTTTCACATTTGATGTATTGGTGTGTGTGTAAATTAAAAGATGGTTTATGAATATCACTACCAGGCAGAGGTAATTTTGAATAAAGTTGGCATTTTTAGCAATTAAGTAATTGTCTAAGGTTTCGATCCTGAATGTTACGCATGTGCTTAACTTTAAGTGTGGGAATAGTCTCTCTAAAAACTGTACTCCATGTGCTCCATGAAAGTGCTCCCACTAATTTTAGATTTCTGGATTTTCAAGGTTTAGGCACCTAGCTCCTTTAAGGCACCTATGAAAATCCCAGCTTCACATACTATTTTACATTTGGTCTGACAGAGCCAATCCAGTTGTTTCACATAGTCATATGAGAAACAGTAAAATAGCTCTGCACTGATATTTTAGCTAAATAATACACTGAGTTCCCAAACACTTCATCAGCTGGAGGTTGAGAAAGAGTCACTTTAAATGTCTTGCTTATTGTTTTGTTGTCTGTTTTTGTATTATTATTTGAAAAAAAAATAAGGGGAAAAAATTGTAAAGAGAAAGGATCATGTGACTTATATTTTCCTACACCCACAAAGCAAAATATTCTTCTGCCTGAATGACCGATTTTTGGATTAAAGAAACAATGAACAAAAGAAAGTCTCGCTTTAAAATCTAATGAGGGAAGAAAGAAAGTCAGAACACAGTGACAAACATTCTGCATCGGAACTGAAAGACAAAATGTCAGCTGTCGCACAACCACCAGCACTGAGACTTCGTCTGTATTTAAAGGTGCAGCATAGAGAACAGAGAATGATCACCTCTTACTTCAGTTACTGAGCTAGGTACATCACTATGACCTGGTCTGTAAGAGAGCGCTAGCCATGGACAAGTCCGAAACTACAGCATCTCTAGGGCAAAAAGGCCCTGGATTTAAGTTACTTAAATGGATTCCACATTTGAGACCTGATTTTAAAGGTATTGCTGACTACTTGCCACCAATACAGAAGTCAATAGGGGCTGAGATATACAAAGTACAGATAGCTGGATGGATCCTTTCAGGATCATACCTTCACTGCAGCATTTCTGGCACATCTCAGCTGGGAAAAATAAGAAGCTGTATTTCACAGCTGTGATATCATCCTCACAAGCTGTATTTCAACAAGAGCTGCTATAAAACCTCTCCCATGACCTCACAGCTGTGAAGTATAACTGGCTTCAAGTGCAGAAAACTCCCCCTTAGGAATAATTGTTTCCTGGCAATTGACAGAGGACTGATTCTTTAAATGGCTGGTGTGAGCCCTGTTCATGTTGTTCTGCTCTTGCCAGCATTGCTGAGGAAGGGTTATGTACAGGAGCATGGAGATAATGCCCCTCTGCAGGATTTATCCACAGGGGTAATGAAAAGAATGATGGGGATGCCTGACAAAATGATGATTTCCACTATCCTGTGCCCCAGTGGCACATCCAGACTGCACTAATGGCTAAATAATAGGTTTACTCATATGCTGTGCTCCATACCTCAGACCCTTCCTCCCCAATAAGGGGACCCATGTGCACACAGCCAGAACTAACTTATCATCAGTCATTTCACATCTGCACTTGGAGCAAATATCATGACAAGCATGCTGTCAAATGGCAGTTTGCCAGAGCTGCAAACAGCCATGGCACTAATTAAGTCACCTGTGGAATTTGTAATCACATTCTAAAGCTTGCTGCCAGGAAGATTCCTGACCAGAAAATGAGAATTGCAAACACCGTGGGAGATGGAATATTCTATTTTATACCACACCAGCAAACAGACCCATTTGAACGGACCAAACTCAGAGGTCGTGCATGAGTAGGAGTGTACATTGGAACAGTGGTGAGTAGGGGGAGTCTTAGGGTATATCTATGCTGCAATTGATGGGGTGAATTTAGCTCAGGTAGGCATACAAACACCAGCTTTAATCTAGCTAGTGCACCTAAAAATAGCAGCAACACTGTGGTGGCCAAGGATTAAGCATGGGCTATATAGGCCCACCCAGAATGCTTAGTGTGCATTCTTAGTATGCACTGAAGCCTGTGCTGCCATGTCTTCCCTGCTATTTTTAGCCATTCTAGGTAGATTAAAGCTATCTGAGCTGCAATCACACCTTCAGCTGCAGCATAGATATATCTATAGTGAGTCTAGAGGGCATTGAAGGTGATGTGACATGTACATTGTGCGGACTGGAAGAAGGTATAAGTTATACCAGTTCATTCTCTGTCTGTCTGCCTAGCTACCTGCCTCCGCATTTATGTTAGTATTGCACTTCTTATACGTTCAAATGCCTTACACATTCCAGAACGTAAGAACGTAAGACACATGATTATTTCTCCTTTTCACCATCTATTCCTCCAATCAGTAGGATATCTTTCTTTGCAATTGCAGAGAGGGTACATATGTTCAGTGGGTATATTTTGTGATTGCTACATCTGTGATAGATGGGAGAAATTCAGCCTTAGCCTAATGAGCACAACTCCCATGGACAGCAGGGCTGAAGTGTTCCTGTTTATCTAACGAATGTTAATAAGAGTTAAGTGCAAAAATCCCCTATGCATCTAGAGGGGACTAGGTACTGTGTCTCAGTATTACACATTCCCTTTTCATTCTTCCTGTTAAAAATGTCTTAGCACAACACAGACTTTTCACAGATTAACTATTTATTGCATGTTACCTTGCACAGTAGTAAAAGGGCATTATTTTAAGCAGGCTTGCTCCATTACCAAGTATGCCTCTAAAATAGCTAAATGGTATTTTTTATATAGAGAATGATTTAGTCAAAAAATGTAAAAGATTTGGGGTTATTTTGTGAAGTTTATAGACTAGTGACAGACTGAAAACAGTGGCTAACACCAGACATAGTGCATGGTTTCCCATCCAACTCAGCCACTGCATCTCAAGGACCATATTCAGTCTCATTTACATCTTTGGAAGCAAAGAGATTCAATTCAGGGCAGAATCTGATCCTTAAGAGATGTAATTACCTGAATACAGCTTTGTGAAATGTTTACAACAAAAACTAAAAACTATATTCTCTCCTTGTTTTTGATGCAATATTGAACCATCATAAAAATATTCCTTTGCAAACATTTTGAGAGATGCTATGCTGAATTTTAAGCAAACTCAGAATGATTTGTGGTTTTGTATTGTGACTGAGCAAAATAAATTGTTGCATTTTCTTTGCCAGTGATTCTCAGACTTTTGTAATGGCGACCCCTTTCACATAGCAAGCCTCTGAGCGTGACCGCCCCCCCTTATAAATTAAAAACACTTTTAAATATATTTAACACCATTATAAATGCTGGAGGCAAAGCGGGATTTGCGGTGGAGGCTGGCAGCTCACGCCTTCCCATGTAATAACCTCGCAACCCCCTTAGGGTTCCCGACCCCCAATCTGAGAACCCCTGTTCTTTGCAAAACCAGGTGAAACCAGCCATTTCATCCACATTTTGTTCTGGATTTGTTTGGGCTGGAACTAGGCAAACTAGACACTACAAAAAACATTTTGTAGGAAATGTCTCTCTCATTTGTGTTCGGTATTCCTAAATGTTCACTCTTCATTACTCATGTCACACGATATCATGTCTGCTCCTGGATTGGATGCCTGAAACTTAAAACAAAACAAAAAACAGGAAAACTGCAAACACACATGTGGATCACATTTTTGGGAAACATAATTATTCATGCTGAAATTCATGAAATTTTTAGGGTTTGTGATAATTTTCACAACTACTCAGTGGGTGGCCAACTAAGGAATAACAAGGATAATACACAATAATGACTATAAAGGCCCCACAAACCATAGTGAACCATCTCCATGCTTTTATTCATAGATAGCTAGTCAGATATAGGTATTTAACTATTTAACCAGCTCTAGTTTGGACCTATAACTCAAAATGAAACTTAGGCAATAAAATACCTAGTAAATCAAAATATTCAGCAAATGTCCTGCAAAGCAAAATCACTGAGTTTCACATGTATCTAGTACTCAGGCGAGATTGACAACTGTGGCAACTTATCCAATTATTTCACTAACCCTTTCACCTGGACTGGTGCCCTGAGGTGAAATCCTGGCACAACTGAAGTTAATGGCAAAACTCCTATTGACTTTAATGTGACCGGGATTTCCACCTCTGATATAGTAATTCTGTTCTAATCAGGTTCTTCAACCACATTCATCACCACGGTTTCTGTACCCCTTCCAGTAGTGTATTTTGTGATGTGACCAATACCTCTCACATGCTGTGTGATCTGACCGAGACCACCAAACTCAGTTGAATCCTGAAATCCAGACACGAAAGAGACAGTGAAGTAACCCACTTCAGCTCATCAAGATAATAACCCAAACTAGTATTTTTAAGTAATGGAAGAAAGAAGGAAAATAAGTAGCAGAGCTGCTTCCTCCTACTCCGCTCAGATATTACATTCAGTGTATCTGAAGGACCACTTGCAGCATTTTAGAACTGAAAGCAGCTCAGAGCTTGTCAGCAATTACAATTAGTGATCTACCTTTTTTTGGCTTATTTGCTCTAGCTTTGAATGTTAAGTACCTCTGCAAAATGCTTAATATGTTGTCATTTTTCCTTCCAGAGATCCTTTGAGACTGCAAAGAACATTAAAGAAGGAATAAGGAATGAACCTGGATTCAGTGCAGTAAAGTAGATTGCTTTGAGGCCAAGAAAGAAATCACTGCGTAGACCCGTTTGTGCTGTCATGATGATAACTTACCATTGCTTCTGGCTGCTGTTCTGGGTTGGTCAGCCTCACCAAAGTTTTTCATCTCCGTTATCCAAAAGGACTAGGGGATTTCCGGAAAAGGAAAAGGTTTTGGAACTGTCCGGAAATAACAGGAAGGAGCTTACTCGTTCCAAAAGGAGCTGGATGTGGAATCAGTTCTTTCTCTTGGAGGAATACACAGGCTCTGACTATCAATATGTTGGAAAGGTAGGAGTCTTTTATACAAAGTTATGTTCTGATCTTGAAAGCTTTAGGAAGCCAGTAGTTGTGAATGGACAGGAATAATGCACCGTACATTTCCTCTGATCACTTTGTTATGATGAGCAGTTCAGGTGAGACGATTGCACCGTGAAGCTGAGCTACACTAAAAACAATACAGAGAAATGAAAATGCTCCGATCTCACAAATGAGTCCCTCAGCCATTCATGTGTGTTTATTCTAAAGCTTTTGATTATTATTTTTTTTTTGTCTTAAAATAAGGAATGCAAAGCATTTGTATTAGGAAATTCTGGGCCATATTCTCATCTGATGTAATCTGCCATCTCTCCATTGACTTTAATGGAGTTATACCAATGTACATCAAATGAGTAACTGGTCCAAGATATTTTAACTATATGTATAATGAATGTATGTGCAGTCTCTGAAGTGAGCCAACACCTGTGTCAAGGTTATAAATAAAAAGGCTCAAACTAGAGAGCACTATACGCTTGAAGTGCCCTTATTTTGACAAGAGTTCTTTCCACTTGTCAAAAAGTAACTGTTTCACTACTCATTCCCCACTTCAGCTTCTCTGCTGCTGCTGCCATTTTCTTATGGTGTTGGGAAGCTCCACTGAAATCCCAATAACTTGCTGTGGCATGTGCAGTACGTATGGCACTACTGGTGGGAGGAGCAAGGGCACTGCAGGCTCAGGGGAGTGGGCGCGAAGGGTGGGGAGTGGGGGCAGAGCCTGGGGTTTGAGCAGTGAGCTCCCAGCAGCACATTGGAAAGTTGGCGCTTGTAGCTCCAGCCCTGGAGTTGGTGCCTATGCAAGGAGCCGCATATTAACTTCTGAAGAGCTGCATGTCGCTCTGGAGCCACAGGTTGGCCACCCCGGCTTAGATCATTCCCATCAGAGTAAGTGCCTGCTCCTGATGCTTGCTGATCAGCTATTCAGCGAGAGGTGGATATGACATCCCACAACCAACTGAAAGTCATGATTCTAGTAAAGGAAGAGCTATTCACCTGCTGCAATATTGCTCCAACCAGGAAAATGAGCATTCATGAAAAGTCCTCCCAACAAGACTATATAGGAGTGAGCCAAATGGAGTGAGTGGTTGGGGGGAGGAGGAGGGAGAAGATAAAGAAGAAGCCAGGAGAGGGGAGAGCTCGGAAGAACGGAGGATGAAGAGGAAGCTTGGGGGAAGAAGGAATCAAGAGGAGAGAGAATGAGAAAGAAGTTAGAGATGAAGAAAGGGGAGCAAATGAATAGCGCAAAAATTTACAGTTGGGAAAGATTTTAGAGTAACAGCCGTGTTAGTCTGTATTCTCAAAAAGAAAAGGAGTACTTGTGGCACCTTAGAGACTAACCAATTTATGTGAGCATAAGCTTTTGTGAGCTGTATTTTCCACTGAATGCATCCGATGAAGTGAGCTGTAGCTCACGAAAGCTTATGCTCACATAAATTGGTTGGTCTCTAAGGTGCCACAAGTACTCCTTGTCTAGTTGGGAAAGAGAAGTTACCCATAGACAAAGCAAAAACTGAAACGACTAAAGATGAGACTGTGAAAAAGGGGAAAAGAACAAAAGAAAAATCCATGGGGAAAAAGTAAGGTTTTTTGTTAATAGGTTGTGGAAGAAACCTTATGACTTTATCTGTATAAATACACATTATATATATAGATAGATAGAGTAGGGGCAGGTTCTACATATTGCCCTTTGGACTGTAAGTTCTGACATCAAGCCCACACAAATCCCAATAGCCCTCTTCTCCCCAGTATAGAATTCAGGTAAATATCATTGACTCCTATCCTGTGTGGGGAGAGAATAGGACTGCAGGATGAGTTTGCAGAGTGGTAGTCACAAAAAAGCCTCCTTGGACCCATAAACCAAGTGAGTCTGATGTGGAGTCACTGAGCCAGAATAAATGTGGAGGGCCAGAATGTTATTTTTAGAGTTACTTTTCTGTCTGGAACTGACACTTTACTATACTTACTGTGGCAAAGCATGGAAATGACACATAATATATAAATGTCATTGATTCTGTGTCCCTGGGCTGTTCAGAAGTGGCCTTTCACACATCCTTCGAGTGCCAGAGCTGCTCACACCCTTGTCTTTGAACAATTAGCCAAGAGGCATGAAAGAGGAGCCATTTGTTATCAGACATAGCTGTTTGTTGGAGTAAGGGTAAACGATAGAAATAGCTGAATGGCTACAGACAAGGTAACCAGGCAGTTTTAGTGAACAATTAAATTTGACTGGTGTGGATAAATGAAGATTAACAAACTTACTTTTATTAAGCATGTTTTATCTCAAAGGTTGTGAGCCTTAACTAGTCACCTGCAAAGGTGAAAAAAATAGGGTTTTTAAAAATGTTTTGTTTCTTTATGCTGTATAAAGACAACAGCACAGTGTGTGTATATGGGAGAATTTGGCTTGTATTTTATGTTAAAAATTCAATCATGTCTACTCTGTATTTCTGGGAGACTACAGATGGCTGGGGAACTGGTTGGGCTTTGACATCAGAGACATCATACACATGAAATCTGATTTAACTTGGAGGAAAAAAATGGTTTTACTCAGATTGTTTGAAAACCTCTTATGTTTAAGATCTATTTAACTCAAACACCCAAATAAAAAGCTAGGAGAAAAGCTGTCTACATTAAAGATTCCACACCTCTGTCCCTTCATTTATCTGTATACACTACAAGATCATCATTATAGGAGGAGGATCACTTGGGATTGAGGTGGGAGAGGGGAAGGGAGTCGTGAAGTAAAAGAGAAAAACAGAGGAAGGAATTAGAAAGGGGAAAGAATATTGAGAGTGAGGCTGGGTAGCTAAAGGCTGAGGTGGTAGGAGAGGGGCGAGATGAAGGGAAACCTAATAACCAATGGTAACACAACAAATATGCGGAAAATATATCCAGAGCCCGAATTTCAGAATTGATTCTACCAGGAGGCTGTGAAGCCTCTTCCCAGCTACTGTTGCTACTGAGCCCTCTATCCCAAGTAGCTCCATCTGGGTCCAGTGGAGAAGAGGTAAAGGGAAACCTGATTTACCTCTTGCTGTTAGCTGGCCGTGGCTGCTTTGTGAAAGGAACACAGATGTGGTCCTTCCGAGAACATGTTAAGACATATGAGAGGGGTGGAAGGAAGCATGCACTACCTCTAACCATGCTCTACCTATTCCATGAATCAATAAAATACGTAGGGTGAAATCCTGCCCTGGGATTTTGCCACTGAATTCAATGAGTCAGGAATGGATTCCGCCTTATTCTCTGGGTCTGTCAATACACCATCATTGAGCAGTAGTAAATTCACTTTTAAGATAAAGGTACAAGTGTGAGAGAGGGGGATGATAGGGCTCGGGGAGCAGGAAGGACATTATAGGCTAGTTTGAGTCCTGATTTTCACAAGAGCTCAGCATCCACCATCAGGGACAGATTTTGGTGATAAGGTTGGAATAAAGCACTTTTAAAAACCTGCCCCTGATGGTGGATGCTGAGCTCTTGTGAAAATCTGGCTGTTAGTGTCACAATTTCAGCAGCCTGGTGCTGGTTAGTATTATTATGGTTCATATTGTAGAGCCCTAGGCATGTACCAGGACCTCCTTGTGCTAGGTGTTGTACAAACATACTGTCCCTGCCCCAAAGAGCTTACAATCTACATACTTTTGAAAATGTGTTCCGTATTTAGGTGCCTGAAAGAGCACAGAGCTCTTTTCGAAGTTGGGCCCCAGTTCTGTGTGCTGAGCACTTGACAATGAGCCCTCAGAAGCTGTCATATCATACAGGCCATGATTTTGCAAATGCTGAGTACACCCTATTCCCATTGACATCAGTGGGTGTTGCTTGTATGTGGTGTGGCTGCATGCTTAGATCCACAGTTATTATCCAGTTACTGCACATCTGTGTTTCATTCCTATATATTCAAGAAATGAAGACTTAAAAAAAAAAAAAAAAAACAGTCTCCACTATAGGTTAGTCCCAGACATAATCACAGAAGGAACTTTTAGAAAAGTTCTGGGCTGTAATTATACATTGTGCTGCTGACTAATTTGCAAGCTGTGGCTATTTACTGGAGTGTGATTGACGGGTAGTGAGACACTTTAACCTGAAGATGTCTTTTCTTCTGGTTCAAGAATTATGACACTTGGCAGGGACTCAGTCCCAAAATAAAATACAAGGAGTATGTGAGCATAAAATACAGATGTGCCCAGTGCCATTTTACAATCTAACGCATAAGTCAGCATAAATCTGAGTTGGGTTTAAAAAGGAAACTGACCATACAGGTACCTCCTTAGTGAGAATTAACTGGGTTGGGGAAACACTCCTTTAAATCCCAGGGGGAAGTTGGGGTGTGGGTGCAGTCATGGAAATATACATTTTGTTAAGATTAAAGTAGAGGATGAGCATGGAGAGAACATGTGGATACTGTGTACAATTTGTATATGGTTTATGCCTTTAACAAGACAGTGTTATACGCTACATGATGTCCACCAAAAAACAACATCTGCAGCATATTTCCATTCATTGGCAGGATAAATAGGTTTGCATAAGCAAGCCCACACTTGAAAGTTGCTATCCAATAAGGGAATAGGATGCCTCTTCTTTTTGACTGAAGAAATATCTGAACAAATCTTATTTCTTATTTATCCACCAAGGAATAGCTTTCAGTACTGGTTGGGTTTTTGATAACATGGAGGACAATTGTAGAACTGTGTTGTCACATTCTGACAGTCTGGCACCCAAAGGAACTTCTAGCCTTGCTTTTCATCATCGCTGTGTCTTATTGATGTTCATCTATTTCAAGCAGCATGTTTGCCTGTAAGCTATCCGATGTTACTACCTGTACACCCCATCATAAACCATCTTCTACTATTTTTCTAGAAAAAATAAAGTCAAAGTCTCTCCTCTGCTATGTGGTTTTACAATGCAGAAAGAATCTATTGCATTATTTTGGCCAAAACAAGAATCTTTTTCTTTAGGTCAATTTCTACCTCTTTGGCTGAAATAGACAGGATCTCAAGGAAAGAAAGAGATACTGAGTTTATCTTTGGTTGTGTCTCTTTCAGAGGCAATTAGAATAGCATGGTCCCCTCAAGACTTGTAGCTGACCATGTTTTGCAGTAATCCACAGAAAGCTAGTTAGAATTTCAAAAGCAGGGAATTTCATCCTTATGCACACTAAAGAAATGGGCTGCCTGAACTGTGTGTTTCCAAAAATGGTGGAAGTGTAAGATTTTCTAGGACTTTGTAGCAGCCAGCATAAACTTCTGATTGGAGAAGGATCAGAATCCACTTCCAAAAAGCTCAAGACTTATTTTCTTAACTGGAAGGAGAGGCAAAGTTTACAACAGCTGATGTATCCAAGCCACATTACAGGTGGCATTTAAGCCATATTTAAAAAGAAAAAAAATGATTACTGTGAGCACACACAAAGGGCACAGAACTCACAGCCCAGGAAGAGGGAGCTGTTCCAGGAGGTGGAAAGGCCCCCAGTGTAACTTGGGCAGCACTGGGAGCCGGTCTATGTTATGGTAACCCCCCTGAGACTACCTGATGGGCTACAGAGCTGCCTGGAATCTCCTTAGTGCTGTGGCTCCACCTATGACACATCCCTCCCACCATCAGCCCCTGTACACCACCTATGGCGGGCCTTGCAAGGGAGGGTGGATCCTTGGAATGCAGCCTCATGACTGTCTACCCCTGTGCCTCCACTGGGGGAATCCTCCCATGTCTGGACACAGGGGTTTTCAGGCCTCTTTATGCCTCTCTAACCTTTTACCTGGTGAGGATCTCACCCATAGGGTTTCATGTGCTTTTCAAAGCAGAAACGTTAGTTAATTACAGTGGTATGTATGATGCCCTTGTGAAGTAAGTATTACCATCAGCCTTTTTCCGAAGGGGAAACTGATTCACAGAGAGGTTAACTGACTTGCCTACAACCATGGTGCAAATGAGCAGCAGAACCAGGATTAGAAATTAGGAGTTCCTAGCTGCTGATGCTTTTATTCAGGCTAGCGTGCCTGTGTTTTGCTTCAACAGGTTGAGCAAAGGTAGAACAACTGTCATGGACACTTCTGCACTTCCTTTATTCTTCCTCTCCATCATTCATATTTTATGTTCTATTTGACTTTCCCAACCACCCTTCAATCCCACACTGAATCGCACAAATACACGCCTTTGATGTATATTCCTCTTCGAAAGATTTACTCGTGTCGATGGAAGCTCTCTGCATTGTCGGCTCCTGTGGAAAGAACTTTTGAAATAAGGGACAATTGAGAGGTCAGAGGCCCAGGCAGAGAATCTAGAAACAGCTTGCAAAGTTCAGACTGTCCCAGTTGTGCTAAGAAAGTGAATGAGACAAAGGGTGGGGCAGGTGGAAATATGGTTCAGAAAATGACAGGGCAGGAAATGAAGATCCTTCACTATATCTGATCCTCCTTGTTATTGATCTGTTTCAATTTGTGTACTGCAGCCATCCTAGATTCTAGGTGCATTACAGCATTGCATGAAAGCAAATTCAATACACTGAGGGCTCACCAAACCATATCTCCTCCAACTCCAAACAGCATTTTCCACCACCACCTCCCTTTTCTCCTCAACCGCCTTCCCAACCTAGAAAAGCCTAGGCAAACATTTAGAGTGATTTAATATTTTCTCTCTGTTAACTCTGGCCTACTGACTTAGTTCCTTGCTTTTTATCTTTGAACTAAATTATTTCTACCTGTACCTTGCTAATGAGCCACCCATTCCATTACTCACATTTAGGGCCACACCTTAGTCATCAGAAGAGGTTCCTAAAGATCTCCTTCTGGGCCCTGCTTCCTGGTAAGGTGCTGTAGTGTTGCCATGAATCATATATAGCAAAGACTTTCAAACTGTTGTTCACAGGCTACTGGTAGTGTGCAGAGTATCTCTATCTAGCTCTTTTAGGTAGTTAGGTGGCCCCATTACTGTAGCATCCCACACTCTGATGTTCTTACTCTCAACACACTTGTTAGATAGGGACGTTGATGTGGAATGGAAGCAGAGGGAGACTAGGTTGGGATTCACAAAGGTATTTAGGCATCTAACTCCCATCCCTTTGAATAGGATTTAGATGCTTACATGCCTTTATGAATCTTACCCTCAGTGCTTAATTTGTAATAAAAAGTTGCCAGGGGTCAAACCATTTTTTACATTCATAAACTATGCTTGCTGCATCAGAGGTACCAGGGCTATGAATTGCCAAGCCTAGAGGAGCTGGGGCTTAGCTCTGGCACACATTAAGCACTGCTTACCCTAGGGTGACTTGCCCAGGGTCACATAGGAGGTCTGTGGCAGAACAGGGAATTGGAGGTGCCTAAATCCCCTAAGCACTGTACAATTCTGCCTCCCTCTTGCTGGTGTTTTGCATTGATCTGGCTTGCCATATAGTTAGGGCCCTATCAAATTCACAGTCCATTTGGTCAATTTCATGATCAGAGGATTTTAAAAATTATAAATTGCACAATTTCAGCTATTTAAATCTGAAATTTCACAGTGTCGTAATTGTAGAGGTCCTGACCCTACAGGAGGGGTCACAAGGTTATTGTAGGGGGGTTGCGGTGCTGCTACCCTTACTTCTGCGCTGCTGATGGCGGCAGTGCTGCCTTCAGAGCTGGGCAGCTGGAAAGCAGCAGCTGCTGGCCAGGAGCCCAGCTCTGAAGGCAGAGCTGCCACCAACAGCAGCACAGAAACAGAAGTAAGGATGGCCGAGTATGGTATGGCCACCCTTATTTCTACACTGCTGCCTGCAGAGCTTGGTCCTCAATAAGCAGCCGCCACTCTCCAGCTTTCCAGCTCTGAAAGCAGCAGCACAGAAGTAAGGGTGGCATGGTATGGTATTGCCGCCCTTATTTCTGCACGGCTGCTGGTGCGGCGCTGCCTTCTCCAGCCACCCAGCTCTGAAAGCAGCACAGAAGTAAGGGTGGCAATACAGTGACCCCCCCCAAAATAACCCTGACTCTCCTGCAACTCCCTTTTGAGTCAGAACCCCCAATTTGAGAAACACTGGTGTCCCCCATGAAATCTGTATAGTATAGGGTAAAAGCACACAAAGGACCAGATTTCACAGGTGGAGATCAGATTTCATGGTCCATGATGTGTTTTTCATGGCTGTGAATTTGGTAGGGCCCTACCTATGGTGATGCCCCTCCTCTAGAATTCCAGCCACAAAAATGCCTTTAAAGACAGCTAAAAATGCATGAATATTTTCCCTGGTATACGGCATCATACAGTGCATGAAAAAACTAGAAGACTTTGATTTCACCTGCAGTCATGGCTTGTAATCTCTTTGGGGAAGGAGCGATCTTTTTGTTCTGTGTTTGTATAGCACAGAGCACACTGGCATCTTGCTCCATGATTAGGGCTCCTAGGCATTACCACAATACAAATAAGAAGTTAATAATGATCATAATGTCATAAATGCAGTACACACAGAGAGCATGGTTTAATGTGTAAAAAGTCCCTCATTTCAGGCTCAAAGTTCCCTCCATTGGCAAAGTTTAACTGTTATTCCACTGTTAGTGGCTGTAATTTATTCTCCAGGAATATTGAACCATGAGGTTTAGGAAAACTTTCTTTTAAAAAATAAAGTCCCAGCATTTCCAGCTACTTACTTTACTTTTGTTGTTGCTGTTTTCCTCCTTTGGGGACCTTGGTTCACACTGGGGCAATAGTAGATTGAGAGCTCTGGTCAGTCAGCATAACATTTCAAAACAAACTTGAAAAATGTGCTGTAATGTGACTAGCCGCTGTCAACCTCAATGCAGCTTGCCGACTGGCAACTCCTTTTTGCTTTCGTGTGGTGAAACAGAAACCTCAGCATGCACTACATGTGTTTCAGTGGTCAACGGAGCTTGCATTTCTAGGGAGAATCTGAGATGGCAGAGGAAGGAAAGTGAAGAATCCCCTCTGGATAGTGGTGGAGGGAGCCCCAGTCCCCTTGCTCTGATTTTTTAATCTCATGGAAAAAGATCAACAAAGGTTGTGGAGGAATAAATTGCTAGTTGGGGCTAAGGGGTCAAGATGTAAGTCAGATTTGCAGAGGAGTGGAAACAGCGGTTGCGGGAACCAACACTCACTCTGCTATGGTTTCTCTGTTCATAGAACAAGTGCATTCTTGAGTTACACCATCCAAAAAGATAACCACAATCCTTCCACACCCAGACTTCTGAAACACAGGGATCAACGTTTTTGATGGTGTCTTACTGAGGAGTACTCTACAGGAGCCTTGCTGGATTGGTTACTGCACATGAGAATGATCTCTACCGATATACTTTTAGAGCCCTCAGCCCTGTAGGATGTGAGCCCCACCCTCTCCCTTCACTGAACCATAGGTGTTGTCATTCACCAGGAGACGTCTGTTGGAAGGAAGAGGCTATTTACTGCTGCCATTAGTTATGCACTAACTCATGTTCACATAATCGGCCCAGAGTCTCTGTTGGGATGTCCTTTCAGCCTGGCCCATTTTATCTCTTTATGCTGGAGGGCAAAAGGAAGTCAAGCAAAGTAACTTGTAATATCCTTTGTGTGTGGCTAAATAGAATTCAGCAGATGTATTAGTAATAAAAAGCAGGAGCGGATTTACCATGGAAAAAAAATTCAGGACAAATCTCATCTGACAACCTGCCCCCGAGTCCTGGCTGGAGGCACAGCAGGGCTCAGGCAGGCAAGCTGTCTGCATGCCGTGGCTGGTGGCCCCACTCCGCTCCTGGAAGCGGCCAGCTGCTGGCAGGTCTCTGTGTGCCCCTGGTCGGGGAGAGGCGACTCTGTGCGCTGCCCCAGCCCCAGGCAGTGCACGGAGATCCACTGCCCCCATTTCCCCAAGGGGCGTGCAGAGATGTGCCAGCAACGCTAAGGCAGCTCCCTGCCCGCTCTGCCTCCCTCCCTCCACGCTGCACCACTCCCAGAAGTGGCTCCTGGGGGTGTGTCTCTGCACGCTGCCCCCTCCCTGAACGCCGACTCTGCAGCTCCCATTGGCTGGATAGTGGTGGAGGGAGCACCAGTCAGCACCTGAGGGCAGCAGCACGCAGAGACCCCCGGTCCTACCCGCCTAGGAGCTGCTGCCAGAGGGGTGTGTGTGCTGGTCGCTTTGGGAGCCACGCTACCCAAGGTAAGCACTACCCTCCTGCCGCCCAACCCCCTGCCCCAGCCCAGAGCCTGCACCCCGTACGCAAACTTCCTCCCAGAGCCTGCACCCCCTCTCACACCCCAACCCCCTGCTCCAGCCCAGAGCCCACACCCAGTACCCAAACTTCCTCCCAGAGCCCAACCCCTGCACTCCCTCCTGCACCCCAACCCCTGCCCCCAATCAAGGTGCCTCACTTTATTTTCATTTACTTCCCATTACTTATAATATAGGAGGAGGATGAAGAAAAAAAGAATGAAAAACGGGAGAGGGAGATGAGAGAATATTCTTTTTCTTGGCTAGGTCCCAGGGAGGGGGGATGCAAAAAGGAAGCTATGCATAGGACCCCACTAACTCTAAATCTGCCACTGAATAAAAGATTAAGTTATCCCGTCCTCTTCTAGCAGTAGATGGGGGAGGGCAAAACAACTAGAACCTGTGGCCCAAGCCATATTTCCTCCTACCTGGGACCCCTTGGAAGCCACTGCACCAGAGCCCTATAGAGTTGGGCTTCCACAGATCTAAGGGGCCTGAAACAGGAGAGATTGTAGCGGGGAGCAGCCATAGCTACTTTCCACAGCATGGTACCCTGCTGATTTCATACCAGATTTGTCTTCTTGCAGGTGGGAGTCAGCAACTCTCAAGAGGCATAATGATGGGGGTCAAACTCCCTGTCTAGAGGAACTCTGGTAAATACAAGATGGTGTTGTCCGCACTATAGTTTGTTAGCATGAGTTTGTGCCTGGCTGCATTACTCCTGGGTAATGAAACCCCTAGTGAGTTATGCATGTCATTCCAAACGAGTTCTGATAAGACCTTTTCACGCCATCATGTATTATTGTCCTTCTGGAAAATATTTTACAGAAGACTAGTTCGTTGCTTAAAAAAATACTTAGGGTGCTTTCTGGGTGCTTGGTTTTCTATTGTTCCAACATACAGACTTCAGAGGGAGAGAACAAGTATAGCTCATAAACATTAGGCACCTCCAAAAATGTATTATACAGAATAATACAATGAAGCCCAGTACTGGATACTGCACAGCCCAGCAGGGTTAGACACAAATGCTGCCGTCCCACTGGGAAGATTGGGAAAGATTCCTGGGTCTTCAGTGGAAGTAAACCCTCATTCCTAGTTCATGAAATATTGAATCCTAAGTGGTCAGTAGCCTAGGACCAAATATCACTCATCCTGCACTCTGACTAATGTAATTCGGGAATATTCGGTAGGTGGGAGAATGTAACAAAGGGCAGTGTTGGCCAAGGGAATCTCTGTTAACAGTGTTCCAATGGAGCCACTTTCCTGGGCAGGGGAGTGTCAGGGACCAGAGCTTAAGTGGAAGTAAAGGGCCTCCTTTGAGGACAGCCGTAGGTCCCTGTAGAGCCCTAGGGATCTGTCCAGTTTGGGGATGGGCCTCACAGCTTTTTCCACTAGGGGACAATATTGTGGAATATGATGGTATGGGGGAATTTTCACAAGGGAACCCTTGCAGAGATTTGCTCCCCCAGATTTCCCCTTCCCTAGATCTGGTGCAAGGTGTGTTTATGTAACTAGAGACATTAGAGATTGGAGTGAAGCAGAATTGGGGCTCTAAACACTCCCTCCCTCTCCCAACACTGGGCAAGTTTGGATTTGAATCTAAATATATATCCTCACTTGTTTGGCTCCAGCTCTGTGTTTATATATTATATAAAGCGCACACACATACAGCCGGACATGATTGTCAGCATCAAGCATTCAGACTATCAAGGGGTAACCTTTGACAGTAAGCAAAGGCTGAGAGTTTGCTTTCAAGAGCATCCATCAGGGAGTAGTAAGAGGCTGTTACCTGCTGAAGCAGCATAATGTTTTATTCAGCCATCTCCCAGTAAAAACATTTCTGGATTTTAAGACCAAGGGATTGCTTTATATTTATAGTTCATCTTTATGAGTGGGTCTCCCCATGAGGACAGCAGTTCTCCATTAATCTATATTTCATCTAACCCCCTGAAGCCACGATACTCCACAGAGAAGTAAAATCATAGTTGATGCAATAGTATTTAAAGCTAGAGCACTATGTTTCTCCATTGCTTGACTGATTGTTGGGGCTTTTTCAGAGGATGGGGAATTCACAAGCAAAACTAATATTATTTTGGAATTAAAAAAATCAAGCAAAAGTTAAAGTGAATGATTTGAAGAACAATTTTGACACCTGATAAACACTGAAAAGTTTCCCAGGCAAGTGTGTCGAGACAGCAGAACAGTCTACGGCCTGGTCTACACTACAGAGTTAGGTTGACTTAAGGTGTGGAGTTCCCTGCAAGACAGCTGCCAGGCTCCTGGAGGGGAGGCGGGAGCCCTGAGGGCAGCTGGGCTCCCAGGAGGAAGCTTGGGCAGCAACCCAGCTCATAGTGAGGAAGCAGGAGCCCGAGCAGCAGCCCAGCTCCAAGCCCAGGGGCAGCAGGGTTCCCAACGTGGAACCTGAGTTCCAGCCCAGCTTTGAATGGTGAGCCAGGGCAGCAGCCCAGATGCAATCTGAGAGCCCTGGGGACAGCCAGGCTCTTGCTGGAGCCCTCCACCCACCCTGGGGTGACAGCCCAAGCTGTGAGCTGGGCGCGGCGTTCACAGCAAAGAGCCTGCCAACCTTTCTTGTCAGTCTCAGGGCTCCAGCATGGAGCCGTGAAATTGAAAAGAATGAGAGCCAACAGCTGATATAAGTAACACAGTGTCTACATAGAGACTGCATCGCCCTACCTACACTGACACAAGCCCTACATCTCTCATGGAGGTGGAGTTACTATGTCAGTGTATTAGGGCACTTACATAGGCAGGAGCAAGACCGTAGTATAGACACTGACATAATTAGGTCGACGTAAGCTACCCCTGGTTCCAGCACCACTGCCTGCGTGACCTTGGGCAAATCACTTGTCAAAGTGCCTCTACTTCTGTATCTATAAAATGAGGATAATTAGTAGTGCCGAATTCACACAGGTGCTGGATTAATGTTTGTTAAGTTATGAAAGCCTTAGCTGGAAGGGGCATTTTTTGAGTTTGTGGAAAGAATACTTGCATGACCAGGTTGTAGGACTGGACTACAGACTACCAAGGGCTGAACTACGGCTTTGACACAGCCCCATGCATGGGGCAATGTGTAGTTTTGCTGCCTCAAGAGCAGATCAGGAAACAGACTGTGACCCTGTGAGTCACAATCTGCCTCAGTTTTCTTCCTGCTCTGAGAGAAACACACCCTCTAACAGTCCTATGCCGTGCACAGAGTACAGGGGCTACAGTGTGGTCTAGTGGAGAGAACAACAGACTGTGATACAAGAGACCCAGGCTCTATTTCTGGCTCTGCTACTGGCCTGCTGGGTGACTGTGGGCAAGTCACTTCAGCTCCCAGCGCCTCCATTTTCCCTTCTGCAAAATGGGGATAATGATACCTACTTCCTGTGTAAAGTGCCTTGAGATCTACTGATGAAAAGCATTATATAAGAGCTAGGTATTTATTTATTTAATTTTTATTTTATTCCTCCTGGCATATCAGCAAAGCTATGCTAGCCAGCACATTGGAGTAGTGCAGTCAAGTCTCTGCCTATTCCCCATCTGTGCAGTAGGGATATTAGAAGATCTGTGAAGGCTGCTTCTTCCCTGTTCTACAGCCAGCCAGCCCAAAGCAGGAAAGAAGCACCTTGCGGCAGAGCCACTAGATGAATATCACTCTGGTTCTGCATTACATAAACCTCCAATACTTACATAATTTAAAACTAGCCTGAACAAATTACGGCAGGAAAATTTGCTACACTGACAATCTGGAGGATGGACAAGATATGAGCTAATAGATTTTCCATGGCTCAGTCCCAGAGTTTGTAATTTGGTCATTTTTCTATTTACTGGATTTTGAGAAACATGCACAATATGCAGTACTTCAATCCTACAAAGAGATGTGCTGGAACACACTTCCATCCGGACAGAAGAGATGCTATGAATGTACTTCCGGTAACTGACAGAACTAGAAGTAGTGGGATGCCACTGCAGTTCCCCAACCAAGTGCCAGAATGGCATTCTGGAGTGTTCCAGCATGACTTGAGCTCTGATAATACGGATCATTATTAAATCAGATGAATGCCCTCAGGGAGATTTTTTTGACATCACGGTGACTGGCTAGGAGATTATCCTAAAGTCAGTGCTCAAGGCATAGGAGCCAAAATGTGTGCCTAAAGTTACAAAGAAAGAAATTAATACATGTGTGTATCTGGGGCCTGTTTTACACTAATGGGAAGTGTTTTTTCCAAGGCACAAGTGAAGGTTAATTGCCTAACTCCCAAAGACTTTTAATAGTAATCCAAAGGGTGCCAAACTACCATTTCTGCCTTAGAAAATCTCTCCCTTAAATCCACAGTACTGCTTCAATGGGTACTGTGCATACAGCGCAAGAATGCCTAGCTTTTATATTCTGTTTTTCCAAATCAGAGCACAAATAGCCCATATGTATTAACATCTCTGTATAACTAAAAGGCAAGTGTGCAGGTTGACATGCACAAGAAGAAATATCTAACTGGATGGTAATATTTGTATTTAATATGCCTCTGCTGCATAAACATTAATGAATAAATATATTAACTGCACTCCATTGTTCTCTCCATTAGATACCCCACTAGATAAAAGGCACAGATAGCATATCCCTTCATTTTTAAAATCCCACAGAAGCAGAAACCAACTGACCAGGTTTAAATGTACACCATTTTACAGCATAGTACTCTGTGGGTTTGATCCAAAGCTCACTGAATTAAATGGAATGTCTCTCACTGACCTCACTGGGTTTTATGTCTGGCCCTGTATTATCCTGTCGCACCCCCTGGCTTGAAGTAGTAATAAGAAACACAAAATATATGGTTTCCACCATCAGCACCCCCACTATAAAAAATAGTTCCAGCACCCCAGCCAGTAACAAACACCACCAGTCCTGTATTTTAGCTATAAGCTTATCCTTCCCCTTATATACTTTGTATTCTGTCACGGAGACATACATGAATGTGCTTCATTCCATTTGTGTGTTTTTGTTGTTAACAGACAAATAATCACTGATATTTCAAACTAATTTTCCTAGTTAGCCTTGAAGAATCATACTTGAATGCACTATCTGACTGTTGGATTGTGGTGCCAAATTTGTATGATGGGAAAAATCTTTCTGTCTCCTATAACAAATGACTTGTGTGCTTTTTTGTGGCTTTCAAGTCTTCAGAGGCTTGGATTTTATTTCCTGACCACTGAAGTGTATACACTTGTAATAAAAATCATTTTTAATCTCTCCCTTTCTTCTCCCTCATATATAGATATAGATTTAGATATAAATAAAATTGAGAGAATACTTAATAGACAAGTTTTGTTTCATGAGTTCAGGGATGACCTCATAGTTCTGCTCTTATACATTTTTAGCAAGTAAACACTGATGCCTTTACTAAAAGTCATCTATAATATGTATTATTTATACAAACAGTATGAAAAATGAAAAAGGGATGTCAGTCAAAATTACAGTGACATGCCAAGTCACATGAAATAAACAGCCATTGAGCATAAAGTGTTGAAATATATGTCAAACATTTAAATATAGTAGTCCTGGTCCTGGCCTGCACTCTGATTAGCAATGCAAAGCATTGCTAAACCTGGTGGATCCAAGTCCTGGAGGAGCCCTCCTGAATCCAGGGATTAAAAACTGACTAATTGTTAGATCTCCAAAAGTGACTGTAAATGGGGAATCATCGTCCTATGGGGTTGTTTCAAGTCGAATCCCACTCAATGCTATTCAGTTATGCCCAGTTCTATTCAATAATCTTTATGAATGATCTAAAAGAAAATATAAAATCATTGCTGCTGTGGTTTACAGATGACACAAAAATTGATGGAACAGTAAATAATGATAAAACAACAAAAGTTTTACACATTAGAGCAATCAAGATCACATGGTAAACTTAGCTCATTTGAACAACATGAATTGCATCTCTTTCTAGCCAAAGCTCAGAACCAGTACTTCATCCTCATCCCTTCTTGACCTGTCAGCCACCTTCAACATCGACAAAGCTGTTCTTGAAATCTTGTCCTCCTTTGGTTTCCATGGCTCTGTCCTCTCCTGGTTCTCCTCCTACTGCTCAATCTCAGGTTCAATGTATCCTTGGGGGATACTCCTCATCTGCCTTCTAACTTTCTGTGGCAGTTCTACAAGGTTCTCTCCTTGGTTTGTTTTTCTTCTCCCTCTGCAACTTATCTCTTAGTAATATCATCCACAAGCACAAAATCTACCTCTGTAATCCATATCTGTTTCCTGCTGTCCAAATTACAACCTCAGCCTGTCACTTTGACATCACCTTGTGGATGTCTAGCCATCAGCTGAAGCTCAACATGGCTAAAAGAGAACTCTACATCTCTCCCCCACCCCTTGATCACTGTGGGCAACATCATCATCCTGCGTGTCACACAGCTCTGTAACCTGCCTATCATCTCAGATCCCTTTCAAGGTCCTCACATCTAGGCTATATCTAAATCCTGTCAGTTCTTTCTACATAACATCTCCATGATATAGCCTTTTCCATCCATTCAAAACATCTCCTCAAGGCTGTCATCTTCTTCTTTCTGGCTATGACAAATGCAATCCTGCCCTACACATACCCCTGTGAAATAAGGGACCTGCGGTACAGAGGGATTAAGTAACTTGTCCAAAGTCACAAAAGGAAGTCTGTGGCAGAGAAGGCAGGACTCCCAAACAAAACACTCTTTGCTGCAGATCATTTCCCTAGCCTGTTGCTCCAACCAGGTCGCTCTCTGTTTCCATCACTGTACCACCTCTGTTGCATAAAACATAAGCTGCTTGTCTTCACTTTTAGGGCCCTTCATGACCTATCCCTTCCCTACTTATCATTCCTCATTCAGTATCAAGAGGTCAACTGCACCCTTTGACTAGCCCATGATGTCAGCCTCCCTCATTCACTTGTACAGTGCCTAGCACAATGGGGTCCTGGTCCATGTCTAGGTCTTTTGGGACCTACTGTAATACTGTAGAAGAAGCTCAGTCTGTTCAGTTTATCCAAGAGAAGGTTAAGAGACGATTTCATCATGACCTATAGGTATCTTCAAGAGAAGAAGATATATAATGGTAGAGGGCTGTTTAATCTAGCAAACAAAGGTATAACAAGAGCCAGTGGCTGGAAAGTTGAAGCTAAACAAATTCAGACTATAAAAAAAATGATACCTCATTTCAAGTGATGGTAATTAGCCATTGGAACGACTTACCTAAGGATGTGGTGGACTCAGTGTCACTTGCAGTCTCTAAATGAAGATTGGAAGTCTTTCTAAAAAAAGATGAGATAGCTCAGTCAGTAGTTTTTCGCTGTGATATAAGTATTACTCGGTGAAATTCTATGGCCTGTGCCAACAATCCCTTCTGATCTTACAACATTTGAAACCCTGGATGGGACAGGGCCACTCAATACCGGGGCCTGCGCAGCATGGCTGGGATAACCCACTTAGCCCTGGCCGTTGCAATAGCTCCTCAGTGCCGTTGGCAGCTGGAGCAGATTACAGTAGCCTGCGACAGGGGAGTGGACCAGCACAAAGCAGCCCTAGGATCAGAAGAGCACAAAGGTACCTTTGTCTGACAGACTTCAGCTGTGCCATACATCCTTTGCGTACAGGTGAGGATCTGGCCCAACAGAGGCAGCCAATAAGAATAAGAGACCTGTATAGTCACATCAGTCATGGGTTACATATGAGCACAGGACCAGCACTGTGCTGTGCAGAACAGAAAATTCCTGGGCCACTGTCATTGCTTAAACCACCCCAGCTGCGAAGTCCAAGAGAGAGAGAGAAAAGGTACTAGACTCTAGGAAGTGAGAGTGCTTACACCTTCCAATTGCTTTCTTGTCCTATCCCAGTAAAGTGGATTAGCTGTGGAACTTTCTGGGCAGGGATAGGCGCTCAAGAGCACAGTAAATGATGAAAAGACAGGATGGCTTGCCACAGCCTAAGGAATCATGACATATTCATTGCAGAGTTGTAGGTTTACAACAATTGCATGCAGCACCATGTGGATCACAAACTATTCTCTGCATGGGAAACAACCAGGAAAAATTGGGAGGCAGGTAGCTCCTCCTCACCTACGCACAGCACTCCATGGGAGAAGGAATGAAAACACCTGCAACCACCATTAATTGGGTGGAGGGGTTGAAAGAACAACAGTTGCCCATCTAATCAAGAACATTATCCCCCAAGAGAAAAATCGTCTATCTAAAGTACTTACCCCACCATTATCATTGTATTGGAACACTTAATGTATGTATCCTAACAATACCCTGTGAGGTAAGGGACCTGAGGTACAGAGGAATTAAGTGACTTGCCCAAGGTGACCCATGAAGTCTGTGGCAGAGCAGGGAATTGACACCCCCACCCCCTGCCGACCATCATGCTTCTCAATTTAATACCTATCAGGACCTAGCATTCCAGGGTCATAGGGTGAACAAAGGAGACTGCATGATGATAAGAGAGGAAACATAGCAGGGGAGATAGAAAGGGATGGAATGAGTAGTAGAGAGAGAAGGAAGATGGGATGAAAGTAGAGACACAAATGGAAAGGGATGTGACATGACAAAGGGAAAGATTTTGGGTGGCACAGAAAGGGAAAGCAAAAAAAGGAAAGGGAGATGGTGCAAGGGGAGTGAGATGTAATGCCAAAGGAAGAAGTGTGATAAAGAGAAGAAAATGGAAGTGATATCTAATAGGAAAAACAAAATATTGAGAGATAGATAATGGGAAATAAGGAACCTGGGGTTGTGCTGGGGTGGGCAGAATCGTAAAAGAAATGCATTTGGAGAGAAAGACGACATGAAGGAAGAATGGTCTTAAGGAGAAAACAAACTTGTCTGAATAATACCTGCCTCCTTTGTGATGTGAGGATTAGTTAATGTTTGCACTGCACTTTGAGGCTGAAGGTATAAAGCATTATTTAAGAGCTTAGTATTGTTATTTTACCTTGAAAAGATTATTAACTGAAGAAAAACACAGTGAAAAAGCCAGGAGCAATACCTCAAGATATACAGCAGAAGCAAGGGAAAATGGGAAAGAAAAGGAAACGCAAACGCAAGAGAAACCAAATTGGTCAAATTCATCCTGGGTCTAGCTCCATTAAACTCATTAACACTAGGGGTGACTTTGACACAGTAAGTTTGTTTTATAATTTTTAGAAATAAATAGCAAAATCCACAATGAAATGCATGTATGTGTTTGATTTAACATATCCATTGATAGGAAGAGGGTGTATGCCTATTTATTGCTGTGATTTTGAAGGATGGGTCTGATAAAGGTGTGACACACAACAGTACTGATATTTGTTTACTGATTCACATTTTTAAGCAGACGTATAGGTGCCCATCGACCTATCCCATAAATCAGGGGTGGCCAGCCTGTGGCTCTGGAGCCACATGCAGCTCTTCAGACGTTAACATGCAGCTCCTTGTATAGGCACCAACTCCGGGGCTGGAGCTGCAGGTACCAACTTTCCAACATGCTGGGGGATGCTCACTGCTCAGCCCGTGGCTCTGCCCCAGGCCCTGCCCCACTCCACCCCTTCCCCCCCCCCCCGAGCCTGCTGTGCCCTCACTCCTCCCTGCCAGAGCCACCTGCACGCTACAAAACAGCTGATCAGGAGGGTGAGGTGCTCGTTAGCAGGGCTGCTGGTGGGTGGGAGATGCTGGGCGGCTGCTGATGTATTATTGTGGCTCTTTGGCAATGCACATTTGTAAATCCTGGCTCCTTCTCTGGCTCAGGTTGGCCAACCCTGCCATAAATTGTCAATCACAGAGGATTGCCAGGTCTCCACTTTTTGAATGGAACACCAGTCAAAAAGGGATCCTGGTGGTTCTGATCAGCACTGCTGACCAGGCCATTAAAAGTCCGGTTGGCAGCGCAGTGGGGCTAAGGTAGGCTCCTTGCCTGCCCTGACTCCACGCGGCTCCTGGAAGCAGCCAGCAAGTCCCTGCAGTCTCTAGGCTCTGCGTGTTTCCCCCACTCCGAGCGCTGGCTCCGCAGCTCCCATTGGCCGGGAACCGTGGCCAGTGGGAACTGTGGGGGTGACATCTGTGGGCAGGGGCAGCGAGCGGAGCCCCTGGCCGCACCTCCGCCTACAAGCCAGAGGGACGTGTTCCTGCTTCCCAAGAGTTGCCTGAGGTAAGCACCACCTGGAGCCTGCTCCTCTCACCCCCTCCCATGCCCAACCCCCTGCTCCACTCCTGAGCCCCCTCCTGCTCTCTGAACCCCATTTCTCCAGCACCCCAAACTACTCATCCCCAACCCCAGGCCAGAGCTACACCCCCAGCCAGAGCCCACCCCCCCTTGCACTCCAAAACCCCCTGCCCCATCCTGGTGAAAATGATCGATGGGGGGGGGGGGGGGATGGAGTGAGTGGAGGGTGGGGCCTCTGAGAAGGGGCGGGGTAGTAGCAGTGCCTTGGGGAAGGAGTGGGGCAGAGGCCGGAGCAAGGGTGTTTGGTTTTCTGTAGTTAGAAAGTTGATAACCCTACAAATCACATCGTAAACAAAAGAATTGCCCTTACCCTTTTCTATCTCAGCCCTCAACCTCCTCAGCTACCTTAACAAAGAGGCAAAGATGATATGCTTTGCAGTGTGCCCAGCAGATATAACAAACCTGGGCAATGAGAGACTGATCTTTTTTTCCTGGCCCCAATCACATGACAGAACTACTATCCCTATCATAGGGCAGAAGTCATGAGCACTTCTGACACCAAATGGCTACTATTTACAACTCCCTGTTTTACTTCCACTTTCTTTTGACAATCAAATGCCACCATCTTTGATCCTCAGTTTGCCTTCTGATCACAAAGCCACTTCAAGAAAAGGAGTACTTGTGGCACCTTAGAGACTAACCAATTTATTTGAACATAAGCTTTTGTGAGCAACAGCTCACTTCTACTCCTTTTTGCGGATACAGACTAACATGGCTGCTACTCTGAAACATAGCCACTTCAGAGTCTCAAAACTATCTTTCTGCTCTGGACTGTTCAATCACTGAGGTTGTTCTGTCATGTTTTGCTTCTCAGTTCTTGGTACTAATGTTTTTTCCCCTCAGCCTATTGCTCTCTGAAGTGGTGATCCTAATAAAGCATTTTGAGTTGTATTGTAATATTTCAACAGTATTATATACTGAATTTTCCTGCTGTTTAGTTTTTGCATTGATTTTTCTGCTCACCCACCTGACTCTGCAAAGTCAGAGTTTGATGTGGTGTGCTTCAGACTTGCCAGAATTAGGAAGGTACTTCTGAATGGTGGGCCATTCTCGGTTAATGGAATTCACTTGGGATCCACCGGTAAACAATCTGAGACTTACAGTGAGTTGATAATACTACTTAACACTTGATTTGCTGGGCAGCAGGTCAGTTTAAACACAACAAACCTGAGTGCTAGTTCACAAATAAGACATTTTTTTCTGTTAACTTCAAACAGATGTGTCAAACTTGCACCAAGAGCAAACAGGAGTATTATACGGTCTCATTGTTTCCTTTGCATTCCATTTACTGTGATTATTATAGAATTCACACATACAGCCCTTATCCTCAATAGTAACATTCAGACCTGGCCAGAATATTACATGTTAGGCTCAGTTTTTATACTTCTCAATACCCACATGAGCACTGTCAAATACCTTTAGCCTTTCTGACATCATGCTGTATAGTATTATGACAAAATGGGGAGGAAAGAGACGGTACAGAAGCCCATTGTCATAGAGCAGCCCCACCTCAAAAGCCTTCCAGCCACAGGCTCTCATACAACAGGTGTGCATGCCTCAGTTTCCCTTTGGCCCAGCTATAAAAAGGGCATTCTCTCACTGTCCAATTCAAAGACCCAGGCATGATTTATTAATGTACAGATGCAGTAATTCACTGTGATAAAAGGGGATTTTCTATTCCACAGTAAAAACATTTTAAAATACAGAAGTTTTCTGTTCCTCTCACCAGAGACTTCACTTCTACATCAATCACCCAGGAATTCATCAGCATATGGTGCCCAGTTCCTTTCTGCCCTTGTTCCAGGACACCACTCCAAGCCACTGAGAGTGACCAGTTTCATAATTCTTCTACCCAAACACAGTCCAACAACTCAGCCCTTTTCAGCCTCCAGCACTGGCTCTCCAGCTCAGGAAAGCCCACTAGCTTGCTGATAATTTCTCCCTATTCCCAGAGAGTCTCTGCAGCTTCCCCCCAAGACCTCTTCCAGTCCTCTGATCTCTAGCTCCTGACTGATCCACTCTGTCATCACACTTTCCCAACTATATAGCCCAGATGCCCTCTCTTAAAACCCAATTAGGAAGCAGCTGACTAGTCACAGCTGCATGGGACCCAACACCTTCTTAAAAGGGGCCAGCCACCTTGTCACACCCATCACATGCAGAAATCCCATCTCTATAATCCTATCTCTATGTTTGGAAGTACCTGAGCTTTTTCTGATGGCCATCCCTCTAGAATTACTTTCTCAAGCTTTTATAAGGTTGGGTCATTTTGTGTTTCTCATTTGAGCTTGTCAAAAAAAAAGAATAATGTGGAAATGGGTAGTACTTGAGTCCTGTTTACTTCAAACCCCTGTTCCTGCAGCTCCCATGGGAATGCACTGCAGCTGTCTAATGCTTCTGCACCTGCCACATATTGCAGTATGGGGGACTCCCCTACTGTGGCTTGTCTGCAATGCCATTTGCTTCCAGGAAAATTTGGAAGCAGAGCAGCCACTTCTTCCCATTCTTTGCCAAGATCCATGCCATCCATTCTATTTTTGCTGAAGATTTAAGCCAGCATTTTCAAAACTGTGTGCCTGCAGTTAGACTCCGAAGTTTATATATAGTCACCTAAATATGTAGCCTGATTTTAAAAACTGCTGAATACTCAGCAGCTTCTTAGCCCCCAAATCTGTAAGCTCCCTTTTTTTAAATATTGGCCATAGTTTTTTCCAGATACTATGTAATAACTATGTGATTAAAAGACCATGAGCTTATTTCCTGGCTCCAGTAACAGTTGGGTCAAGATTACCCCGAATACAGGAGCGCAGTGGTCCTATGCTCTGAAAAGGGGACAAGCCCGCCTTAGTACGTGGAAAAAATCTTATATTGTTTTGATTCAAATATTTGTATGTGTTTTTGCAGTGGTGATGCAGGATTTTTATATAAGTTTTTGCATATGTTTGGCAGGCAATTCAAAAGCATATTTGGAACTTTATGGATTTAGTAGAACCTTTTTCTCCCCTAAATGTGGCACTACCAATTGGAGGGAAAGGATTGATGCTGGCTGGGGCGATTTATGGAAGGGATGAGTTAATGCTGGCTGGAGTGCCAAGTCTCAATGGACCAAGGGAACGTTGGGAAGAGTTTATGGTTTTTATATAGAAGCAGGTATAATTCTATAGTGCTGGCAGATCTCATTTCAGTGTTTGGAATTTTCTGAGTGCCACGTAACCTCAAGTTACACACAGGATTTAATCAGTTCACAGCTAGACAGCAGACTGTTAGTCTGTAAATATCCAGTTTGAAATGAAGGTATTAGCTGGAAAAGGAAGTGCACAAGTGACTCCAGGTCCTGCCAAGAGTGAACCAATGATTCTATCTGCCATCTGCCTATCATCTATTTAATATTTCAATCAGTTGGGCACATTTTCACTATCAAGTTAGTAGAGAGACAAAAAAATTAATGGGGGGAGGGATAGCTCAGTGGCCTAAGCATTGGCCTGCTAAACCCAGGGCTGTGAGTTCAATCCTTGAGGAGGCCATTTAGGGATCTGGGACAAAAATTGGGGATTGGCCCTGCTTTGAGCAGGGGGTTAGACAAGATGATCTCCTGAGGTCCCTTCCAACCTTAATACTCTATGATCACAGCAGAACTACAATAGTAACTAGTATCAGGGGTAGCTGTCTTAACCTGTATCCACAAAAACAACAAGGAGTCCAGTGGCACCTTAAAGACTAACAGGTTTATTTGAGCATAAGCTTTCATGGGTAAAAATCTCACTTCTTCAGATGCATGGAGTGAAAGTTACAGATGCAGACATAAATCTACTGACACATGCAGAGAAGGGAGTTACCTCACAAGTGGAGAACCCGTGTTGACAGGGCCAATTCGATCAGAGTGGATGTAGTCCACTCCCAACAGGAGATGAGATGAGGAGGTGTCAATTCCAGGAGAGCCAAAGCTGCTTCTGTAATGAGCCAGCCACTCCCAGTCCCTATTCAAGCCCAATTTAATACTGTTAAATCTGCAAATGAATTTTAGTTCTGCTGTTTCTCTTTGAAGTCTGTTTCTGAAGTTTTTTTTGTTCAAGTATAGCTACTTTTAAATCTGTTATAGAATGTCCAGGAAGATTGAAGTGTTCTCCTACTGGCTTTTGTATGTTACCGTTCCTGATGTCCGATTTGTGTCCATTTCTTCTTTTACGTAGGGACTGTCCGGTTTGGCCAGTGTACATGGCAGAGGGGCATTGCTGTTACATGATGGCATATATCACATTAGTAGACATGCAGGTGAATGAGCCTCTGATGGTGTGGCTGATGTGGTTGGGTCCTCTGATGGTGTCACTAGAGTAGATATGGGGACAGAGTAGGCAATGAGGTTTGCTACAGGGTTTGGTTCTTGGATTAGTGTTTCTGTGGTGTGGTGTGTAGTTGCGGGTGAGTATTTGCTTCAGGTTGGGGGGCTGTCTGTAAGCGAGGACTGGCCTGTCTCCCAAGGTCTGTGAGAGTGAGGGATCGTTTTCCAGGATAGGTTGTAGATCATTGATAATGTGCTGGAGAGGTTTTAGCTGGGGGCTGTACGTGATGGCCAGTGGTGTTCTGTTGTTTTCCTTTGTGAGGTAATTATACCTCATAAATACAAGTAAGTAATAAGACATAATCTGCAATATATATTTCTGGATTATTATAAGAGAGACTGACTTTGACCTTTCAAGAAGTACAGTAACTGCTCTGAAATTTAATGAATAGACTGTTCTATTTGTGCAGGAGGTCAGACTAGATCATCATAATGGTCCCTTCTGACCTTAATATCTATGAATCTATTTGTAATATGAAATGGAATTTAGACTTTAGGGTGGAAAACAACATTACCCATAAAGTTTTCAGGCAACGTAAAGAGGTCTGTGGCAATAGTGACAACTAAACAGGAAGCTGCCGTGCAATCCAAAGCCATTTAAAAAATGTGATTAGTTACACTGTTCAGAACAGAGTGTGGTAAAAGTTGTTTGCTGCTCCATGTCTGAATATGCCATTAACATGGGATTTAAACTCTGGGGCAAGGGCCATCTTTTTGTTTTGTGTTCATACAGCAGCTAGCACAATAGTATCTTGGTCCATTTCTGGGGCTCCTAGGGGATACCCTAATAATACAAATACTAATAATAATTCTTAACAAAAAGTTATGAAAAGCACACACTCCCTAGCTCCCTACTGCAAATAAGTCTGCGCTTTATTACATAGTCCTTTAAAATATATGCCAAGCGTGTAGAGCCTGATCTAATTCCCATTGAAATAAATGAGAATCTTCCCCTTGAATTCACTCGGGTTCTAGATGGGTTCTCATTTTCATTGAACAATTTTTTCCAAATTAGGGAAGGTTTCCCTTGGAAATTATTGCCATTGCCCATCAAAATGACATTTTAAAGAAAGTATCGGTGTTTCCATTTCTCACAATTTCCTGGTGAGTCATGTGATTTCAGACAGGACTGCAGCCAGTATCATGATGATGATGTTAGGTGCTCCAGCCTCTCATGAAGGGGGTAACCACCCTTTGATTGGCTGCCTTCCCCACTACCCTGCTTCCTCAGAAAGAGCAGTCAATCAGAGCTGCTGCAGGAGCCAGAAGAGTTTTTAAGCAGGAGATGGGGAGAAGAGGAAGCAGCCAACACCATTCTCACAAGTTGGGAGAGGGAGCAGAAAGATCCTGGCAGCTCAGGCCAGTCTCATGATTTTGGGGGGTTTGTCACATGGGTTTTTAATGTTTAGGGTTGGCACTACTGAAATGCACTTCCACAGAGCCACATGAAGAGCAAATTTTCATATTAGAATAGTGTTATCTTATTCCCGAAAGTATGTGAAAGGCACATTTACATTCTTTCTGCATACTTTGCTGGAATATTTTCCATTTGTGCTCTGTGGATTAATTTTTTGTTTTTAAAATCTCAGTAAAAGTTTGCTGGCATTTTTGTGTTAAGTGAAATTATTTATTCAAGATAAATGGACAAGCTGTAAATATATAAATGCACCTTAAAAAAATAGTATAGATACTTTGGCCAAAATTTTCCTTTATGTCTTTTTCTTTCTTGTGTTCTTTGTATCTCTGTGCATATGTCACTGTCATTACTTTTGCTTTAGGGCAATATTGCCAATGACATTTCTAAGGAGGAAGCTATTAGTTATCTCAGATTGCAGGCAATTTTGAAACGGTACTACTTTTTAAATAGTTATTCATCTCACAAGAAAAAAAAGTCAAGTGTAGGTGCTTAAACTTAGGCTCCTAAATCCATATTTAACCAACTATAGAATTCTCTAATTGGGGTGGCTTAATCTGGATCTAAGAGCCTAACTTTAAGCACCCACATTTGAACTTTTTGGCCCTGGACAATTCTGGGGAAGATGAAAGGGGAACAATTGAATAGTTTTTATTTGACAGTGAATCATTAAAAGTGAATCAGATTGTTAAATTTAACCATGGTATTAAAGTGAAATTAGGTAAAAGTGTGCTGATAGTATCCTAAAATATTTTTATTTGTTGTTCATCCTCAATTTTTTCCAGTTACTGATGATTTAGCAGAAACAATTCCAATAACATTTTGAATATTAAGCAAATTAATTTACTATAATATAAGTATGATATAATTGCTTCTGCATTCACTTTCCACAGCAACAGCATTGTCAGAGCTTCTTCCCCTTGGTTTTCTTTGTCACATTCAGTTCATTTGACCTGAGAAGTGAATACTGTTGAATAACATTGAGTTCCTGTAAAAAAGGTATATTCTTCCTGTAGAGGAAGAGGAGTTACAAAGGGCTTGGACTGAAATGGCTGTGCACTAAAGGAACAATAATGAGATACAGCATAGCTGAGAAGGGTATGGGGGAAATAATGAACATGCTCTTCCAACATGTGACTTAGCTCTTCATGACTTCATGACTCCACAACTCCTTTGCTATCCCACCCCTAACTTTCACACCCTCCCCTCTGCAGTGTGCCAGAGAGTCCACCACAACATGCATAGAGGCATAGAATCCCACAGAACAGTATAAACCATACAGACCCTAGAACATCCCTAGCAGCCTTATGTGCATGGCTGTCTAACACAACAGAAATATTGTTCAGTGTTATTGAAGTAATGTTGGGTCCAGAATATTAGAGAGACAAGCTGGGTGAGGTAATGTCTTTTATGGGACCAAAAGACGTTTTTCCATTTTATTTGTGCTTACATAGATATACATGTCCTCTTAGAAACTGGACCAGTGGACATAAGAGATGATAGAAAACTAAGGGAAATGAGAAGGATTAACCATGCAGTGAGGTGATGACAAGTACTGAGTTCTTTTCCACTTACCTAGGAAACTTTAGAGTAAGCTAATACAGCGTAACCCTTAAAATGAACCCGGATGTGGTAAAATTGTATTTAAAAGGCCCAGCTTTGGGAGGAGCTGAGCAATCTCAACTCCGACTGACTTCATTGAACATGCTGAACAGTGGTTCCCAGGGGTCACTTAGCACTTCACACAGTCCAATTCATAGTGAAGCAAAATTCTTCCAGCATACTGTAATGTGCACAACTCTGATGAACATTCTCTTCTAGGGGCAGATCCTCAGTGGGTCTAAATTGTCCCAGCTCCATTGAAGTCATCATATTGAATGGAGCTATGGCAATTTACACCAGCCGAGAATCTGTTTTATTACAAGAATGCTATAGTGTACTGTAATGATCTTTCTACCACCAGCTAGCAGCAAACTCCACCACATGACACATTGCTAGTGCTTAGAAATTTCAATGCAGTGACTGGCTATGATTGAACTGGGTATGAAACCATGATTGGCCGTTTTGGTTTGGGTTCCCCAGATGACTCAGCTTTTGACATTGTGTGCCACTGACTGTTTGTGGTGTGTGCCACTGACTGTTTGAGCCACTGACTGGTTCAGGTGGACCATTGCTGGACCTGGATTTCAAATAATGGATGTGCCATGAAAAAAAATTGACCACATCTTTATCAAAAATCGCTTTATAGTGAAATTCTCACTGGGTCTTCGGTGGCGCAGTAGCTCCAGCAAACTCAGACCATAGACTAGTTGCCGCTCAGTTCTCACTGCATCTTCCAACTCCTCACAAGCCAGGTGGTCAATAACAGTACAATGTGCAACGTCTTTCTGTGGATCCTGTTGAAATACACACAGGCTATCGAGGATCTCGTACGTAACTTTGGTACCCACCCTGATGACAGAGATTGAATGGCGTGGTATACATACTGCTATATCACACACGGCCACTGAAACAATCAGTTTCAGATTGTCGCACAAGAAACACTGGCTTTCTGAAGACCCTTTGATATATTAGCAAAAAAGGCAGATGTATGCAAACAGGGAGATGTCCAAGAACATAAACAGCTGAAAGGCATTTCCGGGGCCAGGGCAAAATGTGATCATGTGATCTACATCAACTCTGTGGTCAATGAAGCAGGCAACAGCCTAAAGCACAACAATCTGGGTCCTGCCTCCAGAACGATCATGTGCCTGACTGGCAGCCATAAATAGCCTTCTAACATTCTCTCCCTGCTCATCCATGGATGAGGTCCTGAACAGATAGAAAACACATTATGAAAGTGTGATGAACCATCCACCTGCTGATGACGGTCTGGAGCTACCTGACTTGGCAGACCCAGGGATGGACACTGATCCTTCATTACTAGAGGAAGTACAAAAGGACATCCAAAAGTTATGGAATGGATATGCTACTGGTCCTGATGATATTTCACCTTAGCTGCTCAAGGGTGCCTAGGAACCAATGAGCATTGGCCTGCATCAACTACTTGTATCAGGGTCAGCACCCACCTCTCACAAGCACCCCTCTTTTGGCCAATGCATGCCTGCAATCACTCAGTTTTGAATGGGGGTAGCACCCACTTTTTGCAGGCGCCCCCTTTCTAGTCGGGTGTTCAGTGACTCAGCCCTCCGGCCGAGTCACACACACTGTCCCCTCTTCCAGGATGTACAGTCTAGTTCTTTCTCACAGCCCTGGTTGGGGCTGTAGCATCAAGGTTTCCTTCCTGGAGATACAATCTTCTTTAACAGCCCAACAGGGGTCCATCTCAGTCCCCTCAATTTGTGTCCTTTCAGCAGCCCTCCCTAGGCTCAGCCTTCAACCAGACCAGCAGGGCCCATCCTGGAACCCTCACCCAGTCTGGCTAGGTTCTGGGCTCAGTCCTCTGGACTCAGCCTGCCTGCACTGGCCTGTCCATGGTCCTGATGCTTTTCCAGCCAGCCAGACACCCATTTCTCTCGCTTCAAGCTCCAGGCAGAAACTGACTGCTCTGCCACTGCTGCTTCCTTTTATGGGGCCCTTCTGGGCCCCAGTTGGTCACTCCAGCAGCCCCTCTGATTGGCTGCTCCCCTGCAGCCATTCTATGCTGCCTAGGGGTGTTCACCAATCAAGACTGTGTTGATGACACAGCCTTGCTTGTAGAGAATCCAGAGAATTTCAGCTCCGCCCTTCAAGTTTTCCAAGACATCATCCCATCTACACTATGAGGTTGAACATCTCCTGGCAGAAGACCAAGGTCAAGAACCTCAGAGCTGGGCCACCAGAACTTCCAGTACTGGTGGGATTGAGCACCATGCAGAGCTTTGACAATTTGCATCTACATAGGTGCAAGCAGAGTTCCAACAGTCACAGTAAACCAGATGCCCTCTGATGAATATGTCTTACCACTGCCTGATGAAGTCAATGTCTTGTCCGCAACTAAAAAAATGTTTCTGCATTGAGACAAAGTTTAGGTTCTGTCAAACTTTTATATTGCATGCATGGCTATAAGGGTCAGAAGCCTGGTCCCACTTCCAGGCAGATTTGGAACAGCTAGAGGCATTCCATATGCTCAATAAGTGCCAAATTCTGAACATAAAGTGTTTCAGTTTTGTGCAAAATGACACAACATCACAGAGATCTGACCTTCATCCAATCACTCACTACATTCAAAAGCAGCTTTGCATTTGCTTTAGCCATGTTGCCAGGATGGACAAAAACATCCCAGCATGCCATGCCTCAAACTCTCCATCAACACACGAAGTGGTGCATGCTTTGACCATACCTGGAGTCATCGGTGGGACCACCCCAGAGATACATGGATTCTCAGGATTGAGCCAGAACTGGGAACTTCACTCTCTGATCCCTAGTACAATGCTGGTACAATGGTCCTCAGTAGACTATGTGCGTTTGACGATGATGAATGGGCACATCTGGTTATAGTGAACGTCCTCCTGTAATGAGTCTTCTGTATGGGGAAAATGACTTTACATTGAGAGGGATATTTTATTATTACTATTTACTGATTTTATTCTACATACCAGCCATTGTGCTAGGAACTGTGCGGGCATAGAATACAACACTGTCCATTTATTTTTAACTGTATCTTCAGGCCTAATCCTTTGGTTTTCTTTTAAGTTTTATTTTTACAACTCTTCTACGTGGTCAGAATGGCAATTTTCCTCCTCATATCGGTCACATAAACAGCAGATCGCTGCTAGGACATCTTGACACATAAGAAAAAAAAAGAAACAGATTGTTTGGTCGAGAAGTTTTTATTCAGGCAAAAACACATAGTCAAGGACAAATGTAGATAACAGAATCTAGAATAACAGAACAGGTTTTCAGACATTCTCCTCACAGGAGAATGTTACAAATTTATCCTCCGCAGAGATAGTTTTCTTTTTGGAGAATTAATTTTTGATTTTTTTCTAATATATACAAGTGTATGTTATTAAAGAAAAAGACCAAACTCAAAACTACATATTTAAAATTCTGTTCTGATGCTGTAAGGATCATCAGATCTTGAACCTAGGTTTGCATGGCTACCAGGCAGTTAACAGCCCCACACTGCCATAACCTGGCTGCTCTATGCAACCCACGATCCACAGTAGGTGCACGCCACAGGACATTCCTCCTTGAGTAATCTGATTGGCAGTTGTCTTAGCAATCGCTGATTGGCTCCTTGATCATATAGAAGCTCATGGGGCATAGTACAAAGTACCCAGGCAACAATGTGGATCCTTAGCTAGCTGGAATGACTGCCCTGCTTCTCCGTTTCTGAACCCCCAGTACTGACTTTGGCTCTGACTTGGATTCTGACTCCCGATCAACACCTGGAAGCCCAATACAGAAACTGATACCTGATATTGACCCTCACCCTGATTCCTGACTCTGTCTCCAGCTCTAACACTCAGCTTGATACCAGTTTCTGATTCCGGCTTGATCCTCAGCATGGCTCTGACCCTGATACTGGCTCTGACCCCAGGCTTCAGTTCCTGGGTCCCAAAATCCTGCCACTAGTCCTGTCTTCCTTTACCCAGGATCCTGACAGATGTGAGAAGATTGATGCAAGGCTTATTTTATAGACACATCCCTCAAATACCTATTATCAAGGTTTTAGGGAAATATCCCAATGTACTGAATTAAACAGATTCCTATAGAACCTTTTTTAGAATTTGTATGAATCAGATTCAAGGAGACTACTCATAATAGCAAGCTCTATCTTCAGTCGTTGCATACAAGATAAGGATAATAGCTAGTCTCAGGTCTATGGAATATGTGTTGTTGCGTGGACTGTGATCTGTTGCACTTCTCTGTCATGTAATAAATAAATAATTTACATACTGCTTTGCCAACAAACTGGTGTCACTAATTTATTCGCTCAGGTCTTTGGGAAAGCTGTAAGACTGGATGCAGTTACAAATCTGTCTTAACTATAAATGTGTGTTTTCAAAAAAACTAGAACAAGATTTCTGAAATATTTCATCCTTAACATATGTTGGTCAGGTTGCTTACTACACCAGAACCTGAATAGAATAGAGTGTCTGTTATTTACATGATCTAAGATTTTTCTTTTTCACACTTGTTTTGTTACCTTGGAAGTAACAGGAATGTCACAGCTGGTCTTGTCTTCCCTACCTTTGCTGGGCAACCTGTTGGCAGTTTCAGAACATGTTCATTTTGAGCTTTAATCCTTTAGCTGAAGGGGTGGAGGTACTGAATCTTTAACTAAGACATACAAAATGTTAATTAATTATTGAAGTCAAATATCGGTTGTTCCAATGGATGGAATCACAGTCCCTCTTAAACAGGAGGCATTTATTTAAGAAAACTAAACAACTAGTGACAAGATCAAAAAATACTATTGCTTTATCTCCTCTTGTGCAGCAGGGACCGCATCTGATCTGGATCTCTTTACAGTAAACAAAGATATCTAACAGGTGAATAGCATACTCAAGATGAGCATCTCATTATAAGTATTAACAACAACAAAAAACCCACACAAATAAAAAATTTAAACTGTGATTAAAAATCCATTAACCTTTTTACTTCCTAAATTTCACTCTCCTAGTTCTTGGGAATATCCTACTTCCACTAGTTCTCCAGTCATTATAGGCTATATCCATACTAGGAAATGTAATGAAAAAATTCCCACTGGAATGGTGGGAGCCCAAGGGTAGACAAGTTTTCCATGACTGGACTTATTTTTACCATGATATTGGCTGAAACCAGGCTTAATTAACATGGTGATAAAAATGAGACTGGTTCAGGGATCCTCGTCTGCATTAGGGCTCCTCCTAGCACTATCAACGATTCAGCTGAACTGGTGGTAGCACTGGGGAGGGGAGGAGGTTTGTAGTGTTCATCATCTGACTAGAAAGGCAGGAGGAGACTCTAGGGGGAAAAGAGGATGGTTTGGGCAATAGTAGCTCATGCTATGTTCACTGACCATCTGCCATCACCCCATGATCCTCCAAGGGTCTAGAGGTCTTATTTCTCTGCAAGAAAAGATGTTGGAATCTCCACTGCTGACCTCTTATGTTGGCATCCTCCAATGACCCCAGCTGCCTTGGTGCTCGGACTGCCATGTGTGCTGATTTCTTGTTATTTGTTGCTTCTCCTCATTGAATTTAGCACACTGGTTTGCTGTGTGTTATGTGTGGTCTTAGGGCTTGTCTACAATGCCCTGCACTTTGGACTAGGGGAATGCAAATAGCAGTGCACACCAAGGTGCTGTGCGATAACACCCCTGTGTGGATGCTGTGGGCATGAACTCAAAGTTTCTTAGTTTGCGTTGTTACTCCTCTTCAAACAGATGCTGCAGTGAATGTTTTTTGTTTGTTTGTTTGGACTCTAGGTCCACTTATCAGCAAAGACACAATTCAGTTTGACCTGTGCTTAGCTTGCCATTGTTTTGGAGCCTTTTGGTGATGGAGCTGTGGCTTCAAGTTCTGGGGCTTCCCCAGAAAGTTTCCTATAGTGCTGTATGCAGTACAAATCTGAAGATGCTGAGAAATAAGTAGACAGCAATGTTGGATCGTTCTTCCACTGTTGCATCATCCTACTCCCCTGATCCTCCTGCAATACCACAGAGTATTCTTTCTTTCCACTAGCACTGGATAGAAATCCACAGTTAATGTTGACAGTAAAAACACCGTTAAATTAGATTCTGCAACTGAACATCCCTCAGAAAGAGAAGATCTTGCAATGGCATGGGTTGGAGGGCCAATAGCAGCATGGCTCCTGTGAGAAGGATCACAGGAGCAGCAGAGTTACCATGATACCAAAGGGGGTTCAAGTAGTGCCAGAAGTTGGGGAAATTCCTTCCCAGAGGATTTCTTGCCTCTTCCGCAGCCCTCCAACATTCTTTGATGGGAAGACTGGAAGAAATATTTTCAAACTACAGCAGAGTTCCTTGGCCAATTGTCATCCTGTCATGGGTATTTCTTTTGGAAAAGTACAGTTTGGTCCCAGGTGCTTATTAGTGTTCACTATATACAGAGAACAATAGTTAAGAAATTGGGCCAAATTAACTGCTGTTATAAATTCTATTCAATGCAGCTGAATTCAAAGCAGCAGTGCATCTGGCCCCCTAATTCCCATCTGAAGCTGGAGTCTCCTTGTAAAGTGTAAAGAACCAATGGTGCATTACTGTAGCTTGCTTGGTCATGCTGTAGCCTGCACAGTGAAAACTCCCTGAATCTGTATCCCTCACCTTCAGCTAAAGCGAAGCCCAGCAATATGCTAGTTTGTTTCCATGTGACGTTTCTGTGAGGTTGTCCTGCTTTTCAGCAGTTATGCATTTCCTTGGAAGGTGCATTAGCCACCTTCTTTTTAGGACAATTCTCTTCAAAATAAAGATCACCCTACTGAAATGTGGCTGATCTGAGACACTGCTTATTCCTTTATAGAGAAAGGACTAGAGAGGATATAAATGAATAATACAATACAAAAATCACTTGGAATGAATACCAGTAAATCATGCCTCATGATGACAGATATAGACCTTAGAATAGTGTCTCAATTATTTATTTTTCCTTTTTTTATTATTCTCATTTCACTACTAGCTGCATTCAGACCAGGACAGAGGAGATGGCTCACTTAAGTACATCCTTTCTGGAGATGGAGCAGGAGATCTCTTCATTATCAATGAAAACACTGGAGACATACAGGCCACAAAGAGACTAGACAGGGAAGAGAAGCCTGTTTATATACTTCGTGCCCAGGCTATAAACAGGAGGACTGGACGACCAGTGGAACCAGAGTCTGAGTTCATCATTAAGATCCATGACATCAATGACAATGAGCCAATGTTTACAAAGGATGTTTACAACGCCAGTGTTCCAGAAATGTCGGATGTCGGTAGGTGGCAGCTCAGTAATTCACTGTCTGATCTGGGTTCTTTTTGGGGATTTGCATCAGTGTCCATTATTCAGAGGTGCAGGGCAGATACCTGCTATTTAGTTCATTTGGAGTTGTGGAGCATTCAGCATCTCTGAAAATCAGATCCTTAGTATTTGGGCTGGACCTGGAACAGAAGCCCTAATGCTGGTCAGCTCTGCTTGTTTATGGTTTAGGACAGAAACAAACTGGAAAAAGGTGGGGGAGTGAGCATGCACCTCCCACAAGAGAAAGTCAGTGTACCTCTCAGCTCTTCCCTAATTTTGGGATACATTGCTCAATTCCCTTTGTCCCTCCATAATCTTTTGTTTCTCCTTGAACACAAAGGGTGTTCTCCATTGCCCATTGAAGTGAATCCATATCTTTCCACTGACTTCACTGGGCTTTTGATAAGGCCCTCAGAATCAATAAAAGAACATAAAAATCAGATTTAAAATGAATGGATTAAAAATTCACCTTTGGAGATTCAGGGGGCCCCTATTTAGAGGATTTCACAGGTTCACATTTCTTTGTCCCTTGTTTCTTTTTAGAGAGAGCTGGGAGATTGAATAGCAACACAGCACATTTGTAATCTGAAACAATGTCCAGTGAGAGAAGCATTAAACAAACAGCATCAAGTAAAGGATTCAAATAAACCACAAGCAATATGCAAAAAAGGACTAATGGGCATCTTCTCTCAGCTCATTCATGGGGTTTGTCATGTGAATGAAACCTTAGCCCCATCAAAGTCAGAGCATCCCCTTAACATTTTACATTAAGACATGGCATTATTTAATCTATGGAGTGGATACTTTGTTCAAAAATCTCTCCTCAGTCCCAAAACCAGCACTGTTTTTGGTACAATGAACACTTCATCTAGAACTGAACAGTGGTTATTTTTCTGAGAGCGGGATTCAAGATTCCGAATTCTGATGCAGCCCTCAAATACCAGATCCGAGGTTTTGGTTTGACCGATTACAAAGATGAGGCACTTTGCAAAATTCAGTTCTTGACTTGGGTTCAGATTTTAAATACCGACCAGAATGGGGGTGTTCAGATCTTTGGGTTTTGGTACAACTGTACATTTTATAGAAAATATGAAACAGAATTTAACTTCCCTGTAGAGTCTAAACAATTGACTTTTTTTGGCTCCAACAGCAGCTGGAGTTTGTCTTTCCCTACAGTATTGGGCTGGTGCCCTTTAAATAGAGGAATGGGCAAAGCAGTTTAGATGAAATAAGAACATAGCTTAAGCTTTGCCCAAAACTTGAATTTAACCAGAATTGCATTATTTTTTAATCCAAAAAACTTCAGCTGTGTTTAAAAATATACTTTTTTTCTTTCCTTTTTTTCCATGTTACCACATTCCCAGGTTCCCACCCGGACTCGAAGGAGAACTGCCAAAGTGTCACAAATAGAGGCTGGTTCTTGAGTTCCCAGAGCAGTTTTCCGAACCTAAGATACGCAGCTAGTTATAATAAACACCCAAACTCTGGTCTTGATGAGATTCCTCCAGGACTAAATTAAACAGTATATTCTGGATCGCAGATGTGTTGTCAGTAGAGAAGGAGCTGTTCAGTGCTTCGTGATTAATAGATTAAATGCAGTGCGGCTTGATCTTTTGGCTCCCAATTAAAATACCCACAAACGAGTATTTGAAAGGCCTTATTCAGTTTCCCCAAATTCTTTCATTGAGGACATTGCATCCAGTCCCTAAGCTTTGTAGATCTCACAGGTTTCCCTTGAGGTACAGGGCCATTTGCACAAACCCGTCCACATCGGGGTCCTCCATGGCTCCCTGGCATATAGCACTAGGGATTCGTCAGCTTCATGCTGCTCCTGGAATCCCCATGAAGGGAATTTCCCTTGGACAGAAAAATAATAATAATACAGAATAAGGCTGAATTATAGTTTTAGAAGATTAACCACAAAGGTCTTCCAACTCCCAAGTCCTTTTCACACAAGGGGGAGCTACTGATTATTCCAGTCCAACTTGGAAAGACGAGATTTATATGCACAGTACCCCATCTCCAAATCATCTCCTTAATGCAAGAGACAAATTAATGAAACTGTCTGTTAGCGCTCGCGTGGGCAGGGAGACGGATTTCTCAAAGAACAATATCACAGTACTGTTCTTGTTTGTGAATTTACATTGCAGTAACTGTACTATATTCAAACCAAATGTTTTCTATAAATAAGTAAGCAAAC